>NC_057813.1:412645925-413245925 GCF_018294505.1 Triticum aestivum | reverse complement strand
TTCCCTCCTCATCTTCAGTACAAGGAACATACTGTACTACTATCATACTCCCTCTGTTCCAAAATATAAGTCTTGGTAGAGATTTCCACTATGGATCACATACGATGTATCCAGATACATTTTAGACTGTCGATTCACTCATTTTGCTCCATATGTAGTGGTGGAATCTATACAAAGACTTGTATTTAGGAATGGAGAGAGTAAATATTAAAGAAGAACGAAAGAGGAACATGGCAAAGAAGAGCAAGCAGATTTTGGATAATAAAATGTTGGTTGCGCAGTGCCCACACATGATGAACCAGAGCGCATTAGGAATGCAAATCCCTGTTGTCTCTCGACCATTTCAGGCGGTTGGATGAAGAGCCTACGTCTCCTAACCCTTCTCCTTCCTCGTCTCTGATTCTTCCCATACAGAACACCGCACGGGCCGCCGGCCGGACCACCGGCCCCCACCGCCTGTGTTCCTCCGCCACCCCAACCCCCCACCCCTGCCCCCACCAGCGTCGAGTTTTCTTTGTTCGGCGAGCCCCCCCCCCCCCACACACACAACCACCTGAGCCCCTTCGTTAGAACTGGCGAACTCCGGCAAGCTCTGAAAAATTGACTCGCCCAATTTTGAAATTTAGTCTACTGTGATTTAACTAGTGTGGAATATAAAAGCGGAAAACCATAAGCATTGGGAGTATAGTGTTGAGCGTGCCATGGTGGATATGAAGGTGCAAACCGGACAAAGGCAACTTCGCAACCAAGACAAGAAATCAGAGTAAAGCAGTGGCGATCTATTTTCTTGCTGCGATAAATAAGTTGAGCAGATACGAAAGAGTACCGCCTCTGGTGCGGCGCCATGTATGCATCTGCTGAGAATTTGATGGTGTTGCGGTAGCGATGGCTGTCGGCAGCATGGAAGCAAATCTAGGAGGGTAGACGGCGGCGGCGGGGCACGGTGGACGAGACGGTCGTAGGAGCAGCGCCGGCAAGGTGGATGACGTCGGGGATGAAGCGAGAGGACGGGATGCAAGGATCCCGGTCTGAAGCCGTGGATGAGAGGGGTCGATCTCTTGTAATGGACGGCGGCGTCGGGGTATCAGCTCCGGCATGGTGGAGGAGGACGGCGGTGGATGGGGTGGTGGACGGAGGAGGCTGGGGTGGAGAGGGTGTTTTGGCGCCCACGGAGTATGAATTGGGAAAAGGGAGGTAGAGAGGAAGGAGGAACCATGTATTCAGGGTGCGCTTGTCTCAAATGCGAGGAAATTTACAAACTTAGCCCCTGTTTCAAATTTCCTACCTCACAGCAATATTAGTCGGTTGGGGATAGGATGGTAATCTCGCATACACCGAATATTTGCCAACAAGAGTTTGTTTTTGCGCCCACCGTGTATGAATCAGGGAGGGAGTCGATTTCGGCCGAGGACACACTGTGTTTTGGCGCCCACCGTGTATGAATCCGGGTGAGAGGCAGTTATGTCACGTTTGTGTGAAATTACAAACCTACCCCTATCGAAACCTATAGAAATCCAGCAGATAGGCTTTGCGTGGCAGGGATAGGCAGTAGTAATTTCCATCTTGCAGATTTTGGTTTCGGGCGGTTACTGCGACTTTCCCCGCTTCGTTCAAATTTAGCAGAGTGCATGTTTACCGTGCCAACTCAATTCGAATCCCGTTCGTATTCTATTTTTTCGGGCGGGATCCATTTTCGATTGGAATTAAATTCTATATACATCATTTATTATATATACTTTCAAAAGCACAACACCATTTATACATAAATATGGTTTACAAATGGCATGACCTCAGATTCATAAGGTTGTATCCCTCAATTTGGATTTTGAAATATTTGAAACCACTTTATGCATTCCTCGCTAACTGTCTCCAATTAATGTGTGTATCATGCGGGTTTTTTTTACTTCTCAAACATGTATAATGTGTTTCACACACGCAACATACAGTGTAATCATGTTTAGACATTAATTGCAAAAAAACCATGCATTGTTTGTAATTAAAGAATCTATGAATCACCAATATTGATAAACTATATAACATAACACATGTGCCCAAATTCAAATGAATATGCATGTTTGATACACCAATTTGCGTTATGATATTATCGATGTCGTGGTCTCCAGTTTAAATATTTGAATCCCCTTTAATCCAGATATTTGTCTCATATAGCTATCACTCGTGATTATATAGGACTATCTCTCTGGACCTATACACGTTCATCGTCTCTGAGGTATCTCTTGTGCTACCTGTATGTCGACAATGATCTTTTATCTTCGTAACACACTGACGGTACTGTCTCCCTCGACCTTCATCCCTCTATCTCTCTCTAAGTATATCTCGCTCCCTTCTATGTGTCTCTAACTATGATTCTCCATGTGGAATCCCTTTCTCTCACACAAACACAAAACTTTGTCTCCCGGGGTCTCATTTCTCTCTACTATTCCCCTGTGTGCCACTCGCACACCCCTCATATAGATATGTCTTTCGCTCCTTAGATATGAGAACCTACGACTCTTCCTCTTAAATATCTCTTTCTCACACACAAACACAAACTCTCTCCCAGGGTCTCATATTTCTCCACTGTTCTCTTGTACGTCGCTCACACGCACTCTCTCTCCCTAGAGATATCTTGCATTCCCTCATATGTCTCTCTAGCTATCACTCTCGTTATGAAATATCTTTCTCTCTCGCAGACACAAAACTCCGTCTCTCGGGATCTCATTTCTCTCTGATATCTGTTTGAATGTGACTCACATGCACCCTCTCTCTATCTCTCTCACACCCACACACATAACTCAGCCTTCTGATCCACTCGACTCCTATCTCTAACGCACACTCGCTAGCATCTTTATCTTTCTGTTTATCGGTTTCTCCATCAACCTTCTTTCTCGCCCTCACTCTTGCTTTCTATCACGCACACTACATATGTTTCTCTCTACATGCAGTCAAGTGCCCTCTTTTTATCTTTCTCTCACACACACATATATAACTTCATCCTCTGAACCACCCGGCGGTCATCTCCAACACTCAAACTAGCGGATGTCCCTCTAGCTAGCATCTTCATCTCTGTATCTATCTGTAGTTTCTCCGTCAACATTTCTTTCTCGCACCGAGTCTTGCTTATGTCTCCCCATACATATGCATTTATAGGTTGATCTCTTTTGCACAATCGTTGCGCCTCACTCCCTCTGCTCACCATAGATGCATGCTCCAGCCCACGCCACTATCTCTTAAAGACAAAAACACATGCTCAATTGTCGGGCCTTCTTCCCTGCATTCTCACATGCATGCATATTGTCATACCGATCCGTCTCTCCCATGTCGTTGATCTTATGACTTCTGTCTTCTTTCTTTTATCTCGATCATGCGCGCGCCCACACACACATCCCATGTATACATGTATACCTCTCACACATGCACGTTCAAGGTTTCTACGTCTCCATACGTAGTTAATTACCCTCAACCCTAACACCACTTCGAATCGTTCTCTTCTTGTGTGCACATAACTTCCGCCTGGATGGGTAAAACACACACTCACACTTAACAATCTCCTTCTAGCTACCCCCCCTTAATCTTCCCCTATATCCCCGAAACCAATAAGACCATCCCTTTGTTTAATTCCCGCCTACATGCACCATCGATATATAGTAGTCTTCCTTGGTGTCTCTCGAACAAACACGTTCTCTCGATGTCGACTCCTCTCATGCGCACACACCTTCTCTTCCCTCTCTACGGGAATTTTCTCTCTCGCACCCCATCGTTGGTGGCCTCTGCCACCTCTCTATGATGAAGCCATGCACACTTAAATTACATCCGCCACCGAGGACCCCGCGACACACACACACACACACATACACACACAAACACACACACGCACGCACGCACACCCACCCACCCACACACACACATACACAAACACACACACACAACTAAGACTCCATCTCTCTCTCTCTCACACACACACACTAAGACTCCATCTCTCTCTCTCTCTCTCACACACACACACACACACACATACTAAGACTCCATCTCACACACACATGCTCTAGGAGGAGCATTTGTTCCTACCACCCTTCATCCAACCTTACCCGTATGATAAACAATCACCTTAATTTACTTGTATAACATGGAAAAATTCCACTTTACCTTAGTAGTCAGCAGACTTATCAACTGTACCCTTATAAAAAAACGAGTTGGCAATGATGGTGTGCCTACCATCTTGTAATATAGACCTTATGATCTATATCTGATGGATAGAAAGAAAACCATGATAATTTTAGAAAATATAGCTGCACCTCTCTCCACATCCTTATCTCCCACAACCTCATTGCTCAGCAATTAAAAAAGGAAGTCTCTGGAACAGTCTAGCATTGGTGGCCGCTGTCGCCTGCCGGCGCCGTCCATCCCCATGCCTCCGCCCATTCCGACCACCAGTCACCACCATGCTTCACTCCTCCTCACCTTATCTCTCATCTTTCATTTTTTTTGATGACATTCTTGAGATACCAGTTTTCTGATAAAATTCTCGAGATATCATTAGTTTTTACACATGGGATTACTCCTGTATGGGTCAATCACAACAGGTGTTTTGTAAAAAAAATGCATATTGATGTTCTGTGCAATGCACGAGCATCTTTCTTGTAATTATATAACGCAAATCACGAGTAGGAAGTGACATTTTTTACACAACCACGTTAACATGGTCACGTAAATTACTAGCTAAAGTAAATACCATTATACTTATATCCCGATGCAAAAGGTTGAGTACATGTCCGAAGAGTAGAGTTGCACACACGCACTCTGTCTCAGAATCTCTCTCTCTCTCTCTCTCACACACACACACACACACACACCAGTTACGTGACGCCGACTTAAGCAGACACGTATGTTACAATTTGTGCGCCCGCGGGTACACGTGATGATGCACATTTATTTAAGCCAGACGGTGAACCCAAACAGTAGCTGCATTCATTCCCCTCCCGCCACCTCTTCTCTGGTCACTGTCGCCCGGTAGCCATGGCCTGGCTGAAGGTAACAACATACGCCATAATCCCGCCGGAGCGGCGCTTTAATATGGAAATTTTAGTGGTCATGCATGCATCTTTTTGTGCAAGCACTCCTATATAAGGGTTGACCGGTCGCTTCTCGCAAACGTGCACGGGCGGTGGAAGAGGAAGGAGAAGGGAAGCGGGCTATGGAGTAACGTTTTTTAGCACAATTTCTTAGGAAACTGAGTGCATTAATTGAGTAGTTTTGCAAACTACCAGTACTACACCTGAAACGGTTCAAAACCTATACTCCCTTGCCAGTGTGCACTTCCCACGTGAAAAGGTCACCGTCGCCCTGGAGCGTCAGTGCCGCATTAATGCCCTGCCAGAGCGGAGGCGACCTCTCACTGGCACCGGCTTTGAAGTGGCGCGACCGCCGATAGACCGCCGCTTCCAAGTGCACGTGACTGCTCCGCGTCGAGACTGGCCATAGGCCCTGGTTGGGTCCATGGGTTAGAGTTAGTTTGAGCTAGTTGGGGCTCAAATATCCCTAAAGTATACAAACATGAGGGTTTAAATTGGAGCAAGTTGCATCGAACCCACCAAAAAAAACTATCCCACCCAAGAGGTGCTAACTGGAGATAGTTCTCATTGGGACCACTAAAAAATCACTTTTCTCTCTCCATCAAGTGCATTTATTGTCAATCTAACCCTGTCACCCAAACACCTCTTTGGCTATAGTTAGTTCAGGGTTAGTCATGAGTTAGTCTAACCTCTAGCTAAGTTAGAGTATCCAAACAGGAGCAGTATAGGACATGCAAATTGCTCAAAGCGTACAGTCAAATTCATACGTGAAAGGATTTCTTTTCTTTTTGAAAACCGAACGTGAAAGGAATTTTTTTTAGAATGCTCTTGGCATGTCGCTAACATGTGATGAGTTAACCGACCTCAATAGACGACAAAAACGCCAGCCCGCCGCACTTTGAGAGAGACGAGGAGGGAGAAGCGATACAGGCTGCTGGATTACTAGAGATAGGTGTCGCACGGAAGCCAAGAAATATGGTGATAGCGTGGGTTAGCCATGTACTAGTATGATGTAACTACACTGGGCTGCCGTGTTTCGTACTCTTCCAGTCCACTGTGGAGATGATTGGTTGATTTTATATCGCTGAATAATATTAAATATTATGAGTGCAGACGCTCCACCACGAGGTTCCTTGCTCCTTCTCGGTCGTCGGGAATCTATGTTCTTCCACTCTATTTTTTTACGTGAGCTTTGTTCATCCTTTTGCCAACACGCGAGACATCTAGCATCAAGGTGCACGTGTTATGCAAGGATCGTTCCATCTATATGAAGAACACGTGGGACTGGAACTACGAGACGGACATGTACCCAGGAGTGGACGTACGAACCTGAGTAATGTAGCGCAGTAAGTGAAGTAGAAAGGCACAAATGGTATGAACATGCGTGGCATATAGGGTGTGTTTGGTTGCGTTCTCGTCTCAGCATAGTTGTTCCCTCTTCATGCATGCTCAACTCAACACCCCTCTTCATGTATGCTCTCTTCATGCATGCTTCTAGTGTATTTGTGCTAAACTAGTGTGGACTCATGCACCCTCCATACACTCTACCAAACACCCAAAAGTGGGTCGAGAAGGGAACTCTTGGGCGGCATTTGTCTCTTACTACGTACTACCACTAAATGTTGTACGTGCAATGCACGGTGATGTTATGGAGTACGTGCCTAAGTACTCTACTACTACTATATTAGTTGGAGGCACATATTAACTTTTATATTTGTTTACGTGTATGCCCCGAGACCTTCCAACTAGACGTGTCTTTCTCTCCAGGTCGCACTTTGTATCGTTCATACCACTAAGTACTACTACGTGTGGTCTCCGACCCAGAAGTGGAAGAAGTGGAGACGCTCTACCATGCTGTTTTTTTTGCGCTGGGCTCTACCACGCTGTTCATGTCCCACTCCTTTCGCTGACGTGTGGGACATCCAGCACGTGCCGTGTTTGGCACTCTTCGTCATAAGAGTTGAAACGCTAGCATTCATCAGAAATAAAAAATAAATATAAATCAGGAGTGATAGTATTTTTTGAGAACCAATCAGCAGTGATACTATACCACGCGGTTTCCTTGCTCCTCGACATCGAAAAGAATACTTCCATTCACCAACATGTGGGACGTCGACCATCCTGGTCCACTTGCCATGCACGCAGAACTCCAAGGGAGAGTCACCCCGGTCGTCGCGCCGCAGTAACAATGACTAATGAGCCGTCAAATCACAGGCCCACTTCCCACTTTGAAGTTGCTCGGACGAAGGAACCATCATGACTTCGTTGAATTCCGCTTCTGGAAGAAAACTACTGTACCAGCAGTACTGCTAGCTACAGTAGTTACTCCAACAGAGGCCTCCTTTCGTTCATAGGATAGGAATTTTATAGGAATATGAAAATCATAGGAAGTGAGATGACATGCATCTCAATTCCTATAGAGAAAGAGATGCCATTTGATGCATAGGATAGGAATTTTTCCATTTAGTCTAGGCTAATGTACTGGTAATTTGCTCTAAAAACTACAGTAGTAACTAGTAGTACTGGTACATGCTCGTACTCAGACACAGACACACACACTAACTACTAGTACTACTACTTCTCACATGCTGGCCAGACGCCGTCGTTCTCCTTCCCGGCTTTGTCGGCGACACCCCACCGTGCTTGGATCTCCGCCGACCTCTCCGCAGCAGCGCGTGCGTCCTCTTCTTTCTTGCGGCAGGCGGGCCTCTCTTTTCTTGAGTGCTTTCTGACTTTTCCGCTCCCTCTGTGCGGCTTTGGCCGCCTCTTCCTCTACCGCGCATTCGGCCTTGGCATCTTCAAATTACTCCCACATAGGTGTGAGGTCGCGAGAGGCGATGAACTCGGCACGGCGGGATGCCATCGCTTCCCTACCATTTTGTGTGCGGTCGTGGGCGGCGAGGAACTCGGCGCGGCGGGATGCCATCGCTGCCTTACCGGTTAGTGTGCGGCGCGGTGGCATGAACGACGCTTGGTGAGAGCTCTGGGGTGGAGTGGTCGGACAACCGTATAGTGCATTGGTTTGTCAAGAGTTTAAGGACAGAAGACGAAGGAAATTTGGATTCCCCTTCAATCCTAGTCATTTATTACTGAGTAAAATGCATTGGCGGTCATCGAACTTGTCTTGATAGCTCACTTTGATCATCGAAATATGGTGATTATACGGTCACTGGCTCAGCATATAGCTCCGTATTTGTCTGGTCGGCCAGTTAAACAGTCCGCATGCGCCTCATCAGCTCGTGTTCTTTATCTATCTACTCGGACTGACCTGTCAATGGAGAAAGAAATACTGTAAAAACCAAAATTATGCGTATGTGGGGAATCAAACCACGGACTCGTCGCTGCAACGCACCCTCATCAGCCAAATGAAAATGAAATACTTTGCGTTAGGCACTCACGCTCACATTGTCAAAGCATGCTAATGCATGCACGTCGCCCTCTAAATCAAAGTCCTGCTCATGGCGCAACGCAAGCGGCGAACCCATCACATGTGCGCCCCGGCGGTGCCTGACATTACTGTTTAGACGTTTGATGGAGGCCTACAAGAATGCCGAGCATGTATTCACCTGGCTCAACACCAACGGTCATACTCGGAGCGCCTTGCTCATGTATATCGTCCATTACAACGACAGTCTATAAAACAGCCTAGCTAGAGAGGGTACTATGGTACGGAGTATGTCCTATCATGAGCGACCGATCTTAGTGCCACTTCACACGAGTGTGTGTCTGATCGATTCGTTGATTATTCGTAAGTTATGCATGGTTGTGTGGTGTCTAATGGTGGTCGTCGAAGGCTAGCTGGCGACAAGAGCGGTTGTCAATACGTGTCGCATATGCTTCAAAGGCTCGTCATCCATGAGTTCACACTTTACCACCACGCCAGCGTCTGACCGCCCTGGCCTACTGAATCCCCTTCCATCGCTAGCGTGCGCTTCCCGCCTGAAACGGTCACCGTCTCTCCAGAACGTCAATGCCGCATTCACCGGACTTAACTGCAGGTGCAGCTGGTGTGTCACTGACATGCGGGCTAGATGCTCGTTGGGCCCACATGTCAGTAACCCAACGCATCTACAGTTAAGTCACTGAAGCAGCATCCGCATTCACGCCCGATGAACCTACTCCGGCGCCAGCCGTCCATTCGTCTGCCGTGGCTCAATGCCATTCGCCCGCTATATTAACTTGAGCCCCAGCTCCCAGCCATAGCCAAAGACCACACTTATTCTCCTCTGGTCCCTTCCTTCTGTCGGCACCACTCCAACCATGGCCTCCTGGCGCTCTGAAGCTCTCTTGGACATATTGTCGCAGGAGCAGACAAGGGACATCAGCGGCTCTGCTCCGGGCGCGCTCCAAAGCTTTCTTCGACATACTGTTGCAGGAGCAAACGAAGGAGATCGCCGACACCCCCCCCCCCCCCCCCCGGCCGCCCTCCTCCGCCACGACCATGAAGCCGACGCGCGTGCGTGGGCATAGCCGGCAGCGAGGAAGAGTAGTACATGGTAGGTTGCCGCCGCTCTGGTCCCAGGAAGGCCACCGCTACTCAACTCAGTCGACGCCAAGCTTGGTGGGGTAAACATCAGCGGCCGATTAGCCGCTTGACGACAACATGGAGGCGGAAATCTTCAGAACCTTGTGCTTCGGAGGAGGAGGTTATCGAGGCGGATGAGGAGGAGGCAAAGGCAATGGCCGGCTTTCTCGGGTTCATGGCTGAACATGGTGGTCGGGCGCCGGTGATTGTTTAGATTAGGTTTACAGTAGGTTTTAGTACAGTTTGTGTGAAATATGTAATGAATTTCATCCAGTTTGTAGGAAAAGTTTTCGAAATGTAATGAATTTCATCCGGTTAATTTGAAATTTGCTTTGTTTGCACGAAATTCGTCCGGTTAGTTCATATAGTTGTCGAAAGGTATGCGGGCAGCATCGGATGGCATCCATCACTGTCCTCAGACAGATGCCGGTGTAAATTTGTGGGCCAGCGCTGGAGATGCCCTAACTATCATGCTATAATCGCTAACAGTGCTCCATTATTTGGCAGGGAACAGTTATCCCTCGATCAAAATCAGATCTGCGGTGTTTCGCACTCCTGCCGCTTAAGAGTGTAAACTCTTGCTTACATAAAAATGGAGCAAGTGGATGGCACTGTAGCACGTCATATCACTCAAACTAGCCCGCCTAACGAGCGGGAAAGCACCACCCTCGTCATTTTGTTCTGGATTTCTATCGATTGATCGCGCGAAAATGTTATGCTTCACAAGTTCTAAAGGAAAAGGCGGCACACTTACGACTCGTACGCGTCACACCCCCGACAGTCCGGCTTGCACGCCGCTCACCAGAGGGGACACGCGTTGTCTTGCAATTTCACTGACATGTGGGACTATAATTGAATAAACTGTTGATAGCCGAAATCTAATGTGGGCGTCGGCTGAGAAGAGAGAAATGGGGGAGGGAGAAGAGATCGCCCGCCCGCCGCGCACGGACTCCTAGAAATATATGGTGATAATGTGAGGTGGGCCATGCTGGAGTCCGGACCGCTTCCGAAGCCCGATCTGACCGCCCTGGCCCCTCAAGACGCCAGCTGCCTGCGGCATGCATGCATAGCAAGTAGTACCAGTAAAAAATTGGGCTATAAGCCCGCTTATGTGGAGGAGAGAGAGGCATTGACAAAGTCAAGGAGTGGGCTCTGCAAGAGCCCGTCTCTACACGTGCTCCTAGGTATAATTTTTTTCTAAAAAAGGCATAAAAAACAATTGTGTCTAAAAAAGAAAGGTAAAAAACATTTGAGAGGAAATAGATAGAGAGAAAGTGAGAAAAAGTTGTAACCTTATAGCCAACCTTATAGTCAACAGTATGGTAGCATTACATGAGGAAGGAGGGAGTGGTGCACATGCCAAGTTCACTGGGCTGCCGTGTTTCACACTCCTCCGTCGTAATAGTGGAGACAATAGCTTTCATCAAAAATAAACAATGAGTACTCATTTCTCATCCTCTATATCGGAAAGAATACTTTCATTCGCCGACATGTGGGACGTCGACCATCCTGGTCCACCTGCCATGCACAAAATTATCCTGGTCTACCTCGGTTGTATCGCAGGCCCAACCTTTCCCATTGTATGTTGTTCGGACGAAGGAACCATCATGACTTCGTTGAATTCCGCTTCTTCAAGAAAACTTATTGTACCCACAATACTGCTACCACATGCGAAGACTGGACGGCACTGTACCACGTCATATCACTGAAACCCACTAGGCCAAACTAGCCCGCCCAGGTCATCTATTTTGGAACGGAGGGAGTACATCTCTACACTGCTATGATTTTTTGTTTTACGTCTCTGTACTTTTGCTACGATTTTCCTACCCTATGAACCAAATGAGGCCTGAATGTATCCGTGTCGACTATTGTCTGATTGATAGCTAAGCCTACAATTTTAGGAGCTAGGGCTATTGGTCGATCGACGACAGATAAGTATAAGCATACCACTAGCTCATCAACCCCAACGTTTCTCTTCGGTGAGTGTTTTGCAAGTACTATAGCTCGCACAGTAGCTAGCCTACTAACACCAAGAATCATCAAACAAGCCCTGCTGATATGATAAACAGTTCAAACTTACATCTAAGCATGCCATATATTACATCAACAGCTGGTGGGGATACATCTGTTTCCATAACTCGGAGAGGGTTCGCATGATTCACTATCAAACAAAAGTAGCAAGTACCGCCCACACAAGACAGTGCACTAGCCCTAAGATGGTTTCATAACACGCATCGTTCTGGTAATTAAACACAGGGCAATGCAAACTACCCTGAAGGATTAGCGCGACCAACTATTTCTTATCATCGATCTCTCGGGCAATGACCACAGCACGTACAGCAGCATGGGAATCGATCTCTGGGGCGATGTCCACAGGACTGACTGAGGGAGTCCTGGATTAGGGGGTATCCGGACAGCCGGACTATGTACATCGTCCGGACTATTGAAGCGTGAAGATACAAGACTCAAGACTTTGTCCCGTGTCCAGATGGGACTCTCCTTGGCGTGGAAGGCAAGCTTGGCGATCCGGATGTTGTATTTCCTTCCTTGTAACCAACTCCATGTAAACCCTAGCTCTCTCCGGTGTCTATATAAACCGGAGAGGTTGGTCCTTAGAAGGCCGATCACAATTACAATCATACCATCATAGGCTAGCTTCTAGGGTTTAGCCTCTACGATCTCATGGTAGATCTACTCTTGTACTACCCATATCTTCAATATTAATCAAGCAGGAAGTAGGGTTTTACCTCCATCGAGAGGGCCCGAACCTGGGTAAACATTGTGTCCCTTGCTTCCTATTACCATCAGCCTAAGACGCACAGATCGGGACCCCCTACCCGAGATCCGCCGGTTTTGACACTGACATTGGTGCTTTCATTGAGAGTTCCTCTGTGTCGTTGCTGCAAGGCTCAATGGATCCTTCAATCATCGTCAACAATGCGGTCCAGGGTGAAACTTTTCTCCTCGGACAGATCTTTGTGTTCGGCGGCTTCGCACTGCGGGCTAATTCGCTTGGCCATCTGGAGCAGATCGACAGCTACGCCCCTGGCCACCAGACCAGGTTTGAAAACTTGAACTACACGGCGGACATTCGCGGAGACTTGATCTTTGACGGATTCGGGCCTATGCCAGGAGCACCAGACAGTCACGACGAGCACGGGTTAGACCTGCTGTCGGGCAATGCTCGGGATATCACCCCTGCAGTAGCCCCAGACCTAAATCCAGAGCAGGCTCCGTTGCCTAAGGACGGATAGATGGACCCCGCCCCACAGGCCGCACACTCATCGGCGATGGAGCCGAACTCAGGCCTCACCTCGGAGGAAGCCTGTGACTCCGGATCCCCGGACTCGTATCCGGCGGCAGGTTCCAGTCCGCGCGCTCCTGAGCCCGCCGGGCCTGGTTGGGCTCCGGTAATGGAGTTTACCGCTGCGGATATCTTCCAGCACTCGCCCTTTGGCGACATGCTGGACTCATTAAAGTCTGTCTCTTTGTCAGGAGGCTCTTGGCCGAACTATGTCCGGCTCGAGTGGGAAGCAGGTGATGAAAGAATTTGTTGCCCACCCACCACCCACATCATTGCCACGGTCGATGATCTAACCGACGTGCTCGACTTCGACTCCGAAGACATCGACGGTATGGACGACGATGCAGGAGAAAAACATGAACCACCGCTCACTGGGCGGTGGCAGCCACCTCTTCATATGATATATATATATGGTGGACACTCCGAAGGAAACCAATGGCGATGAGGCAACGGAGGATAATCCCCCAGGGAGAAAAGCAAAGCATGGGCGTCGTCGGCACCGCTCCAAGCCCCGCCATAGCAATACCAGCCCAGGAGATGAAAGCAATCCGAATGGTGCCAAAGAGGAATACAACCCTCATCAGCCCGTCTTCGAGCAGGCCAAGCAGGAAGATGAGCAGGTCAGCCCAGACGAACATGCAATGAACGGATATCCAGAGGAGGACAACTACATGCCCCCTTCGAAGACGAGATTAGCCTCGGCGACGACGAGTTCGGCATGCCTGAGGATCCCGTGGAGCAGGAGCGCTACAAGCGTTGGCTTATAGCTACTACAAGGAGCCTAAAAAAGAAGCAGCAGCAACTTCAAGCTGATCAAGACCTGCTCACAGATAGATGGGCTGAAGTCCTGGCAGCCGAGGAATATGGACTCGAGCGCCACACGGCTGACCGGCCACCTCGTGGTCGGGATAAAACGGTGTATCAGCCCGAATACCAGCCCGCACCCCCACGCCAATACACTATGGCGTAGGGCAATAGGAAGGACCTGCAAGATATATTGGAAAACAAAGCAGAACAACCAAGATCGATCTACAGATCACGGGGGCGTGCCCAAACGCGCGACGATGACTGTCACATCGGATACACTATCAACAAGTCCGGCCGGGCCAAACACAGCCACCCAGAGCAATTCGAACTGCGTAGCCACATAGCTCGGCACAAAGGCACCGCGCATCCCCTCTGCTTCACTGACGAAGTGATGGATCATGAATTCCCAAAAGGGTTCAAACCCGTAAACATTGAATCATACGATGGCACAACAGACCCCGCGGTATGGATTGAAGATTTCCTTCTCCACATTCACATGGCCCGTGGAGACGATCTACACGCCATCAAGTATCTTCCCTCAAGCTCAAAGGACCCGCCCGACACTGGCTAAACAGCCTGCCAGCAAATTCCATTGGCAGTTAGGAAAACCTGGAAGACGCATTCCTCGATAACTTCCAGGGCACATATGTGCGACCACCGGACGCCGATGACTTGAGCCACATTAATCAACAGTCCGGAGAGTCAGCCAGGAAATTCTGGACTCGGTTCCTAACTACAAAGAACCAAATAGTCGACTGTCCGGACGCTGAAGCCCTGGCGGCTTTTAAGCATAATATCCGTGACGAGTGGCTCGCCCGACACCTCGGCCAGGAAAAACCCAAGTCCATGGCAGCTCTCACAACACTAATGACCCGCTTTTGCGCGGGCGAGGATAGCCGGTTGTCTTGCAGTAGCACTACACCACATTCTGGCACTTCGGATGGCCGCGACAACAACGGCAAGCCACGGTGTAACAGACATAAGCGACGGAACAATGGCGACAGCACTGAAGACACGGCAGTCAACGCCGGATTTAGCGGATCTAAGTCCGGTCAGTGGAAGAAGCCGTTCAAAAGAAACAATCAGGGACCATCCAGTCTGGACCGTATACTGGAGCGCTCGTGCCAAATTCATGGCACCCCGGACAAGCCAGCCAACCACACCAACAGAGACTGCTGGGTGTTCAAACAGGCTGGCAAAATAAACGCCGAAAACAAGGACAAGGGGCTGCACAGCAATGATGACGAAGAGCCCCGGTGTCCGAACACGGGGGGACAAAAGAAATTTCTGCCCCAGGTGAAAACGGTCAACATGATCTACGCCACCCACATTCCCAAGCGGGAACGGAAGAGAGCACTATGGGACGTCTATGTGATGGAGCCAGTCGCCCCCAAATTTAACCCATGGTCAGCTTGTGCGATCACCTTTGATCGTAGGGATCACCCTACTAGCATCCGTCACAGCGGCCCAGCCGCATTGGTCCTAGACCCAATCATAGATGGATTCCACCTCATGTGAGTCCTTATGGACGGCGGCAGCAGCCTGAACCTGCTTTATCAGGACACAGTGTGCAAAATGGGCATTGATCCTTCAAGGATCAAGCCCACCAAAACCACCTTTAAATGTGTGATTCCTGGAGTAGAGGCCCGTTGCACGGGCTCTATAACATTGGAAGTGGTCTTCGGATCTCCGGATAATTTCCGAAGCAAAGAGTTAGTCTTCGATATCATCCCCTTCCGCAGTGGTTACCACGCACTGCTGGGACGAACCGCATTTGCTAGATTCAATGCGGTACCACATTATGCATACCTCAAGCTCAAGATGCCAGGACCACGCGGGGTCATAACAGTCAACGAAAACATGGACCGCTCTCTCCGAATAGAAGAGCATACTGCAGCCCTCGCGGCGGAAGTACAATGCGGCCTCCTCGGACAAACTAATCCGGTGACAACAACTTCGAGCACCGTCAAGCGAGTCCGGAGCGCCCCGCAACAGGATCATCAGGCACGCCAAGAGCGCGACTAGCAGTCCGGCCTCCGCTCAAGCCCCATCAAAGCAACATTTGTGCCACGCGTACACAATTACGCACTTAAAATACCATGGGCATAGGCGGAGGCGCAGCAATGACTCAGTCAACAGTGCAGTATAACCACTACATACCTTCATAACCCGTCCTTCTTATTTTTCAGGACATTGCTTTAGAGAAGCCTCTTCAGAAGAGCCGGATTGTCGGACTTACATAGGAGAGAAAACCAAGGAGGCAACAGGCTTTGCGCACAGAAGGAAATACCCAGGTGGAATCTGTTCATGATCGTTATACCTGTTTTACATACCTACATGCAGCCTGCCCTTGGATAGGACATGTTAAATAGTCCTATTTACTTCTGCCTAATGCCACCGTTGTAAAGATACGCTTAAACGTATTATTCATCAATGGGAAACAATATATAGCGTCAGCTTATTATTCCTATTTGCGCATATTTCTTGCAAATGTTTATTTAATATTGCACCCATACACCTTGCTACAGTTATTTTGCCACAGGCTTCTTATGACACCGCATAATACGGCATAACAAGTCCGAACACTTTCAACAGTGTGGCACCCCGAACTTATAGCACTATATGCATCAGCTCCGAATCACGTCTTGGGTCAATAGTTGGGATTGCCCGGCTCCCTTGTTTTGGTACCTTACATTCCGTTATATCGGGTAAGGTAGCGCAGGGAGAACTACTGCGATTGTGTCCCGGTTCTTCCGAACAAGCACCTCAGTAGAGAAAGCCGACAACTAACCGGCATGATGCGGCGAGAGCTGGTCGCTGTTCGAGAGGTCTTAAAATCCTTAAAGATTTTTTCCGCTATAGGTGATGAATCGGCCTCGTCCGATTTAGACGTATATAGCACCCCAATTCGGCCTTCCGAATTCTAGGGGCTTCGCCGAAATTTAAAGTTGTAGATTTCTATGGCTAAGTGAAAGTTATAAAGTCGCATAGTCCGATTGCCTTGTTCGCTGCGCCGGATACCTCCTTAAGGGACCAAAAATTTGGATAAAGAGTATCCGGGTTTTTCCAGGAACACCCCGGTACTAGTTACGTGGGGGCGGAAGCTGACGACTGGCCTACTTTCAGAATTCTATAAACAGCCACACAGAAGGAAATATTTTAAATCAAACAGTGCTACATAGCACAAATAACTTCCTTTTTAAATTACAACAGCGATAGAGGTACATTTATTCAAAGATCTTGTCCTTGGTACATTCATCGGCAACGAGATGAGCGCCCTTCATAACGCCCTCATAATACTTCTCGGCATAGCGATGCGCCTTGCCCTCTGGCGGCCCATCCTTCACCAGCTTCTCCGCATCCAGCTTGCCCCAATGCACCTTCGCGCGGGCAAAGACCCGGCAGGCACCCTCAATGCAAACGGATTGCTTGATAATTTCAAGCCGCGGACAGGCATTCACCATCTGCTTGATCAGGCCGAAGTAGCTAGTGGGCAGGGGCTCACCAGAACACATCTGGACTATGAAATCTTTCATAGCCACTTCGGCCGCCCTGTGGAGTACGACCAACTGCTTCAGTTGGTCACTCAGAGGCATTGGGTGTTCGGCCCCAGCATACTGGGACCAGAAAAGCTTCTCCGTGGAGCTCCCCTCCTCGGCACGGTAGAACTCCGTGGCATCTGAGACGCTACATGGCAGATCTGTGAATGCCCCTGGAGAGCTCCGAATTCGGGTAAGTAAAAGAAATGCCTCCTCCACATGTTTGCTTTGCATAAAGAATGTCTTACCCGCCGCTATCTTCTTGGCCGCCTGGATTTCTTGCTATGCCTTCTCGGCTTCGGCCTTGGCATCTTTCATACTCACAAGGGCCTTCGCAAGCTCGGACTCTTTCATCTTAAGATCATGCTCCAAGGACTCGAACCTTTTACCGAGGTCCTGGAGCTCTTGTTGTACCTCGCCTACCCTAGCATCTTGCTTCTCGCGCTCTTTGCATTCCAAGGCCGCCTTGTCTTCGGCCTCGGACTACGCTTTCTTCAGGGACGCCACTTTGGCGGTGGCCCCTGTTACACAGTCATGATGCTTCGTCGTCAGAATACCCAATTTTATCTATCCTTCATTACATGAGAGCGGGAAATCACTCACCTTTGTTCTCTTCAAGCTGCCTCTTCGTGAGGTCGAGCTACCCCTGTGCCTGCTCCAGGTCCCGCTTCAGTCCGACGACCTTGGCCGTGCGGACAGCAGCGGCAAGCAGCACAGCCTTCTTACCCACATACACACTTATTATTAAACTCCTGCGGATTATAATTGACCCTTTGTTCGGCTTTTCCTTCCAAACACCGAACAGAGTATCAGGGGCTACTACCTATCGGGTGGTAATTTCACACATTTTTATTACTTACCTCGAAGCCCGTCAGGAGGCTTGTGCAGGCTTCGGTTAGCCCGCTTTTGGCGGACAGAACCTTTTGAATCACTGCACTCTTAAGAGTACGGTGCTCGTCATCCATGGAAGCGCCTCGAAGTGCTTCCACCAGACTATCCGGCGCCTCTGGCGTGACGGAAGTCCCCGGCACGGACGGCTCGCCCCCCCCCCCCCTAACGAGGGGCTGCCCGCCTGAGTCTGGAACCGTTGAAGGCTCCGGAACAATATTTAGTTGATAGCCCGGCCTACTTTGGCTCTCATCGACACGATCCGCGGGGATCTTGAACCCGGCGTGTCCGACATCTGGAACTCCACCTTGGGGCGTCTACAGAGTCACCTCCCCCCGCTTAGGGAGCGTTCGAGACAACACCTTCGTGTCATCCGTGGGCTGAGGAGTGGTGGCCGTCGGGAGCGAGTTCATCTCTGAATCGCTCAGAGACCCATCAGAAGACGACACCTCGGGATGAACCCTGGCCGGACTGCATATATGTTCGGCGTTATAAAAAGACTATGAAGTGAGGTCACGATAGAGTACGGACACTTACGATCGCGCTAGGGGCTTCCCCCTGGGCAGCCACCCCTCCTCATCATGGGCGGCCGTGGCGGAGTAGTCTGCAAAGGACACCTTTCCCTTCTTGGACGTCCCAGCCCCCTCCTCTAGGGCGGCTTTCCTCTTCTTCTCCTTCCCAGCGTGGGGAGGGAGAACTTCTTCATGTTCCCCCGCCTCACCGGGAGGAATCTGCCTCGTCGTCGTCGGATGATGTGGGTATGACGGCCTTGCACCGGGGGCCTTTCCCGGCCCCCTGGCCCGCCTTCTCAAGCCCCCCATCCTCTCCGGACGGGGCGGCCTCTTCTTCTTCTTCCTCCCCTTCAGGGGAGGAGTTTGCCTCATCGTCTTCAGACGAGGCTTCCGGTACAACCTTACGCCGGAGACCCTTCCTGGTCCCCGGGGCCTTCTTTTCGGCCTTCTTCTCCGGTGCCTTGTAAGGCGCCGGGACTAGCATCTCCGTCAGGAGAGCATCAGCTGGATCTTCTGGCAGCGGAGCCGGAAAATCAATCTGCTCCGCTGTCTCCACATAATCCTGATCAAATATGCACAATACTTAAGACTCCCCCATGAATGTATTGGGAGGAACCGAATCCGGTGGTAGTCAGAAAACTCACCTGACGGGGGGCTGCGCGGCATGAAGTCCGAGGTCCTCGAACGTGGGGGGAGGTACTTCGGAGGCCTTGAACAGCACCTTCCATGCGCTTTTGTGCGTCATGTCGTAGAGCTTTTGCAGCATCTGGTGTTCGGCCGGGATGAACTCCCACAGATTGAATGCCCGCCTTTGGCACGGCTGGATCCGGCGAACGAGCATGACCTGGATCGTGTTGACAAGCTTGATGTTCTTCTCCTTCATGCTCTTGGTGCAGTTTTGAACTCTGGTTAGCTCTGTAGGTTCACCCCAGGCCAGGCCCTTCTTTTCCCAGGAGGTGAGCCGCATGGGGGTTCCGGATCGGAACTCGGGGGCCGCCGCCCAGTTGGCACCGCGCGTCTCGGTGATGTAGAACCACCCCGATTGCCACCCTTTCACGGTCTCCGCAAAGGAGCCGTCAAGCCAGGTGACCTTAGGCATCTTGCCCACCATGGCCCCTCCGCACTCCGCTTGCTGGCCGCTCACAATCTTTGGCTTCACGCAGAAGATTTGCCGCCACAGGCCGAAGTGAGGCCTGACACGGAGGAAGGCCTCGCATACGATGATGAACGCTGAGATGTTGAGGACGAAATTTGGGGCTAGATCATGGAAATCTAGCCCGTAGTAGAACATGCGCCCGCGGACGAAGGGATGAAGTGGAAATCCCAGTGCACGGATGAAGTGGGCGACAAACATGACCCTCTCGTGGGGTCCCGGGGTCGGAATGACCTGCCCGACGTCCGCTAGCCGGTGCGCTATGTCTGCGGCCAAGTATCCGGCCATCCAAAGATTCGCGATATGCTTCTCCTTCATGGTGGAAGCCACCCACTTGCCTCCTGCTCCGGACATGTTTAGCTGTGCGGAGAAGACTTGGGCTTGGGCGCTGGAGCTCGAGGGGGCAAGAGTGGGCAAAGGAGGAAGAAGGCATGGGTAAAAATGGGGAACTCTTATCCCTTTATAGAGGCGACGAAAGCGGTGCGCCTCCCCACTTGCCTGTTGGGAATCGCTTGCTTCCCAAGCGCCACGATTGATGGCGTGGTGGGATTACCCATACCCATATTGATGAGAATCCCATGATAAAGGGACATGATCTCTGCTTTGACAAGACGTGTCAAGGAAACCGCCTTGCAACATGCGTTGTGGCTGGTTGTGGGAAAACGGTTCGAATAATGACCCAACCGTAATGATGCATCGCGTTGTCTAAAAAAGTGTTGTCAGCAGATTGCATTTGTGAAATATCATTCTCTCTATGGTGGTATGTGAAGATCATTTTGCGGATCCAGACATGGTTCAAGTGTTCGATAATTACTTTGGAGTATTCGGAGAAGGAACCCGCCTTGCAATGCCGAAGACAAGACTGCGCGCCGGACTCATCGCCATTGAAGTCTGGTTCAGGGGCTACTGAGGGACTCCTGGATTAGGGGGTATCCGGACAGCCGGACAATGTACATTGTCCGGATTATTGAAGCGTGAAGATACAGGACTCAAGACTTCGTCTCGTGTCCGGATGGGACTCTCCTTGGCATGGAAGGCAAGCTTGGCGATCCGGATGTTGTATTTCCTTCCTTGTAACCGACTCCATGTAAACCCTAGCCCTCTCCGGTGTCTATATAAACCGGAGAGGTTGGTCCTGAGAAGGCCGATCACAATTACAACCATACCATCATAGGCTAGCTTCTAGGGTTTAGCCTCTACAATCTCGTGGTAGATCTACTCTTGTACTACCCATATCTTCACTATTAATCAAGCAGGAAGTAGGGTTTTACCTCCATCGAGAGGGCCCGAACCTGAGTAAACATTGTGTCCCTTGCTTCCTGTTACCATCAGCCTAAGACGCACAGATCGGGACCCCCTACCTGAGATCCGCCGGTTTTAACACCGACACTGACCGCGACATCGGAATCGATCTCTGGGGAGATGTCCACAGGATGGACAGCGGCATCGGAATCGATCTCCGGGGCTATGCCGACAGGACGGACCGCGACATCAAAAACGATCTCTGGGGCATTGTCCACAGGACGGGCCACGACATCGGAATCATCAAGGACGTCCACCGGCACCTGCACAACCCTAACATATTAGCAAGCACATTGCAAATAATCAAAATCCACAACTATGGTAATAAGCTATTATTTTTCACCTTGTGCAACTCACTGGGGGATCTCATCCCTCTGGGGGCCATCTCCTCGTCCTTGATAGGGGCCATTACCTTGCCAGGGGAATACTGCTTCTCAACAGCGACTATCTCCTCAAACTCGGCCTTGAGCCTCGCATAGGTGGCCATCAAAGTTTCTGGGGTAGGCACGGTGGGGCCCTTGCTGTTCTTCCAACTTTCTTTGAGGAGTTCATCCGCCAACGTCGTCAACTCTTTGGCCAGTACTTGTTTCTTGGAGTTCTTTGTCTCCATGGGTTGGCCTACCAACATGGTCAACTCGTTGGTCAGTGCTCGCTTCCTGGAGATCGCTGTCTCTAGTGGGTTGTCCGCCGGCAACTCTTTGCCTAGTGCTCCAGGATCCACCAATGAACTGACAAACAAAAAGCAATCGAAAGGAAATCACAATCGCAATGAAAATGGGAAAAGAATAGGCTGTGAGAATCGGTTGGTGCTTCGCAAAAAGAAGATTCTCGGAATGAAAATATAGCATCATAACTGATTCGCCCACCTTTCCTTCGTTGATACAGAAGAAAAATGGCAGAAGTGAGTAGCTTGGAGTGAGGTTTTCTTCAAGAAAGGGAAGAAAGGCCTTCAATGAGCGTTCCAATGAAATGATGGTTGCTTCGTCCAGTCCAACTTGGAGGCCACTTTACAACTCTTGGTAAAGGTGTAGGTTTTGTGATATGACGGGTCATGACGGCCACACCGGGGTGACAGGTGAGTCTCGACTGTAGCACCTCGTTGTGATTTGGTGGATGGCACGCGGGCCCGGATGCTTTGATGTCCCGCATGTAGATAGAGCGGCTAGTCATATAGGAGTGCTCAATATTGTGCACCGCGACCAAGGCGGAGAGGAAAACGAGAGAACTACGTAATTAATGCCTGAGTTTAATTAGGGTAGTTTTGTAAAGTACGAGATACATTCCTCCAATCGCAAAATGCCTTGGTTCATGAGATTTGAGATTTGAGCCCTATAAACCAGAAGGGAGGGAGTACTACACGCGGTGTAATCTAGTCACTTGTCGAAATCTCTAGAAAGGCAAATACTCCTTGCCGGTTTGCAGGGCTATACTACTCCCTCTGTCTAGGTGTGTCAGTCATCTTACGAAAACCAAATAATCCCAAAACACTTAGGCACAGTGCATTAACTTCTACCTTGTTTCTTGTTTCTTGACATATCAACCAATAAGAGATGAGAGGTGTGCATGCTTTTAATGACTTGAGACTACCAAACACGACATGCAGTGGCTAGTTCATTGCATGCAATGTTATTAATTAGCAAATAAACATTGGTGACCCCAGGAGGAAATGGTGCTAAGCGCGTGGACCTATGCAGAATGAGTATCAACCAATGGATGATGGAGTTTAATTGTTAAACAATTCAATGAGGGAAGCTTAGCTAGAAATTCAATGACTTACTCACCTAGACGGAGGGAATAGCTAGTACTAGTACTACTATAATAGTGGGCTCAAATAGCAATTTTCTCTAATGCAAGAGCCTGGCTACTATATGCGTGCTCCAAGGCACCGCACCACGCGAGCGTTCACAAACTGCCACGTTTGGGTTGCACTTGGCTCTTCGCCTCTTCGAGAAGACGAACAATGATGTTACTCCTACTTCTACAGTATCGAATCCACTGTTGCATGTTCGTCCACCTCCTGCGGGAGGGATAGCGTGTAGCGAAAGCTTCTACAAGTCCTGCCAGC
The DNA here is from genome assembly GCF_018294505.1 of Triticum aestivum. Taxonomy (NCBI): domain Eukaryota; kingdom Viridiplantae; phylum Streptophyta; class Magnoliopsida; order Poales; family Poaceae; genus Triticum; species Triticum aestivum. Next base: position 413,222,758 of record NC_057813.1, on the reverse strand, counting down.
CACCACGCTCATGCGCGAGGGAGGGACGCAGCTTCATTGACTTACTGCTCCTACCTTTGCGTCTATGATAGGTGGGCCCAACAGGTGGTTGGCCCTCCTGTCATGCAACCAAAGGCAGGTGCAGTTAAGGCACCGGAGCTCAGTCCATGAGGGAGAGGGCGTTGTAGTAATCAAACTTCTCGGTCTTGTACGAGTTGACGCGACACATCAAAGCACTACACTTGATATAAGTCTTTTTACACATTTCAAATGGACTACAACATACGGATGTATATAGACATATTCTTCTTCATATGTAGTCACTTGTTGCAATCTCTAAAAAGACTTATATTTGGAAACGGAGGGAGTACAACGCATGCATGCATGTCGTGACTTTCCTTTTGATACTTGCATGTGTTGATTTGATGCACCTTGCCAAATTTTGACTATAAATCTAACTAACCAAATTTTCATGCATGTCACAAAAAATTAATGGGCTGTTTGGATTGTGACTATGTTTGTCTTATGTTGCCACATTATTTTTCCCACACTTGCCACACTTGCCTAACTTGAGTTGCTCAAATTGTTAGACACACTTTGGCTTGCCTAAGGGAATCTTGCCACAATTTTTGTGTCTATGACATGTGGGGTTCACTGCTAATAAAAAAATTCTTGTCTTAGGTGTGGCTAATAAAAAAGATTTATATTTAGGAACAGAGGGAGTAGAAAATATAAATAATAATGCATGTTGGGGCAACCCACGTTTCCGCTAATTTTAGTCGTGGGCTTGTTCACATTTTTTACGAGGGGGTGGTTGTTCATTTAATGGAGGGACTTGTAGTACCAGACTTGAACGATACAAAGTGTGACCTGGCACACCGTAACACCACTTGGAACAAGCGGGTAGCTATCTCAAAAAGCAATCAACAACTAAAAAACCGTGACCTGGCAATACACAATTTTAAATGATTGTTTTGATGGAGTGAAAAAGGAAAACTACCCCACTACGTATATATAGGTCGGAGCCTCCGCGCTTGCTTGCTAGGGTTGTTCTATTCACACACTCTCATCCTCTCCAGATCTAAACAAGAATAGGGGTGGTAACACTGTCTTTCTCCCTTCAAAAAACACTATCTTTCTATCCTCACCGCTGGTTCAGATCCGGACGTATCCCCCTCCGCTGGTCAAGGGGAGGAGGGTCAGCGTTTAGGCCGTCGTCGATAGCGAGGGAGGAGACCCACTGCTGGCCACACCGTTATCTCTGGCCGAGCGCCGGCACGGGAGGTCCTCCAGTCCCTTCATCGTTGCCTGTGGGCGGATCCGGCCTCCCGCCGCCCACCTATCCACATCCCGACGACCTTCAGGTATATCTTCATTCGAAACCGCCTTAGCTCTACTTCCCCAGCTCGCTACGTCACTGCATGTGCATCATTTTCTACCTCTCAGCCCCTCTCGATCGGATGGTCCAACATCACCTATTTTTTATTCTTCTATTGTAAGAGGTAAAGCTACTTCATGGAGTCGAATCTTGTACTCCCTCCATCCAGAAATACTTGTCATTGAAATGGATGTATCTAGATGTATTTTAGTTCTAGACACATCCATTTTGATGACAAGTAATTCCGGACGGAGGGAGTACTTGGTTCAAACAAGAAATAAAGTGGGGGTGGGGGAATTTAGTATGTACATCAGACTTGGTACAAACAGGAAGGAAAGGGTGTGAAAGTAGTACAGACTGGTCATCCAACCGGTCTCTTGGTCGAAAGGGAAAATATAGGGGTAACGCTGTACACAGTGGTATGACCAGGACAAGATTTGCTATCCACACATAGGAGTGGGTGGCTAGAGTGAACGAAAATGGAACCAACCCAGATATGTTTCTTGGATGTTTGTTTCTCGGGGCAACAAACTATGAATCAGCACTTTATGCCCCTGTTTACGTACATGGTGCTGGACTGCTAGTGCACCCACTGTCCCATGCCCTTATACCAAATATTTAATTGTTCTTAATCTAATGTCCCTGGTAAAAATCAAGCCATGCCACTGTTATAAGCCATGACAAGTTTAGCTAAATGTTTTTGCCTGTAATTGTTTGAGACTCTGACTGTTTCCTTAGTACCTTTTTGTGCAAACAGGGATACCCAATTCACCTGGTTGCTATTGTGACCTTTTGGTGCACTGCACAAAACTCTTCTTAAAAGAAGTGACTTTCGTGTTCTTTAACTAGAATGTCAGAATGGAATAGTTGGTTCATTTCGGTGGAACTGCACAAAGGGAGATCTGTGTTCCAATCCTCATCATCCATATTGGCGCCATAACCTTCCTTTAGGTAAGAATGATATTTAATGCATGTGTTCATCTCTATTTTCCGACTGCCATGAGAAAATAATGTTATTTTTTACTAGTACGCTTGTACTCCCTCACTGACAAAACCAATTCTGAAATAGAAGGCCAATCATGTACTTGGTTTCACCAACTGGTGAGGAGAAAGAGAAACAGAGCATGAAGAGGAAGAAGAAGAAGAATAAACATTGCCAAGGCGATCTTGCTGAAGCCAGAGGCCTCAGTCGATGCCATTCAAGGGCTCCAGCAACGACTACCTTACATGTGAGATGATCCTCCTGGGAGCCCTTCCACTTCTGTTGTCTCACTTAATTAATTAGGAGTACTTAAGTACCACTAATTTATTGCTGCCAAAGTTAAACAAATCTTTAGTAGGACCCTATGCTGAATCATGTACGTGTGTATGTTTGTCTATGGAGGTGAATCATGTGGTGGAGCAGGGAGGCAATGTTTTGCGTATTGTCCATCATGAATTTGATGCTACTGTTAGAGTAATATGCTAATGTCTTCCTATCCTTTCTCACTAAGCTAATGAAGTTTTCACCTTGTTACTACTTGTGCAAACAGGGATCATGTTGTGCCAATCATACATTTTAGTGGAACTACACAAGACAATGCAATGAACTGTATCCCAGCCAGTGCTTTAACTCTGGCGGAAGTTCTTGATAATCTTTCAATATAATCTCATCACTTGTAAACAAGTGTCAGATATTGGGTTCCGGCAAAACCCTTAAGGTTCGAACTCTAGGGTGCGCACGAAGATCTTCTCCCTACCAAAACATGCCCACAACCTCGCCGCAATTCTAAGCTAGCATGATGAACAACACAAGAGACACGAGGTTTATACTGGTTCAGGCCACCGTTGTGGTGTAATACCCTAATCCAGTGTGTGGTGTGGTGGATTGCCTCTTGGGCTGATGATGAATAGTATAAAGGAAGAACAGCCTCGCGAGGAGAGGTGTTCTTGTGGTGGTGTGGATGAGCTAGGTTCGGATCAGCTTGTCCTCTACTATGGTGGCTAGCTCTATTTATGGAGGCCCTGGTCCTCTTCCCAAATATTGAGCGGGAAGGGAGCCAACAACGGCCATTTTGAAAGGGGACAGCTAGTACAGGCTATCCTGACTAAAGGTGGTCTTCGACTGCCAAAGGTACTCGTGATGACGCCGTCTTGGACTCCACAGTGACCTCCGTCCTGCCGTCCTGCTAGTCTTGGTCTTGTTGCACCGATATGGAAACCTTTGCATGATGCCTCGGTACTCCGCGCCTGCGCTTGCCCCCTTTGCACCAAAGAGGAAACGAGGACACTGCGCAGGCTCACGCCCGCCTGGTCTTGATCGTCATGGCTTGCGTCATGAGCACCTCGTGAGGTACCCCTTGCCTTGATCTCTCCGCCTCCTCGCGAGCCTGCCTGGTGAGGCCTCCACTGGGGAGGCCTTGCGTCATCCGCCCCATGAGGCTTGGCCCCTCACGAGGGTCTTGAACTTGGGTTGACGAAGACGGGCCGTACTGGTCCACTTGCTGAGCCACGCTGTAGGCCGCAGGTAGGCTAGTCTGGGAACCCCCATTCCCAGAATGCCGATAGTAGCCCCCGGGCCCAAGGCTTGCTCGGACTTGGCTTAGCAGCAAAGCCAAAGGCCAAGTGCAGAGCACCGTGGGCCCCAACAACATGCGGCCTGTGTCGCCGCATGGCGACTGATTGGACGTGGGCGCCTCCGCTTCCCCATGTTGCCTCAATATCTGCCTGGCTAGGCGGCCATGGCGCTTTACGCAGTTACTCCCCCCTTTGCTGGCAGCGTGCTTCCTATTCCCCCTTCTTCCTTGAATCTCTGCTTCCGCTCCCAATCTGACTTGAGCTTTGCTCCCACCATTGCCATGGCGCCAACTAGCAAGGAGCAAGGGAAGAAGCCCCTGTCCTCAACTAGTTCGTCCCCTACAATCAAGCCCGCTGTCAGCCGGTCGCTGGTGCTCAATCTGGAGGCTTTGGGCAAGGTCTGCCCCACGCTCGCCTCCTGCTTCAATGAGTGCGGAAAGATGATGGCTTGGCCCACGTCCCATGCCTCCGTCGACAGGACCGTCATGGAGGTTTGATTCTTCGTCGACGCCCTGTGGGCTGGCCTGGTTCCCCCTTTCTCCGCCTTCTTCAATGTGGTGCTTTCCCACTATCAGATCCATATGATGCATCTTGATCCTCAATCTGTTACCCTTCTTGCTTTCTTCGCCTTTGTTTGTGAAGCCATGGTGGGCATTGCTCCTTCCATTCCCCTCTTGCACCACTTCTTCTCTGACCAACCCCTTTGCAGTGCTCGGGGTGCGTGAGCTTCCAGGCTGTGGCAGAGATGGCTGCCTCGGGGATCAATTTTGGCCTCCCGCCTTCCATGAGTGGGTTCTGGACGCGGTGGCTGTACGTGGATGTCGGAGTGATCAGCCCTCTGCTCTCGCCTCAGACACCGCCTGCTGTCCCCAATCCCGGCAGGGGCCATGAGAGACTCGTGAGCCCCCAGCTCTCCTTCGTCTGGCACCGACTGAGGAGGTTGAGAGAGCTCGGCGTGACCGTGCCCCGGGTGGTGAGGGAGTTCCTCCAGTGTCGTGTTGCTCCTCTTCAATGCCACTCCCAGCCGATGTGGGCCCTGGCGGGTGACTTGGACCGCATGAGGCTTCAGGAGATGGAACTGGCGCCCGAAACACTGATGAAGGTGCTCGAGGTCTTGACTGGCGACCCTTCGCCTGGCGACATACGGCACGGTGGTAGCCTCCGGTATTTCTACTCGAGCAGGGCTGAGTTCGCAAGACAGATGCCTCTCTTTGACGAATGGGGGTTGCGTCCGGCTGGTCTTACGGGGCCTCGCGAGAACCCTGTCGCCGTGGCCCCCTTCCTCGCCGCTATCACCGATCTTGCCCCAGGAGCGGGTGCAGGGGGGCAAGCATTGCTTGAGGCTGGAGGCTCAGGTGTCGTTGTGCTGACGCCGCACGGGGCTCCCGAAGCGTCATCCACCGGAGCTTTTGAAGCCCGCCCTAAGGTGATCGTTGACGGGGGGATGCAACCTGCGGCTCCTGAGGCCGGAGCCTCCGAGGCTTCGGCAGGCCATCAGGAAGTGGTTCCCGATCACTCCTCCCAGCTTGGCGCCCATGAGGTTAGCTGCCTGGGTGCTTCTTCATCCGCACCACGCGCTGGTCCTCGTGTTGAGCGCCTGGGTCGGTTCCGCGTGGACTTCGCCGCCCTCCACAAGAGGAAGGAGTCTTCGAGTTGCAGTGGACACCCCTTCTGACTGTTGAAGCACAAGAAGTACTTCGCCATAGATGAGTAAGTACATGTTCTTGCAATTCATCAATCGCTGCTCCCCTTCCTGACTGTGGCTTCTCAGGATTCCTCCCGGCAAGCCTGTGGAGCCTCCCAAGAAGCAACTTCCTCCGGCCCCGCCTTCATCGCTGTCCTTGAGCGTCCCGAGCCTGTATGCTGCCCCTGACACGGGATCAGCTAGAGAAACAAACCTGCCTGCGGGGTCTCTTGAGCCGGTGCCTTTGCCACCTTTCATTCGCGACCTCGCCTGGGGCACAACTAGCCTGCCCAGGGCTCCTCCTCTGATTGTGGACGGCGAGTGGTTGGCGTCAGTCCTTGGCTCTTTTTGAGGATATAACTACTGAGTGTAAACCGCCCAGGAGGGGCCGGTTCACGCTCATCTATATTGAAGCCCATGAAGACAAGGAATATGGCGGTCTACTATTAAAGCTTAGAGGCCCAGAGCCCAAAAGGCGGATTAGGGACCATAGTTGTCAACCGCCATAGTTGTATAACTTGTATTGTAAGTTGGGGAAAGGAAGAGACCAAGCCGAACACTTGTATGAGTCGGCCTCGGGACTCTGTAAACCGGTCGGGCGTCAACCTTTGTATATAAAGGGACGACCCGGCGGCGGTTCAGGGACAAGAAACAACAGCTTGAGAGATAGGTAAAGCGGATTCGCTCCCTGCTCATCGAGATCAATAAATCCCACAACAACTAGATCATAGGCTTTTACCTTCACCGCAAGGGGCCAAACCAGTATAAACTTCCCGTGTCCTTTGGTCTGGTTTAACCCCTTTAAGCTAATCTCGTTGTGATGGCTCCACGACTAAGTCCTTCTGCTAGGACATCTGACGTGTTAATTCCACGAGAGTTGGCGCCCACCGTGGAGCTATTGCACGATGGTTTCGCGTTCTTAAAGGGCAACTTTGAAGGACTCAAAGGGTATGCGGTTGGCCGAATGACCAAGAGTCTTCGCGGCAAGATCTACATCGACGATGCAGGCTAGGGCCTCGAGGCCGGCTCAATCGAGTATGGGTACCAGGTCCCCTTTGGCGGAATTCACGTTTTCATCGGCAAGATCGGCGAACCGGGCCCTAAGCCGGACATCTCCACCGACCTCGTCGAAACGGCTCAGCGTGCAAGTCCTGCCCAGGTTCAACCTGCCATGAAGCGTGCATTCGTAGGGTTCATCTATGGTGCAGAATCTGAATCGGTGTCCAACGGTGAGACGGCCATCTACTGAGATGGTGAATCATCCACTGGCGAAACCGAGTCACTATACCAATTGCAAGATGGCCAGATTGGGGGATATTCCGATGGCGACAGTATTTCAGGCCCCTTCGAACAGCCAAACCGGGTTGCAATCTTCATGGCCGGTATGCAACCCACCATGCAATCTTCATCTACAGCAGCAATGATCTCTGGATCGGCAGCTGCGGCAGGAGGCCCGGTGCACCGGCCGGCTCAAGTTCTTGTCGGTCTGTTGGACGTGTTGACAACATTGTTGACCACGACAGTCACCCCGGAGACCCAAGATCAGCATAATGCGGATGTTATAAAGCTAAAGGATCAGATAACTCTGGCCAAGGCAGACTTGGCGGCTGAGGAGACCAGGATGGCTAAAGAGCGGGCCGCTTTAGATGCCCAATCACAATAGATCCAGGCGCAGAATTACCGGCTTATGATGGATCAGAATTCGTCAAATGAAGTAATGAGAAGGAAGTACCGGTCTCGTCTGCCGCCGGTTTACGAGGGTATGAATCTTTTCAATATGCCAGGAGTCGGGCCCAGTAATCCGGCAGCAGTAAACTGGACCGAGGCACCTGGGGTAGCACCGGATCAGCCACGGGTGAGGGACTCGCCTCGACGGACGGACAAACCGCCACAATACGTAACAACGCCACCAGGTCACTTCTCTAGCCCTTTGGATGACATGATTGCTGCAGCGTCGCGTTTGGCAGCTATTCCGATGGAGGGTGACTCACTAGCGGCTGTTGAGACACGACGGGCCAGGGATCTTCTTCAAACCGCTATTGTGCAGCAGCAGGCTTACTCCTACAGCCGAGACAGAATACATTCAACCCCTCGTCCGAGCAAGAGTTATAGCAGGCACATGGATGAACCGGCCGTGTCAAGCAGTGCGTGGCGTCGTGATGCCCCTCGTGGGCCTAATCCGGCACACAGCGCTTTGAATGCTCAGAATGTAGTGAACGACGGCATAGCACGGCGTGAGGCAGAGTTAGCAGCACAGTTGGCTGCACAGTACCAGAATCAACCCGCTCCGTTCAGCCAGCGACATCAGTTGAACGTGGTTTGGCCTTTAGCTCTTGGGGAGTACCGTGCCTCACCCCGGCTCTGCATAATGTGCGACTGCCCAAGGATTTCAAGGGTCCATGTAAAGTGCCTAATTATACCGCTGATCAACCCCCCGAGGCGTTGGTTGAAAGTTATGAGATGGCAATGGAGATGCTAGATGTGGATGAAGCAGCATGTGCAAAATACTTCACCATGATGTTAGAAGGAACGGCTTGTACCTGGCTGAAGAGCCTGCCCGTTAACTCGATCAGTTCATGGGATGAGTTGAAGGCCAAGTTTATAGCAAACTTCAAGGATACATGCAAGCAACATATGTCTATTGTAGATCTGGTGGCTTGTGTCCAAGGAGAGAATGAATCAACAACTCATTGGGTGCGCCGGGTTTCAGAAATTTTGCATTCGTCAGGACGCATCAATCCTGACACGGCAATTGTGACATTGGAAGGTAATTGCCGGTTTAAGTCACTCAAGATGAAGTTGGGATGGCTCAAGCGTCACTGCAATGATATGGGAACGCTCATGGCGGCTCTGGTTAAGTATGCTGATTCTGATAATACTAAGGACCCCGATTCTGATGAGCAAAAGCAGGAGAAGGGAAAAAGAATGCTGGTACAAAAGGACAGCATAACCAAGCGAGCCACGGGAACAATGGTAAGCGTAAAACGGACAATTCAGATTTTGTGGCTAACACCAATACGCAGGGCAATATGCAGCGCCGTAAGGGTAAACCGCCCCAGCACGGTGGAGGCATGAATCTGGAACGTTTATTAAACCAGCCCTACCCAAAGCACAGGACAAAGGAGGTTTCGGCCACAGACCTCTGGAAGGATTGTCACATAATGAGGGAATTAAAAAACTTTGATCTCTTCTAGTATGATCAGGGTCCATTCGACGGTTCCGGTCCAGGGTTCCATGGGTCGGGTTACGGTGGTGGCTGTTCAAACTCAGGATTTCAGAATAATCAGGGCAATCAGAACAACCAAGGTGGTCACAATCAGCAGAGTAATCAGGGGAATCGGCAGCAGTCGGGTTATTAGAGCAACCCGAAGCAGTTAAACGGTGGACAGTATCATGTCTTCACTACTAGTTTGTGCAAGCGCGATCAGAAGCTCCATAAAAGGGTAGTAAACTCTGTTGAGCCGGCAGTACCCCGTTATCTACGATGGTCTGAGCAGCCTATTGTATGGAGTTGGGAGGATCATCCGCCCCGGGTTGACAATCCGGGCCACCTAGCTTTGGTGATTGCACCGCAGGTTGGAGGTTATAAGTTCACCAAGGTGCTCATGGACAGAGGGAGCAGTATCAATATCTTGTATTATGAAACTTTTCGATGTATGGGGTTGACAGATAAGAATCTTAGACCGTCAAACACCATTTTTCACGGTGTGGTGCCTGGTAAATCGGCTTACCCAGTTGGTAAGATAGCTCTGGAGGTGGTTTTTGTAGATGATCATGATTCAAGATCCGAGACAGTGAACTTTGAAGTGGTCAAAATCAGAAGTCCGTACCATGCCTTGTTTGGACGGCCGGTTTATGCTAAATTCATGGCAAGGCCGTGTTATGTCTATCTGCAGCTCAAGATGCCGGGTCATAAGGGGACCATCACGATTCATGGTAGCCGTAAGATTGCGCTGGAGTGTGAGGAAAGTGATGCGGCTTATTGTAACGCCCCGGATGTAACTTTCCATATTCGTAACTCCAACTCTTGCCTTTTCCGGAGATGCGATATGATATTTCCTTTGTGGTTGGGTTTTTGTTGTTTGTTTTGCTTTTGTTCGTGCCATGCATCTCTTCTCATAGCATCATGTGCATCGCATCCATATGTTTTCATAAAACTTGCATCCGCTCGTAGTTGCCGCTCCTCGCTTCTCTCCGTTGCGTTCGTCGATCGTTCCGAGAACCAACCGTGTTTTTGATTACCTCTTTGCACAACCACCAACCCCCCTCGCGCGCGCGTCCGAAACCTGCCCGAAACTCGACCCGCTCAGTTATCACCGTTGCTTTCAAATCATCCCCTAACATCCGTAAAATATCTTCGCTGATTTATTTGGACTCCCTAGCCTATTTTTTTCTCGCCGTTCGATTTTGATCGGAGGGTCCGATTAGCCCCTAGCTAAAAACCCATTTGCTATAAATAGTGGACAACCCTAATTTCTAGGGATCATGTCCCATCCTTCTGTGTCCGCCGCCGTCAGTGTTCTCTCAGGATCCATCCTGATCCACCTACCCCCTTTTCCTCGTGTTCCAAATCGAACCAACCCATAGCCGCATCGCTCCTTGCTTTCAGCGCCGCCCGCAAGCGCAGCCACCTGCCTGCCCGATCCTCCAGCTCGATCCCTCTCGAGCGCCTCCTCCACGCCGTGCTCCTTCCCCGAGCCCTGCGCCTTGCTCTGCGCCATGGCGTTCCCCATGGAGCTCCAAGCCGATTCCTCCCGCAGCCAGCTTCTATCCCGCAGCGCCCCTCCTCCCTGCCTGAGCCACCGGATCCAGCCGCCAACGAGCTCCAGCCAGGTCGCCCCGTCGCGCCCCCTCCTGGTTCTCCTTTCTCATCCCCGTGCCTCACCTCTCTCTTTCGCGAGTTTCTGCAGGAGCTGCAGCAACCGCCATGGACAGCGTCTCTCCAACGGTTCGCGTCGCCTACTTCGCTCCGGATCTGACTCCCTCCGCCTTGATCCGGTCGCTGCCATCGCGCCAAGCTCCGCCGGCAAGCCCTGCCTCCGCCGCCTTGCCTCGCCGTCCCTGCCGCCAAGTCCAGCCGTGACCATCACCCCCTGCATCCTCTGCTTCGAGCAGGAGGATGACGAGCGCTCGACTCAGCTCCGTTGACCGCGCCCCTGCATCCTGCGACCCGCGCGAGGCCTCCTCTGCTTCGCTCGCAGCCCAGCTGCCCAGCGCCTCCCCAAGACCCAGATCTGCACCGCTTGGGCCTCCTCCTCTCCAGCCGGGCCAAGAGCCCATGGTGAGCAGCCCAGTCCGCCCTCCAGATTCGGCCCGTTGCTGTTTTTTTTCCTGTCCAGCGATTTTAGCATTTATCCTGAGATATCAGTTTTGCAGAAACCCTCAAACATCATGCATGTAATAACTCATGAACCGTGCATCAGATTAAAATGATTCAAACATGTAAAATGCTTAGAATTTTGTGTAGATTAATAATTTGCCACTTTCATCCATGTTAAATATGTTTAAACTTGTTGTTTGTTTAAATTTGCTTAAATGCCATGTTAAAATGGTTTATTTCATAACTAAATAACCGTAGCTCAGAATTAAATGTTATTTATATGTAAATGGGGTGGAAAATGCCTAGTTTAACATGGTCCACTTTATTTTCCTGTTTAACAACTTTAAAATATGTTTTAGGGCAGAACAGTAGCAAATTCATAAATTGCATATGAGGATTTTCCGGAAATGTTGTTTGTTGTTCCGGCCTCATTTAAACTTGCCTAAATAGTTAGTTTAATTATGCTTCATCCCTTGCCATGTTTAACAACATTTAATATTGATGAGTAGCATAACCGAGAGAGAACTAAATAATTGATGTGGTGTTTTGTCAATATGCAACTCGTTGCATATTGAGCTCCACTTAACTTGTAGTATTATTTGTTGCACTTTGCCATGCCATGCCTCATTAAACCGGACATGCATCATACTTGATTGTGCATCATGCCATGATTATGCTTGTGTGTTTACCATGTTGTTTGTTTCTTTCCGGTGTTGCTTCTTAGTTCCGGTAATGTTGCGATTGTGAGGATTCGTTCGACTACGTCCGTTTGTCTTCTTCATGGACTCGTTCTTCTTCCTAGCGGGATTTCAGGCAAGATGACCGCTACCCTGGATCTAACTACTATCATTGCTATGCTAGTTGCTTCATTCTATCGCTTTGCTGCGCTACCTATCATTTGCTCTTCAAGCCTCCCAAATTGCCATGAACCTCTAACCTTTGACACCCTTCCTAGCAAACCGTTGTTTGGCTATGTTACCGCTTTGCTCAGCCCCTCTTATAGCGTTGCTAGCTGCAGCTGAAGATGAAGATTGCTCCATGGTGGACAGGGTTATGTTGGGATATCACAATATCTCTTATATTATTAATGCATCTATATATTTGGTAAAGGGTGGAAGGCTCGGCCTTATGCCTGGTGTTTTGTTCCACTCTTGCCGCCCTAGTTTCCGTCATACCAGTGTTATGTTCCCGGATTTTGCGTTCCTAACGCGGTCGGGTGATTTATGGGACCCCCTTGACAGTTCGCTTTGAATAAGACTCCTCCAGCAAGGCCCAACATTGGTTTTACCATTTGCCTCACCTATTACCTTTTTCCCTTGGGAGTCGCGCATCCCAAGGGTCATCTTTATTTTAGCCCCCCCGGGCCAATGCTTGTCTAAGTGTTGGTCCAAACTAGAGCCACTTGCAGTGCCACCTCGGGGAAACTTGAGGGCTGGTTCTAGTTGTACGTAGTGCTCATCCGGTCATGGCCTAAGACGAGATACGCGTGGCTACTATCAGGATGTCGGCACACCGGGAGGTCTTGCTGGTCTTGTTTTATTACTGTTGAAATGTCTTATAGCCGGGATTCCGAGACTGGTCGGGTCTTCCCGGGGAGAAGGAATATCCTTCGTTGATCGTGAGAGCTTATCATGGGCTAAGTTGGGACACCCCTGCAGGGTATAATCTTTCGAAAGCCGTGCCTGCGGTTATAGGCAGATGGGAATTTGTTAATGTCCGGTTGTAGATAACTTGACACCAGATCCGAATTAAAATGCATCGACCGCGTGCGTAGCCGTGATGGTCTCTTCTTGGCGGAGTCCGGGAAGTGAACACAGTTTCTGGGTTATGTTTGACGTAAGTAGGTGTTCAGGATCACCTCTTGATCATTGCTAGCTTCACGACCATTCCTTTGCTTCTCTTCTCGCTCTTGTTTGCATATGTTAGCCACCATATCATGCTTAGTCGCTGCTGCAACCTCACCACTTTACCCCTTCCTTTCCCATTAAGCTTTGCTAGTCTTGATACCCATGGTAATGGGATTGCTGAGTCCTTGTGGCTCACAGATTACTACAACAACAGTTGTAGGTTCAGGTTATGCGATGATCATGACGTGAGAGCGATGTTTATTTGTTTTGGAGTTCTTCTTCTGCTTCTTCTTTGATCAGGGGATAGGTTCCAGGTCGGCAGCCTGGGCTAGCAGGGTGGATGTCATTTGAGTTTTTGTTTGTATTTCATCCGTAGTCGGATGTTGCTCTTATGTATTATGATGTTGTATTCGTGTGGCATTGTATGCCTTATGTATGTATCCCCATCTATTATGTAATGTTGATGTAATGATATCCACCTTGCAAAAGCTTTTCAATATGCGGGTCTATCCTTGGTGGGACCTTCGAGTTCCTTTTGGATAGGGTCGCATATTGGGCGTGACACTTATGCTGAGTCGGTTTGTGCAACAGAGGAGTTGAAGTTTTATAAGGACAATGTTGATTCGGCAGAAATGACTTCTCTAAAGAAGCCCACTACAGAGCATGATCCGGCTTTGAAGTTTAAATCGGCTGATGAGACTAAGTTGGTTGATTTTGTTCCTGGCGATTCATCCAAGCAGTTCAGCATCAGCGTTAACTTGGATCCAAAATAGGAAAGCGCGCTCATCGAGTTCATCCATGAGAACCAGGACATCTTTGCATAGAAACCTACTGACATGCCAGGTGTACCAAGGGAACTCCCTGAGCACACTCTTAATATTGATCCGAAGTTCAAACCGGTTAAACAGTTTCTTCACTATTTTAATGAAGAGAGGCGCAAGGCCATTGGTGAAGAGGTAGCCCAGCTGTTGGCAGCAGGGTTTATTGTGGAGGTATTTCATAGTGGTTGGCCAATCCGGTGCTGGTACTTAAGAAAAACGGCACTTGGCGTATGTGTGTGGATTACACAGATTTGAACAAAGCTTGTCCAGCTGATCCCTTTGCCCTCCCTCGTATTGATCAAATCATTGATGCTACGACGGGTTACGAGCGTTTGAGTTTCTTGGATGCTTATTCTGGTTATCATCAAATCAAGATGGCAGTTAAGGACCAAGAGAAGACAACCTTCATCACTCCCTTCGGAGCCTTCTGTTATGTGTCTATGCCCTTTGGGCTTAAGAGTGCCCAGGCAACTTATCAGCGCTGTGTGCAGAATTGTCTTCATACTCAGATTGGGTGCAATGTTCATGCTTATGTGGATGATATTGTGGTAAAATCCATGAAAAAGGAGACACTAATAGATGACCTCAGGGAGACCTTTGATAACCTGCGAGTTTATAAGATGATGCTCAATCCGGACAAGTGCGTCTTCGGTGTTCCGGCAGGCAAGTTCCTAGGGTTTCTGGTATCTAACAGGGGTATTGAGGGTAATCCGGAAAAGATTAAAGTTATTATGTCCCTCGCTAAACCGGCGTGTATCAATGATGTTCAATGTCTAGCAGGTCGCATTGCGGCTTTAAGTCGGTTTACCAGCAGATTGGGAGAGAAGGTGATCCCCTTGTATCAGATGTGGAAGAAGACAGGCAATTTTGTCTGTAATGATGCTGCTGATGCGGCGTTTGAGGACTTAAAGAAGCAGTTGGCTGAACCGATGGTTCTTGCTGCTCCAGTTGATAAGGAGCCGCTGTTGTTATATGTGGCTGCTAATGCCCGGGCTGTGAGTGTAGCTATTGTGGTGGAGCACAAGGAGGCTGGAAAGGAATACCTGGTTCAAAGGCCGGTTTATTATATCAGTGAAGTGCTCATTGAGTCAAAGCAAAGATATCCGCATTGGCAAAAGCTGGTGTATGGGGTTTTCATGGCAAGTCGGAAGCTTAAACAGTACTTTCAAGGGCACCCCATCACAGTGGTCAGTTCTGCTCCTTTGTGGGATATCATCCAGAACAGGGAGGCAACTGGCTGAGTTGCTAAGTGGGCTATTGAACTTGGACCACACGGTTTGAAGTATATGCCTCGAACAACTATCAAATCCCAGGCCCTTGTGGATTTCATCAATGATTGGACAGAGTTGCAGAGACCGGAAGACAAACCGGACAGTACATACTGGACTATCCACTTCGATGGGTCCAGGCAATTGGAGGGCTCGGGGGCTGGAGTTGTCCTTACTTCCCGTCAAGGTGATAAAATTCATTATGTTCTTCGCTTAATGTTTCCTTGTACTAACAATGCAGCTGAGTATGAAGCCTTACTCCATGGTCTTCGAGTGGCTAAGGAAATGAACTTAAGTCGGGTATGATGCTTTGGAGACTCGGATCTGGTAGCCCAGCAAGTTTCAGCTACTTGGGATTCCAAGGATCAACTCATGGCGGCTTACCGACGAGAGGTGGATATTGTTGCTGGTCACTTCAAGGGTTATCAACTGGAGCACATTGATTGGCGCAAAAATGAGGCAGCTGATGCTTTAAGCCGGCTGGGATCTCAGCGTAAACCGGTGCCACCCAATACCTTTCTGGATGTCATAGGCGCCAACGGGCCACACTACGCAACCCTAATTTCTCTGAAGAGGCATTCAATGCCTTCAACTCAGGGGATGCATACATCCGGGCTGCTCAAGGTGGCCTCGCCAGAGCCACGGACCAGTACGTAAAGGATATTCAGGTAAGAAAATTTGATAAGTATGTATATAAGTAGCCCCTGAGACTTGAAACAATTAGCACAACTGATTTAAGGATCCTCGTGTGCATAGGTTCTGGCAGAGAAGAATACCCAGTTGTCTAAAGAGCTGGAGGAGTGCAAAGCCCAACTACGGGCCGCAATTGCCGGAATGGAGGAGTTCACGAAGGCCCCATCTGGTAATACTTGTTTTGATCTAAAATAATGTAATGGTATGTACCAGTAAGTATTCGGCATGAATGCAAATCTAAAAATAGATTCTGCACACAATCCCGGAGGCAATCCGGAGATCGTACCAGAGGATGAGCGATATGCTCAGCGACAGCTGAAGGCTGGCGAGCGTGTGCTTACAAAGGTTATACAGGAGAAAAATACTCTCCAGGACACGAACACCCAACTGGGCGTCGAATTAAAGGATGTCCGGGCCTAGCTCGCTGACTCTGTTAAGGAGAATAAGAGGCTTCGACGCGGCATATTTAGTAAGTGCTCTATCGAACCAGTATAAAGTTTGGCGAAGAACCATGCTAATAGAATTATGTCTGTAGGTATGTTGACAGGTCTCCCCGAAGAGGAGATGCCCGGATCTGCACGCGATCTTTTGCAGGAGCTCTCACAACTGCATGAACAAGTTCGGTAGGTGATGCAGGGCATTGCCCATGCCTTATGGCCATCCGCCTCCCTGCCAGGAGGCATAGGGGAGCTTGTGGAGATGCTCAAGGGAGCGCAACGGTGCTTCCAATTATGGAAGATATCAGCATGTCGACATGGTGCAAGGGAAGCCTGGGCCATGGTGAAGATGCGATACACCAAGGCTGACCCGAACCACATGTCCGAGGTCGGACTTATAGGGTCAGATGGGAAAGAAATCCCTGTAAGTCTGGTATATGACCAGGTAGCGTTATCCGCTAAGTATTCCCAACAGGATTATAGGCTAGACAGCCTGTTGGATGGTATAGAAGAAGAGTTTAGTCATGCTAAGTGACTTTGTACTTCAAAGGACATATTTTGTCCCTAGCCGGATTGTACATCATTTGTCTTTGCGGACCTTTTCGCTTCAACCTCTGGACCCGACAGTCCGGAGTGTATCCGAATACCCGCTTGGTTATGTGAAAACCGGGTCATGTGTGGAAACAAGGCGTAGGGGTCATAAGTGCTTGAACAGACAAGTACCCAACTAGTTATGTTATATTACATGGGTAGTAAGAAACATCTTCCAGGGAGAATAGTTCCGTTAAGGGTTCCTTTCCCTGGGTGTGCATGCATTAATGTGCATGTCCGAACTGCGAAAAATGACGCAGGATATAATCATCTGGGGGCATGTTTTGTAATAAGTAAAAGACATCTTTTGTTCATCAACCGAATATTCCCTTAAGAATGCTAGCTTTTGGCTTCACCCAGTTTGAGGTACACATCCGGCTGACCCGGCAGTAACAATCGCAGAGGTGCTCCCCTCATGCTCTAGCCGAATTAACGGGAACATAGGGCATAAACACAAGAGCCAGGCAACCCAGCTTGGCCAAAACTTAAGTCATATTGATACATATAGTGGTGAAAAAAGGCACATCTGGGGAAATGACACATATGTGGTGGGCATAAAGCCCAGAAGATAATTATATTAAGCTTCTGTATAAGAAGCCCCTAGGCATGTTGAGCGCGCATAGCGCGGCATGAGTGTGCGATTAAAGCATACTTGCTGCTTTTTAAAGCTATATTTATATAAAGAACAGAGAGAGAGAGAGATGATAAAATTTAAAAGGGAAGACGGAGGTAAGGAGACAAACACAGAGTTTGGCACTAGGCGTAGAATCTTCGGAGTTTGGCCGCGTTCCATGGGTTCGGCTCGAGTCGATTATCTGATGCATCACGCAGACGGTACGCTCCTCCGGTGAGAACTTTATCAATGATGAAGGGATCCTCGCATTTGGGCTTGAGCTTATCCTTTTTCTTCTCTGGTAGGCGTAGAACGAGTTCGCCAATGTTATAAGTTTTGGCCCATACTTCTCTGCTTTGATACCTTCGAGCCTACTGCTGTTAGAATGCGGAACGGGCCTTTGCAACGTCACGCTCCTCCTCCAAGGCATCTAAGCTGTCTTGCCGATCCAGCTCGGCTTCTCTCTCTTCGTACATGCGCACTCGAGGTGAGTCATGGATGATATCGCAGGGTAGCACTGCCTCTGCGCCGTACACCATAAAAAATGGTGTGTATCCGGTGGTGCGATTTGGCGTGGTCCGCAGCCCCCATAGTACAGAGTCGAGCTCCTCGACCAAGTGCGTATCTGATTCCTTCAAGGATCGCACTAGTCTGGATTAAATGCCGCTCATGATAAGACCGTTCGCTCTTTTGACTTGACCGTTTGTTTGGGGGTGATAGACGGAGGCATAATCTAGTTTTATGGCCATTTTGCTGCACCATGCTTTCACCTTGTCCGCTACGAAGTTTGAGCGGTTATTGGTGATGATGCTGTGGGGGACACGGTAACGGTGTATGACCCCGGATATGAAGTCTATCACTGGTCCGGACTCGGCCGTTTTAACTGGTTTGGCTTCTATCCATTTGGTGAATTTATCAACTATGACCAAGAAGTATTTCTCTTATGGCTTCCTCCTTTAAGTGGTCCAACCATATTGAGCCCCCAGACCGCAAAGGGCCAAGTTATGGCGATAGTTTGGAGAGCGGTGGGTGGCATATGGCTTTGATTTGCAAAAGGCTGGCAACCGACGCAATGTTGGACGAGGTCCTGTGCGTCTGCCCGGGCCGTAGGCCAGTAGAAATCTGTACGAAAGGCCTTGCTTACGAGCGCCCGGGCTGCGGCGTGGTGGCCGCTGAGTCCGGCATGAATTTCGGCCAAGAGCTGCCACCGTTCCTCTTCGGAGATACACCTTTGGAGTACTCCAGTCGCGCTTTTCTTATAAAGCTCTCCCTCGTGGACTTTGTAGGCTTTAGAACACCGCACAATGCAACGTGCCTCATTTTGGTCCTCAGGGAGTTCTTGCCTATTTAGATAGGCTAAGAAGGGTTCTGTCCATGGGGCGATGACAGCCATAATCACATGGGCCGAAGGTGTTATTTTGGTGGGGGAACCTTCAATTACGTCAGATTGTTTGGGACCTGGGGTTATGTTCGGATCCGGACTGTTATTGCCGGTCTCCCCTTCCCACACCACGGATGGCTTGAATAGCCTTTACGAAAAGATATTAGGTGGGACGGGGTCGCGTTTAGCGCCTATGCGGGCGAGGATATCCACCGCTTGATTGTTTTCTCAGACCACATGGTGGAATTTGAGCCCCTCGAACCGAGCTGACATTTTGAGGGCAACATTGCGGTAGGCCGCCATTTTTGGGTCCATGGCGTCAAAGTCTCCATTTATTTGAGATATTGCGAGATTTTAATCCCCATGCACTTCTAGGCGTTGAATGCCCATGGAGACTGCCATCCGAAGACCGTGCAACAAGGCCTCATATTCGGCTGCATTGTTGCAATCTGTGTAAAGTATTTGGAGTACGTATTGGACTGTATCTCCGGTGGGGGATGTCACGACGACGCATGCCCCTAGACCAGCTAGCATCTTAGAGCCATCAAAGTGCATGACCCAATTGTAATACGCGCCGTACTCTTTAGGGAGTTCGGCTTCTGTCCATTCGGCGACGAAGTCAGCCAGTACTTACGACTTAATGGCTCGCCATGGTTTGTATGTTATGTCGAACAGTAGGAGTTTGATAGCCCATTTAGCAATCCGGCCCGTAGCATTGCTGTTATTTATTATGTCATTGAGTGGTACTTTGGAGGCCACCGTGATTGAACACTCTTGAAAGTAGTGTCGTAGTTTTTGGGATGTCATGAAGATCGTGTAAGCTATCTTTTGATAATGTGGGTACCGTGATTTGCATGGGGTGAGGACAGTGGATACGTAGTACACCGGCTTTTGGAGCGGGAACTTATGTCCATCTGTCTCTCGTTCGACGACGAGCACTGCGCTTACAACTTGATGCATTGCAGCTATATATAGGAGCATTGGTTCGCCGACATTTGGCGCGGCCAGGACTGGATTGGTGGCCAAGAGGGCTTTTATTTCCTCCAGTCCGGCCGTAGCCGCATCCGTCCACTCGAAGTGTTCGGTGCGTCGAAGAAGGCGATAAAGAGGTAGTGCCTTCTCTCCTAATCGGGAGATAAAGCGGCTTAAGGCGGCCACACATCTAGTTAATTTCTGGATTTGCTTGAGGTCTGTTGGGGTAGCCAACTGTGGCAGAGCTCGGATTTTAGCCGGTTTGCTTTGATTCCTCTATTGGAAACGATGAAGCCCAAGAGTATTCCGGCAGGTACACCGAAAACGCATTTTTTCGGGTTGAGCTTAATGTCATATGTTCGGAGATTGTCGAACGTCAGCCTCAAGTCGTCTATTAAAGATTCAACATGTCTAGTTTTGATGACCACATCGTCTACGTATGCTCCACTGTTTTGCCAATTTGTGTTTCCAGGCATGTCTGAATCATAGGTTGCACCGGCGTTTTTGAGCCTGAAAGGCATGGTGTTAAAACAGAAGGGGTCGTATGGAGTGATAAATGCCGTTGCGGCTTGATCGGACTCCGCCATCTTGATTTGATGGTATCCGGAGTATGCGTCGAGGAAACACAATAAGTCGTGTCCTGCGGTAGCGTCGATGATTTGATCGATGCAGGGGAGGGAGGAGGGATCCTTGGGGCAAGCCTTATTGAGGTCCTTGAAATCGACCCATAGGCGCCAGGATTTGTCCTTCTTTGGTACCATCACCAGGTTTGCTAGCCAGTCCGGATGTTTAATTTGTCTGGTGAATCCGGCCTCGAGTAGCTTGGCTAGCTCTTCTCCCATGGCTTGTCGCTTGGGTTCTAAAAAGCGCCAAAGAGTCTGCTTGACCGGCTTATATCCCTTTAGTATATTTAGGCTGTGCTCGGCCAGCCCGCGTGGGATACCTGGCATATCCAAAGGATGTCAGGAGAAGATGTCCCAATTCTCACGCAAGAACTCTCGTAGTGCGGCGTCTATTGTGGGATTCAGCTGTGCCCCAATTGATGTTGCTTTGGTAGGGTCCGTTGGGTGGACCTGGAATTTCACTATTTCGTCTGCTGGTTTAAAAGAGGTGGACTTGGGTCGTTTGTCGAGTATCACGTCGTCCCTGTCCACTGTGGAGCGCAGCGCAGTTAATTCTTCGGCCGCGAGGGCTTCGGATAATGCCTCCAGGGCTAGTGCGGCGGTTTTATTTTTGGCGCGGAGTGCTATGTCCGGATCACTGGCTAGAGTGATCATTCCATTGGGCCCCGGCATCTTAAGCTTCATGTACCCTTAATGGGGTATAGCTTGGAAGCTAGTGAATGCATCCCGCCCTAAAAGGGCGTGGTATCCACTGTTAAACGGGGCCACTTGGAATGTGATTTCTTCAGACCTATAATTCTCTGGCATGCTGAATACCACATCTAGTGTTATTTTTCCCGCGCATTGTGTCTCCCGACTAGGGATGATTCCTCTGAAGGTCCTCCTGCTTTGCTCGATATGGCTCTTGTCTATTTCCATTTTGTTAAGAGTTTCCTCATAGATGAGGTTTAATCCGCTGCCTCCGTCCATGAGAACTTTAGTAAGCCGAAAGCCGTCCACAATTGGACTAAGGACCAAAGCGGCTGGTGCTCGGACTATTCAGAATTGAGGTTCATCGCTGGCATTGTAGGTTATGGCCATATCGTTCCACAGGTTTATTGTTGCAACGTGGTAGACTTCGGCGAGGCTGTGGAGCGCTCGTTTGCGCCTATTGTTTGAGGCGAAAGTCTCGAACACTATTAGTACTGTATTGTTATTTTCTGCGGGATGGTGCTCTGTGGTATTGTTGATGAGAAGATCCTCGCCGCTCTTAGCCACCTGCCGGATTGTCCAACATGCTTTGAGGTTGTGTGTTGGTATGATGCCCGGTGTGCTGTGAATTTTGCATGGCCTGTTGAGCCATCCCTCCAGTGCGGTTCCACGCCCTGTAGAGGGCCTTGTCTTCTTTGTAATTGGATTGGGTGACTTGCGAGAGCGCACCCTTTTAGTTCGGACGAGGGGTTTAGTTAGGGCCGGAGGATCCGAGAATTTTGTTTGGGTTTTCCAGGCGCTTTCCATCGCACAGTACTTCTGTACTATGGCCACCAAGTCAGCGAAGTGAGTTATGTCACGGCGACTTATGGCGTTGAGCATTCCCTTGTCCGTGCAATTTTTGCAAAAGAATGAGATTGCGTCTTCCTCATGACAGTCCTTAACCTTGCTCATTACAAGGAGGAATCTGGCCCAGAAGTGGTGTACTGTCTCTTGGGGCTCTTGTCTAATGTGGGAAAGATCACTTGTGTCTGGGTGGGTGGGTAGGATTAAGTCCACATCCTGATCCGATCTGAGACCCAGGGGCAAAGGAGCTCCCGAGCTCGGCAACTCAGGCTCCAAGATGTTGCCCAATATTTGTGGCTCGTTGCCCGGTTCTAAGTTTGGAGACTGGGACTTATCCTCCCGTAGACAGGTATCCGGCTCGGAGAGCCTGGGAATCCGGACATAGTTCGTTCTCAAAATAGAGGAAGAATCATTGTTTTGTTCCTCCACCACTGCTATCTGATGGGTGACCGGCGAAGAGTTAATCTCCCTTTGGTAGGGTTTAAGCCCGATCCGATCG
Organism: Triticum aestivum; assembly: GCF_018294505.1. NCBI lineage: Eukaryota > Viridiplantae > Streptophyta > Magnoliopsida > Poales > Poaceae > Triticum > Triticum aestivum. Next base: position 413,200,560 of record NC_057813.1, on the reverse strand, counting down.
TAGTCCGTAGCGACTCCCAGGGCGGCGATGCGATCCAAGAGCTCGTTCAGGGAGGAGAGCTCCACTGAATCCATCTGCTCGGTAAATTCTGAGCTGACGTGGAGGCTGTAATTGATGACCTGAGAAGTCATCGTCGGCGGGGCAGCCGAATGGGCAGCCATGACGAAACCGCCCAGCCGGAGAGTCTGGCCTACAGCCAGGGATCCTCCAGTGGTGATGTTGTCCTTGACAACGAGGCGAGCCATCAAGCCTTATCACGACGGCATGGTGGAACTCTCAAAGAAAGCACCAATGTCGGTGTCAAAACCGGCGGATCTCGGGTAGGGGGTCCCGAACTGTGCGTCTAAGGCTAATGGTAACAGGAGACAAGGGACACGATGTTTACCCAGGTTCAGGCCCTCTCGATGGAGGTAGTACCCTACTTCATGGTTGATTGATCTTGATGATATGAGTATTACAAGAGTTGATCTACCATGAGATCGTACAGGCTAAACCCTAGAAGCTAGCATATGATTATGATTGTTGTTGTCCTACGGACTAAACCCTCCGGTTAATATAGACACCGGAGGGGGCTAGGGTTACATAGAGTCGGTTACAGAGAAGGAGATCTACATATCTGAATTGTCAAGCTTGCCTTCCACGCAAAGGAGAGTCCCATCCGGACACGGGACGAAGTCTTCAATCTTGTATCTTCATAGTCCAACAGTCCGGCCAAAGTATATAGTCTGGCTGTCCGAGGACCCCTTAATCCAGGACTCCCTCACCAGCCCCCATCCCCCTGCTGAGAGGGGGCGAACCGCTTCAGGGCCCGCCGACAGTGCCGGCGATGGAGGACGACATCGACAGCGTGCTTGAGCACGCGCGTGAGTGAAGCATCGTTCGCCGAGAGTTCCTCCAGAAGGCAATGGACGCGATGGGCCAGCTTGGTGGAGAGCATGCGGACGTGGACGCGTGTCTTGAAGCTGAGGGCCTACGGCTGATTGAGGAGCGTCTCAAGCTGAAGGTGGCAGTCAACCTCGTGCGTCATCAGCGCGAGCTTGACAACGCGAAGGCCGAAGCATCCCTTGCACCCTCGCGGAAGGCCTGCTCCCGAGCTATAGAGGAGGCTCGGGAAGCAGACCATCGACGCGAGATCACGGAGAAACGCGCGTGGGAGCTCCAAGCCTGGAGCGCTTCCCTGGAGCAGTAGGTGGAGCTGTGTTAGACTGCCCTTGCATCGCTGAAGGGGACGCCTGTCGAGGAGGAGGAGCTTCGGAGGCGCGAGGAAGTCCTGACGCTGGAGGTCGCTGAGCGCAATCTTGACCTTGAGCGGTTGGAGACGAGGGAGCGCAAGGTTACCCAGGCGGAGGATGAGGTTGGCGCGCGTGAGGCTCGAAACCAGGACGAGGTCGACCACCGCGCGGCGGAAGCTTGCGCAGATCTTGAGTGCAGGTATGACCAGGGGCTGGAGCTGATTGAAGCCGAGGCCGCGGGCAGGACTGCCGCCCTCAGGTCCAAGCTGACTGAAACGAAGCAGCGCTTGGAGGCCGCCACAGCTGCCCTGGTCTCGGCGCAGACTGAGTTGGCCTCCACCCGTGTCGAGCTACTTCTTCTTCAACAGCGGGTCGATGACGCCGAGTCTGTTGCGCGACGAACAGAGAAGAAATTCTTCAATGGCAGACGCTAGAGCACATGCATGATCCCATGCTCCAGCAACTCAGGAACAGGGCCAACATGGCCCTGGGCAATATCTGCGAGGCGGACGCCCCGCATCCACACGTGACCAACTATGCCAGTCATCTCCAATTCTTCACTGGTGTGGTGACACACCTGGAGAACCGCTCCGAGAGAGCTCACCAGCTTGTCGAGGAGAGGATCCACAGCCTGCTCGGGCGTGTATTCTCCTGCGTCTTTAGACACCTTCAGAATGCAGATCCCCACTTTGACTTAGACGTCGTCATCGCCCAGTGCCCGAGGCCATCCGGGGCGACCTGGCGTGGTGGGTAGAGGACAACGTGGATGCGCTTGTTAGGGTCTTTGCTTCAGACAACAACAGGGTGATAGTTGTCACGGATGAAGGCGATGTAGTCAATGGCGGTGAAGACGGCGCCAATGATGGTGATGGTGATGCCAGTGACAATGACAGCGGCGCCAGTGATGCCTCCGGAGGCGACCAAGAGGGTGCGGTGAGCGATATGTCTGACTGACCCTGTGTTCCTCTGCTGTTTATCCTGCACACAAAAGCTCGGGCGCGGCCCTAAAGGTTGTGAGAGCATTTTGGGAGGGGAAGCCCCTCGTGTAAAAAGATCGTCACCCGCGTGCTTTTAGGAACAATACTGAACGTGTGCCTGTATGATATAACGAGCCCTGTGATGAGCTAGTTACTGTGGTTTACCTTTAGCCCGGACAAGTCCTAAATAGGCTTGCGAGGCCGCGAGCCTCCGAGGGTCTTCTGTGGAACCTGCTGGCTAAGTGGCGAGGGCCTCGCGAGAGCGAGTGCCGAACGCAGGACGGCATGCGTGCGTGCGCTTGGCCCAGCCCCGCCCGCGAGAGACTCGCGAGGGGGAGGCAGCTAGTGCAAATTCCAAACTAGGGAAGAAACCAGAACACGAGAAATCACACGAACGAGACGAGACACCCCTCCCCGCATACGCAAACGCAAATTCAATATCAACTTAAATCCTAAGCAAGGAAGCTTGATCACTGAAAGTGTAAGTGCATCTACTGCTCCTTAGTGATTTTGGTGTATTGAAGACTTATAGGTTAAGGGACTGATGCGTTTGTGAGTGTACACAGGTCTATAAGTCCATGAGGAGTTTGATATTTACAGAGAAAGTCGACCCCTAAAAATGAAGTTCTTCAACTGAAGACTTTGGATTTCTGAAGACTTTGAAAGTGAAGAAATTGGTGTGACCTTGAAGACTTGGTATTCATTCGAGGAACATGAAGCGTGAAGACTTTTGTTTTCATGGTTTCATTTTCTCTTTCTTGAGTCATAGGAAACACCGTACTGTTAAAGGGGGTCGGGGAAATACTAAGGAAAAATTTCCATTTGATGCTCAACTCAAAATCCTACACCTACCAATCCCTTCGAGTGAAGCCATTGGAAATCTCATACAGTTCAGTCATATTCTTCAGTGACAGAGACGAAGTTCTTCTGGTCTCTGAGGAATTTGTTCTGACTGAGGAGTTAGGAATTCGCCAGTGCGGATTGCCTAAACAGTGAGGAACATGATAGCTCTGAGGATTTTGATTGTCAAATATTCCGACCATTGTTGTGATATGCGCCACCTGTCCCAAAATATCTACCCACCTAACGGTCATATCAGACAAGGGCATTTATGTCTTATCATGTGGGGCTGCTCCCTAGGCTATAAATAGCCGCCCCCTACAACCACTAGCTGGTTGGCTGCTCCGAGAGAAACTGACACTTGTCATTTGAGAGCATCCCATCCTCTGAGGACTTTGAGCGAAAATCATCAAGTGAGGAAAACCCAAACCCAACACCTACAAACCCAAAGTGATTGAGCATCACTGAAGAGAATTATTCTGCGTGGATCTGACGCTTGTTTCCTTTGAAGACTGTGCTTCTTCCAGACGGTTAGGCGTCAAGGTCTAGAGCATCCAAGAGGAATTGTGGATCGCCGAGTGACCGAGTTTGTGAAGGTTCGGAAGTCACCTGAAGACTTACCACGAGTGATTGGGCGAGGTCTGTGTGACCTTAGCTCAAGGAGAATACGGTGAGGACTGTGTGTCCGGGACTGGGTGTCCTCGAGTTTAAATACTCAGCCGCTCCAACCAGATGTACAACTGAGACAGCAGTTGGAACTGGTCTACCAAATCATTGTCTTCACCGAGCTTACTGGTTCTATTTCCTCAACTCTTTCATTTCCTCATGTCTGTTGTTGTGTGCCTGTTCATATCTGTTTGAAGACTTTGACTGAAGACTTTCTCAATTTCCTCAGTTCAATTTCTTCAATCTGTCCGTCTTCTTTCTTGTGGTATCCTGTGTTTACGCTTTCTGTACTCTATGCTTGTCTTCATTTCGTCATGATGACTATGCTTGTACTCTGTTATGTTTACTTCTGAGTACTTATTCCGCTGCTAGTAGTCCCTCATTTAGGAATTTCCTCACCAGCAAATTCCTCAGTGAAGAATTCATAAAAATCGCCTATTCACCCCCCTCTAGTCGATATAACGCACTTTCAATTGGTATCAGAGCAAGGTACTCCCTTGTTCTGTGTGATTTTGGTTTAACTGCCTGGAGTTTTAGTTATGTCGACCGCAGGTATGATCAAGGTCTCTGCTGGGTGTCCTACCTTCGATGGAACGGACTACCCCTACTGGAATAATAAGATGCGAATGCATCTTGAGGCAACTGATAACGATCTCTGGTATGTTGTGGAAAATGGTGTTCCCCCAGTCACACCTTCTCTGAATGCTACTGATGTGAAGAGATTCAAGCAACTCGATTCTCAAGCGAAGAATATCATATGTGGCCATCTGAGCAAAGGACAGTATGAAGAGTGAGTGCTTTGGAAACTGCTAAGCTTATCTGGGATAGGCTGTCCAAAGTGAATGAAGGAGTCTCAACTCAACGTGACTCTCGTGTTGACGTTCTTCGCAATCTCTTCAACCGCTTCAAAAGACTCGACAATGAAAATGTTCAGCAAACCTTCGATCGCCTCACTGACATCTCAAATGAGCTTCAAGCGCTTGGCGCCACTGACATCACCGACCATGAGGTGGTGAAGAAATTGCTGAGATCGCTCGATTCTTCATTTGATACTCTGGCATTGATGATTCAAGAGTGTGCTGACTACAAGTCACTTGAACCTGCTGATATTCTCAAGAGGCTAAATACTCATGAGTTCCAGCTTGCTGAGAAGAGAGATCTCTATGGTTCGAACTATGGCAGATCACGTGCTCTGAAGGCCAAGGCAGTATCTGAGTCTGAAGATGAAGACTCTGCTAGCAGCCTTGGTGACCCTGAAGAACTGAGCGAGGAACTAGCACTGCTCGTGAAGAAATTTCAGAAGTTCTCAAGACGTGGTCGCTTTGGAAAACCCTCAAGGAGCAATGATTCCTCCTCCAGTGACTACAAGAAGAGGCTATGCCACAAATGCAAGAAACCTGGTCACTACATCCAAGATTGTCCTCAGTGGGATAAGGAATCAAACAAGAAGAAATACAAGGATTACAGTTCTGATGACGCGAAGAAGAAGAAGAAATCTTCAAAGTCTTCATCATCAAAATCCTCGAGGTCTTCATCTCACAAGAAGAGCAGCTCTAAGAAGGCTCGGGCATTCATTGGCAAGGAAATGGACTCTGAGGCTGAATCTGAGGAACATGAGGATGAGGAGGCATCTAAGGAGTCCGAGTCTGGTGTGGCGAGCCTAGCTCTCGCTACTGCATTCTTCAGCAAGTCTATCTTCAACTCTGAAGAAAATGGCTTCACCAACAAGGCTGATGAAGGCAATGATGACTACGCTCCCACCTATTGCTTCATGGCAAAGGGTGCCAAGGTAACTAAATACGCCTCCTCTGACTCTAGTGAGGATGAATCTGATGAAAATCTCAAGCCCAGCTACTCTAAACTTGCTAAAATTGCTGTGAAACAACAAAAGGCCTTTGAAAAGGTTCAAAACATGCTAGATAAAAGTGATGATATGTTGGGTGAAGAAATGGATCGCACTAAAACCTTGACTGAAAATCTTCAGAGACTTCAGTCCAAGTTTGACAATCTTCAAGGTCATCATAACACTCTCTTATCTGATCACGAGAAGCTTTCTTATGAATTTCTTCAAAGAAAGCAAGATCTTGAAAAGCTAAGAGTGGATTATGAAGATCTTCAGAAGGAGCGCGATTCATTACTTGCTCAACAAATCAGCGCTACTCAGGAAGAATTTGTTCCTCCATGTCTGAAGTGCATTGAACGTGAAACTGCTAATTCTTCACCTGAATGTTCAAATGCTTCTAATGCTACAAATTCTTCATATGTCTCTGCTATCACTAATTCCTCATCTGAGGACAATGCAAGTATCACTGATGATGCAGGGCTGAAGGAATTGTACATGACAGGCATGTACAAAAGCCTCAAAGGGCATCAGACTCTTTGTGATGTGCTCAAAAAGCAGATCCTCAACAGAAACCCTAGGAAAGAGGGTATTGCCTTTGAGAGGAAACTCAATGCTGATGGAACATATTGGAAGCCTGAGCAGTACCCCAAAACCTCATGGGTTGCTGCAAAGCGACCTCCAGTTGATCCATCCAACTTATCTGGCTTTACATGTGAATCTCCTCGTTCTTCTGATGAGTCATTTGACTCCAACTATAAACTGTTCAAAAACCAGAATGGTGAAGTATTTGCTAGATATGTTGGCTCTAACTGCAGGAACGGTTCTCCTATGAAGAAAATCTGGGTTCCCAAAAGTTGCCTTGAAAGTCTTCAGGTGAATGTCCTCATGACACCACCTGTGAAGAATAGGAACCCCAGATCAAATTCTTCATATGAACCAAATTCTTCATATGGATCCAAGTCCTCAAGTGGACCAAATTCCTCACGTGGATCAAATTCCTCAAAAGGATCAAATTCCTCATATGATCATCATTGTGCTAACCCTTCTGTTTCGTAGGGTAGAGCCAAGGGCTATGAATATGTGCATTATTCTTCAAATCATTATGTTCATAAGTCCTCGAAGAATTTCTCTGCTTATTCATATGCTTACCCTAACCCCTCTTATGTGAAACGAAGTGGACTGGCGTCTATGCCACCTTTCTCATATGGTGCTCGCAGAGTGATGAATTCTTTGCCACCCCTTTAGATGTGGGTGGTGAAGAAAAAGAACTAATCTCTTATGCAGGGTCAGGTCTCCAGACGTGCTCAAAACGTCTGAAGAATTTGCTGGAGACCTGAACAGTGCCTGATAGGACGCAGGCTAATCATGATGAAATGAACTTTCATTTCACACGTCCTCATACCAATTTATCTGTTCTATTGCTTGATGAAATTGATCTGATGATATTGATGTCATATTCTTCACTGATGAAGTATATGAGTTCGTAAGTTGCACTAATTCATCTGCAGGATGATCAACCCAAAGCCAATGAGTGGGTCCTCGATAGTGGATGTACAAATCACATGACTAGTGACAAGAATCTATTGATGGATGCTCCTTTATCACCTTCACATCTGAAACATATCATCTTCGCTGACAAAGGCAAAAGTCAGGTATTGGGTCTAGGTAAGGTTGCGATATTTAAGGACATACACATGGACAAAGTCATGCTTGTCGAGTCCTTAGGATACAACCTCATGTCTGTCTCAATGCTTTGTGATCTTGATATGGTTGTTGTCTTTGGCAAGTATCGTTGTGTTGTGATCATGGAAGCTGACAATTCCAAAGTCTTCGAAGGCTTTAGGAGAGGAGACTTGTACATTGTTGATTTCTCTACAGGACCACAACCGGCCGTATGCTTACTTGCAAAAGCTTCAGAAGGCTGGCTATGGCATCGACGACTTGGTCATGCTGGCATGAGGAATCTGCACACGCTCGCGAAGAAGAAGCATGTCATTGGCATTGAGAATGTCAAATTCCTCAAGGATCACTTATGCGGAGCCTGTGAAGCTGGAAAGATGACAAAGGCCAAGCATCCAGCGAAGACTATCATAACTACCACTCGACCCTTTGAATTGCTTCACATGGATCTCTTCGGTCCTAATCATTATTCTGCTGTTACAAATGATGCATCTCTATATGGCTTTGTTATTGTTCATGATTACTCTCGTTACACATGGGTACACATTGTCACTTACAAACATGAGGTGCAGGAAGTCTTCAAACGATTTTCCTCGAGGGCTTCAACAAACTTTGGTGTCAAGATCAAGCACATCAGGAGTGACAATGGAACTGAGTTCAAGAATTCCGGTCTTGATGACTATCTTGATGAACTTGGTATTACTCATGAGTTATCTGCTCCTTATACTCCTCAACAGAATGGCATCATGGAGCGCAAGAACAGAACACTTGTTGAGATGGCTTGCACTATGCTTGATGAATACAAGACGCCTCGTCGTTTCTGGAGTGAGGCAATTGATACTGCATGCCACATCATCAACAGAGTATATCTTCACAAATTCTTCAAGAAGACTACCTATGAACTCCTCACTGACAAGAAACCCAATGTGAGTTACTTCAAAGTCTTCGGTGCTAAATGTTGGATTAGAGATCCTCATCACAATTCAAAATTTGCACTGAAAGCACATGAGGGTTTCATGCTTGGTTACAGAAAGGACTCGCACACCTACAAAGTCTTCAACAACGTTCTTCACAAGGTTGTTGAAACTGTGGATGTGCGGTTCGATGAAACTAATGGCTCGCAAAGAGAGCACCTACCTTCTGTGATAGATGAACCAGCACCTGAGGATTCTATCAAGTTCAAAGCCACTGAGGATGTCATTCCTACTGAAGAATCTGCTGAAGAATTCATTCCAGAACGTGATGAACGTCGAGCTGGCGCACCTGAAGAAAATGGTGCTGAGGAAAATGCACCTGAAGAAAATGCAGATCAAATTCCTCGAAGACAACCCGCTCATCCTCGTATTGCAAACGAAGTGCAAATCGAGAAGATCATCGATGACATTGAAGCACCAGGTCCTCTCACACGCTCAAAAGCTTCACATTTATCTAACTTTTGTGGGCACTTTGCTTTTGTCTCTATCACAGAGCCCACTAAGGTAGATGAAGCATTTCTGGAGCCTGAGTGGATTCAAGCTATGCAAGAAGAATTACATCAGTTCGAGCTCAACAACGTCTGGGAACTGGTCAAACGTCCAGATCCTCGCAAGCACAACATTATTGGCACAAAGTGGATCTACCGCAACAAGCAAGATGAAAATGGCCTTGTGGTGAGGAATAAGGCACGGCTTGTAGCTCAAGGCTACACACAGGTTGAAGGAATTGACTTCGATGAAACTTTTGCACCTGTTGCTAGACTTGAGGCTATTCGCATATTACTTGCTTATGCTAACCATCATGATATTATCTTACAACAAATGGATGTGAAAAGTGCATTCCTCAATGGTAAGCTTGAGGAAGAAGTATATGTTGCTCAACCACCAGGTTTTGAAGATCCAAAGAATCCTGACAAAGTCTTCAAGCTCAACAAGGCCCTGTATGGCCTCAAGCAAGCCCCTCGGGCGTGGTATGATACTTTGAAGGAATTCCTCATGAAGAAAGGCTTCAAACCCGGTTCACTCGACCCAACTCTTTTCACTAAGTCTTATGATGATGAATTGTTTGTGTGCCAAATATATGTTGATGATATCATTTTTGGCTGTACTGACCAACGATATAGTGATGAATTTGCCTATATGATGAGTGAAGAATATCAAATGTCTATGATGGGAGAATTGAAATTCTTTTTAGGTCTTCAAATTCGTCAACAGCGCAATGGGATATTCATATCTCAGGAGAAATACCTCAAGGACGTATTGAGGAAATTCGGCATGCAAGATTGCAAAGGGGTCAAAATTCCAATGCCCACAAATGGCCATCTGTGCACTGATGAAAATGGTCAAGACTTCGATCAAAAGGTATACCGCTCCATGATTGGCTCTTTATTGTACCTATGTGCATCTAGGCCGGATATTATGCTTAGTGTTTGCATGTGTGCCCGATTTCAAGCTACACCGAAGGAATCACACCATAAGGCTGTGAAGCATATTCTTCGATACTTAGCTCACACACCAACACTTGGATTATGGTATCCCAAGGGCTCTTCTTTTGATCTCATTGGATATTCAGACTCTGACTATGCTGGCGATCGCGTGGACCGCAAGTCAACATCAGGCACATGTCATTTCCTCGGACGATCTTTGGTCTGTTGGTCCTCGAAGAAACAAAACTGCGTATCACTCTCCACTGCAGAAGCTGAGTACATTGCTGGTGGATCGTGTTGTGCTCAACTACTATGGATGAAGCAAACACTCAAGGACTATGGCGTCAACGTGAAGAATGTGCCTCTCTACTGTGACAATGAGAGTGCCATCAAGATTGCTCATAACCTAGTTCAGCACTCGAAGACCAAGCACATCCAGATTCGTCATCATTTTCTTCGTGATCATGTGTTGAAGGGCGACCTATCCATCGACCACGTCAACACTGAAGATCAACTAGCCGATATCTTCACTAAGCCCTTGGATGAGAAGAGATTTAGCAAGTTGTAGTGTGAGCTAAATATCCTAGAATCTTCGAATGTTCTCTAAAATGGACACACGTCCTAACACTTATGCTGACTTGATGACTTAGATGTGCAACACACGAAGTAACGTTTTTCTTCAATCAATGAAGACTAACCCTCTAAGTGTGAAGAAATTAATGAAGAAATTGATTCTCAGAGCCCTACGACAATGTACGCGGTGTCTTAAATCAGCTTTCCTATACGGTAGGTTACGCCACCACCCAAAGTTGGAAATCTTCAATTTGAGTTTTTCTTCATTTTTGAAATTCCTCAGTTTTTCAAATTCTTCAACTTTGCATTGTCTTCACTCTTTCTGGTGTTGTTCTTCATTTGAATATATATATATATATATATATATATACGAGTTTTACATCCTCTACAGCATTCACTTATTGCTAATACTTCAAGTTGTTTTTCTTCTGCTAAGTGAATGTGATAGGACCCTTCCCTTCTATGCCAAACTCAGCCCAGTCTATTCACAAATTCTTCATGTGCGTTCTAATTGAAACTCGTTCAAAATCTTCACTGTGTCCTTGACAGCTGAAGAAATTGCGAACAGAATTTAAAAAAAGCATATCTTATCTAAATTTTCGGCTTTGCCGCTCAAACCGTTCCACTTCTCATGACAATACTTATCTATTCACCCACGATCCTACACGATCGTCACCTCTCAGTACGTGGGTGACACATGTCACACGAATGAGAAGGGCCAGGGGCACGTTCGTCCGATTTCCTCGGGTGAACAGTTTTTTCACTCCCTCTATAAATATCCCTGTCTCTTCCTCACTTCACTTTCACCTCGCTCGTGCTCTCTCCCACTCGAGCTTCCCGAAACCCTAGCGCCGCCACTACTTCATCATCGCTGGTGAGGAAGAGCTTCACTGCCTTGACCTCGTCGCCGTCGTACTCGCGTCGGTTGCGGATTTCTTCACTCCGCCGCCGCCGTAGCCGTCTTCCTCTGCCGAGTTAGGGCGTGGAAGATCTGAACTGACGAACTTCACATCTACACTTCCCAGTTCGTCGTGTTCTTCAAGTCGAGTAATTAAAAGTTACTTCTACTACCCTCTTTGATTCTTATGTTTTCTTCAAAATCTTCAAAGGTGTTTATTCTTCAATCTTCACACACATGAACACCTCACATGTCATCTGCTCTTGATTTGTTTCACTAAGAAATGATTTTCTTCAAGATTCCTCAATTGTGAGGATTTTCAATCTATACAACTCTGGAACCTAAGACAAAGAACGCTTAGTGAAATTCCTCAAGACTCATCTGGTCAAATTCCTCAAAACCTATTCACTTTTGAAAAACCTTCTGAGAACGCATATGACCTCTCCAAATTCCTCGCAACTATACTATGTTCACAGGTACAAATGTCCGCTACTGAATCACTAGGTTCTCATCAACTTAACTCATTTGCAGCATTCCTCGAAGAAAAGTTGCACACCTCTTCAGAAACTTCAGTTGTTCATATTCCTCAGTTGAAGAAAATGGCTGATAAGAAGCCACAGAAGGGAGGAAAGAAGATTGAAGTTAATACTGCGTTTGAAATCCCTGAGGACATATATAAGGACTACTGCACTCCTGATGAGGCCAAATTTGGCAAGGAGGACAAAAATCAGCGCAAGGTGCGCATACAATGGATAGAGAGGAGATGGGCACGGGAATGGAGGGAGTACAGATATGTTACTCCCAAGTATATGAAGAAATTCGCACTCAGCCCTCCATGCCCAAGACCTCCATTAGCACCAGGCCAATTGGCAGATCCCACCAGCCTCAAGCGTGGTGAGGATTATCCTGATGAATGGGCAAAGCGACAGGCCAAACTGGCCAAGCAAGCAAAGGAAGCAGTGAAGAAATTCAACGCAGACTCTGCTGCTGCTACTGCCTCTGCTGAGGCCTCTGCTAGTCAGCCAAAGAAGGCAATGCATAAGAAGCCTGCGCATAAGTCCAGTGCTTCACCTTCAATGCCCTCACGGCCAAGCTCCTCTGCTATGCCCTCAAGGCCATATTCTTCAAGGCCCCCACGGCCAATTCCTCAGTCTGCTCCTTCAAAGTCCTCATCTCCTCCGTCAAAGTCTTCAGCTGCTCCGACCAAATCCTCGGCACCTGTGCATCTCGCCTCGTGCCAAAGGACTCAAGGCTTCTCAATTGCCTCAAGAGCATCTTCAAGCTCCTCAGCTGCTCGAAATTCCTTAGCTGGTCCCTCTCTGCTGAAGAAAAAGGCCACTGCTGGACGAGGCCTTCGACCAAGTCCTCACAAGAAGCAGGTCGCCTTCCAAGTGCCCTCTGATGATGATGAGGCTGATGATGAAGAACTTGCCGAAATCATTAGAGACAGGCAAGCCAGGGCCGCTAGAGCCAAAGGCAGCAATGTGGCGCTGATGTTGGATCCAAAGTTGATCCTCGACTACATTGACCTATGGCACAAGGACCCTAACACGCCTTTGCTGGAGATGAACCTCACTCCTGGTCAGAGTCATGTTCTGACTGCCTTCATTGAGGAAGAAAAATGGAAATTTGAACAAGGCAGAAGTTCGAAGAAGCGCAGTACAAGAAACAGTGCTACCTCAAGGACAATGTCCTCACTCTCACTCCTGATCAGCTCCTTGCTTTGCAAGTTGAAATCAAGCAACTGAGTGATGAATTTCATCGCTACCATGCTGATTGGAAGGGCGCCAAGGTGTGGTTCGTCAATCTGAGGAAGAAATTCACTTCAGGTGCTGCTCCTCCTGTGCACATTGAAGTTACTCAGGCTGAAGCATCTGCTCAGCCTACTGAAGAACATGCCAGCACCGCTGATGACAATCAGGCTGCTGAAGAATCTGAGAGTGTCAGGGCTGATGACTCCATTCCAGTTGCTGAACATATTGTCAGGGCATCCACTAGTGGTGCGCCTGAAAAAAGTGAACAAGTCAGGGCAACTGCATCAGTTGCGCCTGAGGAAAATGAACCAAAGTGCTCTGCACCTCTTGCACCTACACCAACTCCGATCCTTCCATCTGCATCAGATGTGAAGAAGACCAAGGCTGCAGAGCGTGAAGCTGTGAAGAAAAGGAAGGCATCAACTTCATCAAATTCTTCAGCTCCGAAGAAGATGAAGCCTCTGACTAGTTCAATTAACAATCCAATTGATGTCGTTCCAGTCTCCTCCATGCCATCGAAGGACCTTGTTCCTTTTGGTGAAGACTATGTGATTCCCAATGAATCTAATGAATAAACTCCTTCTGCTGCTTCGATAGAGCAGTTGGACAAAGAAATTGAAGTGGATGAAATCCCTTCAACTCCAGTCATTTCCTCACCTATGCCTCAGTTCACTGCTGAAGAGGCAGGTGTTGAAGAAATAGAAGATGAGGATCTGGACATTGGTTGTACCACTCCTGTGCTCAACGATGAATTTTGGGACAGTCAGCACCCCAACTCTCCAATGTTCACTCCACTCCAAGCAATTCCTCAGTCCCCTGCAGCCACTGAAGTGCAAATGGGATCTGAAGAACCTCATGCAACCCCAAGTGTTCATGAAGAAATTCCAGCCACTAGTGCTAAAGAAATTGTCAATGAAGAATTGAAGACTCAGGCTGAAGCTGCAGAAGAGCCTGAAATTCCTCATCCTGAGGAACCTGAGATTGCGATTCCTGAGGTGGTGATGCAATTGACTGACACTCCTCAGCCCAAGCCAAAGGATCCCTTCTCCAAGAAGCAAAAAATTCAAGGCTGATGATTTCTTCGGCGAGCACGTGTTCTTCACTGAATTCAACCCCTATGACAATGCTCGTCTTAGAAGGAAGCATTTCTGGACTGTCAGCCAGGCCAACTTCTATTCCTCACTGCTTTTCAACAAGGACAAAGTCTTCGATCATGAGCATATTCCTCATGTGGACATGGAATCTATGCCTTGCTTCTCTCAAGTCCTCAGCATGCTTCATGATGCAGGCTTGCTCAATTTCTGCTCTGACATAGTTGATTGGAATGAAGAGCTTATTCTTCAGTTCTACGCAACTCTGCATATCACAGGTGATGCTGCTGACGTCAACTCGTGGGTGTTGGACTAGATGACTGAAAACACTCATTACAAGGCACCAGCCTCTGAATTGCTTCGTGCCTTGCCAATCAGTCCTCCACCTGACGGTGCTCGTTGTCTGTATGATGAGCCTGAACTCACTGATCACTATATGCAAGTGCTCATGAAGCCGCTGAAGCCGGGTCAAGCCCCAAGGACCAAATTCCTCGTGAAGGAATTGCTCTATGTGCCAAGAACCATCTACCGCATTCTGACGAAGACCATGAGTCCCATCAAAGGCCATGACTCATCCGATGAAGAAATTATCGGAATGATGAAGAATATGCTTTTCAACATCATGCATGGCATCCCCATAAATTATCATGATTTCTTCATGAGGACTCTGGCGAATGTTGCACTTTCACCATTTGAGCTGAAGCCTTACGCGCCGTGGATCATGAGATTCCTCAGAACAAGGTCTTCACTCAACTACAAGGCTGATTTTCAGAATCACCTCAGCTACTTGCCCCCTATTGAAGTCCTCAAGCGGACAATTTCCTCATCTGATGAGAAGGGCAAGTCACCAGCCGTTATCGATGAAGGCATTCGTCCATTGGATGGTCAGTTCCGCAAAGCTGCATCTTACTCCACCAATGATGACTCTGCCACACATGATTCTGCTGCCAATGCTACCAAGACAAGCCCTCAAGCTACTGCTCCTCATGTGATGACTGACCATGAACTGCTCATAAGTCTTCACCAGAAGGTGGATCAAAACCACAAGTGGGTTAAGCGTCAGTTTGGCTCTATTCTTCACAACATGACTTCTACACATAATGCAGTGAAGAAAAACCATTACTACCTCCATGAAGTGTTTGATCGCACCTGGGCTATTCTGTCACATCTATATGGTGAAGAAGATCTGAAGCAAATGGGCTTCAAGGAAGACTTTGACTGGTCTGCTCCTCCACCGAAGAAATACAAGAAGGTCAAGGTTCCTTCCTTGGTGGCCAGCTCATATTCTTCATCACGCGCCACGGACGAGCATGAAGACTTGGACGACACTGCAGCAGGCCCTACAACGACTCAAGACCCTGACAACGCTGGCGCTCCTCCATCATCATGATATTCTTCAGGGGCGTTAGTCCTCAGTTTCAACCCTTTTGGTCATTCGATGACAAAGGGGGAGAAATTTGAGTTAGTCTTCAAGCGGGTCTATCCTTATGGGCGTTTTTTTGCTAAGTTACAACTCTCGTTCTTCTGATGACTTTGCTGGATCGAGTTGTAATCTTAAACTCTATGGTGGCCTGATACTTTTGTTGTGTTCTTCTGCATGCTTATTCCTCATTAATGTTAATGCACGCATGCTGACTTACATCAGTCACCATATTTCATCATGCATTTCAAATTCTTCATATTATATATCAAATGCGTGTATGAATTACAAGATATAGGGGGAGATCTCCATGATTATACTCTTCAAGTGTGCATTGCTTCAAAAGCAAATTCCTCACTATGCACATCTTCAGGGGGAGTTCTTCTATATCTTGCAATCAAATTCCTCAATATCAGTATTTACACTTCATATGTTTATCCCCGTTGAAAACTTAACCTATATTGTCATCAATCACCAAAAAGGGGGAGATTGTAAGTGCATCTAGTGCCCCTTAGTGATTTTGGTGTATTGAAGACTTATAGGTTAAGGGACTGATGCGTTTGTGAGTGTACACAGGTCTATAAGTCTATGAGGAGTTTGATATTTACAGAGAAAGTCGACCCCTAAAAATGAAGTTCTTCAACTGAAGACTTTGGATTTCTGAAGACTTTTGAAAGTGAAGAAATTGGTGTGACCTTGAAGACTTGGTAATCATTCGAGGAACATGAAGCGTGAAGACTTTTGTTTTCGTAGTTTCATTTTCTCTTTCTTGAGTCATAGGAAACACCGTACTGTTAAAGGGGGTCGAGGAAATACTAAGGAAAAATTTCCATGTGATGCTCAACTCAAAATCCTACACCTACCAATCCCTTCGAGTGAAGCCATTGGAAATCTCATACAGTTCAGTCATATTCTTCAGTGACAGAGACGAAGTTCTTCTGGTCTCTGAGGAATTTGTTCTGACTGAGGAGTTAGGAATTCGCCAGTGCGAATTGCCTACACAGTGAGGAACATGATAGCCCTGAGGATTTGATAGTCAAAATTCCGACCGTTGTTGTGCTATGCGCCAGCTGTTCCAAAATATCTACCCACCTAACGGTCATATCAGACAAGGGCATTTATGTCTTATCATGTCGGGCTGCTCCCTAGGCTATAAATAGCCGCCCCCTACAACCACTAGCTGGTTGGCTGCTCCGAGAGAAACTGACACTTGTCATTGAGAGCATCCCATCCTCCGAGGACTTTGAGCGAAAATCATCAAGTGAGGAAAACCCAAACCCAACACCTACAAACCCAAAGTGATTGAGCATCACTGAAGAGATTGATCCTGCGTGGATCCGACGCTTGTTTCCTTTGAAGACTGTGCTTCTTCCAGACGGTTAGGCGTCAAGGTCTAGAGCATCCAAGAGGAATTGTGGATCGCCGAGTGACCGAGTTTGTGAAGGTTCGGAAGTCACCTGAAGACTTACCACGAGTGATTGGGCGAGGTCTGTGTGACCTTAGCTCAAGGAGAATACGGTGAGGACTGTGTGTCCGGGACTGGGTGTCCTCGAGTTTAAATACTCAGCCGCTCCAACCATATGTACAGTTGAGACAGCAGTTGGAACTGGTCTACCAAATCATTGTCTTCACCGAGCTTACTGGTTCTATTTCCTCAACTCTTTCATTTCCTCATGTCTGTTGTTGTGTGCCTGTTCATATCTGTTTGAAGACTTTGATTGAAGATTTTTTCAATTTCCTCAGTTCAGTTTCTTCAGTCTATCCGTCTTCTTTCTTGTGTTATCCTGTGTTTACGCTTTCTGTACTCTGTGCTTGTCTTCATTTCGTCATGATGACTATGCTTGTACTCTGTTATGTTTACTTCTGAGTACTTATTCCGCTGCTAGTAGTTCTTTATTTAGGAATTTCCTCACCAACAAATTCCTCAGTCAAGAATTCATAAAAATCGCCTATTCACCCCCCCTGTAGTCGATATAACGCACTTTCAGAAAGGAAGACAAAAAGCAAAAGGCCGTGTCTGGCACCTAGTCTAGTCTTGGACGTCTTCTCACCAGCGCGGAGCTAAGTGCTGCCACTGGGCGTGGGAGGGAGCCCCCGAGGCCCGAGGGCGGCTCTCCGGAGACTCCGGGGCGTGTATAACCCCAACTCATTATTACGTGAGAGTGTCACGGGCAGCGAGCTTCACAGGCACTGGGCCTTCTTCACAGGTACCGGCCTTGCTTCATATCGCCAGACGAGGGCCCCGCCTTGCGCCACCCTCTACCACCATTGACAGCGTCCGGAGACCAAGGACGACGCCAATGGGGTAAAGGGGACGCCAGCGGTTCCCCCGGCGACCATCGGTCCTCTGCCGGGGGCAGGCTTCGCAGCACCTCCCCGGCAAAGGGCCTGCCTCCGGGAAATGCCTTGCTCCATGCGCCTTAGGGAGGGTCCAGGCTCCCGGCCCCTCTCCTACAGCCCCTAGTGCGCTCCTCCTGGCGGAAGGGAGGATGCTGAGCTGGGGCAGCCTTCCGCTGCAGTGACCTAAACTTCATGCGACCCATGGTTAGCATAAGCTTGCTCCTGAGGAATTAGCGGTACCCGATAGCTGCTGCTGCCAGCGCGGTTGGTGAGGCTTCCTTGAGGCTCCTGAAAAGGCTCGGCTTTTGGCGTCTCTTCCTCCCAGCCTGACCCGAGAAACAAGTCAGGCTCATCTTCCAGCGCGTATTCCCGATCCACCATGTGGGGCACGTAAGCCTCCGAGGTCACCGCCCCGAAGACTTCGCCGTAGTGCCCCATGCTCCATGTGGCCTGGCCTGACGCGCCGTCTTGGGGATGGTAGGGCGGCGGACCGCCCGGGCCGTAGACAGCGAAGCGCATGCCCTCGCTCATTCGGGGTGGTGCTGGTGCAGCTTGATGCCTGGCGCCGATGGTTGAGCTGGTGTCGATGAAGCCTTGGGGCACACCTGAGGGCGCACGGGCGCGGATGGGCCCGCCGCATGATCCGCTCAGGGCCTGGGGTGGAAGCTGGACGCAGAAGGGAGGCGCCCCCGAAGCTGCGGCATCCAGGAGCTCAGCGACGCGCTCCAGCAACACGTCTCAGCCGCTCTCCTGCAGCCTGCACCGCAGCAGCTCTCGAGCCACAATGAGCGCGGCCCTCACGTTTGCTTGTTCCCGTCGGGTGTGCGGCGCCGTGGCCGCGGCGTGGTTTGAGGCCCTCGCGGCTGACCGCGCCTACCGCGGAGTGAGAGCAGGCAGTGCTTGATCGCGTCGCCCGCGCCCCGCAGCGTTCTGCGGAGCGCGGACTGCCTGAGGCGTGGGGTTGAGGTCACCATGGGCAGGCGACGCGGCATGGGCTAGCCATGCCCCCCAGCGGTCGGCGTTGGTCGTCTGGTCACCGGACATGGATGCGACGAAGCGGTAGAACGCAGATCGGCGGAAAGAAGATTTCGGCGCACCCCTACCTGGCACGCACAGAGCTGGAGCCTCTTTGAAAGAATCCTACGTTTTTTCTATGCACAATCAAACACTTATACAATCCTATTGGATTCAAGATGACATGTCATTCTAATCCTGCGTTTTTCCTATTCATGTTTTTTTTGTAATCCTATAAATCAAAGAGGCCCTTATGTTTAGGAACGGACAGAGTAATAAATAAATAAGTTGTGTTCTCGCCACAAAAATACACTACGAAAGCGCGGTTGTACTCGCACACGCACAGAGCTGGAGCCGCGCACTACGTGAAAAGCGGAAGACGCCTACGCAAGGCACGAAAAGCCAGCGCTTTTAGGCTGCCTGTAATGGGAGTCTCATAGATAGTATCATGCATGCCAACTAAGCAATTTTGATGAGGTGGCATGGAATTAAACGAAGAAAGAGATGTTTGAGTATCATATCCTGATACCGTATCATATTAAATGATGTGCTACTTTGTGTCATGCATGGCAGTAAATATAGTCCACTATGATACCAACATATGATACTATGCATTACGGATGTAGTATCATACACTAGTATCATAATACTAGTGTATGATACTTCCATTACAACCAGGATGTAGTATCATACACTAGTATCATAAGGCTGGTCATAGTGGGAGTAACATAGGTAGTAACATAGATTCCACATAAGCAAAATTGGTGATGTGGCAAGTAGTTAATGAGGAGAGAGGCAAATAGAGTAACATAATATGTTACCATCACATAGCGGTTTCCAATGCATAATGAGTCTACAAAGTAATAAATGAAGGCAACTATGTTACCACACCTATGACACTACCCACTATGAAGGTAGTAACATAGACTAGTAACATATGTATGTTACTAGTCTAAGTTACTCTCCACTATGACCAGCCTAATACTAGTGTATGATACTTCCATTACAACCAGCCTTACCGCTTTCCCGAACTCCAACAGGACCCAACTAACGAACTGCCCTTTACAACCTGCGCCCTGACACTCAAGCCCCACCGCACAGAATGACACCAAAACGCAGCAAGAAAATACGAGAAAAACATTTTTCTCCGAGGAGATTACGAGAAAATCATGGACCACTCGCAAAAGCAGTAGATTACGAGAAGATCATTTTTCTCCGAGGAGATTACGAGAAAATTAGCAACGCAGGTATTACAACGAACACCTCGCCGGCGGCTCAACTCAACGGAGCCAGCGGCGGAGGTCAGTGGTGGACGACGGGGAGACTGGTTCCCCGCCGACGCTCTCTGCGCACGACAGAGACGACACGGTGGAACGCTGCTCGGAGGTGAACCGCCCCGTCGCGCTCTTGAAGCTCGGGCTCCGCAGGCTCTGCGCGTACCCAACGCCGTACGGGTCCTGAGGGACGGGGAACGACAGCCGCTTCTTCGCGCTCCCTCCGGCGGGGTTATAGGCGGTCTGTGGCCGGTCGCGCTCCGGGGTTGCAGGGCGTTGCCGTGGCGCGCTCTGGGAGCGGATACGTGCCTTTGCAGATTCCGTGGCCGCCATGTAGTTCGGCACCGCCGAGCCGGAGGACGCATGGCGCTGGGAGTGCAAGCTCGGTGTGTAGCTTCCTCCTCCACCACTTGTGCCGCGCTCCACTCGCGGGCTCGCGGAGCGCACCTGTATCGGTGGCCTCGCCTTCCCCGGTGACGGCGTGGCAGAAGCCTGGTTGTGCGCACGGTGCATCGGCGAGCCGTTCCCGTGCTGCGACGGTGGGGCGTGCCGGCGAGGCGTGGAGTAGGAGAATGGCCGCCCAGTGTCGATCTCCAACGTCTTGACCTGGTCGCGGTGGTCCGTGGACGCGCGCCCTGGTGCCGCGGCAGCCGCCGCCGCGGCAGTTCGGGCGCTGCTCCTGTTTGTATCAAACGACGCGCGCGACGCCATCCACCTCTCCGCCCAGCGCGGCTGCCCGTCGACGTCCATCTCCTCCTCGACTGACGGCGCGGGGTTCCTCCAAATCTTTAAGCCAACACACAACAGCAAACAATAAGATCGAACAGCTATAAAAGAAAATTGACAAAACTTCAAATGCAATCAACAAACATGTTGGTGGAGTGGACTTGTTGATGCACTGAGTTCTTACTTGGTGAGAAAAGGCGTATGAGAGCGCTCTCTCACGCTTGAGAGCAGCGTCTTTCCTCGTCTGCAGCATCGCCTGAATCTCCTCTATCGTCCGCGGCCGGTCGTCCCAGTCTTCGGCGGCGAAGATGCTGCCGTCTCGCGACCGCTCCTGCAACCCAATCAATCCATCACCATCAAACTTGTACTAACAAGCAGCGCCACGAGATCGACAGATGCGAATGCTGGTTGGTAGAGACGGACCACAGAGCGGCGTTCGGCGTATTCCTGGGTGTACTTGGAGTCCCAGAAAGCGGATGTGTCAACGCTGTAGGAGGATTTGCTGCTGCCGCAGGCGGCCGCACCGGCGGCGGACAAGGACTCCTGGGAGAGTCGCATCCGCTGGTCGCGCACCCGCGCCTGGACGCGCACCAGCGCCTGCATGCACCGCAGCGTCATGTTGGCCTGCTTCCGCACGTTGTGCCCGCGCACCAGCGCCTGCAGCTTCACCAGCCCCTTGAGCGCGCGCAGAGCACGCCTCGCCTGTGCAAGGGCAGAAAC
Source organism: Triticum aestivum (assembly GCF_018294505.1). Classification (NCBI taxonomy): domain Eukaryota; kingdom Viridiplantae; phylum Streptophyta; class Magnoliopsida; order Poales; family Poaceae; genus Triticum; species Triticum aestivum. Next base: position 413,179,111 of record NC_057813.1, on the reverse strand, counting down.
GCATTACGGCAAACACCTCGAGGGAGAATGAGATCGACGGCAAGTGAGGCGCAGCCATTGCAGGCAGTTAGCTACCAGGTAGCCTCGGAAGGCGGTCTGTACGACGACGGCGGCGTAGTGCTCCCGCACGAAGCTGGAGGAGGGGCGGGTCAGGCGGACTACCTCGGCCGCCGCCTGTGCAGTGGCCACGGCAGCCTCGGCCGTCGCCGCGGTCGCCACAGCCAGCGCGATGGCGTGACGCTGCTCGTCCGTCACAGCGGGTGCGGGTGCCGACCTCGCTGCGGACTGCTGCTGCTCCGGCGGCGCGGGGGCAGACGCCGGAGACGGAGACGGGGACGAGGATCTCCTGAAGAGCCATCTCCGCCTCTCCCGCTTGGTCTGCGCGGTGCGAGCGCACGAGACACAGCGTCAGTCATGCATTAACTCGTAAAGACTAATCAAGAATCGAACACCGAGAAGGACGGCCAGAGAGGAGATGCATTGAGAGAAGAAACGGGGGAAGGGTAGGGGGACTACCTTGTCCTCGTCGGCGTCAGGGTCCTCGCGGAGGCGTGCAGACTTCTTGGGGCTGTCCTCCTTGGACGGCGAGCGAAAGGCCCGCTTGACGGCGGTGAGCCACGACGACCCGCCCTTCTTATTCCCCATGGCGAACACCACCGGCTCGCGGTTGCTGTGGTTGCACGGCCGCGGGCATCGACCCACCTCCCTCCCTCGCACGGCTACGCTACGAGCTACTCGATCCTAGCGTGCTAGCGTGCGGCATGGCAGGAGGCGGCCGAGTTATTATTATTGCCGCGGCTGGCTGGCGCGGGCAGTGGGGGGTTTGATGACTCACGCGGTCTTTTATGTGGAGCAGACTAGCCACAATGGAGAGTAACATACACTAGTAACATACACATATTCTTAGACTATGTTACTACCTTAATAGTGGATAGTAACATAAGTGTGGTAACATACAAAGATTCATTTATTAGGTTATAAACTCATATTGCATGGGGACATGTGATGTTACAGTAACTAGCTAAGTTTTTTTTTGCAGGTAGTTACTAGTATTACATCTCTCCTCATTAACTCACTGCCACATAAGCAAATTTGCTGAGTTGGACTCGATGTAACTACCGAAGTTACTACCACTGTGTCTAGTCTTAGCAGTAGACGCGCAGCATGAGGGGAGCGGAGTGGAGTGAAGAAGACTGTGCTGCCGTCGGCACTGCTGCTACCAGTTGCTCACTCGCTGACAGGTGGGGCCAGCACCCTTTCCCCATGCTGTGGTGGGGTGGGTAGGGTCCTGGTGGGTGAACGTTACGATGGGGTGGAGCCCGGGGGAAAGCCTTTTGAGCCGTTTGTCTAATCCGTTCGGGTGTGATGATGAGTGGACGGACGTGTGCGCTGCAGATGCGAAATGATTCGCGCAGCATTTTTCTACAACTACGAGCATCATTTTGGAGTATATGTACGTAGATGGTACAAAATGAATTGATAATGACTGAAGAAAGTGTCTAGAGGGGGAGTTGGCACCGTTAGCTAGCTAGGTACGACTGCATGTAACCACCAACCGGGAACAAATGTACATTTGAATAAACTTGTGAGCATGATTGTTTCATACTGCTAGTCTCTACTTATCCTCAATGGACATATGTAATTTGTCGGCACGCAGACGAATCATTTTCTGATTTTGTGTGTGCTGATATCGACCGATCTAGGGTTGACTGCCTCAACCCAAGTAGTGGGACGCAGATACGGTGGGGGTCCAGCCGCGTGCGCGCTCCAGCAGGTCACATGCCCGCATTGGTGACACATGCGTGGTCCGGACCGGACCAGCAGCCACACCGGCTAGTTGGCTGCCCATACGCACCCAGTTTGAAGTACTTGCAAAAATTGAATGTTTTGTTGATGGGCCGGGTATAGTTAATGGGAGTACGTATCCCAAGAAAAAATTGGGAGTACGTATCGTGGATCGCAGTACTACGTGCAGATGAGTTCGGCTCATACGGCCGGATCGCACCTGCATGCATGCATGCACAACACGCCAAGCAACTTGCAACGCCAACGCGCTTGGTTGCTCCAGCGTTTTTTCACTTTGCATACTTGTTTCACTTAAGTCCCATTGAACAAATGTGGGTAGTAAAAATCATTACCTGCATGTCGTTTATTTGTCTGTATACTGTTCCGTGCATAGTAGCACCAACTCTAGGCCATGTGCTTGGTTCCTGCATTGGCTGGCCTCATACTATCACACGTTGTTCAGTTGCTTGCAACAGCAAGGTCAGTTTATCGTGTACCCTAAGCAGTAAGCTTATCAGTTACACCTTACACACAATCACACCGGTCACACCAATAAAACAACATTGCAATCACGGCGAACTGGACGATGATGATGAAGTTCTCATCCCACACAACCAAACTGACAAGGAGCCTTGCGTACTCGACATTACTTGCATGCTTGTGCACAAATTTGGAGTAAGCATCCACTGTGTACTGCCTAGTCTTAAACCCTTCGTAGGAGTCCTTTGGGTAGCAGTTGACATTTTCTTCGCATGCATCCCAGAAACTATAGACCCCCGGAATCCTCCCTTTGTTGACTGCATACCACTTGTCCTAGCAATGACAGAAGAGTAAGAATTCAAGCAACAATCAAAGCAACAGCAATACACATGGAAGAAATGAAACTTAAGCATGCATCCTATCTACTATGGTGTCATCTACCACCACGTTCAAAAGAGGGTGTATTCCTACCCCGCAAGCTCGCCATCAGTGTGAGGGGTTAGTATATACCACCTCGTCAAAATATATAGGGAAGCATCAGTGTTCAAGCCCTAGCTACCACAAAATGTACATCGTCATCACCATCGCCATCGTCGTCGAGGATCATGCACGGTGTCACCACCACCACCAGAAAAAACACTGGTAGTAGTGCTTGACCAGCCAGGTCCTGAGCCAGAGCACCCTATGGGAGTTGGCCATGGCAACAAACCCAACAGCCTGAGCCGTTTTGTCCAGCATGTGACTCGGAGCAGCCATCAGAGCCTCTGGGTTGATGCCACCTTGGGCCATGACGGCGATTTAGAGGTCAGGGTGGACGTCGACCGCTTTGCTTTCCCCGAGGACGACTGCCACCTCCTTGACGACTTGAGTCATGATGATGAAGGCACGTAGCTCCTCATCCGTCAAGCTGCCCCTCTTCCACTTCCCATTAAGCACAGGAGCGTGATCACCATCCTTATTAGGGCCATCAAGGACGATGGTATCTGACTCCTGGGTGTCTAAATAGTCAAGCATAGGCAGACCGAGTAGCTGACCAGAGTCCAGGGCATGCTTGACGGTTGCCAACCCAAAGAAGAAGATTTTTTGCATCTGTGAGTAGTTCTAGATGTTGGGGAATATAGTAATTTCAAAAAATTTCCTACGCACACGCAAGATCATGGTGATGGCATAGCAACGAGAGGGGAGAGTATTGTCCACGTACCCTCGTAGACCGTAAGCGGAAGCGTTATGACAACGCGGTTGATATAGTCGTACGTCTTCACGATCTGACCGATCCAAGCACCGAACATACGGCACCTCCGTCTTCAGCACACGTTCAGCTCGATGACGTTCCCCGGGCTCCGATCCAGCAAAGCGTCGGGGATGAGTTCCGTCAGCACGACGGCGTGGTGACGATGATGATGTTCTACCGGCGCAGGGCTTCGCCTAAACTCCGCGACAATATGACCGAGGTGGAATATGGTGGAGGGGGGCACCGCACACGGCTAAGGAACCATCCGTAGATCAACTTGTGTGTTCTAGGGTGCCCCCCGCCCCCGTATATAAAGGAGCAAGGGGGAGGCCGGCCGGCCCTAGAGGGCGCGCCAGGAGGAGGAGTCCTCCTCCTAGTAGGAGTAGGACTCCCCCTTTCCTACTCCTACTAGGAGGGGGAAAGGAAGGGGGAGAGGGAGAGGGAAAGAGGGGGGCGCCCCCCCCTCCTAGTCCAATTCTGACCAGAGGGGGAGGAGGCGCGCGGCCCATGCTGGATGCCCCTCTCTCTCTCCACTAAGGCCCATAGGGCCCATTACTTCTCCCGGGGGGGTTCCGGTAACCCTCCGGCACTCCGGTTTTCTCCGAAAACGTCCGGAACACTTCCGGTGTCCGAATATAGTCGTCCAATATATCAATCTTTATGTCTCGGCCATTTCGAGACTCCTCGTCATGTCCGTGATCACATCCGGGACTCCGAACAAACTTCGGTACATCAAAAGTTATAAACTCATAATGAAACTATCATCGTAACGTTAAGCGTGCGGACCTTACGGGTTCGAGAACTATGTAGACATGACCTAGAACTATTCTCGGTTAATAACCAATACCGGAACCTAGATGCCCATATTGGTTCCTACATATTCTACGAAGATCTTTATCGGTCAAACCGCATAACAACATACGTTGTTCCCTTTGTCATCGGTATGTTACTTGCCCGAGATTCGATCGTCGGTATCCAATACCTAGTTCAATCTCGTTACAGGCAAGTCTCTTTACTCGTTATGTAATGCATCATTCCGTAACTAACTCATTAGCTACATTGCTTGCAAGGCTTATAGTGATGTGCATTACCGAGAGGGCCCAGAGATACCTTTCCGACAATCGGAGTGACAAAACCTAATCTCGAAATACACCAACCCAACATGTACCTTTGGAGACACCTGTAGTACTCCTTTATAATCACCCAGTTACGTTGTGACGTTTGGTAGCACCCAAAGTGTTCCTCCGGTAAACGGGAGTTGCATAATCTCATAGTTACAGGAACATGTATAAGTCATGAAGAAAGCAATAGCAATATACTAAACGATCAAGTGCTAGGTTAACGGAATGGGTCATGTCAATCACATCATTCTCCTAATGATGTGATCCCATTAATCAAATGACAACACATGTCTATGGTTAGGAAACATAACCATCTTTATTAATGAGCTAGTCAAGTAGAGGCATACTAGTGACGTTGTGTTTGTCTATGTATTCACACATGTATTATGTTTCCGGTTAATACAATTCTAGCATGAATAATAAACATTTATCATGATATGAGGAAATAAATAATAACTTTATTATTGCCTCTAGGGCATATTTCCTTCAGTCTCCCACTTGCACTAGAGTCAATAATCTAGATTACATAGTAATGATTCGAACACCCATGGAGTCTTGGTGCTGATCATGTTTTGCTCGTGAGAGAGGCTTAGTCAACGGGTTTGCAACATTCAGATCCGTATGTATCTTGCAAGTTTCTATGTCTCCCATTTGGACTTGGTCCCGTATGGAATTGAAGCATCTCTTGATGTGCTTGGTCCTCTTGTGAAATCTGGATTCCTTTGCCAAGGCAATTGCACCAGTATTGTCACAGAAGATCTTCATTGGTCCCGATGCACTAGGTATGACACCTAGATCGGAAATGAACTCCTTCATCCAGACTCCTTCATTTGCTGCTTCCGAAGCAGCTATGTACTCCTCTTCACATGTAGATCCCGCCATGACGCTTTGTTTAGAACTGCACCAACTTACAGCTCCATCGTTTAATAAAAACACGTATCCGGTTTGCGATTTAGAATCGTCCGGATCAGTGTCAAAGCGTGCATCGACGTAACCATTTACGACTAGCTCTTTGTCACGTCCATATACGAGAAACATATCCTTAGTCCTTTTCAGGTATTTCAGGATGTTCTTGACCTCTGTCCAGTGATCCACTCCTGGATTACTTTGGTACCTTCCTGCCAAGCTTATTGCTAAGCATACGTCAGGTCTGGTACACAGCATTGCATACATGATAGAGCCTATGGCTGAAGCATAGGGAACATCTTTCATTTTCTCTCTATCTTCTGCTGTGGTCGGGCATTGAGTCTGACTCAACTTCAAACCTTGTAGTACGGGCAAGAACCCTTTCTTTGCCTGATCCATTTTGAACTTTTTCAAAATTTTATCAAGGTATGTGCTTTGTGAAAGTCCTATTAAGCGTCTTGATCTATCTCTATAAATCTTGATGCCCAATATGTAAGCAGCTTCACCGAGGTCTTTCATTGAAAAACTTTTATTCAAGTATCCCTTTATGCTATCCAGAAATTCTATATCATTTCCAATTAATAATATGTCATCCACATATAATATCAGAAATGCTACAGAGCTCCCACTCACTTTCTTGTAAATACAGGCTTCTCCAAAAGTCTGTACAAAACCATATGCTTTGATCACACTGTCAAAGCATTTATTCCAACTCCGAGATGCTTGCACCAATCCATAAATGGATCGCTGGAGCTTGCACACTTTGTTAGCACCTTTTGGATCAACAAAACCTTCTGGCTGCATCATATACAACTCTTCTTCCAGAAATCCATTCAAGAATGCAGTTTTGACATCCATTTGCCAAATTTCATAATCATGAAATGCAGCAATAGCTAACATGATTCAGACAGACTTAAGCATCGCTACGGGTGAGAAAGTCTCATCGAAGTCAACCCCTTGAACTTGTCGAAAACCTTTCGCAACAAGTCGAACTTTATAGACAATTATATTACCATCAGCGTCAGTCTTCTTCTTAAAGATCCATTTATTCTTAATGGCTTGCCGATCATCGGGCAAGTCAACCAAAGTCCATACTTTGTTCTCATACATGGATCCCATCTCAGATTTCATGGCCTCTAGCCATTTTACGGAATCTGGGCTCATCATCGCTTCCTCATAGTTCGTAGGTTCATCATGGTCAAGTAACATGACTTCCAGAATAGGATTACCGTACCACTCTGGTGCGGATCTTACTCTGGTAGACCCACGAGGTTCAGTAGAAACTTGATCTAAAGTTTCATGATCAATATCATTAGCTTCCTCACTAATTGGTGTAGGTGTCACAGGAACCGATTTCTGTGATGAACTACTTTCCAATAAGGGAGCAGGTACAGTTACCTCATCAAGTTCTACTTTCCTCTCACTCACTTCTTTCGAGAGAAACTCCTTCTCTAGAAAGGATCCATTCTTAGCAACGAATGTCTTGCCTTCGGATCTGTGATAGAAGGTGTACTGTTGTGGTTCTGAGTCTGATAGTAGAATGGGGGTTAGGTATGGAGAGGCAAGATCCTAGCCATGGAGCAGTTGTAAGGACAAGGGATGTACGAGTTCAGGCCCTTCTCGGAGGAAGTAACAGCCCTACGTCTCGGTGCCCGGAGGCGGTCGACTGGATTATGTATGTATGGATTACAAGGATGTGAACCCTTTACACTGAGGAGGGGGGGTGGCTTATATAGTGTCTGCCAGACCCCTCCGGCCCTCAGTTATGCAGGGTTTAAAGTGCATTAAGGCTAGGCGTTACTGGTAACACCTTACATAAAGTGTCCTAAATGCCATAAAGACTACTTAATTACAGACCGTTTGGATGCAGAGTGGCTCTTGATCTCCTGGTGGTCGAGTGAGTCTTCATGGTCGAGTCCTTCGAGTCCATCGAGTGAAGTCCCTCTTGGTCGACTGGAAGGCAGTTTCTTCTGAGGGTGTCCTTGGGAAGGGTACTTAGGTCAGGTCTATGACCCTACCCTAGGTACATGACTTCATCATTAGCCCCCGAATGGATCGAGGTTTGAGTGAGGAAGGAGTTGATAATATTTCCGACCTGCTTTTGTGTTCTGAACATGTATCATCTTGGACCAATAATCTCTTTATTGATAACAACAACTTTTCTTTCAGTCGCCTTGATCCATTCTTTTCTCCCGTCGAGTGAACTTTTGAACTTAGTAAACTTCCGAGCGACGGATCGCAGGAAATCTCTCGTCTGACAGATTGATCTGCTATTAGCGGATTTTGTGGGATCCGAATTTCGGGAAGCGCGCGAAGCGGGGCGGACCACGGTGCTCGGATGGGATAGGGCATAGACGCCTCGATTTCTGCGCCGCCTTTTTCGCCACGTATCGCGTACGCGCGACTGTTTTGGGATGTGATAGGATCACCCAGGCCCACTTGTCATCCACTCGGAAGCGTCCTTATAAAACGCGCCGGGCGAGGGTTTTTGAACAGTACCTCCCCTTTTCTCCTTCTGCCCTCTCCATCTCTGCCCACCGTGCCCGCTCTCGCCCCCGCCCATCCACTCCTCGTGCGCTTCGTCGGCGACAATGGTGAAGGAGAAGACGGCGGCTTTGGAGCACGCAAAGAAGGCGACGGCGACGGGGAAGGCAAAAGGGAGAGCGCGCAGTCGGGGCGGATCCTCGTCAAGGTCTCGCCTGCCGCAAGGCTGGGTCCAAGGGGATTGGATCCGCTCGACCATCACCGAGACGGATCTCACTGAGATGGCCAACGAGGGCTTGATCCCTCACGGGGCAGCGAGGCTCCCGGGGAACGAATGGCAACCGCAGCCACAGGAGGGTGACTGCGTTCTTCTAGCCACTCACGTAGACCGTGGGTTCTCCCTGCCTCTGACTGTTTTCTTCCGTGGGTTCTTGAATTTCTTTGGGGCTCAACTCCACCATTTCAATCCAAATTCCATCGCCTACCTTGCTGCCTTCGTATCCATCTGCGAGAACTTCCTGGGCTGTCGATCGCACTGGGGTCTCTTCAAGCACATATTCACTTGTCGCTCACAGACAGTGAAAAAGGCGAGTCCGGATGACGATAGGACTAAAGTTATTCAGATGTGCAGGGGTCTTGGGATTCAGATGAGGAGCAAGAGTACCTTTCCGGCCATGACCCTTCCTGAGTCGGTCAGAGGGTGGCAGTCGACTTGGTTCTACTGCCAAGACGAGTCGACGCCGGGGCAGTCGACTGGTCTCCCTCCGTTTTCCATGGACCGAGTGAACAAGCCCTCTTCTCTGAAGGTTCTCCCTGAGGAGAAAGCCCAAGCAAAAATGTTGATGGAGCGTGTAGTGTCGTTAGTTCAGGAAGGAGTGACGGGCATGGACCTTCTGGAGGTCTTCCTTAGGCGGCGCATCCAACCACTTTAGTACCGAGGCCATCCAATGTGGTTGTACTATGGAACCAAGGATGAAACTCGGGTCCATCCAGAAGCAGTCGACGACGCCACACTGGAGAGGTGGATGGCCGCGATCACAGGGAATAAGGACAACCCTCGAAGAGCCAGAAGGATTCCGCCACTCGACCATTCCTACACTCCGGACACGGTATGCCCACTTTATCCTCAATTGTAATCTTGCTATACCCATTCTGCTTTTGCTGCAAGTTGGTCGATTGATCTTTGTTTTGTTGTCTGTCAGGCCACCACCGAATTATACTCGATGCCCAATGGAGCACAGACGCCGACTGAGGAGGAGGAAGGAAGTGGGGGTGAAAGCCAAGAGGAGTGGGATTCGGATGCTGCTGCTGATGATGAAGGTGATGACTCTGGTGAGGAGGAAGAAGAGGAGGAGGAGGAGGAAGTTGCACCACCTCGCTCGGAAAGATGCTCGAAGCTCGCTCATGACCCTACGACCGAGCGCGGTAAGGGGGTCGCGACTGTCGCCCAGTCGACCAAGCGCCCTCGAACCACTTCCCCGGTGCCGACTGAGAAAGCTCCGAAGCAATCCAAAGTGGCACCGTCGAAGCCGGCGAAGGTCTTGCCGAAGATGAAGATGGTGATCCCCACTATCTCAGGGTAATGATGCTACTTGAGTTTTTCTGTTCCATATGAACTTATTTTTGATCGACTCATGAATCAACCGACTGACTTCTGGTACTGCAGCGCTGCTACTTCCGATACCTCGGCCAGGGCTGACGATCACGAGATGGAAGACGCTGCCACTTCAAAACCTGGTATGACTTTCATAATTCTGTCTTCAGTCGATTGGCTTTTTATCTCTAATTTTGATTCTTTTCTGTAGTCCCGTCCAATGTTGTTATTACCCTTCCTGACGACAACGATGAGGAACCACTGAGGCACAGGAGGAGCAGGGAAGCGTCTGCTGGCAAGGCGACTCAAGACGTGCCAGCACCCGAGACACTAGTTGCGGAGGGAGAGAACACCACTGGGCCTACCGTATCTTTTGCGGTGCCGTTGACGAGTGCCCGCCCCTCATCGTTGAGTGCTGCACAGCCGTCGCTTTTCTCAACCCACTTCGTCCCAGAGGACCAAGCCAGTGCTGCGAAAGAAGCAATACGCCAGGCGGGAGTCATGATGGAGCAAGTGAAGGCCATCTGAGAAGCTAGCCAGGCCGCCTATGACGCCAGTTCAGCTCTTCAGAGTAACGTTCAGGTCAGTCGGGCACCGCCTGTTCTATTAGGATATGATATCTGAAAATTCTTCTTTCTGAAATCCATAGTGATTGTCCTACACCCACTGGGTGTGTTGATTGGAACTCCGGTTTAGTGGGGGCACGCTGAGTGCACCCACTGGGTGTAGTCCCCAAGGCTATGGTGGACTGCTGGCAGTCGACCATAGTCTTTATAGTTTAAGTTTTTCCTTCATTCGACTAGGTCGAATGGATTTCCAGACCGGTGGGGGCACGCTGAGTGCACCCACTGGGTGTAGTCCCCGAGACTGTGGTCGACTGCTGGCAGTTGACTACAGTCTGAAGAATATGTCCTGTTTTTTTTTGTTGTTGGTCGACTGGTCGACTCTAACTTGATAGAACTAGTGGGGGCACGCTGAGTGCACACATTGGGTGTAGTCCCCGAGACTATGGTCGAATGTTTGCATTCGGCCGTAGTCTTAGAAACATATGATTTTTCCTTAATCACTCGGAAGTGAATTGTCTTTGACATTTTGTCGATTGGTTCTTCGTAGAAATCCTGCGACCTTGCGGCTCGTTACACTGAGTTGGAGAACAAACACATCCAGCTCGAGCTTGATCTGAAGTTGGCCCAGGAGAACTTAACGAAGGCGAAGGAGGAAGCTAAAGGTATGTTTGGTAAGGCTTCCGACAACTGCTTTTGCCCCTCGTTTGTTTCAAATTCTGACCTTGCTGTAACTTTGCAGGCAAAGTGAAGGATGCCCAGAAGAAGAAAGACCTTGAGTTGGCTGAAATGCAGAAAACAGCTTTAGAGAAGACCAAGCTCGCAGACGAGAAGTTGGCTTCGGTCACCAAGCTTGAAGAAGAAAACACCAATCTGAAAGCTGCTCTTGATGCTGCCAACAAAGAGGTCAGTCGACTGAAAAGTGATAAAATTGCCCTGAGTGACAAGGCCAGTGAGCTGGTGGGGAAGAAGAACGATCTGGAGGCTTATCTAGGCGGACTCGCCAAGAAGCTATTCCTCATGCTCGAAGGTAATCTTTTGCACCAAACAGGTATTTTAACTATGATCTTTTCATTCGACTGTTGTCTTGACTCGGTGGTTGTGTTTGCAGAATTTTGCCAAAACTTTGAAGAGGAGACTGGTCGACTGGAGCCTAACCTGGACCCCATCAACTCTCCGGTGAATGCTGAAGTCGCCATGAACGTGCTCCGGCTCGAATATCGTGTTGATGCCGTTGTTGATTATCTCACAAGGCTGAAGGTCGCCACTTCCCGCATCGACGCTACGCTCTGGCCCAGGGAGACGCTCCAGAATGACCTCGAGTCTCTGATGATTCGACTGAACACAGTCCCAGGCCGAGTGTAGGAGTGGAAGAAGTCTTCTGCCAGGTGTGGCGCTGATGTGGCTCTATCTCTGGCCCGAGTCCATTGCAAGGATGCATGAGAAGACAAGTTGGCGGCTCTTTGGGTGGCTAACACCAAGAAGCACAATTTCCGGTCTTTCATGGAGACCTTCATCGCCGTTGCCACTCGGATTGCTGATGGAATCGACCTTGATGAGTTCGTTGCACCTTCCAGCCCTCCACAGGAGGGGTAAAAAACTTCTTGAGCTCGACACTTTAAATTTGCCTCGGTATGCCGAGTGATTTTTGTAACCGATAAACCTTAACAGGCTTAGCACCTGAGCACTTTCGGTTCTGTTAGGTATTTATCCGAACTTGGATTCGACGTTTGAATACGCTTGCATTTAGTTTGAGATGTCTTTTGCAGGTTAAAGCGAAGTGCTTATTGCAATCGGCCTGTTCCCCAATAAACTTAGGCGAGCACTGGGCTGCAGCTAAGCCCCCGAGTGGGAGGTCTGCTCTCCACTCGGTAGGATTTTCAAAACTTAGGCGAGCACTGGGCTGCAGCTAAGCCCCCGAGTGGGAGGTCTGCTCTCCACTCGGTAGGATTTTCAAAACTTAGGCGGGCACTGGGCTGCAGCTAAGCCCCCGAGTGGGAGGTCTGCTCTCCACTCGGTAGGATTTTCAAAACTTAGGCGAGCACTGGGCTGCAGCTAAGCCCCCGAGTGGGAGGTCTGCTCTCCACTCGGTAGGATTTTCAAAACTTAGGCGAGCACTGGGCTGCAGCTAAGCCCCCGAGTGGGAGGTCTGCTCTCCACTCGGTAGGATTTTCAAAACTTAGGCGAGCACTGGGCTGCAGCTAAGCCCCCGAGTGGGAGGTCTACTCTCCACTCGGTAGGATTTTCAAAACTTAGGCGAGCACTAGGCTGCAGCTAAGCCCCCGAGTGGGAGGTCTGCTCTCCACTCGGTAGGATTTTCAAAACTTAGGCGAGCACTGGGCTGCAGCTAAGCCCCCGAGTGGGAGGTCTGCTCTCCACTCGGTAGGATTTTTAAGGTGTCTTTCTTATGGAAAACACATTGTACTTGTGGCGTAGCTCGGAGGAGAGGGTAGCAGTCGACCTGCACCTCGTCCTCTCTGCAGGGCGCATGTTGTACTTGTGGCGTAGCTCGGAGGAAAGGGAAGTAGTCGACCTGCACCTCGTCCTCCTTGCAGAGCGCATGTTGTACTTGTGGCGTAGCTCGGAGGAGAGGGTAGCAATCGACCTGCACCTCGTCCTCTCTGCAGGGTGCATGTTGTATTTGAACTTAGGCGAGCACTTAGACTGCAGCTAAGCCTCCGAGTGGGAGGTCTGCTCTCCACTCGGTAGGATTTTAGAACTTAGGCGAGTACTTGGACTGCAGCTAAGCGTCCGAGTGGGAGGCTTGCTCACCACTCGGTAGGATTTTATTAGAACTTAGGCGAGTACTTGGACTACAGCTAAGCCCCCGAGTGGGAGGCTGGCTCACCACTCGGTAGGATTTTATGGAAACTTAGGCGAAACGTATTCGCAGCTAAGCCTCCGAGTGGGAGGCTGGCTCACCACTCAGTAAGGATTTTTTTTACAAACTTAGGCGAAACGGATTCGCAGCTAAGCCACCCACCGAGGGGGAATTTTACTGAACAAATAAAAGTGACAAAAATCATTGGGGAAATTATGACACTATTATCTTGTAAACATGAACTACAGAAGTACTTTTATTACAACTCATCCGAGTGAAAACTTAAGTGTAAAAGGGGCGGAGTAACTCCGCATTCCAAGCTCGGGGCTCGTCGATGTTGTGCTCGACGTTGTAGAGACGGTACGCTCCGTTGTGGAGAACCTTGGTGACGATGAAGGGCCCTTCCCAAGAAGGAGCAAGTTTGTGTGGTTTCTGCTGATCCACTCGGAGAACCAAATCTCCTTCTTGGAAGGCTCGGCTCTTCACGTTTTTGGCGTGGAAGCGATGCAAGTCTTGTTGGTAGATGGTCGATCGGATCAGAGCCATCTCCCTTTCTTCCTCTAAAAGGTCGACTGCATCCTGCCGCGCTTGTTCTGCTTCAGCTTCGGTGTAGAGCTCGACTCGAGGAGCATTGTGGAGCAGATCACTCGGCAAGACCGCTTCAGCTCCATAGACCAAGAAGAATGGAGTTCTCCCAGTCAACCGATTAGGCGTGGTCCTTAGACCCCATAGCACCGAGGGGAGTTCATCGACCCATGCTCCAGCCGCATGCTTGAGGTCTCGCATCAATCGGGGTTTCAACCCTTTGAGGATCAAGCCATTGGCCCGCTCCGCTTGTCCATTCGACTGGGGATGGGCGACTGAAGCATAGTCGACTCGCGTGCCCTGAGATGTGCAGAACGCCCTGAATTCCTCCGAATCGAAGTTCGATCCATTGTTAGTGATGATGCTGTGTGGGACTCCATATCTGAATATGAGTTCTCTGATGAAGCTGACAGCAGTACCGGCGTAGAGATTCTTGATGGGTTTAGCCTCAATCCACTTGGTGAACTTGTCGACTGCTACCAATACATGTGTGAAACCGCTTCGTCCAGTTCTCAAGGGACCAACCATATCCAAACCCCATACTGCGAAGGGCCAGACGAGTGGAATGGTCTTCAGAGCTGAAGCAGGCTTGTGTGACATGTTGGAGTAAAATTGGCATCCCTCGCACTTGTCGACTATTTCCTTTGCCATTTCATTCGCTCTTGGCCAATAAAATCCGGCTCGGTATGCTTTGGCCACGATGGTCCGAGAGGACGCATGATGGCCACAGGTCCCCGAGTGGATGTCATCAAGGATTATTCGACCTTCTTCTGGTGTTATGCACTTCTGACCAACTCCAGTCGCGCTCTCTCTGTATAGCTGTCCTTTGATCACAGTAAAGGCCTTGGATCGACGGACGATCTGTCGAGCCTCTTCCTCATCCTCCGGGAGCTCTTTTCTCAGGATATACGCGATGTATGGAACTGTCCAATCGGGAGTGATCACTAAAGCCTCCATGACCAAGTCGACCACTGCTGGGACTTCAACCTCAGTCGGATCTGTGGCACTCTTGGGCTGCGGAGCTTCTTCGGTAAAAGGATCTTCTTTGACTGATGGAGTATGGATATGCTCCAAGAACACATCACTGGGAATGGCTTCTCTCTTGGAACCTATCTTTGCCCGATCATCAGCCGCTTGATTTTTCAGTCGGGGTATATGATGGAGCTCTAACCCCTCAAACTTCTTTTCAAGCTTCCTCACTGCATTGCAGTATCCAGTCATGGCTGGGCTTCTAACGTCCCACTCCTTCATCACTTGGTTGACCACCAAAGCCGAGTCGCCATAAACCATAAGGCGACGGACGCCGAGTGAAATGGCCATGCGCAACCCATACAAAAGGGCCTCGTATTCTGCCTCATTGTTGGAGGAATCAAAGTGAATCTGGAGCACATATCTGAGCTTATCTCCTCTGGGGGAAACCAAGACTACCCCAGCACCGGAACCATTTAACATCTTAGAGCCATCAAAGAACATGGTCCAATGCTCCGAGTGAACTTGAGTCGGCTGCTGCTGTTCAATCCACTCGGCAAGGAAATCTGCTATTGCTTGGGACTTAATGGCTTTCTTTGCCTCAAACTTGATATCAAGGGGAAGGAGTTCAATCGCCCATTTCTCCACTCGACCAGTTGCATCTCTGTTGTGAAGAATCTCTGAAAGTGGAGCGTCGCTGACGACTGTAATGGAATGATCAGAGAAATAATGAGCAACCTTCTTCGTGGTCATGTAGATCCCATACACAAGCTTCTGATAATGAGGATATCTTTGCTTTGATGGAGTCAAAACTTCAGACAGATAGTACACTGGGCGCTGAACTTTGAAGTCTTTCCCTTCTTCTTCCCGTTCGACCGTAAGTACTGTACTGACGACTTGTCTTGTGGCTGCAATATAAAGCAACAGAGGCTCTTTGCTGACTGGAGCAGCAAGCACCGGCTGGGTGGAGAGCAGAGCTTTTAGCTCGGCAAACGCTGCATCAGCTTCTGGAGTCCACTCGAACTTGTCTGCCTTCTTCATCAGTCGGTAAAGAGGCAATGCCTTTTCACCGAGTCGAGAGATGAATCGACTTAACGCGGCCAAACATCCAGTAAGCTTCTGGACATCGTGCACCTGCACAGGGCGTTTCATCCGGAGTATAGTGCCAACTTTTTCTAGGTTAGCATCGATTCCTCGTTCGGAAACAAGAAAACCGAGTAACTTTCCACCAGGAACTCCGAATGTGCACTTTGACGGATTGAGCTTGATATCATACCTCTTGAGATTGGCAAATGTTTCAGCGAGGTCAGTCAACAGGTCGGAACCCTTTTGTGATTTGACCACAATATCATCCATGTACGCTTCAACATTCCGGCTGATTTGAGTGAGTAAACACTTCTGAATCATCCGCATGAACGTGGCTCCGGCATTCTTGAGGCCGAATGGCATGGTGATATAGCAGAAGCACCCGAATGGAGTGATGAAAGCTGTTTTTATCTCATCGGGTCCGTACAGACGGATCTGATGGTACCCGGAATAGGCGTCTAGAAAAGACAACCTCTCGCATCCCGCAGTCGAGTCAATAATTTGATCGATGCGAGGGAGAGGAAAATGATCTTTCGGGCAGGCCCGATTGATGTGTTTGAAATCAATGCACATGCGGAGTGACTTGTCCTTGGGAACCGTGACGACATTGGCGAGCCACTCGGAGTGGTATATCTCTCGGATAAACCCTGCCGCCAATAGTCAGGCCACCTCCTCACCAATGGCTTTTCTCTTCTGGACGGCAGACCATCGAAGATGTTCTTTGACTGGTTTTGCTGTTGAGTCGACTCTAAGGCGATGCTCAGCCAGCCCCCTGGGAACACCCGGCATGTCGGCAGGCTTCCATGCAAAGATGTCCCAGTTCTCACGGAGGAACTGGATGAGCGCTTCTTCCTATTTAGGGTCGAGTGTTGTGGAAATATGGGTCGGAGCTGCATTGGGGTCGGTCGGGTGAATGTGAACAGGCTTCGTCTCACCGGACGACTGAAATGCTGATTCTGTGGCAGGCTTCTTGGCCCGTAACAAATCACTCGGATCTGCATTTTTCTTGTACCCCTCCAGCTCGACCATTGTTATCTGGGAATCAGCAATTTTCGAGCCTTTCTGGAAACACTCTTCTGCCTTCTTCCGATTACCAGTGATAGTGATCACACCTTTGGGGCCGGGCATCTTCAGTTTGAGGTACACGTAACATGGTCGAGCCATGAATCGTGCGTAAGCTGGTCTCCCCAAAATAGCGTGGTAAGCGCTCTGAAAATCCACGACTTCAAATGTAAGCTTCTCTTTGCGGAAATGCTTCGAGTCACCGAACACTACGTCCAGAGCTATTTGGCCGAGTGACTCAGCCTTCTTTTCAGGTATAACTCCATGAAAACTCATGTTGCTGGTGCTCAGTCGGGACATCGGAATGCCCATTCCTTTCAGCGTCTCCGCATATAATATGTTCAGTCCACTACCACCATCCATTAGCACCTTCGTCAGTCGAGTGCCTTAGACGACCGGGTCGACCACCAAAGCTTGCCTCCCAGGGGTGGCTATATGAGTCGGGTGATCAGACTGGTCGAATGTAATGGGAGTTTGGGACCATCTCAGATAACTGGGCGTCGCCGGGGCGACCATATTCACCTCATGGTTGATAACCTTCAGTCGGCTTTTGCTTTCCACATCAGCAAAGATCATCAGAGTGGAGTTAACATGAGGATATCCTCCATCACTGTCCTCCTTGTCTTCGGCTTTGTCCGACTCCTTTTCCTTGTCCTTGGGTTGTTTACCTTGGAACTGCTGGATCAGGAGCCGGCACTGGCGAGTGGTATGCTTCGGGTAGATGAAATTACCCTCTTCGTCTTTCTTCGTGTGGATGTGACACGGCAGATCCATCACGTCATTTCCTTCTTTATCCTTCACCTTCTTGGGGTTCCAGGATCCTTTGGGTTTTCCTTTGAACTTGCCCTGAGTCACGGCCAGAGCCTCTCCAGGAGCCGCTGGCTCGGCCTTCCGCTTCTGCTTCCGACTGGAGTTTCCTTTCTCCGACTGACTAGGCTTGTACTTGCCGCTCCGGAGTCGGTCCTCCTCTTCGCCGTTGGCGTACTTGGTAGCAATTTCCATCATTCGACTCAGGGTCATATCTCCGGTCCGACCAAACTTCAAACTCAATTCTCTGTTCTTAACACCATCCTTGAAGGCGCAGACTGCCTGATGATCAGACACGTTCTCCACGGTATGATGCAAAGTGATCCATCTCTGAATATAATCTCTTAAGGTCTCATTCGACTTCTGCACGCAAACTTGCAGCTCTGTCAATCCAGCTGGTCGCTTGCAAGTTCCCTCAAATGTTCTGACGAACACTCGGGAAAGATCTTCCCAAGTGTAAATGCTGCTAGGAGCTAACTGATTCAACCACGCCCTGGCCGAACCTTCCAACATGAGTGGTAAATGCTTCATAGCCACTTCATCATTCCGCCGCCAATCTGCACCGCCACTCGGTAGTCTTCAAGCCAAGTTTCAGGCTTAGACTCACCGGTGAACTTACTTACTCCAGTCGCCAACCTGAAGTTGGGGGGAATCACCGCGGCTCTGATAGCCCTGCTGAAACATTCTGGACCTGAAACATGACTCGGCTGCTAGTGGGCGCATCTCTGTCGTGGCCACCTCGATGAGCCCTGTTCCGATCGACCAGGCCTTGCACGATGATGGATCGCGCGTCAAAGCCTGGTTCCCTGGGGTCGACCGGAGCTCATCGCCCCACACTGAGCTGGCGCCTGTCATCTTGCTGCCGATGAGCGTAGGACCCACCTCTCGGGGGAGGAGTGGGCACTCGACGCCTATCATCACGATCGTATCGGTCACCATATTGGTCCCGTCGATTCTCGCGTCCTTCACGCCGCGGAGGCGATCTAGGGCTGTGAGCCGACTGAACCGTATTCGCAGCGACGGATCGACTGTGAATCCTGTTGCGTGACTGTGACACGGCTGAATTCTGATCTCCTGCTGCCCGGAGCAAATCTCTAATCTGCATCAAGCCTCTGCCAGCCTCCGACTGAGAGGGCTGAATTGACTCTGCTATACGGGCTGCAGCTGCTAAATTCTGAATCGGGGTTCGATATACCTGAGTCGGCTGCGGGAAGAGTTGACGTCGACTGGAGTCGGGTACTCGCTGCCGCGCGCGCTCGTCGAGTGCTCACTGAAGGTTCTCCAGACGAGTGCGTTCAGCCAAGTTGGCCAAACGTGCCTCCTCCAAAGCGCGAGCCTCGGGGGTTTCTCCTGTGATGGGAGTATGCAGGGCATCCATGTTCCTGCGGCGAAGTTCTTCCCTTTGCAGGGAATTAAGTGGCTCAGGCTGATATTCCTCATGGACTTGAGCGGGGTCGCCTCCACCGTCCACCCCGTCGTCGCGGGGGAATCCGGGAGGGCTACGAGGCTCGTTGACCACCAAGACCTCCGCCGCCGAATCGTTGCTGTCGCACTCGGATGCGGTCTCTACGGAGCCAGTCGACAGATCGAATAGGCCGTAGAGAGATTCGTCGGGCTCGATTGCCGTGACTTGGGTGGTGGCCGTCTGGCGGGCCACCGCGTGCCTCACCCACCGCTAGAGCCTCGACCAACCAGAGCGCTTGCGCTGGCGGGAGACAGGAAGGGAGGACGATAGGGGAGTCGACCGATAAGGAGTCGACGGCTGCCGCAGCAGAACGCCGCGGACACACGCCCGAAAATGCGTCACCCCGCAGACGGGGAGCGCGTCGATGTCGAGTGGAGCCTCCTGGAGCCAAGCGGAGTCGTCGGCGATGAAGGTGAGCGCGCCGAGACGGATCTCGCGGCCCTCGACCAAAACTCCACCAGAAACCATGATGAAGGCAATCGGAACAATTGCAACTTCACCAAAAATCGCTAAGACACCGGCCCCACGGTGGGCGCCAACTGTCGTGGTTCTAAGTCTGACAGTAGAATGGGGGGTAGGTATGAAGAGGCAAGATCCTAGCTATGGAGCAGTTGTAAGGACAAGGGATGTACGAGTTCAGGCCCTTCTCGGAGGAAGTAACAGCCCTACGTCTCGGTGCCCGGAGGCGGTCGACTGGATTATGTATGTATGGATTACAAGGATGCGAACCCTTTACACTGAGGAGGGGGTGGCTTATATAGTGTCTGCCAGTCCCCTCCGGCCCTCAGTTATGCAGGGTTTAAAGTACATTAAGGCTAGGAGTTACTAGTAACGCCTTACATAAAGTGTCCTAAATTCCATAAGGACTACTCAATTACAGACCGTTTGGATGCAGAGTGGATCTTGATCTCCTGGTGGTCGAGTGAGTCTTCATGGTCGAGTCCTTCGAGTCCGTCGAGTGAAGTCCCTCTTGGTCGACTGGAAGGCAGTTTCTTCTGAGGTTGTCCTTGGGAAGGGTACTTAGGTCAGGTCTATGACCCTACCCTAGGTACATGACCTCATCATGTACCCAACAGTCTCTTTTGGGTATCCTATGAAGACACATTTCTCCGATTTAGGTTCGAGCTTATCTGGTTGAAGTTTCTTCACATAAGCATCGCAGCCCCAAACTTTAAGAAACGACAACTTTGGTTTCTTGCCAAACCATAGTTCATAAGGTGTCGTATCAACAGATTTTGATGGTACCCTATTTAACGTGAATGCGGCCGTCTCTAAAGCATAACCCCAGAACGATAGCGGTAAATCAGTAAGAGACATCATAGATCGCACCATATCTAGTAAAGTACGATTACGACGTTCGGACACACCATTTCTTTGTGGTGTTCCAGGTGGCGTGAGTTGCGAAACTATTCCGCATTGTTTCAAATGTAAACCAAACTCGTAACTCAAATATTCTCCTCCATGATCAGATCGTAGAAACTTTATTTTCTTGTTACGATGATTTTCCACTTCACTCTGAAATTCTTTGAACTTTTCAAATGTTTCAGACTTGTGTTTCATTAAGTAGATATACCCATATCTGCTTAAATCATCTGTGAAGGTGAGAAAATAATGATATCCGCCATGAGCTTCAACATTCATTGGACCACATACACCTGTATGTATGATTTCCAACAAATCTGTTGCTCTCTCCATAGTACCGGAGAATGGTGTTTTAGTCGTCTTGCCCATGAGGCACGGTTCACAAGTACCAAGTGATTCATAATCAAGTGATTCCAAAAGGCCATCAGTATGGAGTTTCTTCATGCGCTTTACACTGATATGACCTAAACGGCAGTGCCACAAATAAGTTGCACTATCATTATCAACTCTGCATCTTTTGGCTTTGACATTATGAATATGTGTATCACTACTATCGAGATTCAATAAAAATAGACCACTCTTCAAGGGTGCATGACCATAAAAGATATTACTCATATAAATAGAACAACCATTATTCTCTGATTTAAATGAATAACCGTCTCGCATCAAACAAGATCCAGATATAATGTTCATGCTCAACGCTGGCACCAAATAACAATTATTCAGGTCTAAAACTAATCCTGAAGGTAGATGTAGAGGTAGCGTGCCGACCGCGATCACATCAACTTTGGAACCGTTTCCCACGCGCATCGTCACCTCATCCTTGGCCAGTGCTCGCTTATTCCGTAGTCCCTGTTTCGAGTTGCAAATATTAGCAATAGAACCAGTATCAAATACCCAGGTGTTACTGCGAGCTCTAGTAAGGTACACATCAATAACATGTATATCACATATACCTTTGTTCACCTTGCCATCCTTCTTATCCGCCAAATACTTGGGGCAGTTCCGCTTCCAGTGTCCAGTCTGCTTACAGTAGAAGCACTCAGTTTCAGGCTTAGGTCCAGACTTGGGTTTCTTCTCTTGAGCAGCAACTTGCTTGCTGTTCTTCTTGAAGTTCCCCTTCTTCTTCCCTTTGCCCTTTTTCTTGAAACTAGTGGTCTTGTTGACCATCAACACTTGATGCTCCTTCTTGATTTCTACCTCCGCAGCTTTTAGCATTGCGAAGAGCTCGGGAATTGTCTTGTTCATCCCTTGCATATTATAGTTCATCATGAAGCTCTTGTAGCTTGGTGGTAGTGATTGGAGAATTCTGTCAATGACGCTATCATCCGGAAGATTAACTCCCAGTTGAATCAAGTGATTATTATACCCAGACATTTTGAGTATATGCTCACTAACAGAACTATTCTCCTCCATCTTGCAGCTGTAGAACTTATTGGAGACTTCATATCTCTCAATCCGGGCATTTGCTTGAAATATTAACTTCAACTCCTGGAACATCTCATATGCTCCATGACATTCAAAACGTCGTTGAAGACCCGGTTCTAAGCCGTAAAGCATGGCACATTGAACTATCGAGTAGTCATTAGCTTTGCGCTGCCAGACGTTCTTAACGTCGTCTGTTGCATCATCAGCAGGCCTGGCACCCAGCTGTGCTTCCAGGACGTAATTCTTCTGTGCAGCAATGAGGATAATCCTCAGGTTATGGACCCACTCCGTGTAATTGCTACCATCATCTTTCAACTTTGCTTTCTCAAGGAACGCATTAAAATTCAACGGAACAACAGCATGAGCCATCTATCTACAACAAACATAGACAAGCAAAATACTATTAGGTACAAAGTTCATGATAAATTTAAGTTCAATTAATCATATTACTTAAGAACTCCCACTTAGACAGACATCTCTCGAGTCATCTAAGTGATCACGTGATCCAAATCAACTAAACCATAACCGATCATCACGTGAGATGGAGTAGTTTTCAATGGTGAACATCACTATGTTGATCATATCTACTATATGGTTCACGTTCGACCTTTCGGTCTCCGTGTTCCGAGGCCATATCTGCATATGCTAGGCTCGTCAAGTTTAACCTGAGTATTCTGCGTGTGCAAAACTGGCTTGCACCCGTTGTAGATGGACGGAGAGCTTATCACACCCGATCATCACGTGGTGTCTGGGCACGACGAAATTTGGCAACGGTGCATACTCAGGGAGAACACTTCTTGATAATTTTTAGTGAGAGATCATCTTAAAATGCTACCGTCAATCAAAGCAAGATAAGATGCATAAAGGATAAACGTCACATGCAATCAATATAAGTAATATGATATGGCCATCATCATCTTGTGCTTGTGATCTCCATCTCCGAAGCACCGTCGTGATCACCATCGTCATCGGCGCGACACCTTGATCTCCATCGTAGCATCGTTGTCGTTTACGCCATCTATTGCTTCTACGACTATCGCTACCGCTTAGTGATAAAGTAAAGAAATTACAGGGCGTTTGCATTTCATACAATAAAGCGACAACCATATGGCTCCTGCTAGTTGCCGATAACTTCGGTTACAAAACATGATCATCTCATACAATAAAAGATAGCATCACGTCTTGACCACATCACATCACAACATGCCCTGCAAAAACAAGTTAGACGTCCTCTACTTTGTTGTTGCAAGTTTTACGTGGCTGCTACGGGCTTAGCAAGAACCGTTCTTACCTACACATCAAAACCACAATGATAGTTCGTCAAGTCAGTGTTGTTTCAACCTTCGCAAGGACCGGGCGTAGCCACACTCGATTCAGCTAAAGTGAGAGAGACAGACACCCGCCAGCCACCTTTAAGCACGAGTGCTCGTAACGGTGAAACCAGTCTCGCGTAAGCGTACGCGTAATGTCGGCCCGGGCCGCTTCATCTCACAATACCGCCGAACCAAAGTATGACACGCTGGTAAGCAGTATGACTTGTATCGCCCATAACTCACTTGTGTTCTACTCGTGCATATGACATCTACGCATAAAACCAGGCTCGGATGCCACTGTTGGGGAACGTAGTAATTTCAAAAAAATTCCTACGCACACGCAAGATCATGGTGATGGCATAGCAACGAGAGGGGAGAGTATTGTCCACGTACCCTCGTAGACCGTAAGGGGAAGCGTTATGACAACGCGGTTGATGTAGTCGTACGTCTTCACGATCCGACCGATCCAAGCACCGAACGTACGGCACCTCCGTGTTCAGCACACGTTTAGCTCGATGACGTTCCCGGGCTCCGATCCAGCAAAGCGTCGGGGATGAGTTCCATCAGCACGACGGTGTGGTGACGATAATGATGTTCTACCGGCGCAGGGCTTCGCCTAAACTCCGCGACAATATGACCGAGGTGGAATATGGT
Organism: Triticum aestivum; assembly: GCF_018294505.1. Classification (NCBI taxonomy): domain Eukaryota; kingdom Viridiplantae; phylum Streptophyta; class Magnoliopsida; order Poales; family Poaceae; genus Triticum; species Triticum aestivum. The sequence continues at coordinate 413,155,395 of NC_057813.1, read as the reverse complement.
GGAGGGGGGCACCGCACGCGGCTAAGGAACGATCCGTAGATCAACTTGTATGTTCTAGGGTGCCCCCCGCCCCCATATATAAAGGAGCAAGGGGGGAGGCCGGCCGGCCCTAGAGGGCGCGCCAGGAGGAGTCCTCCTCCTTCTAGTAGGAGTAGGACTCCCCCTTTCCTACTCCTACTAGGAGGGGGAAAGGAAGGGGGAGAGGGAGAGGGAAAGAGGGGGGCGCCGCCCCCCTCCTAGTCGAATTCGGACCAGAGGGGGAGGGGGCGCGTGGCCCATGCTGGCTACCCCTCTCTCTCTCCACTAAGGCCCATAGGGCCCATTACTTCTCCCGGGGGGGTTCCGATAACCCTCCGGCACTCCGGTTTTCTCCGAGAATGTCCGGAACACTTCCAGTGTCCGAATATAGTCGTCCAATGTATCAATCTTTATGTCTCGACCATTTTGAGACTCCTCGTCATGTCCGTGATCACATCCGGGACTCCGAAAAAACTTCGGTACATCAAAAGTTATAAACTCATAATGAAACTGTCATCGTAACGTTAAGCGTGCGGACCCTACGGGTTTGAGAACTATGTAGACATGACCTAGAACTATTCTCGGTTAATAACCAATAGCGGAACCTGGATGCCCATATTGGTTCCTACATATTCTACGAAGATCTTTATCGGTCAAACCGCATAACAACATACGTTGTTCCCTTTGTCATCGGTATGTTACTTGCCCGAGATTCGATCGTCGGTCTCCAATACCTAGTTCAATCTCGTTACCGGCAAGTATCTTTACTCGTTATGTAATGCATCATTCCGTAACTAACTCATTAGCTACATTGCTTGCAAGGCTTATAGTGATGTGCATTACCAAGAGGGCCCAGAGATACCTCTCCGACAATCGGAGTGACAAAACGTGATCTCGAAATACGCCAACCCAACATGTACCTTTGGAGACACCTGTAGTACTCCTTTATAATCACCCAGTTACGTTGTGACGTTTGGTAGCACCCAAAGTGTTCCTCCGGCAAACGGGAGTTGCATAATCTCATAGTTACAGGAACATGTATAAGTCATGAAGAAAGCAATAACAATATACTAAACGATCAAGTGCTAGGCTAACGGAATGGGTCATGTCAATCACATCATTCTCCTAATGATGTGATCCCATTAATCAAATGACAACACATGTCTATGGTTAGGAAACATAACCATCTTTGATTAATGAGCTAGTCAAGTAGAGGCATACTAGTGACGTTGTGTTTGTCTATGTATTCACACATGTATTATGTTTCCGGTTAATACAATTCTAGCATGAATAATAAACATTTATCATGATATGAGGAAATAAATAATAACTTTATTATTGCCTCTAGGGCATATTTCCTTCACTAGATGGATGTGTTGAGGAACTCTACGTCCTTGGGGTGATCCTAAGAAAGAAAAACTATAGCATGGTTAGTTACACAACATGTTGGTTAGTTGTGATTGACATGGTACACAGGCTTAAACAGGCGGTTCGTGATCTAACCGTGGTGTGGCCTTGGTAGTGCTCTGCCTCCAAAACGATCGAGCAGGTCTCCTGAACCCATGAAACGCCGCTCAGATGTGTGAGCTTGGACACTTGGATCCATCTCACTCTCCACTTCCGGAGGTGGTTGCAGACCTGGGTCGACGTGACCTCCTCACCACAAAACTCGAACAGCTGCTTTGCAATAGAGTTTTAAGTGCACCTCCTCGAAGCCCTTGTCAGTCCTCACCCACTTGTTATGAATTCACATATCTTGTTAAGCACGAACGTCGATAGGAATGGCAGCCATTTCATGGACTTCCCCCTGCCATCCTTCTTTGCCTTGGCGGGAGCCTTTTGAGCAGCATCAATAAGCTACAACATTGGGCTCAACCAACAGATATGTTGTAGGCACGAATGGGGGAATCATAGCAGACACCTCGAAAACATCTGAATCAGGAGGACTACACTCCTCAACGAGACAATGGGAGTCCTCAACGTAGGACGACATGAATTGACTCTGGTACAAGGCGATGGCTTGGCTAAACTCCTGCGCACTCATGTCCTACAAGTGTAAACAGCGGCTGTTGGAAATATGCCCCAGAGGCAAAAATAAAAGTGGTTATTATTATATTTCCTTAATCAAGATAAAGGTTTATTATTCATGCTATAATTGTATTGATCGAAAACTTAAATACATGTGTGAATACATAAACAAATAGCAAGTCCCTAGTAAGCCTCTACTAGGCTAGCTCGTTGATCAAAAGATGCTTAAGGTTTTTTGACCATAGACATGAGTTGTCGTTTGATAACGGGATCACGTCATTAGGAGAATGATGTGATGGATAAGACCCATCCGTTAGCATAGCATATCATCGTTCAGTTTATTGCTATTGCTTTTTTAATGTCAAATACATGTTCCTTCGACCATGAGATCATGCAACTCTTGGACTCCGGAGGAATGCCTAGTGTGTATCAAACGTCACTTCGTAACTGGCTGATCATAAAGGTGCTCTACGGGTATCTCTGAAGGTGTCTGTTGAGTTGGCATGGATCGATAATGGAATTTGTCATTCCGTATGATGGAAAGGTACCTCTGGGCCCTCTCGGTAATACAACATCACAAGAAGCTCACAAGCAAAGTGACTAAGGAATTAGTTACAAGATGATGTCCCCGCAAAAAAGTTACAAGATAATGTATTACGAAATGAGTAAAGAGACTTGCCGGTAACGAGATTGAACTATGTATGTAGATACCGATGATTGGATCTTGGGCAAGTAACATACCGAGGACAAAGGGAACTACGTATGTTGTCGTAAAGGTTCGACCAATAGAGATTTTCTGTCACATCCCTAGATTATTGCTTGTATTAGTTGCATCAGAGTGCATCATGCATCATGTCTAAATTCCAGTGAAATTTGAATTGACGGAATTCTCAAGCCTTGGAAAAATCCTTTAAAAAAAGGGCAAGAACCCTGGAAAATGCATTCAATGTTTCCAAAATGGCCTTATATAATGTTGGTTATATTTTGGCAAAGGTTTTGCACCAAACCAAAAATAATGAACATTATTAAGGATCTAATTTGGGCATTGAATTTAAATCAATACTATATTTGAATTTGAACTTATATTCGAATATATACCGAATATATGTTCAAATAACTGAAACAATTTTATGTGCTTCGGGATAATTCCATTGTGCTAAATAAAATGTTCAGGGGAATTTTGTCACTGTTTTTGAATTTGTTTTATTTAGAAACAGTGGCAAAAGGAAGTAAATTAAACAAAACAGAAGAAAAACTAAAAAAGAGCAGAGGCCTACCTAACTTACCTAGGGCCAGCACTGTGAAGCCTAGGAGCCGGCCCAGCCCAGATGGCCGCTGCCAGTCGTCCCCTACCTCGGCCAGTAGGCAGAGGCAGGACAGCAAGCGCACGCGTCGAGCGGCCACCTCCTGCTTCGAGTTGTCGATGCCTCCTACGTCCTCGCCTTGCGCCGTGGAAACGCCTGGGCGCCCTAGACCTTCTCTCCCTTCCTTTGCTCAATTTTTCCCATCTCTTTTTCGCTCCCCACCTCATGGACGAGGCCGCCATGACCGCACAGTCGTCATCTGCGTAGCCGTAGCCACCCCGTCGCCCCACCACCGTATCAAGAAGAAGCGCCTCGACGTCCTCTCGCTTTCCACGAAGCCAAGCGAGCCCTAGACGGGCTGTCTCGTCGCCATCGTCTTCGTCTTCAACGTCGGCCATCGGAGGAAGCCGCCTTCGATCCGCAGCACTCCGACCGTCTCCGTGCTCACTGACCACCTCGTCCTCTTTGCTGTGAGCTCCTGCTCCTCCCGCCTTGCTCACCCCCTCCGTTCCCCTCTGTTAGCCGCTGGCCCCGGGAAACCAAGCTCCCGCCGAGCTCCGGCCACCCCACGGCCTCCCGTACGTTCCATGGGATGCGCGAGAGTTGGGCTTCGCGCAGGTGGTCTCCGCCGCGCTTTTGGTCACCGGAGGAGGAACCCCGGCGAGCCTCCGCCGTGCCTGCCGTCGCCGCCGGCTAAACTCCAGCCTAACCGCGATTTAACTAAGCTAATGACCATGATAAACTAATCCTAGAAACTGACAAATGGGCCCCACCACCTAATTAACTCAGCTAGTTAATTAGTTAGGTAATTTGGACACTGTGTCTATGACACGTGGGTTCAACTAGTCAGTTCTGACCGGGACCAGCCCTATTGACCCTGCTGACATCACCCTGACGTACTTTTGACGCAATAAGTGATTTTCTGGATTTAAATAATTCAGGAAACTTCAGGAAATATCCAAAACTTCAAAAATTCATAGAAATTCAACAGTAACTCAGAATGAAATAAGTTATATATGAAAAATGATCAGAACAATCCAATCTATTCATGTGTACTAGTTTCATGCATGTTTAAACAACTTAACCTTAATGTTTAGTGCAAAACATGATAAAGCACTATTTAAATTCATAAGATGAGTTTGGGGTTGAACCTTTGGTTCAAAATGACCCAAACCCATCTGGTTTTAGTTGCATTAGCCCAACACACTCATTTTTTCCATGCCATGATCATGCATCATGTTGTGTATTGCATTGATTGTGTTTCCTTCTCTATTGCCGGTTTTTGTCCCCTCTCAGTAGACGACGTCCCGATGATGAGTTCGATGACACCAATGAAGAACTATATTATCTTCAGAAGTGTCAGGCGAGCAAAACCCCCTTGTTCATTCTGATACAAACCCACTCTCTTGCTCTGCACTCTTTTACTGCATTAGGACAACAATGATTCAACTGTTACGTGTTGCGGTAGTTGAACCCCTTATCCTCTACATGACCTGTCATTGCCACAGTAAATAGATGAAACCCACTAGCATGAGTAGGAGTTGTTTGAGCCCTGATGTGCCTACTCATTCATGCTTGTTTGTCATGCCTGCTATGCTTAGAGTTGTGTCAGCTCTGATTCATCGGGGATGAATTGGAACGGTGATGAACATGTCGTACTGTGTGAGCTAAGGGTGTGAACACGATTTGGTAAAGGTAGCGGTGAGAGGCCATGTAGGAGTACATGGTGGGTTGTCTCATTGAAACCGTCCTCAGGAACTGAGTTCTGTGTTTGTGATCCATGAACAGTTACTACCACACATTGGGCTCCGGGCACTCCAAGCTCTCTCGACTTATTAATCAACTCGATCTCTGTCCAGGAGTTGCAACTAGTTTCTGGTGTTTGTAGGTAGTGCTAGTAGTCTACCAAGTGGCAGCCGGTACAGGTGGGCTTGGGACAGACTAGGCGCAGTGGCACGGTGTACCAAGTGGCACCCGGATGGTGGGCTTGGGAACCCTGCACACATCGTTTGGGGCTGTGAGCGACATCCCGGTCGGATCTCCTTGTGGATGGAACCTGAATAGGCGATAAACCTGGACGAGAGACTTGTGTGGTTAGTCAGGTCGTGGCCGACACCCTTTCCGGGCTTCCGCTTGAAGGTTGCCGAGTACATGTCGTGTAAACGGCGATAAGTGGTGAGAGCGTGTGTGAAGAAGTACACCCCTGCAGGGTTAACATTATCTATTCGAATAGCCGTGTCCGCGGTAAAGGACTTCTGGGTTGCCTATATAGTTCATAGACAAGTGAAAGTGGATACTCTAAAATGCGCAAGATAAGCGTGAGTGCTATGGATGGCGTTCTCGTAGGGAGACGGGAGCGGATCCATAGTGGTGTATTGATATGGTGAATATGTGGACTCGTGTGTGCCACCTCAAAAGAGTTACTTGCAGTCGTAGTTCAGGATAGCCACTGAGTCAAAGCTGGCTTGCTACAGTCAAACTTCACCACCCCCCTTTGTTGATAATGATGCATATGTAGATAGTTCTGATGTAAGTCTTGCTGGGTACATTTGTACTCACGTTTTCCTATTATATGTTTTTGCAGAGAGACTTCAGTCTCGCTAGTAGTTCTGCTTGGACTTCGACGTTTAGCTTATTACCTCAGCTACGATCTTGTGCCCTCGGCAGGATCTGGTAGATAGTCAGGCTTCTCAGCCTTTTTCATTTGTAGATGTCTGTACTCAGACATGTTAAGCTTCCGCTTGTGCTTTGACTTGTGTGCTCTGAATGTTGGGTCATGAGACCCATGTTTGTAATATCTCGCTCCTCGGAGCCTATTGAATAAAATACTTGAGTTGTAGAGTCATGTTGTGATGCCATGTTGTATTTGCACATATCGAGCATATTGTGTGTATGTTATCGAAATGCTTGGTATGTGTGGGATCTGACTATCTAGTTGTTTATCCTTGGTAGCCTCTCTTACCGGGAAATGTCTCATAGTGCTTCCACTGAGCCATGGTAGCTTGCTACTGCTCCGGAACACTTAGGCTGGCCGGCATGTGTCCTTCTTCGTTCCTGTGTCTGTCCCTTCGGGGAAATGTCACACGGTGTTTACCGGAGTCCTGTTAGCCTGCTATAGCCCGGATTACCGGAGTCCTGCTAGCCCAACTGCTACAGCCCGGATTCACTCGCTGATGACCGGCATGTTCATTGCTGGGTCATGTATGCCTGTCCCTGTAAGTTAGCGACACTTAGGGTTCACGACCAGTCATGTCAGCCCGGGTTCTTTGTCATATGGATGCTAACGACACTATCATATATGTGAGCCAAAAGGCGCAAACGGTCCCGGGCCTGGTAAGGCGACACCCGTGGGAATACCGTGCGTGAGGCCGCAAAGTGATATGAGGTGTTACATGCTAGATCGGTGTGGCATAGGATTGGGGTCCTAACATTTTTGTAGAATATGTAGGAACCAATATGGCCATCCAGATCCCGATATTGGTTATTGACCGGAGAAGCGTCTCGGTCATGTCTACATCATTCTCGGACCCATAGGGTCCGCACGCTTAACGTTCGTTGATGATATAGTACTATATGAGTTATGTATGTTGGTGACCGAATGTTGTTTGGAGACCCGGATGAGATCACAGATATGATGAGGAGCTCCGGAATGATACAGAGGTAAAGATTGATATATAGGATGATAGTACTCGGTCTCTGGGAGGGTTCCGAAACACACCGGGTAATTATCGAATCACCGAAAGGGGTTCTGGAAGGCCACAAAGAGTTATGGGCCAAACGGGCCAACGAAGGGAGCACACCAGCCCATAAAGGGGCTGGCATGCCCCACCTCGGCCGCTGGCCCTAGGGAATGAAGGAGGAGGGCCGGCCCCCTCTTGCCTTCTCTTCCACGCGCTAAGAAAGGAAAGGGGGCGCGCCTAAGGCAGGCGCCCTAAGGCAGCCGTCGGCCCCCCTCCGTGCCTTAGTAAGGAAAGGGAGGGGCACGCCTAGGCAGGCGCCTAGGATGGGCACTGGCTCCCCTTGGGGGGGCGCCCTAGGCTGCCTCCCCTCCCCTCCACCTATATATATGAGAGGAGGGGAGGGTGAGGGAGTGCAGGACTAAGGGGTCCTCGGACAACCGGACTGTTGGACTATGAAGATACAAGATAGAAGACTTCGTCACATGTCCGGATGGGACTCTCCTTTGCTTGGAAGGTAAGCTTGGCGATTTGGATATGTAGATTCCTTTCTCTGTAACCGACTTTGTACAACCCTAGTCCCCCCTGTGTCTATATAAACTGGAGGGTTTAAACTTCTAGGGTTTAGCCACAACAATCATAACCTCATAGGCTAGACTTCTAGGGTTTAGCCATTACGATCTCGTGGTAGATCAACTCTTGTAATACTCATATTCATCAAGATAAATCAAACAGGAAGTAGGGTATTACCTCCATATAGAGGGCCCGAACCTGGTTACACATTGTGTCCCCCGCCTCCTTTTACCATTAGCCTCAGACGCACAGTTCGGGACCCCCTACCTGCGATCCGCCGGTTTTGACACCGACATTGGTGCTTTCATTGAGAGTTCCACTGCATCGTCGCTAGAAGGCTTGATGGCTCCACCAATCATCTACAACAACGTAGTCCAGGGAGAGATCCTCCTCCCCGAATAGATCTTCGTATTCGGCGGCTTCGCACTGCGGGCCAACTCACTTGGCCATCTAGAGCAGATCAATAGCTACGCCCCTAGCCATCAGGTCAGATTCGGGAGCCTGAATTTTGTGGCCGATACCCGCGGAGACTTGATCTTCGACGGGTTCGAGCCCATGACGACTGTCCCCGGCCACCGTGTTGAACATGAACTAGATCTGTCATCGGGCCACATGCAGGAGATAGCACCTGTGACCGCCCTGGCCTTAAAGTCGGAGCAGACTGTGTCGTCCAAAGACGGGAAGCTTAACCCAAACACGGATGCCACAGACTCAGCGGCGCTTGAGCCGCACACAGACCCAATTTCGAGTTGGGCTTGTGTCACCGGAACCTTGGACTCGTCTCTGGCCATGGGTTCCGGACCGAGTGCATCCGTGTCCATTGAACCTGATTGGGCGCCTGTCTTGGAGTTCAGCTCCATGGACATCTTTCAGCACTCGCCTTTTGGCGATGTGTTAAACTCATTGAAGTCCCTCTCCCTGTCAGGGAATTCTCGGCCGAACTATGTCCGGCTCGAATGGGAAGCGGACAACGAAGAACTTTGTTTCCCACCCACCACCCACTTCATTGCCACTGTCGAGGACTTAACCGACGCGCTCGATTATGGCTCCGAGGACATTGACGGTATGGACGACGGTGCCGGAGAGGAGTAGGCACAAAAACCACCACCTTCAGGGCAGTGGATAGCTACATCGTCATGCAATATATACATGGTGGAAACACCAAAGGAGAATGAGGCCGATGGCGATAACAGCATGCCTGCCAATGAACCTCCCAAGCGCCAACGTCCCAAGCGCCGACCTCGATCCGGCAAAAAGAAAAACATCAACATTGTCACGGATGTTGATGATAATCAGAACCAAGCCGAAGACCCCGCAGACCCAGCGTTGGAGCAGGGCGTGCGAGAGGACGGCGAACACAGTCCGGAGATGTTTTCCGACCACAGCGACGCCAAAGATAGCAATTACCAACCTATCTCTGAAGAGGAGATCAGCCTGGGCGACGACGAGTTCGTCATCCCAGAAGAACCATTAGAACAAGAACGACTCCACCAAAGGCTTATCGCCACTGCAAGGAGCCTGAAGAAGCAGAAGCAGCGGCTTAAAGCCGCATAGGATACGCTCAACGACAAATGGAACAAAGTGCTAGATGCTGAGGAAAAATATGATGGTAATCGCCAGACAAAGAGCTATCATAAACATAAGCTGCTGCCCAAATTCGACGACGAGGCTATCACACCTATACCGCCGATAAACAATACAACTGACAGGCCGGACCGACCACCTCATGGTCGAGACAGAGCGGCTAGCAATGCCGTACACAAGCCCGCACCACCTCCCCGCAAGGGAAGGAAGGTCGCGGCCCAGGACCAGAAACACGATCTACATGAGGACCTAGATAAAAAGGCTGGCAAAACTAGGTCCACCTACGGATCCAGGGAACGTGCTCCTACACGGGAACACGATTATCAAACAAAATACGCCATTCGTTTACCAGATTGGAACCAATACCTAACACTACAACCGTCGGACCCAATCCATGACACAACCAGATACACAGGGTGCCGCACACCCCCTATGCTTCACCGATGAGGTGTTGGAACATGATTTTCCAAAAGGGTTCAAACCCGTAAACATCGAGGCATATGATGCAACGATGGACCCTGCAGTTTGGATAGAAGACTTTATTCTTCACATCCACATGGCTCGTGGAGATGATCTCCACGCCATCAAATATTTACCCCTCAAGCTAAAAGGACCAGCTCGGCACTGGCTAAAAAGCCTCCCTAAAAACTCCATAGGAAGCTGGGAGGAACTTGAGGACGCTTTTCGGGCCAATTTCCAAGGGACCTATGTCCGGCCCCCGGACGCAGACGATCTAAGTCACATAATCCAACAACCCGGAGAATCAGCCCGTAAGCTTTGGAACCGGTTTCTCACTAGGAAGAACCAAATCGCCGACTGTCCGAACGCCGAAGCCTTAGCGGCCTTCAAACACAGTGTCCGGGACGAATGGCTAGCTAGACACCTCGGCCAGGAAAAGCCAAGGACTATGGCCGCCTTAACCACACTCATGACCCGCTTTTGCGCGGGCGAACACAACTGGTTAGCCCACAGTAGCACCAGCGACCCTGGCACATCTGAAGTCAGGGATGGTAATGGAAAACCACGACGCAACAAAAATATACGTCGGAATAATGAAGAAAGCCCACACAATATAGCAGTAAACACAGGATTCCGGGGCTCCAAACCCGGTCAACGGAAGAAGCCATTTAAAGGCCACAAAGACAGTCCATCCAACCTGGATAAAATTCTAGACAGGCCCTGCCAGATCCACGGCACTCCCGATAAACCAGCCAATCATACCAACAGAGAATGTCGGGTCTTGAAGCAGGCCGACAAACTCAACGCCAAACACAAAGGGAAGGGACCTCAAAGCGAAGACGAGGACGAACCTCACCAGCCGAACATGGGGGGACAGAAGAAATTTCCACCGGAGATGAAGACAGTGAACATGATCTATGTCACTCACATCCCAAAGATGGAGCGCAAACACGCACTCCGAGACATCTATGCCGTCAAGCCCGTCGCCCCCAAGTTCAACCCATGGTCGGCCTGTCCGATCACCTTTGATCGCAGGGATCATCTGACTAGTATCCGTCATGGGGGTTCGGCTGCCTTAGTGCTCAACCCAATAATCGACAGATACCACCTCACTCGAGTCCTCATGGACGGCGGCAGCAGTCTCACTCTGATATATCAGGACACTGTCCGCAAGATGGGGATAGACCTGTCAAGAATCAAGCCAAGCAGCACTACCTTTAAAGGAGTTATACCGGGCATAGAATCCCGCTGCACTGGCTCTCTAACACTGGATGTTGTATTCGGCTCCCCCGACAACTTTCAAAGCGAAGAACTAATCTTCGACATTGCTCCGTTCCGAAGTGGCTATCATGCACTGCTCGGAAGAACGGCCTTTGCCCGTTTTAATGCAGTCCCACATTACGCTTATTTAAAACTCAAAATGCCTAGACCATGTGGCGTCATCACGGTCAGCGGAAATATGGAGCACTCTCTTCGTACATAAGAATACACGGCAACTCTAGCAGTCAAAGCACAAAATGGCCTATTCAAGCCGAGCAGCTCGTCAGTCTTTAAGACTGCGGAACTAGCTAAACGTATCCGACGCACACCTTAGTGCGGCTGCTCAGATAAACCTGAACTCGATTAGCAGTTACACCCCCATCGACCGCCCCGTAAGGAGACCGCATGTGTGCCACGTATACATAAATATACACTCACAACTCCTTGGGTGGCGACGGGGGCACACTGCACACAAAAAGTCCATAGTTCGGCTTGACCCTATTCGGACTCCAGAAGCTATACTTCACGGTTCATTAAAACAAACCAGCTTTACTTACGGCCACACCAGAATTAATTTACCTGGTTTTTTTCCTTTCTACAGATGGCCATCATACTATACCCCTCAAGGACACTTTACAATGGAGACAAAGGCGCAGACGTGCAGCAAGGCCCCGTTTTAAGGTTTCTCTTTTAGATTAAGACCCTGTGTAAACCTTTTTTTATCTCTGTTTGTTTTATACTTTCCTGGCATGTAAAATTTCCAAGAAAGATATTGGCATTATCTGTAAGTTACGGCTCGTCGTACTAAAGTGGATGTTATAGAAGCAGCTCGGTACGTATTGTGTTTTGAGATTTATGCTCTCACCACCTGCGCTCTTTCCCCACGTCGGATTGCCATACATGCCTTGATACCAGGGTCTACCACCAGGGGCTGTATTCATCCCGGCGTATATTGAAAAGTCCGGACACCTGTAGGGAGTGCTCGGCGTCGCGAGTTTGGCCTTATATGCATCAGCTCCGAATCATGTCTTTGGTCAATAGTTGTGTTGCCCGGCTCCTGTGCTTACTACCTTACGTTCCGCTATATCGGCTAGGGTAGTAAAGGGAGAACTACTGCCATTGTGTCCTGGCTCGTCCGGATGAGCACCTCAGTAGAGAAAGCCTAAAACTGACTGTCATGATATGGCGAGAGCTGGTCAACCACTCGATGACTCATCGAATCTTCGTGATTCCCTCCTGTTAAATGAAGGACCTTCTGGTCACGTATGTACACGCACCGTATTCGGATAACCGCGGACATACCAAGGGCTATATAGTAGCCCCACCGTCAAACGCCTATGGCTAAGTGAAAGTGTTAAAGCTCTATAGTTTGATAGCCTAGTTCGTCGCACTAACACCTCCTTAACAGACCAAGACGTTGGGTCAAGTGTGATCAAGTGCTTTTCCGAACACCCCCGCGTTATACGCGAGGGGGCTGAAGCCGACAACTGCAAACTTTCAGATTGTATATATAAAAAGACGGCCGCACAGGAGGCACTAAAACTTTTTGGGCAAAAAGTATAAAAACATAGCCTTAAATATATCATAATATTGTTCTTACAATTTCGATACACTTTACTCGAACATAATATTCTTCGAGCACTGACCCTCTATTAAGCGGGCACCCTCTAGGACATCTTCAAAGTAATGTTGTGGCATGTTAAGGTCCTTGCCTTCGGGTGGAATCTGCGCTGCAATATCGGTGGCCTTCATCCTCGGCTAGTATATCTTGACACGGGCAAGGGCCATTCGTGCACCTTCTATGCACGTTGACTGCTTCACAGCGTCAATGCGCGGCACCGCATTAACAAGTTGTCGCACCAAACCAAAATAACTATCCGAAATGGGTTCCATGGGCCACAACCGGGCTATGACGTCCTTCATGGCAGTGCCAGACATCCTGTGGAGCTCAGCCCACTGGGCCATCTGTTTGTTCAACAGTGGACGCTTCGGTGTGTCAAATTGCGAGCAAAAAAACTTTTCCGTTGCATGTCCTTCTTACGCGTGGAAAAACTGATTCGCATTGGCAGCACTCTTCGGCAGGTCCATAAAGGGGTCCGGAGAACTCCACCGTTGATTAAGCGGTGCATACTTCGGATCGCCAAACTTAGTTTGCAATAAAAAGGGCTTACCAGCCGCAATCTCCCCATCTTGTCGGATCTCTTCCCGAGCTGCTCTAGACTCAGACCGGGCTTCCTTCGCCTCTTGTAAGGCCTTGTCCAGATCAACCACTTTGGCTTTGTTATCTTTCTCAAGAACTTGGCATTGGCTAGTGGCATTCTTCAACTCAAGTGCCATGGTAGATATTCTCTCCTCGCACTGACGCCGAGCAGTCTGCTCGACTTTTAATTCGGTGGCTACCTTTTCAGCAGCCGCATTACTTATCCTGGCTTGCTCCTTGGCCCAGGCAAGTTCCGCCCAAAGGGTATCAACTCCGGCGCCACTATCTGCAGTTATGCATATACAAATTTTTAGTATCACGCTCATTTCACAATACTAGCATGTACTGAGTGCCCTAGAGACATACCTCACGCCTCGAGTCGCCTGTTCATAAGCGTGATGTCATCATCCGCCACATCAACTTTCTGCTTCGAATGTGCTATCTCGATAGCTTGGGTAGTCCCCACGGATGTAACAACCTGTGTTTCAATTAGTCATATCATTTCCTAGGCATATATTTTTGATCCTCTGGCCGCATCCCTTTGGATGTCAACCAGAGTCTCTGGGGCTACTATCTATCTGGACCCTGGGCATCCAAAGTATTACCTTCAGCCCCGGTCCTCACTGTCCCTTGCGCCACTCGCAGATCGGGAAGGATCCTCCGGGACGACACCTCGGCATCGTCTGCTTTATCAGGCAGGGAGACCTGTGGAGGCGTCTCGCTCTCCATCATCCGGAAGTAGATCCCCCGAGGCGGAGGACTGTTGAGGAGGGCTGCGTGACGGACTGCAAACATGAGTTTAAAATATTACCCTTATAGCCAGGAAAGACCGGGACATGTTTAAAACACCCTAGTTCACTTACTATCCGGCTAGGGCTTATCTGTACGGGGTGACTGCGTATCAGCGTCATCCCCTGACAGGGATATCTTCCCTCGCTTAGAAGCTTCTCTCTTCAAGTCTTCAGAAGCGGTACGCTTCTTCCCATAAGGAGAAAGGATGTCAGCTTGCCCTTCCCTTCCGCCTTTGGAAGTGGAAGTTCAGGTCTCCCCGGACAAATTTCCTGGTGTGCCTCCAGAATGAAGGTCGCCTTGGGCTTCTTCGCTCTCCTCCTTATCTTCCCCGGCTGGCACTTGATATGGCGCCGGAGCCAGCATCCTTGTTAACAATGAATCGGCGAAGTCTTCAAGGAGTGGAGCCAAACACCTGATTCTCTCCGCCTTCTTTAGCCAACCCTGGCCGAGCGGAGTTTTATCAATACATTGTTATGAGTAATCTAACTGAATTGTGTTCGGGAATCAAGTACTTACCGGAGTATCCGGATGATTGCAGTCGAGACCCAGGTCTTCTGTTGTATCCGACCACTGTTTTCGTGTGCCAAAGAACAATTTCCACATCTCTCTAAGCATCATACCGGAGAGGTGCTGAAGGGTCCATGGACCTTCCGGATTGAACCCCCACATGTGGAGAGGACACCGCTGGCATGGAAGGATCCGGCAGACTAGCATTTCTTGGATGATATTGGTGAGGCCGGTGCCCTTCTTAATGAGGCTCCGGATGCGACTTTGCAATGTCTGCACTTCATCAACAGTCCCCCAGTCCAACCCTTTGTTGACCCATGATGCAAGCTGAAGTAGAGCGCCAGATTGAAACACCGGAGTAGCTACCCGCTTTGTACCACGGGGTTCGGTAATGTAAAACCATTCCCGTTGCCATAAGTCAGAAGATTCTACAAAAGAGCCCTTTGGCCAAGGAGAGGTGATAAGTTTTCTTATTGAAGCGCCTCCGCATTCCGCTTGTCCCCCATTGATCATCTTCGGTTTCACGCTGAAGGTCTTGAGCCATAAGCCGATGTGTGGGGAGATACGAAGGAAGGCCTCGCACGTGGTGATAAATGCCGAGATGTGGAGGAAGGAATCTGGGGCTAGATCATGGAAATCTAGTCCATAATAAAACATGAGCCCTCGAAAAAAGGATGGAGTGCAAACCCAAGCCCTCGGAGGAAGTGAGAGATAAACACGACCCTCTCATTGGATCTGGGAGTAGGAATAACCTGCCCTTGAGTAGGAAGCCTGTGGTAGATTTCAGCAGTCAAATATCTTGCCTCCCCGAGCTTCGAGATATCTTCCTTTGTGATAGAAGAGCCCATCCACCGGCCTTGAAGGCTGGGTCTGGACATGGCTGGAAGCTCGAAGCGGCTGGATTGACCCTTGGGTGTTGGAACTTGAGGTGGGGGGTGGAGGAAAGGACTAACGTGGGAAAAGAGGACAGGCCTTAACCCCTTTATAAAGGCGAAGAATATCAAGCGTCCCCTCTGTGGCCTTGAAACATGCCTATTCCCGAGGGATTATGCCAACAGAACGGTTGGGTTACCCACGCCCGTGTTGATGAAAATCCCGTAATAAGGGGACACGATCTTTGCTTTGACAAGACATGCCAATGAAAACCGCCCCCCGAAAAGTGGGGTGGCAGGTTAGAAAACTATTCAAAATAATGGTCGGGTAGTGACATAATGCCGTGTTGCCAAAATTGTCAACGGATTAGACTCGTAAATATTATACCCTCTATGTTTGTTTGTGGAACTTTTTTTGCAGAGCCGGACATGATTCTTGTGTTCGAGATCTACTTTGAAATATCTGGAGAAGGAACCCGCCTTGCAATGCCGAAGACAATCTGTTCGCCGGACTCATCATCATTGAAGCCTGGTTTAGGGGCTGCTTAGAGAGTCCTGGACTAAGGGGTCCTCAGACAACCGGACTATATGCTTTGGCCGAATGATACGTCTCCAACATATCTATAATTTTTGATTGCTCCATGCTACTTTATTTACTGTTTTGGACTATATTGGGCTTTATATTCCACTTTTATATTACTTTTGGGACTGGCCTATTAACCGGAGGCCCAGCCCAAAATTGTTGTTTTTTGCCTTTTTTAGTATTTCGAAGAAACAGAATATCAAATGGAGTCCAAACGGAATGAAACCTTCGGGATCGTGATATTCCAACCGAACGTGACCCAGGAGACTTGGACCCTACTCCAAGCAGTGCCCGAGGAGGTCATGAGGGTGGAGGGCGTGTCCCCCTACCTCGTGGGCCCCTCGGAGCTCCACCGACGCACTCCTTCCTCCTATATATACCTACGTATCCCCGAACGATCAGAACAGGAGCCAAAAACCTAATTCCACCGCCGCAACCTTCTGTATCCATAAGATCCCATCTTGGGGCCTGTTCCGGAGCTCTGCCGGAGGGGGCATCCACCACGGAGGGCTTCTACATCATCACCATAGCCCCTCCGATGAAGTGTGAGTAGTTTACTTCATACCTTCGGGTCCATAGCTAGTAGCTAGATGGCTTCTTCTCTCTTTTTGGATCTCAATACAATGTTCTCCCCCTCTCTCGTGGAGATCTATTCGGTGTAATCTTCTTTTTGCGGTGTGTTTGTTGAGATCGATGAATTGTGGGTTTATGATCCAGTATTATCTATGGAAAATATTTGATTCTTCTCTGAATTCTTTTATGTATGATTGAGTTATCTTTGCAAGTCTCTTCAAATTACCCTTTTGGTTTGGCCAACTAGATTGGTAGTTCTTGCAATGGGAGAAGTGCTTAGCTTTGGGTTCAATCTTGCGGTGTCCTTACTCAGTGACAAAAAGAGTTGCAAGGCACGTATTGTATTGTTGCCATCGAGGATACAAGATGGGGTTTTTATCATATTGCATGAATTTATCCCTCTACATCATGTCATCTTGCTTACGGCGTTACTCTGTTTTTACTTAATACTCTAGATGCATGCTGGATAGCGGTCGATGAGTGGAGTAATAGTAGTAGATGCAGAATCATTTCGATCTACTTGTTTTGGGCGTGATGCCTATATACATGATCATTGCCTTGATATACTCATAACTATGCTCAATTCTATCAATTGCTCAACAGTAATTTGTTCACCCACCGTAGAATACTTATGCTCTTGAGAGAAGCCACTAGTGAAATCTATGGCCCCCGGGTCTATTCTCATCATATCAATCTATATCACTTTATTTACTTGCTTTGTTTTTACTTTGTCTTTACTTTTACTTTGCATCTATCTATCAAAAATACCAAAAATATTATCTCTATCAGATCTCACTCTCGTAAGTGACTGTGAAGGGATTGACAACCCCTAAGCGTTGGTTGCGAGTTGCTATCGTTTTGTGTAGGTACGAGGGACTTGTGTGTGGTATCCTACTGGATTGATACCTTGGTTCTCAAAAACTGAGGGAAATACTTACGCTACTTTACTGCATCATCCTCTCCTCTTCGGGGAAATCCAATGCAGTGCTCAAGATGTAGCAAGAAGAATTTCTGGCGCCGTTGCCGGGGAGGCTCACGCAAGCAAGTCAACCATACCAAGTACCCATCGCAATCCCTATCTCTCGCATTACATTATTTGCCATTTGCCTCTCGTTTCCTCTCCCCCACTTCACCCTTGCCGTTTTATTTGCCCTCTCTTTCCCAATCTCCTCCTCTCTTTCCCATTTTCCTTTTTCCCGTTGCCTTTCTGTTTGCTTGTGTGTTGGATTACTTGTTGCCATGGCACAAGATAATACCAAATTGTGTGATTTCTCGAATACCAATAATAATGGTTTCCTTAGTACTCCAATTTCTCCTCTTAATAATGATGAGTCTTGTGAAATCAATACCACTTTGTTGAATCTTGTTATGAAAGATCAATTCGCCGGCCTTCCTAGTGAAGATGCCGCTACTCATCTAAACAATTTTGTTGATTCGTGTGATATGCAAAAGAAGAAAGATACGGATAACAATATTGTCAAATTGAAGTTATTTCCGTTTCACTTAGAGATCGTGCTAAAGTTTGGTTTTTCATCTTTGCCTAAAAATAGTATTGATTCTTGGAACAAGTGCAAAGATGCTTTTATCTCTAAGTATTTTCCTCCCGCTAAGATTATCACTCTTAGGAACGATATCATGAATTTTAAACAACTTGATCATGAGCATGTTGCCCAATCTTGGGAAAGAATGAAATTAATGCTTCGCAATTGCCCTACTCATGGTTTGAATTTATGGATGATCATACAAAAATTTTATGCCGGATTGAATTTTGCTTCTAGAAATGTCTTAGATTCGGCCGCGGGAGGCACTTTTATGGAGATTACGTTAGGGGATGCTACCAAATTGCTTGATAATATTATGGCTAATTATTCTCAATGGCACACCGAAAGATCTTCTAGTAAAAAGGTGCATGCTATAGAAGAAATCAATGTTTTGAGTGAAAAGATGGATGAACTTATGAAGATGTTTGCTCCTAAAAATACTCCTCTTGATCCCAATGATATGCCTTTATCTACTTTGCTTGAGAATAATAATGAATCTATGGATGTGAATTTTGTTGGTAGGAATAGTTTCGGAAACAACGCTTATAGAGGGAATTTTAATCCTAGGCCTTATCCTAGTAATCCTTCTAATAATTATGGCAATGCCTACAATAACTCTTATGGAAATTTTAATAAGATGCCCTCTGAATTTGAGAGTAGTGTTAAAGAGTTTATGAATTCACAAAAGAATTTTAATGCTTTGCTTGAAGAGAAATTGCTTAAAGTTGATGATTTGGCTAGGAACGTTGATAGAATTTCTCTTGAAATTGATTCTTTAAAGCTTAGATCTATGACTCCTAAGCATGATATCAATGAGTCTCTCAAAGCCATGATAATTTCCATTGATGAGTGCAAGGAAAGAACCGCTAGGATGCGTGCTTCCAAAGATGCCTTTATTAAAGCGTGTTCTTCCAATCCCTATGAAAATCAAGATGAAGATCTAAAAGTTATTGATGTGTCCCCCATTAAATCCTTGTTTTGCAATATGAATCTTGATGAATCTGAAGATTATCTTCCTTTACCAAGAAGGCGTTTTAAGAATTCGGAGTTTCTAGATCTTGATGATGAAATTGATGAAAGTGGGATTGAAATAAATAAAAACCGTGATGTCGCTAAACCCACTATTTTGGATCTCAAGGAATTTAATTATGAAAATTGCTCTTTGATTGGTTGTATTTCCTTGTTGCAATCCGTGCTAGATTCTCCTCATGCTTATAGTGAAAATAAGGCCTTTACCGAACATATTGTTGATGCTTTGATGCAATCTTATGAAGAAAAACTTGAGTTGAAAGTTTCTATCCCTAGAAAACTCTATGATGAGTGGGGACCTACTATTAAAATTAAAATTAAAGATTTGAGTTTCATGCTTTGTGTGATTTGGGTGCTAGTGTCTCTACTATCCCCAAAACTTTATGTGATTTGCTAGATTTCCGTGATTTTGATGATTGCTCTCTAAACTTGCATCTTGCGGATTCCACTATTAAAAACCTATGGGAAGAATTAATGACGTTCTTATTGTTGCAAATAGGAATTATGTGCCCGTAGATTTTATCGTTCTTGATATTGATTGCAATCCTTCATGTCCTATTATTCTTGGTAGACCTTTCCTTAGAACGATTCGTGCAATTATTGATATGAAGGACGGGAATATTAGATTCCAATTTCCCTTAAATAAGGGTATGGAACACTTCCTTAGAAAGAAAATAAAATTACCATATGAATCTATTATGAGAGCCACTTATGGATTGCCTACCAAAGATGGCAATACCTAGATCTATCCTTGCTTTTATGCCTAGCTAGGGGCGTTAAATGACAGCGCTTGTTGGGAGGCAACCCAATTTTATTTTTTGTTTTTTGTTTTTGCTTCTGTTTAGGAATAAATAATCCATCTACCTTCTGTTTGGATGTGGTTTTGTGTTTTAGTTAGTGTTTGTGCCAAGTAGGACCTATAGGATAACCTACGATGATAGTTGATTTGATTCTGTTGAAAAATAGAAACTTTGCGCGTACGAATTTAGTTATGATAAATCACAGGAACGTGCTTTTGCGTTGATTCGTTTTGCTTCTGATCAATAAACAAATTGTCCAGGACTCCCTATTTTGGTAGAATTTTTAGAGTTCCATAAGTTTGCGTTAATTACAGATTGCTACAGACTGTTCTGTTTTTGACAGATTTTGTTTTTCGTGTGTTGTTTGCTTATTTTGATGAATCTATGGCTAGTAAATTAGTTTATAAACCATAGAGAAGTTGGAATACATTAGGTTTAATACCAATATAAATAAAGAATGAGTTCATTATAGTACCTTGAAGTAGTCTTTTGTTTTCTTTCTCTAACGGAGCTCACGAGATTTCTGTTGAGTTTTGTGTTGTGAAGTTTTCAAGTTTTGGGTGAATTCTTTTGATGGATTATGGAACAAGGAGTGGAAAGAGCCTAAGATTGGGGATGCCCATGGCACCCCCAAGATAATCCAAGGACACCAAAAAGTCAAAGCTTGGGGATGCCCCGGAAGGCATCCCCTCTTTCGTCCACTTCCATCGGTAATTTACTTGGAGCTATATTTTTATTAACCAACATGATATGTGTTTTGCTTGGAGCGTCTTGTATTATTTGTGTCTTTGCTTGTTAGTCTACCACAATCATCCTTGTTGTACACACCTTTTGAGAGAGCCATACATGAATTGGAATTTGTTAGAATACTATATGTGCTTCACTTATATCTTTTGAGCTTGATAGTTTTTGCTCATAGTACTTCACTTATATCTTTTGAGCTTGATAGTTTTGCTCATAGTGCTTCACTTATATCTTTTGAGCTTGATAATTTTTTGCTCTAGTACTTCACTTAGATCTTTTAGAGCACGGTGGTGGATTTGTTTTAAAGAAACTATTTGATCTCTCATGCTTCACTTAGATTATTTTGAGAGTCTTTAATAGCATGGTAATTTGCTTAATGTTAATATACTTGGTGTTCAAGATATGTGAAACTTTATTTTGAGTGCGTTGAATACTAAGATAAGATTGATGCTTGATAATTGTTTTGAGATATGGAGGTGATAATATTACTGTAATGCTAGTTGGGTGATTATGAATTTAAAAATGCTTGTGTTGAAGTTTGTGATTCCCGTAGCATGCATTTATGGTGAACCGCTTTGTGATGAAGTTGGAGCACAATTTATTTATTGATTGTCTTCCTTATGAGTGGCAGTCGGGGACGAGCGATGGTCTTTTCCTACCAATCTATCCCCCTAGGAGCATGCGCGCAGTGCTTTGGTTTTTGATGACTTCTAAATTTTTGCAACAAGTGCATGAGTTCTTATGATTAATGTTGAGTCCATGGATTACACGCACTCCCATCTTTCCACTTTTGCTAGCCTCTCTGATACCGCGCACTTTTCACCGGTATCATACACCCACCATATACCTTCCTCAAAACAGCCACCATACCTACCTATCATGGCATTTCCATAGCCATTCCGAGATATATTGCCATGCAACTTTCCACCGTTCCGTTTATTATGACACGCTCCATCATTGTCATATTGCTTTTTGCATGATCATGTAGTTGACATTGTATTTGTGGCAAGGCCACCTTCATAAATTTCATACATGTTGCTCTTGAGTCATTGCATATCCCGGTACACCGCCGGAGGCATTCATATAGAGTCATATTTTGTTCTAAGTATTGACTCGTAATTGTTGAGTTGTAAGAAAAATAAAAGTGTGATGATCATCATTATTAGAGCATTGTCCCAAGTGAGGAAAGGATGATGGAGACTATGATTCCCCCATAAGTCAGGATGAGACTCCGGACTTTACAAAAAAAAGAGGCCATAAAAGGAAAGAAAAGAGAAAGGCCCAAATAAATAAAAAAATGAGAGAAAAAGAGAGAAGGGACAATGCTACTATCCTTTTACCACACTTGTGCTTCAAAGTAGCACCATGATCTTCATGATAGAGAGTCTCCTATGTTGTCACTTTCATATACTAGTGGGAATTTTTCATTATAGAACTTGGCTTGTATATTCCAATTATGGGCTTCCTCAAAAGTGCCCTAGGTCTTCGTGAGCAAGCAAGTTGGATGCACACCCACTTAGTTCTTTTTCGTTGAGCTTTCATATACTTATAGCTCTAGTGCATCCGTTGCATGGCAATCCCTACTCACTCACATTGATATCTATTGATGGGCATCTCCATAGCCCGTTGATACGCCTAGTTGATGTGAGACTATCTTCTCCTTTTTGTCTTCTCCACAACCACCATTCTATTCCACCTATAGTGCTATGTCCATGGCTCACGCTCATGTATTGCGTGAAAGTTGAAAAAGTTTGAGATTATTAAAGTATGAAACAATTGCTTGGCTTGTCATCGGGGTTGTGCATGATTAAATACTTTGTGTGATGAAGATAGAGCAACAGCCAAACCATATGATTTTGTAGGGATAACTTTCTTTAGCCATGTTATTTTAAGAAGACATGATTGCTTTGATTAGTATGCTTGAAGTATTATTACTTTTATGTCAATATGAACTTTTATCTTGAATCTTTTGGATCTGAATATTCATATCACAATTAAGAAGATTTACATTGAAATTATGCCAAAGTATCACTCCGCATCAAAAATTCTTTTTTATCATTTACCTACTCGAGGACGAGCAGGATTAAGCTTGGGATGCCTGATACGTCTCCAACGTATCTATAATTTTTGATTGCTCCATGCTACTTTATCTACTGTTTTGGACTATATTGGGCTTTATTTTCCACTTTTATATTACTTTTGGGACTAACCTATTAACCAGAGGCCCAGCCCAGAATTGCTGTTTTTTGCCTTTTTTAGTATTTCGAAGAAACAGAATATCAAACGGAGTCCAAACGGAATGAAACCTTCGGGATCGTGATTTTCCAACCGAACGTGACCCAGGAGACTTGGACCCTAATCCAAGCAGTGCCTGGGGAGGTCACAAGGGTGGAGGGTGCCCCCCCTGGGCGCGCCCCTCGTGGGCCCCTCGGAGCTCCACTGACGTACTCCTTCCTCCTATATATACCTATGTATCCCCGAACGATTAGAACATGAGCCAAAAACCTAATTCCACCGCCGCAACCTTCTGTATCCACGAGATCCCATCTTGGGGCCTGTTCCGGAGCTCCGACGGAGGGGGCATCCACCACGGAGGGCTTCTACATCATCACCATAGCCCCTCCAATGAAGTGTGAGTAGTTTACTTCAGACCTTCGGGTCCATAGCTAGTAGCTAGATGGCTTCTTCTCTCTTTTTGGATCTCAATACAATGTTCTCCCCCTCTCTCGTGGAGATCTATTCGATGTAATCTTATTTTTGCGGTGTGTTTGTTGAGACCGATGAATTGTGGGTTTATGATCCAGTATTATCTATGGAAAATATTTGATTCTTCTCTGAATTCTTTTATGTATGATTGAGTTATCTTTGCAAGTCTCTTCGAATTATCCTTTTGGTTTGGCCAACTAGATTGGTAGTTCTTGCAATGGGAGAAGTGCTTAGCTTTGGGTTCAATCTTGCGGTGTCCTTACTCAGTGACAGATAGAGTTATAAGGCACGTATTGTATTGTTGCCATCGAGGATAACAAGATGGGGTTTTTATCATATTGCATGAATTTATCCCTCTACATCATGTCATCTTGCTTACGGTGTTACTCTGTTTTTACTTAATACTCTAGATGCATGCTGGATAGCGGTCGATGAGTGGAGTAATAGTAGTAGATGCAAAATCGTTTCGATCTACTTGTTTTGGATGTGATGCCTATATACATGATCATTGCCTTGATATACTCATAACTATGCTCAATTCTGTCAATTGCTCAATTGTAATTTGTTCACCCACCGTAGAATACTTATGCTCTTGAGAGAAGCCACTAGTGAAATCTATGGCCCCTGGGTCTATTTTCATCATATCAATCTATATCACTTTATTTACTTGCTTTGTTTTTACTTTGTCTTTACTTTTACTTTGCATCTATCTATCAAAAATACCAAAAATATTATTTCTATCAGATCTCACTCTCGTAAGTGACCGTGAAGGGATTGACAACCCCTAAGTGTTGGTTGCGAGTTGCTATCGTTTTGTGTAGGTACGAGGGACTTGTGCGTGGTCTCCTACTGGATTGATACCTTGGTTCTCAAAAACTAAGGGAAATACTTACGCTACTTTACTGCATCATCCTCTCCTCTTCGGGGAAATCCAACGCAGTGCTCAAGAGGTAGCACCGGACTGTTGGACTATGAAGATACAAGATAGAAGACTTCGTCCCGTGTCCGGATGGGACACTCCTCTATGTGGAAGGCAGGCTTGGAGATTCGGATATGTAGATTCCTTTCTCTGTAACCGACTTTGTACAACCCTAGTCCCCCCCAGTGTGTATATAAACTGGAGGGTTTAGACTTCTAGGGTTTAGCCACAACAATCGTAACCCCATAGGCTAGACTTCTAGGGTTTAGCCATTATGATCTCGTGGTAGATCAACTCTTGTAATACTCATATTCATCAAGATCAATCAAGCAAGAAGTAGGGTATTACCTCCATAGAGAAGGCCCGAACCTGGGTAAACATTGTGTCCCCCGCCTCCTGTTACCATTAGCCTCAGACGCACAGTTCAGGACCCCCTACCCGAGATCCGCCGATTTTGACACCGATAGAGGGGGCGCCACACACCACGATTCACCAAGCCGTGTGCCGGTGCCCCCTCTCCCTCTAGTTCATCCTCCGCTCTAAATCTGTTGTGCTTGGTGAAGCCCTGCGGAAATAGTTTCACCACTACCGTCGTGCTGCCGGAACTCATCTACTACCTTGACACTCTTTGCTGGATCAAGAAGGCGAGGACATCATCGAGCTGAACGTGTGCTGAATGCGGAAATGACGTATGTTCGGTGCTTGATCAAAATGGATCATGAAGGTGTACGACTACATCAACCGCATTGATAAACACTTCCGCTTAGCGATCTACTCCCTCCGTCCGAAAATACTTGTCATCAAAATGGATAAAAAGAGATGTATCCCAAACTAAAATGTGTCTAGATACATCCCCTTTTATTCATTTTGATGACAAGTATTTCCGGACGGAGGGAGTACAAGGGTATGTAGATGCTCTCCCCCTCTCATAGCTATGCATCTCCATGGATAGATCTTGCGTGTGCATAGAATTTTTTTTTTCCATGCAACGTTCCCCAACAGTGGCATCATGAGTCAGGTCTATGCGTAGATGATATGCACGAGTAGAACACAAAGGAGTTGTGGGCGGTGATGTTCATATTGCTTAACTCCAATGTCTTGTTTCAATTCAGCGGTATTGTGGGATGAAGCGGGTCGGACCAACCTTACATGTCAACGTACATGAGACTGGTTCCATTGACTCACATGCAACTTGTTTTGCATAAAGGTGGCTGGCGGGTGTCTGTTTCTCCCATTTTAGTTGAATCTAATTTGACTACGGCGGTCCTTGCAGAAGGTTAAATAGCAACTTGATAATCACCATTGTGGTTTTGCATAGGTAAGAACGGTTCTTGCTAGTTGCCCGTAGCAGCCATGTAAAACTTGCAACAACAAAGTAGAGGACGTCCAACTTGTTTTTGCAGGGTATGTTGTGATGTGATATGGTCAAGACGTGATATGATATATGTTGATGTATGAGATGACCATGTTCTGTAATAAGTTCACGACTTGCATGTCGATGAGTACGACAACCGGCAGGAGCCTTAGAGTTGTCTTTAATTATTGTATGGCCTGTGTGTCAATCACTAAGCGCCATGTAATTGCTTTACTTTATCTCTATGCATTAGCAATAGTTGTAGAAGAATAGTTGGCGAGATGACCCCGACACAACGATGGAGATCAAGGTGTCACACTGATGACGATGGAGATCATGTCGTTGCTTTGGAGATGGAGATCAAAAGCACAAGATGATGATGGCCATATCATGTCACATATTTTGATTGCATGTGATATTTATCCTTTATGCATCTTATTTTGCTTAGAACGATAGTAGTGTTGTAAGATGATCCCTTCACTTAATTTCAAGATAAAAGTGTTCTCCTCAAGTATGCAACGTTGCTAAAGTTCGTCGTTTCGAAGCACCTCATGATGATCGGGTGTGATAGACTCTATGTTCACAACAGGTGTAAGCCTGTTTTGCACATGCAGAATACTTGGGTTAAACTTGACCAGCCTAGCATGTACATACATGGTCTCGGAACACTTGAGACCAAAAGGCCGAACATGAGTCATATAGTAGATATGATCAACATGGAGATGTTCACAATTGAAGATTACCCCATCTGACGTGATAACCGGTCATGTGTTAGTTGATTTGGATCATGTATCACTTATAGAACTTGAGGGATGTTGATTTAAGTGGGAGTTAATTAGTAATTTGATTATTTGAACTAAAATTTATCATGAACTTAGTCCTAATAGTCTTTGCAAATCTATGTTGTAGATCAAAGGCCCGTGCTATTGTTCCCTTGAATTTTATTGCATTCCTAGAGAAAGCTTAGTTGAAAGATGATGGTAGCAACTACACGGACTGGGTGGGGATTATCCTCATTGCTGCACAGAAGAATTACGTCCTTGATGCACCACTAGGTGACAGACCTGCTGCAAGATCTGATGTAGACGTTATGAATGTCCGGCAGGCTCGATCTGATGACTACTCGATTGTTCATTATGCCATGCTTTACGGCTTGGAATTGGGACTTCAAAAATGTTTTGAATGCCACGGAGCATATGAGATGTTCCGAGAGCCGAAGTTGATATTTCAAGCTAATGCCCGGGTTGAGAAATATGAAGTCTCCAACAAGTTCTTTAGCTGTAAGATGGAGGAGAACAGTTATGTCAGTGAACACATATTCAGAATGTCTGGGTACCATAACCACTTGACTCAGCTGGGAATTGATCTTCCAGTTCAGAGTGTTATTGATAGTGTTCTTCAGTCACTGCCACCAAGCTACAAAGGCTGCATGATGAACTATAATAAGCAAGGGATGACAAAAACGATTCCTGAGCTCTTCGTGATGCTGAAATCGGCGGAGGTGAAAATCAAGAAAGAGCATCAAGTGTTGATGGTTAACAAGACCACCAGTTTCAAGAAAAAGGGCAAGGGAAAGAATGGAAACTTCAAGAAGACCGACAAGCAAGTTGCCGCTCCTGTGAAGAAGACTAAAGCTGGACCCAAGCCTGAAACTGAGTGCTTCTACTGCAAGGAAAATGGTCACTAGAAGCGGAACTTCCCCAAGTACTTGGCAGATAAGAAGGACGGCAAAGTGAACAAAGGTATATTTGATATACATGTTATTGACATGTTCCTTACTAATGCTCGTAGTAGTGCTTGGGTATTTGATACTGGTTTGGTTGCTCATATCTATAACTCGAAACATGAGTTGCTGAATAAAAAAAGATTGGCTAAGAACGAGGTGACGATGCGGTAAGGAATGGTTCCAAGGCGGATAAGATCGCCGTCGGCACGCTATCTCTACATCTACCTTCCGGATTAGTTCTAGACCTCAATAATTGTTATTTGGTGCCAGCGTTGAGCATGAACGTTATATCTGGATCTTGTTTATTGCGAGACGGTTATTCATTTAAGTCAGAGAATAATGGTTGTTCTATTTATATGAGTAACATCTTTTATGGTCATGCACCTTTAGTGAATAGTCTATTCTTGTTGAATCTCGATCGTAGTGATACACATATTCATAATATTGATGCCAAAGGATGCAAAGTTGATAATGATAGTGCAACATACTTGTGCCACTGCCGTTTAGGTCATATTGGTATAAAGCTCATGCAGAAACTACATGCAGATGGACTTTTGGAATCACTTGATTATGAATCATTTGATACTTGTGAACCATGCCTTATGGGTAAGATGACTAAAACTCCGTTCTCTGGAACAATGAAGCGAGTTAATGACTTATTGGAAATAATACATACCAATGTATGCGGTCCGATGAGTGTTGAAGCACACGGCGAGTATCGTTATTTTCTAAACTTCACAGATGATTTTGAGTAAGTATGGGTATATCTACTTAATGAAACACATGTCTGAAACATTTAAAAAGTTCAAAGAATTTCAGAGTGAAGTGGAGAATAATCGTAACAAGAAAATAATGTTTCTACGATCTGATCGCGGAGTTGAATGTGCTGGGGATGGCCGCTCGGAGAGGGAGGAAGAGGTTGTGGTTGGGGCTGGGGATGCAGTCCGACTTAAATTGCCGGATTTTGGCCTCGGACGGCGATCTGAAATGGCGGCACGCGGCGTTCACAGCCTCATCGAAGCAGACGCTCGACAAACTGTTGGGTTTTCGGGCGATTCCGTGTGGGACCCAGCCGTCAGTCCAACGTGGCGGACGCACCCAGACCTCTCTATTACCGCCTCATATTTGAGCTGAATATGAGGGGTGTCGATTAGCTCTGGCGTCTAAGGACAGTTTGAGATGCCCGTCTAAGTCGGCTTTTTTGACCGGTCATTGACCGGAGCGCGGCCGGCTGTAGATGCTCTTACCGTCACAATTACTGCGTTACCCAAAGAGTCTGGTCCGAGCAAAGTTTGGATCAAATGGTGCTAAGCTTCGACTAAACGGTTAAAACTGTGATTTTGGAGAAATGTATAGCCCATGGATGATATGCAGGGAGAATGAGGCTAAGGCTCTGGTCAGGTCATCTCATCTGCACGTTCGTAGGGTACCACTACATAACAAGACCGGTCTCCTTAGGTACGTGCGGGGCGTCCACAGAGCAGGCAAGGCCCATCGTTCCGAGTGGCCCACCATATGCCATCCACTCGATCCATGGACGAATTGGGTTGGGTGCACGTGACGCTGCTTTGCCTTCATATATGTCTGGTCTGCTCTGTGCGCCCTCGTCGGGTTTGGGTTAACACTTGCCTGAACTTGAAAAGATCGTGACACTTGTTTGCTAGTACTCTCGCAAGAGGATTAAGATAATTTGGAGGGTTGGAATGGCAGGGCGGGCGCGCGCACTGGTGAGGTACCTTTTGGCTGTTGTGGGTGCAGGCCGGTGGGGTGGTGGTGGTGCGTCGCGGCAAACGAGGCAATGCGCACGGGAATCGATGCTGGACGCGAGCCGACCGGGTGACTGCCGCCTTGGCATGGACGGCTGCAGACCGCACCGGGCATCGCCTTCGCTGGCCCGCACAGAGGCACAGCCAACACGCTTGACATGTCATCGTACTGTGTTTTTCGTTTTTCGTGGTACTACTAGTAGCTGCACTAGACGACTAGTCACTGTGCTCTTCCTAGTGTCTATGTGCATAGAGTCGCCAAGATGCAAAAAGTATATATACACGTGACTTTTTTTTTCTTCCTCGTCCTAGCTTTGAGATTCAATGGAATTTTATACGATTTCTCGAAGATTGAAATCCTTAGGATATTTTCCTATGATGGTCCTTTGATTTATAGGATTGAATCCCATAGGTATTTTTCCTATGAAATCTTTTGTACTACATTTCATAGGAAATCTAACATCCACTTCAATTTTTTTCTACAATTTTTTTGTTTTTCTGTGTCATCAAACACTCATTGCTAATTCTATAGGATTCAAGTCGGCATGCCATTCCAATTCTATACTTTTTCTATTTCTACGTTTTCAAAATCCTACGAATCAAAGAGGCCTGAAATGTGGCTAATCTCTATCCTACCCTCTTCTTCTGTGTGTCTTTGATCTCTTCTTTATGGCGCCAAATACCAAGCTGTATAATTATACGATAGTCTTCAGTCTTTGTCACCATATGAAAAGAAATTGTTTTCCCAAACGCAGTTCCAATGCACGCTATGTACACACGGTATGCAGTGCCACAGTGGTGGGTGTTTTGTTGGGCCTCCCAATGGGTCCGCGGCACAGACAGGACATGCGTAACGCATCTCCGGCCGGCGCACTCAACGCAACTGTTGGCGTCGGGACTCTGACGATTCCGCCCTGGGGGGACGCCAAAAGGCCATTCTTTTTCCCTTCGAGCTCGATCTCCCATTCATGGGCATGCGGCCTACCGGTTTGCCACTAATCTTTCGGTTAAATCTCGGTCAAACCAATCGTTTCCATCGAACCCCATCACGTGCTTTCTGCAGCGGCAGGCATATAAAAAGTTAAGCTGAACTAATTGGCGAGTATTTTGAGCTATAGCGCCCGCGGGGAGCCGATTGGCCCTGGCCTGAACACAGAACAGGTTAGTTGTACTGCATGATGTGATGGTGCCACTGCATCCGCATGCATGCATAGCTACTCCTACATGCCAGTTCTGCTTTCTCCAGATATTCACGGGAACTTGTTACGCAATGCTGCACTCGCCAGTTCTACATGCATATGCACTCGCCAGCCTGCTATGCTGCGCAATGCTGCACTCCTTTATCTTGGTAAGTAGGGGCAAATTTGACAATTTTGGCCTGTGGACTAAATCATTTCACAAAATGAATTGTCCCTAAAAAAAATTCACTCAGCTGACTTTCTGACTGACAGGCGCTGCACGCCTAGCCAGCGTCGCACCCGGGTGATCCAAAAATTACTAAATCAATGTGCAGCGCCTGGGAGATAGGCGCCACCTATACAGTGTAGCGCCTAGCACTAGTGGTTGCTTCATTGCAACCACTAGTGCAACGCCTAGAGGCTAGGCGCGACACTGTATAGTGTGGCGCCTAGCTCTTAGGCGCTGCACATTGACTTAGTATTTTTTAGGCAGTCCGGGGTGCGACGCTGGTCAGACGTGTAGCGCCTGTCAGTGAGCCGTTGCACAGTGTAGCGTGACGTCTTCGTGTTGGGCGCCACTTAAAAAGGTCAGCTAAGTGAATTTTTTTAGGGGCAGTTCATTTTGTGAAATGATTTCATCCACAGGTCAAAATTGTTAAATTTGCCATATGAAGGGGCTGTTTGGTTCCTAATCATACCTTGCCACACCTAACCTTATGCAAGTTTGACCAAGTTAGGTAGGTGTTTGGTTCTAGCCACGCCTAAGGCAAGAATTTTTTTATGAGCAGTGAACCCCACATGTTATAGACACAAAAAGTGTAGCAAGATTCCCGTAGGCAAGCCAAAGTGTGGCTAACAATTTGAGCAACTCAACTAAGGCAAGTGTGGCAAAAATCATGTGGCAAAGATAGTCACAATCCAAACAACCCCGAAGTATTATCTTTGTTATCAAAGCTCGCGTATCATTTCATTGATAGAAGAAGTTAGAGCGAGTAGAAGATGTTGTACAACACATGATACAGACATAAGAGGTGCAAACATGGTGCCTGGAACAGAGAGACATGGGATGCTCGGTCCAAACAGAGAAAAACATAGCTAAACTCGCCACCCTCAAAAGTAGCCCAGACCAACAACAGACGGCCAACATCTCCAGATCGAGAACCGGAGACGTATTCAACAAACAAGACATCACCTTCATGAAGGAGAACGACACCGAGACGTCGTCGCTGTCCAATCCGGAGAACCGGACCTAGGGTTTCCCTTGCTGTTCGAGGAGGGGCACAGATAACTGTCGTGACATCGCCTCCAAGAAGGGGACAACATCCGCTGGTGTTGCCGCTGCCAGCATAGGATGCAAGGATTTCGCCCTGGACAGATTTTTAGTAATCCCAAGCCGCCGAAGCACGAATGGGAGAAGAGAAAGTCGGGAATGCCCCGAAACCATGGACGGAAGAAGGGGAGCAACACCCATCGTCGAAGAGGCACCAGTTGCCGCCAGACGCGGGAGTAACGAAGCGGCAGAGCCGCGGAGGGAAGACGGGGCACGGAGGTAGGCGGCTGGGCGGAATGGGAGGCGGTGGGGGACGTGATAGTGGATGGAGGTACATCTCCAACTTATCAACTTTTCCAAACACTTTTGCTCTTGTTTTGGACTCTAATTTACATGGTTTGAATGAAACTAACCCAGAATGACATTGTTTTCAGTAGAACTATCTTGGTGTTATTTTTGTGTAGAAATAGAAATTCTCGAAATTGAACGGAACTTTGCAGAGATTTTTTATGAAATATATGAAAAATACTGGAGCAAAGAAGTACGAAACGGATCCCACCATGAGGCCATAAGCTAGGTCATCCATGCTGGCTTGTGGGTCCCACAGACCTCCGGCTGACTGAATTGCAAGCCTATAAATTCTGTCTTCCCGAGAACAAAATCAGAGAGAAAGTTTCATCATGTTTTATGATATGGAGCTGCCGCCACCTCTTGTTCTTCATCGGGAGCCCTAATCCGGAGTCTGTTTGAGGTTCCGAAGAGAGGGATTCGTTGCCGTCGTCATCACCAACTCTTCTCCATCAATAATTTCATGATGCTCACCATCATTACTGAGTAATCCCTTGTAGGCATGCTGAAGGTAGAGGAGATGGATAGGATATCTTATGTAATCGTGTCAATTTGTTAGGTCTTGATCCCTCGTATCCATTATGTTCTGAGACTGATGTTCCTATGACTCTCCTATGCTTAATGCTTGTCACTAGGGCCTGAGTGCCATGATTTCATATCTGAGCACTTATACTTCCATGAATATATATGAGATATTGATCTTACTTGCAAGTTCTCTGCACCTGTTATTGTTCTAAACCTTAGACCCCAAGGTGACAATAATTGGGACATCAAAATGGATGACTTTAACTTGGGGAGTTCATGTATTCAATTTGTGCTAATGTTTTGTTCCGATTCTCTATTAAAAAGAGCGCCTTAGTTACCCTTAATTTTCATTAGGACATCGCTGCCACGAAAGGTGGGACAAAAGATGGCATGCAAGTTCTTACCGCAAGCACGTTTGACTATATACGGAATACATGCCTACATATAATTGATGAATTGGAGCTATTGTGTACCGCTATAGGTTGTTACTGCTACATATTGAACCTCATCTAAATATCCATCCCTACTCCATGCCTACACTTTAATATCATTGCTTTGCTCAAGCTACTACTGCTGCTTTGTTTGCTACAAAACTGCTACTACTGTTACTGCCACTGTTACCGTTACTATTTTTATCACTGCTATCATATTATTGTGCTAATAATAAATTGCCGCAACGAAGTGATTCTCAGGTGTGGTTTGATAACCCACAAGTATAGGGGATAGCCTTTCTCGATAAGTAAGAGTGTCGAACCCAACGAGGAGCTAAAGGTAGAATTTATATTCCCTTCAAATTCTATCGACCACCGATACAACTCTACGCACACTTAACGTTCGCCTTATCTAGAACAAGAATAAAACTACTTTGTAGGTGTAAGGATAAGTTTGCAAGAATAAAACTAGAAGTACTTAGCGAGAATGAAACTAGGAGTAATTTGCAAGATAATAAAAGTTAGTTGTCTAGTGGAAAGCTTTTGTAAAACAAGAGAAAAATTTGTTCCTAGGAAATTGATAATTAAACCGATAATCATTATTGCAATTTTATATGAGGGAGAGGCATGAGCTAACATACTTTCCGTAGTTGGATCATATGCACCTATGATTGGAACTCAAGCAAGCATTCTCAACTACTGAATATCATTCAGGCAAAACCCAACCATAGCATTAAGTAACAAGTCCTCTTTACTCCCATACGCAACAACCCCCTTACTCAGGTAATAATAATCACGATCATCAACCAACCCATAGGAAAAAACAAATCTACTCAAACATCATAGGATGACAACACATCATTGGATAATAATATGTGGCATAAAGCACCATGTTTAAGTAGAGATTACAGCGGGAAGAGAGAGGTTACACCGTTGCATACACTACAAAAAAAGACACATCCATGACATTTTGGGATGAATGGATTTTTTTCCTGTCATGCTCATGACACTTCTATGACGATAATTGTGATAAAACCACGTATCATCATAGATGTGATGGGCTCCTACTTCTATGACAAAAAACCATGATAGAAAATGGGCTTTTCGTCTTGGGCGGGCCAGCGACGCACCTGCATGACATTCTTTGGGCCGTCCATGATGGAAAAAATCATGGTAGAAGCGAGGGCGAGGAAAATTTCGGGGAGTTCCCTAATGCGGTGGGTGGTCAGGGCCGAGCGATGCATGGAGGTTTGCGCGTTTCTCTCGTACACGCACACGCGTGTGTGTGAGGCATCGGGTGAGGGAGTCCTGGATTAGGGGGTCCTCGGACAGCCGGACTATATGCTTATGCCGGACCGTTGGACTATGAAGATACAAGATTGAAGACCTCGTCCCGTGTCCGGGTGGGACTCTCCTTTGCGTGGAAGGCAAGCTTGGCAATTACGATATGTAGATTCCCTTCTCTGTAACCGACTCTGTGTAACCCTAGCCTCCTTCGGTGTCTATATAAACTGGAGGGTTTAGTCCGTAGGGCAACGACAATCATAATCATAGCCTAGCTTCTAGGGTTTAGCCTCTACGATCTCGTGGTAGATAAACTCTTGTAATACTCATATCATCAAGATTAATCAAGCAGGAAGTAGGGTATTACCTCCATAGAGAGGGCCCAAACCTGGGTAAACATTGTGTCCCCCACCTCCTATTACCATTAGCCTTAGACGCACAGTTCGGGACCCCCTACCCGAGATCCATCGGTTTTGATACGGACATTGGTGCTTTCATTGAGAGTCCCACTGTGTCGTCACCATAAGGCTTGATGGCTCCTTCAATCATCTACAGCAATGCGGTCCAGGGCGAGGTTTTCCTCCTCGGATAGATCTTCGTATTCGGCGGCTTCGCACTACGGGACAACTCGCTTGGTCATCTGTAGCAGATCGATAGCTATGCCCCTGGCCATCAGGTCAGGTTCGGAAGCCTGAATTACACCGCTGACATTTGCGGAGACTTGATCTTCGACAGATTCAAGCCCATAACAGGTGCACCCCGCGGTCGCGATGAGCATGACCTAGATCTGCCATTGGACGGTATTCAGGAGATCGCACCTGCAGCTGCCCTGGCTTTAAATCCGGAGCAGATCATGCCATCCGAGGATGGGTGGATGGACCCCGCCACGGAGGCCATACACTCAGCGGAGATAGAGCCAAACACAGACTTCGCCTCCAATGAGGTCTGTGTCATCGGACCCTCGGACTCATCTCGGGCCATAGGCTCCGAACCGCGTGCATCCGTGCCCCTCGAACCTGATTGGGCACCGATCATGGAGTTTAGCTCCGCGGATATCTTTCAGCACTCGCCCTTGGCCGACGTGCTAAACTCATTGAAATATCTCTCCCTGTCACGAGACTCTTGGCCGAACTATGCCCTCCACGCCATCAAAACCTACCCCTCA
The DNA here is from genome assembly GCF_018294505.1 of Triticum aestivum. Classification (NCBI taxonomy): domain Eukaryota; kingdom Viridiplantae; phylum Streptophyta; class Magnoliopsida; order Poales; family Poaceae; genus Triticum; species Triticum aestivum. The sequence continues at coordinate 413,120,179 of NC_057813.1, read as the reverse complement.
AGTTGAAAGGACCAGCTCGGCACTAGTTGAAAAGCCTCCCCAAAAATTCCATTGGAAGTTGGGAGGAACTCGAGGACGCTTTCAGGGCTAATTTTCAAGGGACATATGTCCGACCTCCGAATGCAGACGATTTAAGTCACATAATCCAACAACCCGGAGAGTCAGTCCGTAAGCTTTGGAACAGATTTCTCACCAAGAAGAACCAAATCATCGACTGTCCGGACGCTGAAGCCCTAGCAGCTTTCAAACACAGTATCCGGGACGAATGGCTTGCCAGACACCTCGGCCAGGAAAGCCAAGGATAATGGCAGCCCTAACAACTCTTATGACCCGCTTTTGCACGGGCTAGGACAGTTGGTTGGCCCGTAGCGGCACCAGCGATCCACGCACATCCGAAATCAGGGATGGCAATGGAAAGCCGCGACGCAATAAAAATAAGCGTCAAAATAATGAAGACAGCCCAGACAATACAGCGGTAAACGCCGGATTCAGCGGCTCCAGACCCGGCCAACGGAAAAAGCCATTTAAAGGCAGCAGCGATGGTCCGTCCAGTCTAAATAAAATTCTAGACAGGTCCTGTCAAATTCATGGCACCCCTGAGAAACCTGCGAATCTCACCAACATAGAATGCTTGGTCTTCAAGCAGGCCGACAAGCTAAACGCCGAACACAAGGGGAGGGAGCCGCCAAGTGAAGATGAGGATGAACCTAGCCAGCCGAACACTATGGGACAGAAAAAAATTCCACCAGAGGTCAAAATAGTAAACATGATTTACGCCACCCACATACCAAAGAGGAAGCGGAAAATTGCACTCCGAGACGTATACGTTGTGGAACCATTCGCCCCCAAATTCAATCCATGGTCGGCCTGCCCGATCACCTTCGATCGCAGGGATCATCCGACTATTATCCGACATGGAGGTTCGGCCGCCTTGGTGCTCGACCCAATAATTGACGGATACCATCTCACCCAAGTCCTCATGGACGGCGGCAGTAGTCTTAATCTAATATATCAGGACACTGTCCGCAAGATGGGGATAGACCCGTCGAGAATCAACCAAAGCAGTACTACCTTTAAAGAAGTAATACCAGGCGTAGAGGCCCGCTGCACGGGCTCTTTGACGTTAGAGGTTGTATTCGGCTCTCCCACCAACTTTCAAAGCGAAGAACTAATCTTCAACATCGCCCTGTTCCGGAATGGGCTATCATGCACTACTCGGAAGAACGGCCTTCGCTCGTTTCAACGCAGTACTGCATTACGCTTTTCTTAAACTTAAGATGCCCAATCCACGCGGCGTCATCACTATCAGCAGAAACACAGAGCATTCTCTTCACGCGGAAGACTATGTGGCGGCTCTAGCAGCCGAATCACTGAACGGCCTCTTCAACCCAAGTAACTGATCGGTCCTCGAGACCACGGAGACGGCTAGACGTGTCCGACACACCACTAGTTGTGCAGCCCTGATAAACTTGAGCTTAATTAATGGTTATGCCCCATATGTGGTGCTAGGAGCTACCCGCACAAGGCCCATAGTTTGGCCGGAATGTATTTACACTCAAGATATCAAATTTTCACGGTTCATTAAGATTGACCGACTTTACGCACGGTCACACCAGATTCTTTCACCTGGGTTTTTTCTTTCTTTTTACAGATGACCATCGTACTATACCCTTACATGATACGGCACAACGGAGACAAAGGCGCAGATGTGCAGCAGGGCCCCGTTACAAGGTTTCTTTTTAGATTAAGACCCTGTGTAAACCTTTTTTATTGTCTCTTGTTGGCTCACACCCTCTTCGCACTTGAAATGACCAAGAGGGATAGTAGCATTATTGGCAAGCTTATTATTTGCCGATCTAAAATAGACGTTACAAGGGCAGCAACCAATGTGTTTTTGGGATCTATGGTCTCACCACAGCCGCTCTTTCGTCACACCAGATTAATGCACGTACCTGGAAATTCAGGGCTCATTATCGAAGGCGGTACTCAGCCCAGTATATGTTGTAAAGTCCGAATACCTTTGGGAGTGTTCGGCGTCGCGAGTTTAGCCTTATATGCATCAGCTCCGAATCATGTCTTTGGTCAATAGTTGGGTTTACCCGGCTCTTGTGTTTTGCTACCTTACGTTCCGCTGTATCGGCTAAGGTGGCACGGGGAGAACTACTATGATTGTGCCCCGGTTTATCCGGATGAGCACCTCAGTAGAGAAAGCCAAAAACTGACTATCATGATAAAGCGAGAGACTGGTCAACCACTCGATGACTTAGCGGAATCTTCGTGATTCCTCTGCATTAACGAACGACCGGTTTGCCGGTCACGTATGTACACGCACCATATTCGGATGAGCGCGGACATACCAGGGGCTATATAGTAGCACCACTGTCAAACTCCTATGGCTAAGTGAAAGTGTTAAATCTATATGTCTGATTGCCTCGTTCGCCGTGCTATCACCTCCTTAACGGACCAAGATGTTGGATCAAGTGTGATTACGCGCGTTGCCGAACACCCCCGCATTATATGCGTGGGGGTTGAAGCCGACGACTACAAACTTTCAGGTTATATACATATATACATAAGCGGCCGCACAGGAGGCACTACAATACTTTACGGGCAAAAGTATAAATATAGCCTTTATTATCAAAAACATTATTTTACAATCAAGATACATGTCACTGGAACATGGTATTCTGTGAGCACTAAGCCTCTATTAAACGGGCACCTTCTAAGACTTCTTCAAAATAGTGCTCGGGTGAGTCCTGACCCCTGGCGGACCCCTGGTTGCAATATTGGTGGCCTCCATCTTCGCCCAATATGTCTTAACATGGGCAAGGGCCATCCGCGCACCCTCTATGCACGCCGACCTCTTAACGGCGTCGATATGCGGCACAACACGAAGAAATCGTTGCACCAAACCAAAATAACTATCCGGACTTGGTTCTTTCGGCCACAGATGACCCACGACGGCCTTCATGGCAAGCCCGGATAACCTATGGAGCTCGGCCCACTCGGCCATCTGCTCATTCAACAGCAGCGGACGCCTTGGAGCACTGAACTGCGACCAGAAAAACCTTTCCACCTCATGATCTTCTCGATCCTTGAAATACTGCGTCGCGTCAGCAACACTCTTTGCCAAATCCAAGTACGCGTCTGAAGAACTCCATAATTGGTCAAGAGGGGCATACTTCGGATCGCCGAATTTCGTTCACAATAAAAAAGGGCTTCCCTGCCGCAATATCACCGGCTTGCCGAAGCTCCTCCTGAGCCGCTCTAATCTCAGAGCGAGTTTCCTTTGCTACTTGTAAGGCCTTCTCTAGGTCAGCCATTTTCGTTTAGTTTTCCCTTTCAAGAAGCTCATATCGGCTTGTGGCATTTTGTAGCTCAAGAGCCATATTGGCTATTTTATCCTCACTTTGGCGATGAGCAGCCCGTTCGGCTGTTAATTTTTCAGCTGCCTTCATGGCAGCCGCATCGCTTCTCCTGGCTTGCTCCTTGGCCTGGGCAAGCTCTGCCCGAAGGGTCTCCACGGCGGCAGCTCCATCTGCAGTCAAAGCATATTATAAATCCTAGCATCATGCTCTTATTAATATTTGCTGACCACCCAAATATACATACACTGTGCCTCGTCAAGCCGTTTGTTCACAAGCGTGATGTCCACATCCGCCATGTCAAGTTGCCGCCTCAGTTCGGCAAATTCAGCAGTCCGGTCAGCCGCCCGATCTGCAGCCGCCTGCGTACAAAATCAGTGCTATTATTACCTGAGACTATGATCCTCTGGTCGCCTCGTCCGGACGGCAACTAGAGTCTCAGGGGCTACTATCTATATAAAGCACACCTTGCGTGTATGGTACAATCAAATGTATATCACTTTGCATACCTGAAAGCCTCTTAGCAAGCTCGTAAAAGCTTCATTCAATCCGCTCTTTGCGAATGAAATCCTCTCTACCACCATACCCATTAAGGTATGATGTGCCTCTGAGATATTCTCTTGCTGCAGAAGACCCATCAATGTGTCCGGTTGTACACCGGGCGATCCCGGGCATTTTCTGTTGGTCTCCCTAGGAGCCGAGAACCCCGGACTTCGGGCGGCCGAAGAGTTACCTTCTGGCCTTTGCGGATCGGGAGAGACCTACCGGGACGACACCTCAGGGTTGTCCGCCTCATGAAGCGGGGAAGTGGGAGGAGGCGTTTCGCTCTCCATCATCTCCGGAAGAAGATCCCCCGAGGACGAACATTGTTGAGAAGGGCTATGAGCCGGACTGCAAAACATATGTCTCGGTTGTTACTCTAAGGAAATGAACGGGGCATGCTTACTAAAGTACCTTTGTTCACTTACGTCTTGGTTGACGGCTGGCCCCCTTGTGGGCGCTGTGTGGCAAGGTTGCCCTCCGAGGCAGGGCCCCTGATGCAGGTTTCTTCCCTCGTTTGGAGACCTCTGCTTCCAAATCTTCAGGGGCGCTCCTTTTCTTCCCTGGGGAGAAGGGATGCTAGAATCTCCTCCCCGTTCACCCTTCGGCACGGGGATACTAATTCCTCCCAGTGAGGATGCATAATGTACCTCCAGCATGAAGTCCACTATCGGCTTCCCTATTCCTTCCCTTGTCCTCCCCTGATGGCACTTGATAAGGTGCGCGAGCTAGCATCCTGGTTAGTACAGGATCCGGCGAGTCTTCAGGAAGAGGGGCCGAACACCTGATCCTCTCCGCCTTTCTTATCCAGTCCTAGCCGAGGGTGGTTATTTAGAATGATGTTGTGAAGAATATAATGACAACATGTTCGGTCGCGGAATTACTTACTTGGGTATCTGGACGGTTGCAGTTGAGACCCGCATCATCTCTTGTGCCCGGACACTTTATTCGTGATCCAAAGAATAATCGATACATCCCTTCGAGCGTCACGCCGAAGAAGTGCTGAATGGTTCACGGTCCTTCCGGGTTGAACTCCCACATGCGGAGAGATCGACGTTGGCATGGCAGGACCCGATGAACTAGCATTACTTTAATTACTTTGACAAGACTGATATCCCCGTTGAGGAGATCTCGGATGCGGCTTTGCAATGTCAGCACGTCATTAACCGGTCCCTAGTCCAGCCCCTTGTTGACCCATGATGCAAGTTGTGGTGGAGGGGCCGAGCGGAAGGCTGGGGTGGCTGCCCACTTTGTACCTCGGGGTGCTGTGATGTAACACCACTCCCGTTGCCATGGGTCGGACACCTCCGGGAAGGAACCCTGTGGCCATAAGGGGTCGGCACCTTTGCTTACTATACCGCCTCCGCACTCCGCGTGTTGCCCGTCGATCATCTTCGGCTTCACATTGAAGGTCTTGAGCCATAAGCCGAAGTGTGAGGTAATGCGGAGGAAGGCCTCACACACGACGATAAACGACGAGATGTGAAGGAAGGAATCCGGAGCTACATCATGAAAATCTAGCCCGTAATAGAACATGAGCCCTCTAACGAAGGGATGAAGACCGAAGACTAGCCCTCGGATGAAGTGGGAGATGAATACAACACTCTCTTTGGGTTTGGGAGTAGGAATAACGTGCCCTTGGGCAGGAAGCATGTGAAGGATTTCGGTGGTCAGATACCTAGCCTCCCTAAGCTTCTTGATATCCTCCTTTGTGACAGAAGAGGCCATCCACCGGCCTTGAGGGTTGGATCTGGACGTGATTGAAGGTCTGGAGCGTGTGGACTGAACCTTGGGTGTTGGAACTCGAGGTAGGAGAAGGGAAGGATCAGGCGTGGAAAGAAAAGGGTAGGTCTTGGCCTCTTTATAAAGAGGATGAATGTCAAACGTCCTCCGCGTGGCCGTTTGGAACTTGCCTAAACTGAGGAGTCATACTAGCGGCACGGTTGGGTTACCCATGCCCGTATTAATGAGAATCCCGTGATAAGGGGGACACGATCCCTGCTTCAACAAGACGTGCCAATAAAACTGCCTCACATGACGTGCAATGCCAGGTTGGAAAAAACGGTTTTGATAAGTAACCGGGACGCGGCGTGATGTCACGCTAGGTAAAAGTTGTCAGCAGATTAGATTCGTGGAATATTGTGCTCTCTACGGTGGTACGTGGAATTTATTTTGCAGAGTCGGACACGATTCATGTGTTCAAAATCTACCTTGGAGTATTTGGGGAAGGAACCCGCCTTGCAATGCCGAAGACAATCTACGTGCCGGACTCATCGTTATTGAAGCCTGGTTCAGGGGCTACTAAGGGAGTCCTGGATTAGGGGGTCCTCGAACAGCCGGACTATATGCTTATGCCGGACTGTTGGACTATGAAGATACAAGATTGAAGACTTTGTCCCGTGTCCGGGTGGGACTCTCCTTTGCGTGGAAGGCAAGCTTGGCAATTCCGATATGTAGATTCCCTTCTCTATAACCGTCTCTGTGTAACCCTAGCCCCCTCCGATGTCTATATAAACTGGAGGGTTTAGTCTGTAGGACAATGACAATCATAGTCATAGGCTAGCTTCTAGGGTTTAGCCTCTACGATCTCGTGGTAGATCAACTCTTGTAATACTCATATCATCAAGATCAATCAAGCAGGAAGTAGGGTATTACCTCCATAGAGAGGGCCCGAACCTGGGTAAACATTGTGTCCCCCGCCTCCTGTTACCATTAGCCTTAGACGCATAGTTCGGGAACCCCTACCCGAGATCCACCGGTTTTGACACCGACATCGGGCTCTAACTGAACCCAGGCGAGCCCGCACGAGCGATTGCAGTAGCTATGTTACTGAACCCGAGCTATCGATCCCTTGGCTATTAAGTAAACCTGAGCGATTCCTTTGCTACTGCTGCTAACTGAAGCCAATCGAACCTGCTGCCTCTTGATGAACAATGACCATTGTTGGGGGTTGGATGAACAGTTCCTGGTGGGTGTTGGATGAATAGGACCCCGTGGTAGTAGAGGCCGTTGCCGCTGGATGGACAGGACCCCGATCGAGGAGGTGGGGTGGATGAACAGGACCACCTGGAGGGCTGGTTGAATAGCCGGTGGAGGCTGGATGAACAGTAACTCGTGGATGAATAGTAACCCGTGGAGGCTGGAGGAAGTCGACGGTGGATGAACAATAGCAGGTGGAGGCTGGAGGAAGTCGACAGTGGATGAATAGTAGCCTATGGAGGCTGGAGAGAGGCAGTAGAAGGTGGATGAACATTACCCCCTGGAGTCCCGGTTTGCGGTAGGCCACACCCCTACCGATGAATAGGACCCTGTTTCGACCGTAGGCGCTCCAACACAAGTCTGTTTCCTCCATTTTGTGGTAGGCCACACCCCACCCGATCAATGGGACCCCGTTTCAACCGTAGTCGGTGGAACAGAAGGCCGTTTCCTCCATACTGCGGTATGCCAGACCCTGTTTCGGTTGTTTCGTCCAAGCCGGTTGGCTCCCGATGAACATGATGCATTCCGTTGCCTCCCGATGAACACGATGCAGTTTCTCCATTTTGACCCAGCCGGTTGGCTTCCGATGAACGGGATGCCATTGCTGCCATCTGTTGCCTCTCCATGTACACAAGCCTTGGCCGTACGTATGTGTGAGTACGTGTTTGAGACCCCGCCCGTATGTATGTACGTGGCCGTATTTTTTGGCATCTGGATGTATGTATGTGTACACAATTTTAACTAGACTGCCTAAACTGCTAGGTCGTGGGCTCTACTACTACACGTGCTGCTGCTTGCTTTGCCATGGTTCATCGTTGCAGAGAGACCGATCGACTGTAGTGACCCGATCCCAATGGATCGAAGTCTCTGTGCTTAAGTGTCATCCCTGGATCGGTATGCTAACACACGCAATACTCGAGGAATTAGAAAAGATTTCAATCACACACTTATTACATCGAGGTCCTCGTAAATAGTATTTATTACAAAAATAATATGGCTGAAGGCCAACTAAATAAAGTAACTGCGGAAGCTTCGAAGAAAAATGAGTCCATCAACTCCATGACATAACTGAGTGCATGACAACGACCTATCGCACCTTATTCTTCGTCGGAAAACTCTGCAACATGAGACATTGCAACCGTGTAGGTCAGCACATGGAATATGCTGGCAGAGTCACACTATAGAGCAAATGAATGAAAGGGACTATTTCTACATGCATATTTGGCTGGTGGAGGCTTTATGTTTAATTTTGCATAAAGCTAATTTTTCCCTACAACAAAGGAATACATTTTATTTACTACCAAGTTTATGCCGTTATTGAGAAGGTTCCTCCAACTCAATCCCAAAGTTAACCAAGTATAATCAATAAATCCAATACATTAATTAAAAGTGATGAGATCAACAAAATATTTACTTCTAGATACTCATATTGTCCATAACCGGGGACACGGCTAACCATGATTAGTTTGTACACTCTAAAGAGGTTTGCGCACTTTTCCCCAGAAGACTCGACCGCATCCATGATTGGAAGATCGAGACATAGTCTTTCTGAAGCATTAACTCTTTACTCTGGGTAGACCGGTACACCTCCTTTCCCCTACATCTGCAAGTCTACCACTGAAAGAGGTCACACAACTTACTCAACTATGCCAGAGCCCAGAATGGCTTGTGTCTGCACACGGAAGTTTCTAGGCATGAAATATTATATGATCCCTTTGAGCCTGGGTGGCGGACCAGGTAATCACACGGGTACTTCGGGATTCCCATGGGCAAGCACTGGTTTCTCTAGGTGCCCCAAACAATCCACCCAGATCTGTATTCAAGTTGCCACCTTAATGTTGTCCAAAATTATTATCTCTCACAACTTACATGAATCTCACAAACCAATCCCCGTCTACGAGCATGGCTAAGCAATGTATGAGCATAACGTATATTCCCGGGGTGATCAAAGGTAATAGGTTCCTACCTCATGAACTACAACCAAACCACATGTTCCCCATCCTACTCATGCAAATCTTCGAGGGATAAAACTAATGCATAGTAAAACTGGGTATTGAAAAGTATGATCAAAGTGTAACTTGCCTTGCTGACGATCGGAAAACTCTAGGGATTCGTAGTAACAAGCTTCGCACTCCGAAAAATATATGATAAACAAACAATAGCATACATAAGCACTCAAGCAAAAGATGCAAAGAAAACCGAATAAACGATTCAGAAAACTCAAAACAAGCAAATAACTAATCTAAATAGAAAACAATTTTTTAACAACATTATAATTATGTGGATTAGATCTTAACACAAGGTACATGTGGTTAGCTACGATTTGCAAAAAGAATCAACTAAAACGGAGCTACGAAACTCAAGATACGACCAAAACAAGATCAAATTTAAATCTGAACCAAACTCAAATTATAATTTTGAAAAACGTGTTCAAGTTTGATTACTGGATAGATGAGATCACTCTGAAGATTAGTGTTGGTTTCGTCGAATTTGGACAAATGAGCAAAAATTTGTGCTAGTTTGAAACGTAGGGACTAATTTGTAAATAAAAACTACGAACAGGTCCCTGGCAGAAAAACCAAAATAAAAAGAAAAACCTATCGAACGAACATCCTATACAAAACCTAACAGAGCGAAAACCGTTCGCTACCGAATCCTAACAACCGAACGCTCGCTAACTAAAAAAATCAAAAACGAAAAAAACGAGATCTGGACCGTTGGGTCCAGATCGGACGGTCGAGGGCGGAGGGAGCTACCAGCGGCGGCGGTGGTCGACGGTAGCGAGGCGGATGGCGGCGGCGGCGGGCTCGAGTGGGGCGACGACGTCAGGGTCCGGCGGTGGCGGTGGAGTGCGGCGGCGGCGGCTGTGGCGACGGCAGCGGCAGCGACGGATGGCGACTTGCAGCGGCGGCACGTCCAAGTGCGGCTGGCGATGTGAGAAGGAGAAGGGGCGGGGCCGGGGCTTATAAAGGCCGGGGGGCGGTGGCTTGTGGGAGGCGGCAAGGCGGCGGGGTGGCGTGCCCGAGTGGGACTCGGCGGCGGCGGCGACGTGCTCCGGCCGTACTCCCGGTCGAAGTCGGTCACAGGCGTGGGCGGCTAGCTGGGCCGCGTCCTGGCGGGGTGCTGGGCCGGCCCAGTTCGGTGGAGAAGTTTCTTTAAACAATTTTATAGAGAGACAAAACACACTAAACATAAATAAATAAATATCCAAAAAATACCAGAAAAATTCACATAATAATATGGCCTTATTAGTGACCCAGTGAACATTTTTCTGGGCATAAATGCCTAAACTAAAAACAAACATTTTAGTACTAATTACTTCGCAAATAAATAAATAAACTAGCAAATAAAATCAAATAAAATATCCAAAAATTCAAAATTCAATTTTAATATTTCTTTGCTGTTTTTGAAGAAGTCCTTTTATCTTCTCTCTTTATTTTGAAATAATTGGAAAAGAACATTGAAAAACAATTTGATCCAATTTACCAAAGTTTGATAAATCAAAATGGACTTTTTGTGAACCTCCAACTCTCTCAAATTGGTCCTTGAGTTGCTTAAGGTCTCTTGGATAAAAAATGCAACTAAAGCAAAAGTAACAAAATACATAAATCATGGATGCATATGAATGATCTATAAATAACATTCAAATTGAAAATTGAGATGTTACATCGACCAATATATGTGCGTACACGTTCACGACCAGACAGACAACCCTATGTACGGTTCGACCGGGTGGGTCCCAACTGTTAGGGAGGATAAGGAGGCATTTCCTTGCGTGCGAAGATACACTACTGCAGGATGCTGCTAGCGCGACACTACGATCAAAGACCCTTTGACGAAATTGTGTGTGATGCATTAATCACAAATGATGGTGTCAAAAACCCGTCAAAAAAGGTGCTAAACGTTTGCGATGACGGATGCATGAAACACGGCTTAGATTTTAGTTCTCCGTGTGATGCAGGGCATACGGTTTAGTACAATTAACTGTTTGCAATGAGCAGCAACAAAAGAAACTGGCAGCCAGATGAAGGTGTGTGCGCTATACAACATACGGCTCACTAGGATGAACTGTTTGTGATTAGGCAACAAAAAAGAAATAGCCAGCCAGATCAAGGTGTGTGCAATATACGACATGCGGTTCACTCGAATGAACTATTTGCGTTGAGATAAGAGAACATAAACGGTTCAATATAACAAGTTGTGTGTGATACGCGACAAACAAGTCTGTAATCAGAAATGCGTGCAAAGACCGATAATAACACAGATGATTGCTGCTAATAAGACGTGTGTGTTGTGTGATGGGATTGCATACAGAACAACAACATACACACACACACACACACTTATAAGGACATGGTTGCATAACCAAATTAAACATCCACTTACATAGGTGGCTACTACAATCAAGTAAACTATTACATGCATAATTACATAGGTGGATACTACACACATGATATTTCAAGACACCAAAGTAAACTATATATCACATGCATGATTAACTAGCATAAATGATCATCTAATCATCATCTACTTCTTGTGACAGTTGCTCTGCTTGTGGCTCGATCCGGGCTCGTCGATTTGGGTAACGAGGCACTTCCTCATGTCAACGATCCGCATGTGCATCTCGTAGCATGTGTACATGCTCTTGACCGCAAACGTGAGGTGAGGTTCATCCAGTTGCTGCATCCAGGCCCTGTGCCAGGACACGTGACTTGTTCTCTGGCATCATGCTTCATCTTTTCATAGTAGGAGTCGATGATGGCCGAGTCAAGTTCAACCATGGAGTCCTTCTTCGTGCTTTCCTAGACCCTATAGTGCTCACGGATTTCGACAAGGTTCTTGCAGGCCAAGCCCATAACCCTGAGCGCTTTTACATCGTCAGTGGTTTCCACCATAGTGAACTTGTAGTCGGTGCTATTGACAAACCTGGCAAAATGGACGCAATGCTTTGTGGACGTGGTAGATGAGGCCATGATGGCGCACGCACAACTGGGCGACGACAACCTTCTGATCTTTGCCAGGAAGACCGTCGGTGTACTGGAGGTCGATGCCGACCACCTTGTACTTGTCTCCAGCAAGCAACTGCTCAACGATGTTGATGTAGTCGTCCACCACGGCCGGGTCGATGGTGTGCAACACCGAGAGATCCGTTTCCCTCGTGTGGGTCTCCATTTTATGCTCGCCGAACTCCATTGGAGCGCCGCTAGACATCCCCTCTCTATGTGTCGTCATGGGTGTGCTTGTTGTGTTGTGGGGCGTGATCGAAAGGTTGAAGAGACTAAGGTTATAATGGCCGCGGGAATTAAAGGGGAAGCCGGATGGCCTGGAATATCGACCCGCCCTGAGGGCAGTTCTAATTCACAACGCGCAACTCCATCGTGCCGCACGTAACTGCATCGCATGGCAACGCGCGTGAAGCAAACGCATGCACATGGGGGCCCCGACGTGATCGTGCGCAGGCCCAACCGCTGGCAAAGCGCGCGCGGAGGGACGCGAGCAGAGCACTCCACGGTCGCCTCAACAGCGAGCAACCATATATATGCATATAGCAGTTGAACACGCAAAGGAAAAGTTGTCCACAAGCCAAGCGCGCCGACAGACTCGAGCAGAGTGTGTCGCAGCGCCTAATGGCAAGCACAACATGCTGTGGCACCTAACGGCGAGCAGAGCTTGCCGAGGGACGCGAGCAGAAGCCGACACAGTGATACATGACAAATAAGATGAACTGTGCAAGCGATGTCGGAGACATCAAGCACGAATCAGATTAGAGTTGCGTGTGCGATACGTGGCATACAGTTGACCATCCTAGCTGTTTGTGATGGGATAAGCCGTGTGTGTTGTGGGAAAATACTTGCTGGTATATAACCTCAAATTTAACCAACAAAATGTTAAGGCATGTTACAATAATTATATAACTGGAAACTATGTTCAAATACGAATCCAACGATATAATCTTTGGCGACATGCATTCATATTTTATTAATCAAATCCTACTTATAAACCAGGACGGGGGTATAGTAGGTAATTAAATCGCAAATGTTTTTTATTAACTGTATATGTACATGTTCTTTCCTCCTCCTCTCGCACGTCTTGTCACCCTGCTACCGCAGACGGTTCGAGCGCAAGCTTGAGCAGCACGCGGTGGCGTTCTTTTGGCCAAACGGTGGTGAGCCCATTCCCGCGCAACCGCGCAGGTTCCCGCGCAAGCTTTCCGCCCAACTTGGTGAAATCCCCCAAAGTCCCAATGCTTACCAGCCTACTATATAAACCCTCACGGCCGGTGAGTCTTGCGTTCATTTCCCCCTCCCTCCTTGTAGCTTATCTCGTCTGCTTCTCGCACAATCGGCAATGGCACCGGTCCGTCGCCGTCGCTCAGCCACTCCGCTATCATTAGAGCACAACTCCAGCTGGGAGGCTACACCACGGCGGCGGCGCAGTCCCCGGTGTAGTGTAGTGCATGTGGCGTCCTTGTCGGGTGTGCGCGGAACACCCACCACACGCTCGGCTGTCGGTGCCCGTCGGCAGCTATTGCCGGCCGCCGTTGCCGCCATAGCACCGTTGAAAGCCAGGGCCATCACCCGCTCCGTGTCACAACCTGAAGGTGGGAGGTGGCCGTCGTGGTCGCCACCCCACTGCCGGCCACCATGGCCATCACCCGCTCCGCCACCGCGGCCCGAAGGCGGGAGGTGGTGGTCGTGGCCGCCACCCCATCGTCGGCCACCGTGGCTGCCAACCCACCGTCGATTGCTGGGATGAGCACCCGCTCCGCCACCTCCGCCTGAAGGAGGGAGGCGGAGGTGGAGGCCTGCACGTTTGGCAGCAACCTTACACACTACATCGAGTTCCTGCGGGAGGAGGAGGAGGAGCGCCTCGTCGAGCATGGAAAGAGCCTTACCGCCGCCATGGCCGCGACACATGCCGACGCAGAGGCAAGGAATCAAGAGATCTACAAGTAGTCCGGTCACTTCGAGAGGGTCGTTTGGAGTGGTAGAGGGCGTTTGAGGTGAGCGTCGCTGAAGGTGCAGCAGCGGCAGACACCGTATTGCAGTTGTCTAGCTCGTCAGTAGGCTCCTCCTCCTCCTCTTCCTCGTACTGAGCGTGCTCGACAGAGGAGAGGCTGCCGGAAGTAGTACAAAGCCCCTCTGTAGTAGTAGTATTTAGGGGCTATTTTGTTCAGTTCATCTGACTATAGATGTGGTGGAACTATACAACGTACTTAAAATTAGCTAGTATATAGAGTTGAACTAGCTATTTCAGTATGTGGTTGGCAACAATTGGGGAAAAGTTTGGTCGGTTCAGCTATCTAGTTGAACTGTTTGTATAAATTAAGAACGACTGCTTAATCTATGAATGGAATCTATGCTTAATTATTGAATTTTAGTTGCAAAAATTAGATAGTGCTAGTTATTTTTAGCTGCATATTTTGACAAATCGTAGTGTTACAAGGATTGAAAAATGGCAATGTTACTAGATCAACAAATGTCAATCTTTCCAGTTTGACAAATGGCAATATACCCAATATGACAGATGCAAATCTTACCAAATTGTCTCTACGTGGTTGCACACGGGTCATCCAAAAAAACCGTTTGCGTTGAAGGGAGGTACAAATCTAGCTTGCCAAATTTTCTCTTGGTTTAGCACCGAAATCTCGCTTTGCATACCTTATTTAATCTGAACCATTTGCGTAGAAGAGGTGCACAAATCCTGCGCAGCGAATTTTTCCTTGGCTTACTACGGAAGACCATAGCTCTCACTTTGCATACAGGTGTTCTATCTAAAACGTTTGCGATGAAGAGCTGCACAAATCCTGCTCGGCACATTTTCCCTTGGCTTACTGGGGAAGCTGTTAGTTTACATACGGGTGTTCTATCTAAAACGTTTCGATGTTAGAGTGGCAGTTATTTGTTTCAAAAATGCCATTGTTGACTGTTATTCGAGTGCGCCTTCTCTCACAATGGACACGAAAAATACCACAGCATGTCAGGTGCCATCCATGATAGCATGTCAAGTTTCATGAATTTCAGACGAGTTTTGGATTTACTAGAATTTTGAAAATAAGTATCTCAATGTTTTGCCAGCAATCAACATTGCCATGGTGTTTGAAATTCAATCCCATTTCTTGCATGGAACCTAAGCATGCACCCAAGGACACAGATTTGATTTTTCAACCAATTTATATGCACTGGAGCATGTGCATGTAGTTCAAATTTGAATTATGCACAAAAAATGCCTAGAAAACCCAGTTAATGTATAAAAATGTCCAAACGAACCCCGAAAAATTCCAAAATTTAACACAACACTCCTGTTGTTCTATGTTGACACTGGAAATTTTTTGAAATCAATAACACACAACAGATATCATTTCGTTCCCAAAGGTTGCACGTTCCCTACCGAAACCATCAGGCTTGTTGTGAGAAGCTCTGGTTTGTGAGAAGCTTATACCCAAACCTGCCCCAAATGGGACAAAAAATTTACCACAACATGTCAGGTGCCATTCCATGATAGCATGCCAAGTTTCATGAATTTCAGACGAGTTTTGGATTTACTAGAATTTAAAAACCAGGTATCTCAATGTTTGTGGCCGAGTGACGGTGGCAGGGTGTTTGAAGTTCATTCCCATTTCTTGCATCGGACCTAAGCATGCAACGAAGGACACATATTTAAATTTTCAACCAATTTCTATGCATTAGAGCATGTGCATGTAGTTCAAATTTGAATTATGTACATAAATGCATTGAAAACTCAATTAATGGATAAAAATGTCCAAATGAACCGCGAAATATTCCAAAATTTAACACAACACTCCTGTTGTTCTATGTTGACACTAGATAAAAAAATTGAAATCAAGAACAGGCAATGGCTATCGTTTCTTCTAGAAAGGTGAAAAGTTCCCTACCGAAACCATCAGGCTTGTTGTGAGAAGATCTGGTTTGTAAGAAGCTTATACCCAAACCTGCCCCAAATGGGACAAAAATTTACCACGGCATGCTGATGCCACTCCATGATAGCATGCCATGTTTCATGAATTTCAGACGAGTTTTGGATTTACTAGAATTTAAAAACCAGGTATCTCAATGTTTGCGGCCGAGTGACGGTGATAGGGTGTTTGACATTCATTCCCATTTCTTGCATGGGACCTAAGCATGGAACCAAGGACAAAGATTTGAATTTTCAACGAATTTATATGCATTAGAGCATGTGCATGTAGTTCAAATTTGAATTATGCACGTAAATGCATTGAAAACTCAATTAATGCATAAAAATGTCCAAACGAACCCTGAAATTTGACACAACACTCCTGTTGTTCTATGTTAACACTAGAAAAAAAAATTGAAATCAAGAAGAGGATTGTTTCATCCAGAAAGGTGAAACGTTCCCTACCGTAACCATGAGGCTTGTTATGAGAAGCTCTGGTTTGTGAGATATGCCCCAGCCTGCCCCAAATGGGACAATATTTTTACCGCTGCATGTTGATGCCATTCCATGATAGGATGTCTAGTTTCATGAATTTCAGACGAGTTTTTGATTTACTAGAATTTTAAAACCATGTATCTCAATGTTAGTGACCGAGCGACGGTGGCAAAGGTGTTTGACATTCATTCCCATTTCTTGCATGGGACCTAAGGTTGCAACCAAGGACACACATTTGATTTTCAACCCATTTATATGCACTGGAGCATGTGCATGTAGTTTAAATTTGGATTATGCACATGAATGCATATAAACTTAGTTAATGTATAAAAATGTCCATGCAAACCCCAAAAAATCCCAAAAAATTGCACAACACTCCTGTTGTTCTATGTTGACCTGAGAAAAATTTTGAAAGTAAGAAGAGACAACAGGTATTGTTTCGTACCCCAAGGTGGCATGTTCCCTACCGAAACCATTAGGGTTGTTGTGAGAGAAGCTCTGGTTTGCGAGAAGCTTATACCATGACCTTCCCAAAATGGGACAATATTTTTTTATCCCATCATGTTGATGCCGTTCCATGATAGCATGCCAAGGTTCAGGAATTTCTGACGAGTGTTGTATTTACTAGAAATACAAAAGCAAGCACCTCAATGTTTGCCGGAGAGCCACGGTGCCGTGGTGTTTGAAATTCATCCCCATTTCCTGAATGGGACATAAGTATCAACCCATGGACACATATATCATTTTACAACCCATTTGGTGCACCGGAGCATTGATATGTCTCCAATGTATCTATAATTTTTGATTGCTCCATGCTACTTTATCTACTGTTTTGGACTATATTGGGCTTTGTTTTCCACTTTTATATTACTTTTGGGACTAACCTATTAACCGGAGGCCCAGCCCAGAATTCCTGTTTTTTGCCTTTTTCAGTATTTCGAAGAAACAGAATATCAAACGGAGTCTAAACGGAATGAAACCTTCGGGATCGTGATTTTCCAACCAAACGTGATCCAGGAGACTTGGACCCTACTCCAAGAAGCCTCCGAGGAGGTCGCGAGGGTGGAGGGCGCGCCCCCTACCTTGTGGGCCCCTCGGAGCTCCACCGACGTACTCCTTCCTCCTATATATACCTACATACCCCCGAACGATTGGAACAGGAGCCAAAAACCTAATTCCACCGCCGCAACCTTCTGTATCCACGAGATCCCATCCTGGGGCCTATTCCGGAGCTCCGCCGGAGGGGGCATCCACCATGGAGGGCTTCTACATCATCACCATAGCCCCTCCGATGAAGTGTGAGTAGTTTGCTTCAGACCTTCGGATCCATAGCTAGTAGCTAGATGGCTTCTTCTCTCTTTTTGGATCTCAATACAATGTTCTCCCCCTCTCTCGTGGAGATCTATTTGATGTAATCTTCTTTTTGCGGTGTGTTTGTTGAGACCGATGAATTGTGGGTTTATGATCCAGTATTATCTATGGAAAATATTTGATTCTTCCCTGAATTCTTTTATGTATGATTGAGTTATCTTCGCAAGTCTCTTCGAATTATCTTTTTGGTTTGGCCAACTAGAATGGTAGTTCTTGCAATGGGAGAAGTGCTTAGCTTTGGGTTCAATCTTGCGGTGTCCTTACTCAGTGACAGAAAGAGTTGCAAGGCACGTATTGTATTGTTTCCATCGAGGATAACAAGATGGTTTTTTTATCATATTGCATGAATTTATCCCTATACATCATGTCATCTTGCTTACGGCGTTACTCTGTTTTTACTTAATACTCTAGATGCATGCTTGATAGAGGTCGATGAGTGGAGTAATAGTAGTAGATGCAGAATCGTTTCGATCTACTTGTTTTGGACGTGATGCCTATATACATGATCATTGCCTAGATATACTCATAACTATGCTCAATTCTGTCAATTGCTCAACAGTAATTTGTTCACCCACCATAGAATACTTATGCTCTTGAGAGAAGCCACTAGTGAAACCTATGGCCCCCGGGTCTATTCTCATCATATCAATCTATATCACTTTATTTACTTGCTTTGTTTTTACTTTGCTTTTATTTTTACTTTGCATCTATCTATCAAAAATACCAAAAATATTATCTCTATCAGATCTCACTCTCGTAAGTGATCGTGAAGGGATTGACAACCCCTAAGCGTTGTTTGTGAGTTGCTATCGTTTTGTGTAGGTATGAGGGACTTGTGCGTGGTCTCCTACTGGATTGATACCTTGGTTCTCAAAAACTGAGGGAAATACTTATGCTACTTTACTGCATCATCCTCTCCTCTTCGGGGAAATCCAACGCAGTGCTCAAGAGGTAGCAAGCATGTGCATGTAGTTTAATTTTGAATTGTGCACCTGAAATGCCTAGAAAACCAAGTTACTGTATAAAAATGTCCAAATGAACCCTGAATAATTCCAAGTTTTTTGATGACACACCTATAGTTGCATGTTCACTGCAGATAAAAGTTCTAGCAATTCAAACACCATCCTTTGCAGCTGTGACCCCATTATGTAATTCAAATCAAGACAAAAAATCAAGTTGATCGCACACAGTTTATTATCACCAACTGTGTGAGATGTAGAACAAAATATCCTGGAGCACCGTCGGTGTATAGTACGCATACAGCTTACGCGAGAAGGTGCGTCGGCAACAGTGTGGGTTTGCTGTAGTCTCCTTTGTGTACCCAAATTATGCAATGACATGGATGAGCACTATAATCAGGGAAATTGGAACCAAAATTTTTGACGTTCAAACTCATCTCACACGGGTTAAGCTATCTAAATCGTTTGTGATGTTCACATATCATACACAGTTCTGAATAAGGGACCGTGTTTGATGAGACTTTGCGCGCCAGCTTTTTCGCTGAACTGATTCAAAATTTTCGGCTTCCCGCAAAAATATCTACCTCCCCTCCCCCTGTCCCTTGCCAAAAGCCACATTTCCCCTGTTTCCGCCTTCCTTTCCAAGTTGAAACCTTCACTCCTTACTTGCAGCGCCACCCCCTCGCCGGCGACCCTCATTCACGCTGCTCGGCCTCGTCTATCCAGGCAGGTAATCCACACCAGACCCCCATCCTCCTCCTCCTTTCACATCCCACATGCCCTGACCGCCGGTGCGAGACCTTCCACCCAAATCACTGACCCCTCCACCAAATAAGTGCCGCCCTAAGCCATGGTGCACACAGTATAGCCAGGAGCTCAAGGAGCATTTGGTAGCGGAGAACCAAATCGCGACCACACACGCGGATGAGGTCGCAATGGCTGCCATTCGTGCCGACCCACAGATCTTGGAGGAGCACCTCGCCGTTGAGGCCACCGTCGACGCCTCGCGCGCCGATGCCGCGACGCGGTTGGCTCCTTTAAACGACAGTTCGTGGCGTTTTCTTGAGGCCACCCTCGGTGCCTTCGATGAAAACTATGAGGTGTTTTCTCAGCGTGCATGTGCTTACCTCAACTTGAGAGCCAGCAGGTTGGCGCCTGGAATGGCTCAGGCAACTCACCACTACGACGAGGGCACCCATGATGTGGAGGCCTCGCCCTCTTCCATGTCCAAGGAGCTAATCATTATCGATATCTTCGACAATGAGGAGTACCTTGTCTTATTAGCTCACTATAAGGACCCATGTTCAGTTTGCTAGCTAGTGCCTTTCCTTAACAAATTCTAGTGAATTGTCCCATCTACTTTTACCATGCAATCTTTTGCTCTAGTGTATATGTTCTATATGTCGTGCAATGTGGTGCTCAGTGATATGTCTCCAACGTATCTATAATTTATGAAGTATTCATGCTGTTTTATTATCATTCTTGGATGTTTTACAATCATTTTATAGCAACTTTATATCATTTTTGGGACTAACCTATTGACCCAGTGCCCAGTGCCAGTTGCAATTTTTTCCTTGTTTTTTTACATCGCAGGAAATCAATATCAAACGGAGTCCAAACACCGTGCAACTTTTTGGAGATTTTTTATAGACCAGCAGAAAGCCAATGGGCCAGAGCAGCACCTGGGGGTGCCCCGAGGGGGGCACAACCCACCAGGGCGCGCCTGGGCCCCGAGGCGCGCCCAGGTGGGTTGTGCCGACCTCGGTGGCCTCCCGCACCCCTACTTCGCCCTATAAATTCCCAAATATTCCAAAACCCTTCGGGGAAGCCCTAGATCAGAAGTTCCGCCGCTGCAAGGCCTTTGTATTGACAAGATCCAATCTAGACCCATCCCGGCACCCTGCCGGAGAAGGGAATCATCACCGGTGGCCATCTTCATCATCCCGGTAGCCACCACGATGAGGAGGGAGTAGTCCATCCTCAGGGCTGAGGGTGTGTACCAGTAGCTATGTGTTTAATCTCTCTCTCTCTCTCTCTCTTGTGATCTTGAGATGTCATGATCTTGATGTATCGCGGGCTTTGTTAATATAGATGGATCATATGATGTTTCTCCCCTCTCTACTCTTGTTGTGATGAATTGAGTCTTTACCCTTTGAAGTTTTGTCTTGTCGGATTGAATGTTTAGATATGAAAACACATGATGTATGTCTTGTTGTATGAATACTTGAGGTGACAATGGAGTATCATATTGATTCACTTGATATATGTTATGGCACTCAACTTGCGGATTCCTGCGGTGACATTGGGGTAATTTATGCATAGGGGTTGATGCACATTTTTATTATCTTTTCTCTTATAGAAACTTTGGGGTCCCCTTATAGTTCTTTGTGTTGGATTGAGCATTATGAATCTGAAATTGTTTGATACATATCATATAATTAACTCACAGGTACTCGCGGTGACATTGGGGTATCTAGGTGACATTAGAGTTGGTTGATATTTGTCACGTGGTGTTATTTTAGTACGAACTCTTGATTAGATCGATCGCAAAGAATAGCTTGTTGTTATTTTAGTACGAATTCTTGGATAGATCGATCGAAAAGAATAGCTTTGAGGTGGTTTCGTACCCTACAAGCAATTTCTATCTTTTGTTCTCCGCCAATAGGAACTTGAGAGTGATTCTTTGTTGCATTTTGAGGGCTAGTCATATGATCCAACTATGTTAGCATTGCTGAGAGATTGCACTAGTGAAAGTATGCACCCTAGGCCTCATTTTCCATCATTGCAATACCGTCTGTGCTCTGTTTTACTATTTACTACCTTGCTGTTTTTTATTGTTCGCACTACTACTATCCATACTACACTTTTATCATCATCTTTTCACCGAACTAGTGCACCTATACAATTTGCCATTGTATTGTGTGTGTTGGGGACACAAGAGATTTCTAGTATTTGATTGCAGGGTTGCTTGAGAGAAAGTATCTTCATCCTATGCCTTCCACGGATTGATAAACCTTAGGTCATCCTCTTGAGGGAAAATTGCTACTGTCCTACAAAACTCTAGGCTTGGAGGCCCAACACATGTCTACAAGAATAAAGTTGTGTAGTAGACATCAAGC
Source organism: Triticum aestivum (assembly GCF_018294505.1). Classification (NCBI taxonomy): domain Eukaryota; kingdom Viridiplantae; phylum Streptophyta; class Magnoliopsida; order Poales; family Poaceae; genus Triticum; species Triticum aestivum. Next base: position 413,098,435 of record NC_057813.1, on the reverse strand, counting down.
TCTTTTCTGGCGCCGTAGTCGGGGTGGTAAGGAAACCGACACTCACACTCCGGCAATGAAGCTCTTTTCTGGCGCCGTTGGCGGGGAGGTGAGTGCATGAAGGTATATCTTTATATCTTGCTATCGAATCTTTTAGTTTCTTGTTTTATCACAAGTTTGGTTCATAGAATAATACTACAAAAAAATGGAATTGAGATTGCATCATATTGTTGATCATCTTTATGATATCTTTCTTGAAAATGATGGTTCAGAAAAATGTGGTCAATTGATAGAAGATTAATTTAATAAAATGATTGGCATGAATGATGAGCATGATTGCAATGCTGTTAGTATGAATTATTTGAATATCCATGATGCGAATGATATGCATAGCCATAAGCTTGGGGATGCTATGTTTGATGAAGATGATATTTTTAGTCCCCCAAGTTTTGGTGAGAAAATTTAGTATGATGAAAGCATGCCTCCTATTTATGATGATTATGGTGATGACATATATGCTATAAAGAATAATGATAACCATGAAACTTGGCATCATGATCTTAATTTTCAATCACATGATAGTTATTTTGTTGAGTTTACTCCCACTACTATTCATGAGAATAAATTTGCTTAGGTGGAGAGTAGTAAAATTGCTATGCTTATGTGTCATGAAAATAATGCTTTATGTGATAGCTATATTGTTGAATTCATTCATGATGCTACTGAAAATTATTATGAGGGAGGTACTTATGCTTGTAGGAATTGCAATAATGTCAAGTTTCCTCTCTCTATGTGTTGAAAATCTTGAAGTTATGTTTGTTTTGCTTTCCTATGCTAGTTGATTATTGCTCCCATAAGTTGTTTTCTCACAAAATCCCCATGCATAGGAACTGGGTTAGACTTAAATGTGCTCGCCATGTGATTCGTGATGCTCTTTTTATGTTTCAATCTTTATCTTTTACGCGAGCATAATTGAAATCATCATGCCTAACTAAAAGGCACTAAAGAAAAGTGCTTGTTGGGAGACAATCCAACACTTTTACCTAATGTTTTTTGTGTGTTCACATCATTATGATACTGTAGTAATCATGTTTTATTGTCTTTGTTTCAATAAAGTGCCAAGTAAAGCCTTTAGGATCATGTTGGGTGATAGTTGATTTGATCTTGCTGAAAAACAGAAACTCTTGCACTCACGAAAGTAGCTCTCATTTTTAACAGAAGAGTGATTTTGAGTTGATTCTTTTTGCAGAAGATTAATATACAAATTTCTCACGCGGTCCATTTTTCTAATAATTTTTGGAGTAGCAAAAGTATGGTTTGAGTACATATTACTACAGACTGTTCTGTATTTGACAGATTCTGTTTTCAATGCATAGTTTGCTTGTTTCCTTGTTTCTATGGCTTATATTGCTCAATATAAATTGTGGAAATGATATGCTACAGTAGGCATTGTGTGGAAACAATTACGAATCTTGTCTTTGACATTATCAAAAGTGAAATGGTTGGCTCTTTATCATACAAACCTATCTCACAAGGTTCCATTAAGCTTTGTGTGATTGAAGTTTTCAAGTTTCGGGTGAGGTGTCGATATGAGGAGAATAAGGAGTAACAAGACCCTAATCTTGGGGATTCCCAAGGCACCCCCAAGGTAATATTCAAGAAAGATCCGAGCAACTAAGCTTGGGGATGCCCCGGATGGCATCCCCTCTTTCGTCTCCAACATTATCGGTAACCTCACTTGGAGCTATGTTTTCATTCGTCACATGATATGTGTTTTGCTTGGAGCGTAAATTTATTTTTCTAGGATTTGCTTTCTGTTATTTAGAATAATGTTTTGCATCTTTTATTTCAATAAAAGTGGCAGTGATAGCCTTTGCCATGCTTATTTTGCAAGTATACTTGTTGTTGTTTGAAAACAGAAAGTTTATCGATGTTGAAAAAATTCCCTAGAAAATTGAGAATATGATAAATTGTGGAAACTTTGTGCAAAATAAGTTCTGATAAATTTTCTACAGTTTAGTATTTCTCATAATTTTTGGAGTTAGCGAAGTATAATGAATCTTGCATTCTTTACAGACTGTACTGTTTTGGCAGATTGCTGTTATGTTTGCATTGTTTGCATATGTTTGCTTGTTTAATTATTCTATTTGAGGATAGGAGTATTAAATATGCATAGGCATTTAGTATGCAATGTTAAATAATAATTTTAGTAATTTTCTACAGTAGATAATGATAAGGTTTTGCACTGATTTATACTAACTTATCTCACGAGTTCGTGTTGAGTTTTGTGTGCATGAAGTTTTTGATATTTAGGGTAACCGTGATATAAGAGGAATTAAGGAGACACAAAAGCTCAAGATTGGGGATGCTCAAGGTATCCCAAGCTAATATTTCAATAAGTCTCAAGCATCTAAGCTTGGGGATGCCCCAGTAGGCATCCCACCTTTCTTCTTCAACAATTATCGGTTAGTATTGGTTGAGCCTAAGTTTTTGCTTCTTCACATGAGTTTTGCTACTCTTGAAATGTCATTTTATTTTCATTTTGCTTGCTGTTTTAATAAAATACTTAGATCTGAAAGTTCTTGAATAAGAGAGAGTTCTCAAATAGCTACCTATTTACTTAACTACTCGCATGATCTTCACTTATATCTTTTTGGAGTAGTTTGTCATTTACTCTTGTGCTTCACTTATATCCTATGAGTAAATTGTTGAATAAATTGAATGTCATGAAGTTGAAATTATATCATGCCTAGTGTTAGCATCACATTTGATTTAGAAAGTGCAATCTTTTGAGGCTTGACAATCACAATATTAGTCATACATGCAATTCACGAATAATTAGTATAAGGAAGATAACTTTCACATGCAAATACACTATCATGGAAATCTTTTGTGACTGTGAGCCCCCATCAAAATATTATATGCCAAAATTGTTGACGTTGGACAAGTAAGACAACGTAATGATTTATGTTTGCTCATATTCACATAGAAGTTATATTGTCATAGATCCTTCAACACGTGGTGCTTGCCCCCCATCTTTGCTAGCCAAAAATTTTGCACCAAGTAGAGATACTACTTGTGCATCCAAAAACCCTTAAACCCAAATCTTATTTTCAAGTGTCCACCTAAGGATTGAGCAAGATCCTTCAAGTAAGTTGTCATCAGTGGAATAAGGCAATAAAAATTGCTTCTAAAAGTGTTAGATCATTTAGTGTAAGAGAAAATTGAGCGTTGTATGATCTTATGATGGCAAAGCAATAAAAGCGATAGACTACATAATAAAGGTTGCTATCATAAGGGGCAATATAACGTGACATTCTTTTGCACTAAGGTATTGAGCATACAAACAAATAAGCGCATGACAACTGCTGCTTCCCTCTGCGAAGGGCCTATATTTTACTTTTCAGTATTTAATTTTATGCAAAGAGTCAAAGTTTCCCTCTCTATTCCTTTTTATTTTTCTCCTTTGGCAAGCATCATGTGGTGAGGAAAGATCTAGGCACATATGTCCAGTTGAATATGGGTAGCATGAGTTATTATTGTTGACATCACCCAAAGGTGAATACATTGGGAGGCGAAATTATAGGTCCCTATCTTTCTATGTGTCCGGTTGAAACGTTTTGCTCATGTGTATGCGGTGAGTGTTAGCAACCATAGAAGACTATAAGATGGTTGACTATGTGGAGCTCTTACTTAGACTCTATTGAGTAAGTTGAATTGCAATTGCTTGGTGATTGAGAACATAGGTTGTTGAGTTTCAAGAGAGTTCATTGTTTGAACTTAACATGTGAATTGGTTGCTACTATAACATGAGAAGTTTTATAAGAGAAAATTGCTGTTATGATGCTAGGAAAAGTGATTGAAATTGTCATTTATCAAACTTATACACTTTGCTAACATTCACATTTCATAAATTATTTCTTTTATCATTCACCTACTCGAGGACGAGTAGGATTTAAGCTTGGGGATGCTGATATGTCTCCAACGTATCTATAATTTATGAAGTATTCATGCTGTTTTATTATCACTCTTGGATGTTTTACAATCATTTTATAGCAACTTTATATCATTTTTTGGGACTAACCTATTAACCCAGTGCCCAGTGCCAGTTCCAGTTTTCTGCTTGTTTTTACATCGCATGAAATCAATATCAAACGGAGTCCAAACACCACATAAGTTTTGGAGATTTTTTATGGACCAGAAGAAAGCCAATGGGCCAGAGCAGCACCTGGGGGGTGACTCGAGGGGGGCACAACCCACCAAGTGCACTTGGGCCCCCAGGCGTGCCCAGGTGGGTTGTGCCCACCTCGGTGGCCTCCGGCACCCCAACTTCGCACTATAAATTCCCGAATATTCCAAAACCCTTCGGGGTAGCCCTAGATCAGAAGTTCCGCCGCCGCAAGGCCTCTGTATCCACGAGATCCAATCTAGACCCCGTTCTGGCATGCTGCCAGAGGGGGGAATCATCACCGGTGGCCATCTTCATCATCCCGGCGGCCACCACAATGAGGAGGGAGTAGACCATCCTTAGGGCTGAGGGTTTGTATCGATAGCTATGTGTTTAATCTCTCTCTCTCTCTCTCTCGTGATCTTGAGATGGCATGATCTTGATGTATCACGAGCTTTGTTTATATAGATGGATCATATGATGTTTCTCCCCTTTCTACTCTGTGATGAATTGAGTCTTTACCCTTTGAAGTTTTATCTTGTCGGATTGAATGTTCAGATCTGAAAACAGATGATGTATGTCTTGCCGTATGAATACTTGAGGTGGCAATGGAGTATATTATTGATTCATATATGTTATGGCACTCAACTTGCGGATTCCCGCAGTGACATTGGGGTAATTTATGCATAGGGGTTGATGCACGTTTTTATTATCTTTTCTCCGATAGAAACTTTAGGGTCCCCTTGTAGTTCTTTGTGTTGGATTGAGTATTATGAATCTAAAATTGTTTGATACATATCGTATAATTAACTCACGGGTACTTGCGGTGACATTGGGGTATCTAGGTGACATTAGAGTTTGTTGATATGTGTCACATGGTATTATTTTAGTATGACCTCTTGATTAGATCGATCAGAAAGAATAGCTTGCTGTTATTTTAGTTCGAACTCTAGGATAGATAATTCGGAAAGAATAGCTTTGTGGTGGTTTTATACCCTACAAACAATTTCTATCTTTTGTTCTCCGCTAATAGGAACTCGGGAGTGATTCTTCGTCGCATTTTGAGGGATAGTCATATGATCAAACTATGTTAGCATTGCTGATAGATTGCACTAGTGAAAGTATGCACCCTACGCCCCATTTTCCATCATTGCAATACCGTTTGTGCTCCGTTTTACTATTTACTACCTTGCTGTTTTTTATTGTTCGCACTACAAAAACTCATATCTACTATCCATACTACACTTTTATCATCATCTCTTCGCCGAACTAGTGCACCAATACAATTTGCCATTGTATTGGGTGTGTTGGGGACACAAGAGATTTCTTGTATTTGATTGTAGGGTTGCTTGAGAGAGACTATCTTCATCCTATGCCTTCCACTTGAGGGAAAATTGCTGCCGTCCTACAAAACTCTGCGCTTGGAGGCCCAACGCGTGTCTATAAGAATAAAGTTGCATAGTTCACTCACTTATTAACTGTTTGGTTAATTAGTTGTCATGTTCAATTAACTGTTTGGTTCAATTCTGCAAATGTGATGTTCAATTCTTCAGGGTGCAATTTTGTATTGTCTTCCATGTGAGAAATATATCAAAATTTTCTTTACAAAATACATAAGAAACAAATACCATTGCTATATTTCCAAGTTGTCAAGCATGTTTGGTTTGGTTAACTATGTGATCTTCTACTATGTTATACATTGTGCAATGTGGCGCTCAGTTAATGTTTGGTTCATTTGTTGTGGTGTTTAGTTAACTGTTTGGTTCCATTCTGCAATGCGATGTTCAATTGTTGTGGGTGCATTCTGTTTTTGCATATATGTGAGAAATAAATCGAATTTGGCTGTACTAAATACATGAGAAAAAAAATACAATTGCTATATTTCCCAGTTGTTAAGCATGCTTGGTTTGGTTAAGTGTCTGATCTTCTATTAGGAGTATGTTATATTGTGCAATGTGGTGCTCAGTTAATGTTTGGTTCATTTGTTGTGGTGTTTAGTTAACTGCTTGGTTCAATTCTGTAATGCAATGTCCAACTGTCATGGGTAGAATTTTGTATTGTTGTGCATGTGAGGAATAATTGAATTTGGCGGCACTTAATACATGGGAAACATATACAATTGCGATATTTCCTAGTTCTTAATCATGCTTGGTTTGGATAAATGGGTTTTCCATGTGGCTTGAATTAATTTGATGAATCTGCAATGTGCTTATTTTTCATCAACATATTTTACTAATAGCATGCGAACCCTCACTTAACCTGGTCACTAACTACCTTATATGTGTTGTAGGGAAACAGTGGGAAGCACTGAGGTTTACAATCGAGGTTTGCACATGCATGGTCCTTTGTCTAATAGCACATTATTGTGCAATTGCAGGAACCATTCTAATACTTCGATTTTAAACAATTTGATCTTACACATGTAGGTCCTACTGTCAGAGGTTTTGACCCACTGCTCGACCCTTTTTACATATGGGGAAATGAGTTGTCCATGAATATCAATCAAGTTAAGAAACTTAGAAAGATTGTTAGGATAAAGAAAATAGCAACAAAAAACAACAAGATCTTTGTCTACACAATGAAGAAGACATCAGTTCACTACAGGATGGTACTAACTATTATACCTTGCCTTTTTTATTCCTTTGCCCCATTTCCAATATAGAGAAGATATTTATGCACACCCTTGTTTTCAGGCGTTTCCAAAGCAGTTCACTGATGATTACCTCTCAAACCACCTGTATGGTCAGGAGGCAAGGAAGGTATTCATACAACACCCATGGTTCAATATTCAAGTGTTCCTGAAGAGGACGAAGGATGGACGGTCAATCATCCACAGGCACTTTCTTAAAGTTTCAAAGACCTTCAACATCAATGAAGGCTCAATATTCGCCTTTTGCTTTTGCAATTTTCCAGATGAGATGCATCTGTCTATGTACCGTCTATGATGCTAATTTCGAAAGGTTATAGATGTTGCATGTGAAAATTGGTGCTGGTGCAATTATGTAATGGGGTAGCTGAGTGAAGCTATATGATGATGTAGTCTGAAGTATTTCAATTATGAAAATGAAATATATTGTGTGCTTAATATGATATGTCAATTAGATCAATAAATGGATTATTAATAGGATAATTAGCCTGCTATTTGGGTTTTTCTATTGCTAACGGTTACTGAGAAAACACTGTGGGCGATGACCTAAGACAATGCACATAGTTTCTAGGAATAAACCATGTTGGATTAATGAACACTCGCACACGACATCCTCTTGAGAACTATTTGCGTTAGGCCACCTGGCGCAAATGTTTACCACATAAAAACTGTGTGTGATGGACAGCCTTTACCACACAGTTTCTTCTATGCACCGTGTGTGATGCATTCAATAACGCAAACAATAAAATTGTTAATACTATGTGCAATGGGAATGCTATCACAAACGTTTTAACGGGGAAATTGTGTGTGATGTACCTGCAAACAGAAACCTTTTCCTTAGAGCAACTGTGTGGGATGTATATATGAACGAAAACGTTTAGCGAGGACTGACTGTGTGGGATGAACTTACGACCAGAAATGATTTCGCCTGTATAACTGAATTTTTTAGCACTATTGTACATATAACCTTATTTGATCGCTCGCCGGTCGCACACGACCTCATCTTGCCGAGCGTGTGTGCCAGGAGGGCATATCCCCAACGGTTTCTGGGTCGTGTGGGAAGGACCCCCCTATCGCAGTCACTCACTAGGTGATGGTTCCAAATGCCATCGCGGAAAGGGGTTAAAAACCGTTTGTATAGCACCTCGCTGTATGAGTGATATAACTAGTGGGTCCCACCTGTCAGGGGGGAGAGTCATTTTTTTGCCCATAATATGGACACACTTCATTGCGTGCGAAGATGTAGCTGGTGAGTTCCAGCTATCAGGCGGGAAACATATTTTCACAAAATACAGAGTCCCCACCGCTAGGTCCCTGCTGTCAGGTGGAGGAATAATTATTTTATGTGTAAAAGGAGGCACTTCCTTGCTGCGGCCATGGACCCAACTGTCAGCCTCTCCATGTATAGTCCTCTTCCGATGAAATCGTTCCTTGACCATGTTGACCACGCCGTGCCGAGAGCACCAAGGAGGTGGATGCCGGTGAGGCCTAGGAAGGGGATGACATGGAGCCGGGGAAGACACGACAGTGGATGCCCAAGCGGAGAGGAGTACGAGGGTTGACTAGTTCGGCTGCAGTGCGAGGGTGCCGTCGCTGCAAAATAACATGGGTTGTGGGTGAGTAGAGGGATGGCTTGGCCAGCGGTTGGAGTGGAAGGGGCGATGAGGTCTATGCGGCAGCACAACCGGGCATGGGAGGCAGAAGCAAGCGGAATGACCCACGATAGTTTGGGCGGCTGGAGCAAGAATACTAGAGGTTGAAGAAGCACGATGGCCGTTGGATGGACATCATACGGTCACCGCAGCTAGAATCGTGTATATTGACTAAGTTGACAAAGCCCTGCGTCCGCGTCAACTTAGTAGGCCCACAAGTCAGCCTCAAAATATGGTGGGTCCCACCTAGCAACGGGGGTATTCGTTTTTATGCATAATAAGTAGGCACTTCCTTGCATGCGAAGATATAGCTGGTGGGTCCGAGCGTCAATAGGGGGAATGTTTTTTCGTGAAATACAGAGGCCCTTCAGGTGGAGGAATCATTATTTTGCTCATAATAAGGAGGCACTTCCTACTTGCAAAAAAGGAGGCACTTCCTTGCATGCGGCCGTGGACCCAGCTGTCAGCCTCTCCATGTATAGTCCTCTTCCGATGGATGTCGTTCGTTGACCATGCCGTGCCGATAGCACCAAGGCGCTGGACGACAGTGAGGCCAAGTAAGGGAATGACCCAGAGCCGAGGAAGATGCGGTAGTTGTTTCCCACGTGGAGTGGGTATGAGGGTTTACTAGTTCGGCTGCAGTGTGAGGCTGCCGTCGCTGGAGAATAACAGGAGGTGTGGGTGAGTAGAGGGATGGCCAGGCCAGGGATGTGAGTAGGATGGGGCTGTGAGGCCTGCCCGGCAGCATAGCCGGCCACGGGAGGCGGGAGCAGGCGGGTCCGCCAACGCTGGTTTGGGCGGCTGGAGCAGGAAGATCATAGACTGAATAAGCAAGATTGCCGTTGGATTGACATCTAACGGTCTAACACTGATAGAGTCGATTGTTGACTAAGTTTCTTTTTGTTGAGAAACCTTGTGTACGCATGAACTTAGTAGGCCCACATGTCAGCCTCCAAATCTGTGGCAGACAACATAGAGCCCATTTGCTATTTTTTTAATAATTTGTAGCCATCTGCTAATTCTTAAGGAATTTATTACAACCCATTTTCTACCTAGGACCACAGTCAAAAACTTCAACCTAATTTTGCATATTTTAGTGGAGTTCGAATTGTTTGAATTCAGAATGATAAACATTTATTTTTTAAGATCTTGTTGATTTGCCAAAAAATATTGTTTTTTTGTAAGCTAATAAGACGTGGGACAATTGAGTTGGTTTTAGGGAAAACCAGTGGTAAAAAATCAGCGCTGGGAAGGAAAACAACAACAATAAATAAGGATGTAAAGATGAAAAGGGAACTTTACATATTTCCAATATAATAATACATGTATATGTACTAGTAAAACTATAGGTAGATATTATAAAACGGAAGTAGGACATGGCGTTTCGAGAGGAAAATAGAACTGGGCTATGTGTTTTCTTTAGTAAAAGAACTGCCTAAGGATGTTCTAAGTGAAAATATAACAAAGGTTAGCAGGCCAGAGGCCAGTTGATACCTGCTGGATCTTTGTGCCCCATTGTCGTCATGGGCTGGGCCTATTAAACACAAAACCAAGCCTGGGCAGTCTACATCCCAGTTGAAACTTTCTCTACCTGAAAAAACAATATACCTGCTGGATCCCTGTTATCAGTCTGTACTTGCAGAATTCTCTCGTTTATTGACTACGTTTGGGTGTCTTAGACGTCAGCATTATTTTTCCATTGTGATAATAAGTGCATGCACTTTCTTGCGTACGGCCATGGACCTGCTGGTTCCCTACGGTTAGGTTCTGTATGGACATCCGTCTTGTGGTTCCATGGACGAATTTCATGCAAATCGGATGGTTTTCAGTGAAACGGGACTAAATTCATTGCATTTTTCATATTTATTTTTATTATGGGATATTTTACATATTTCAACTAATAATAACCGACTAGGCCTTTTTAGTCCATGGGAGGCACTTCACGCGATCGAGGTCGCGACACTTAACTGTTCTGGAAGGCCCAAATCCATCGCTCCTCTCTTTTAAAAATTTGCAGCTGGGCTTGGAACCTAGTTCCGACGTGTTGCGTCAAACTATCAGCCTGTCAAACCGGATGGATCCCGTGCGTACTTCGAAGATGTAATTTTTTTGGAGAACTTGGAATTCGAATGGCAGGTGCTTATGCTACCCATGAAAAAAAATCAGGTGCCTGAAAATTCGTTTCAAAACAAATGATTTAGCTTTATATCCACATCGATGCTCGACATGATGGTTGGAAGCAAATGCATACTGCAAGATCCTTAATAGCAATACCAACTTGCAGACGACTAGGTAGTACAAGTATACCAATACCAAACTAACTTATAATCTTTTTAGTCCCGACCCTAGTGTTGGTCTGGTAGAAAATCTTGCGGATGCCCCATCTCCCCGCTCCTTCTCTTGCTCAAGGTTCCCGAGGTGATACTGGTGCATCAACCAGTTGGTCCTCTACTGGTCAAAGTTCTTGTTGGTGTGCAGCACCAGAACCTTTTTGCTGCGCGTCTGCCGGCTGTTGACCATCGCGGCAAGGTATTTCCGGTCTTATGCCACATTGCGTGCATGCTGCACTCAGACTATATCTTGCGACATTTTCATAACATCTTTGGCAGGTTGCAGTCACTTTTTTCACTTTTTATTAACTGTCAAATTGTAATTGCTTCACTAGGTCTGCGTATAAAAAGAAAAATAGAGGTATAAACAAAGGAATATGCTTGTGCAAGTAGACGACCGATTCGTGTCTCACCTGGAAGTTTCTCAGGATGGGTGTAGCATATGCCGTGCTCGCTGTTGATGGTTGGTATGAACAAATCGATGAGAGAGAATCTGTAGAGGCCCTCCATTTCAGTTGGTGGGAAGGAGCACCTTTATCCACTGCCTTGCTAATTTCCTTCTGCTTTATTGATTTTGCATTGTCAAGTATAAACGACAAGAAAAAGCAATAAAATTCACTATTCAGAACTCATTCATGCATCATACTGACAATCACTACTTTGATGTAAGGCAAACACATGATATGAGGATGGAATATGTATGAAAAATAGGATGACGTGGTATATTCACAACTATTTGTGTAAACTAAGAAGAAGCCATTTCAACAAATTAGAAGCAATGCAAGCTAGACACCACATGAAAGATGCAACCAATATGACTCTGCCAAGTTAAAAGCATGCCATCATAAATGGCGTTTCAACAAATTAGAAGCAGTGCATGCTATAAATCATATGAAAGATGCAACCAACATCACGCTGCATATACTAAAGGTGTCTTGTCATAATTGATTGATGCGGCATACAAAAAACAATAGTTTTACATAAGGACATGCTTAATAGACAGATGTACTGTGTACCAAAAATAGGAAGGCATGTCACATTAACATGTATAATGTATAAAATAAGAAGAAAAGAAAATGCAATTTTACCAGATTGAAAGAATTATATGCAACATGCAACCACATATCATGCTGCCAAATTAGAGCAAGCACCTGCAATGGTGGTGTAGGGGAAATGCGGCCATCAACTATAGAGCTACGTAGACTATCTTCATCCAGCCTTGCTTTTTCTTGAGAATCATGTGGGGAGGCTGACACTACATTCTTTAAAGGAGGATCTTTTCTTATAGTAGTCCATGCGCCTGACTGTCTCATCATAAGTGATTGATGAGGGATACACAAGAACATTACTTTGATGTAAGAACATGGTTAATAGACATATGTAGTAGTATATACCAAAAACAGGAAGGCATGCCATATTCAAAGGTATAATGTGTAAGCTAAGTAGATGCAATTTGAGCAAATTGGAAGCAACACAAGCTAGACACCCAGCTGGAGTGGTGAGCATGATCATCGAGGACCTGATAGGCTAGTTGGAGGCGGGCTAGTTCGAAATGACTGTGGCTTTTTAGTTAGCTTGCAGGTGATGCCTGTGTGTGCTGGGCTTGTCACTAGCTCGGCCAGTGCCCTGACTAGCTATTTGGCTTCTAGTGCTCCCGGGATGGTTGTTCATGTAAAAAATATCTTTCCTTATCTTAATAAAGACCGACTTCGGCCTTTTGAATACAATCTAGACACCATATGCAACATGCAACCACATATGACACCGTGAAGTTAAAGCAAGCACCTGGAATGGTGGTTCATGGCGAGCGAGATCATCAACTCCAGGGCTACGTTTACCATCTCCATCTGCTGACACTACACCCTTCAAAGTGCCAAAACGTGTCTTGCCTACCCACGTAGAAAGATGGAGTGACTTCTCTCTTTTCTTTCGTGTTTCTGCCAATAGTTTGGCAGAGCCTGAAATACCCATGCATAAAAAATAATAGTGAGAGTATGGATGGAGTGTGTGCAGAACTAGTGCCTGTAAAAGTAGCAGATAGCAGGTGGCTGTAAAATAAATGATAGGAGACATGTGATAGTTCTACAACATTGCATGGCAAACGAAATTAGATTCTACTACGTAAGATTTTGTAATATATGAGCACAGGGATGGCTGGGAAATGCAGGTACACGTCCAGCACACCACTACATGTGGTCCTACCAAAATAAGAGTCAACTAAAAATAAATAGGTCAGTCGATTCTTTTCTGAACCATCCGATCTACAAGGAACGGGCAGGTGGCCTTCGTCTACCTCCCGCCAGTCACTGTTGACGATCTTTCTCAAACCGCCAGCGACCACCTGCCCAGACCCCTGCCTCCGCCGCCCCACCCTCCCGTCGACCTCACACCACCGCGTGCTTGGCAGCGCCCCCTGGCCATCCCTTTAGGCCCGACCGACCTCTAGATCGGGTGCCGGCAGCTCCTAGGCCCCACATAGCCCTAAGATGAACACCGAGGCGCTGCTTCCCTGGCGTAACAGGCAGACTAGCGCCTATTATGCTAGGGAATGCTTCATTTAATTGGGAATCAACTGACCAGGAATTGAAATCCAGGGGCGCGACGAACATCTAACTAAGGTGAAATAGTATATGAGGAGAAACCTTGTGCATCGCGAGTTACTAGGGACATCTAGTATCAGGAAGAAGGTCCAGGAAGAAGCGGTCAACTAGTGTCTTCTATGGGATGAATACCGTGCAAGCTGACACGTAAGATTTGCACGAATAAGGGAAGAGGAGTACCAGTTACGGTTGCCAGTGTTGTGTCCTCCTGAATTCGTGACGATTTTCTTCTTTTTACCGGGGGAACTGATGTTGTGGAGGAGTATGGAGCCTTGGATGAACCCATGGCCAAATTGTTGAATGTGTTGCAGTGGCCGTTTGTCGGCGGAGGGGAAGCAGATCCGAGGCGGTGAAGGACGGCGTAGCAGGAACAACTCAATGGATGGTGGCGACGTTGGAGTGGCAGCGGTGAGGCGCAGGACGGTGTGGTTGAACTGGTTTGGGTATGGCGCATGTCGGCATCATGGAGGCAGCTCGACCTCGGCTTCAACTACTAGCCATGGAGGGCGTTGTGGTTGCGGTTGCGGTGTACGACGACATCGGGGTATCGGCTCGGGAGTGATGGAGGAGGGCGGCGGTTGATTGGTGGGATGGGTTGGCGGATGAAGGACACCGGGGTTTCGCGATTGGTGGAGAGGTAGTTCTGGCGCCCACGGAGTATGAATGGGGAATCAGGCAGGGGGGGAGCTAAGGGGGAACCATGTTTCGGTTTGGGACGCACTTGTTTTTATTTTGAACAGATGGGACACGTTTGTTTGAAATTTGGGGAAAGTACAAACTTTGCCCCCTATTAAATTTTGGACCTACTGCGGGCTGGGGGTAGGACGGTAATCCTAGGTGCCCCAAATAGTGGGTGGGAGCAATTTCAGCCAAGTGCATGTGTGTTTAGGCGGCCATGCTGTATGAATGTTTTTCGGAGGCGGTTGTGTGGCGTCTAGATGAAGCTGCAAACCTACCCCGATTTAGACCTTTGGACGTCGGCCCGGTAGGTTTTACGGGTCGGAGTTAGAAAAGTAATTTCGTTCTACCAAACATTGGTCTCACGCGGTTTCGGGCAAGTAGAGGCTCTTTTAGCGCTTTGTTCGAAATTTTGAAACAGAAGCATTCTTATTTAGAGTACTGTTGAACTTTGAGGATTGACCTAAATAGACAATGTTAAATTTGACCTTGTATGTTTGAAAACCTCATTAAATTATGCGCTTCTTTTTGAAATTTTGACTCTTGAAAATCCTATTACTACGATTATTTTGGAATGGAGGAGGTAAATTTGAATCTATTTTGTACACGACTATATATGCTATTTTGTACAAAAGTAGAGCAAAGATTGGTGCCCCCATAATTTAGGTATGATTTACAAATGCCATGATCTCAAATTCAAATGATTGAATGGACTTCATGTTGAATTCGAATTTTTTAAACCACCTTAAGTTGAATTCAAATGTATGCTAGTTCCTAGCTAGCTGTTTAGAATGTTCATTGTGTAACTTTTGTATGTATAATGTGATTTACACACACAACATGAACTATACTCACGTTTATATTCGAATTGCTAAAGCGATGCATTGTCTCGAGTTCAAAATACTGACTCTATGAATCAATTATGTCGAATAATAACATAGACATGCTCAAATTCAATAGAATATAGATGTCTAATGGACAAATGACCGTTCCTTATGCATATTGCAAATATCATGATCCCTCCTAATATTTGGATACAAGTTATATTTTTAATCAATGCGCACATCAGTCTTTTACGTGTAGTTTTACTCTCCATAGGCTTCTCCTCGCACACGCACTAACTTTCTCTCTCATACATACTCACACACGGTGTATATCCATCGGGGCTCCTCTCACACATGCTCACACACTATCTCTCGAGGTGTCTTTCTCGCACACATGCTCTCGATATCACCCTCTCTCCCTCTTGCAACCATTTATGACTGTTTTCACTAACCTTTATCACAAGCACTCTTCCCCTCACACGCATAAGCACACACTATCCCCATCGACCTTTTATCTATACATAGACCTGTCTACGTGTCTCCCGCACGCACATTATCTTTAGGCCTATCTCGCACTCATTGTCTCCGCCTCTCTTCCTAATTGACAAATATGATTCCAGCAGAGCATTCTGTAGGATGCCCCTTGAAGTTAGGTTGGATGAATGGAAATATCAGAGACAAGAGGTTACGTTAGTTCGGGGACCTATGGTTACAAATCTTAGCCGGCTTTGTTAGTGGACACAGACTCCTTCACGGCTCTCGTATCTTTGTCTTGTATGACTAGTCCTCCATGGGTCTCCCTAAATGAAGGCGTCATGGGCCAACCAATGTGGTGCGGGATGGAACCGACCCAAGGGCCTCACCTCGGCCCACCGGACCTCACGCGGTGACAAACCCTCTGCCCCTAGGCCTTGTTATCTTCTCACACCCACACTTACCAACACAGACACCGCACAAACTATTTCTCCTCGTGCCTCTATGCCCTCCCCCGTTGCATGCACACACTCAATGGCATCTCTCGCCGTGACATCCTATTCGTCTCTTTCTCTCTCTATACCTCTCTCATTTCTCATGATATCTCTCCCACATCGCCCCCCGCCGGCCGCTCAATCCATGCATCTCCCGAATATGAACACATACCCTCTCTAGACCCTGCCAAATACGTCAACTACACATTCACACATGTTACATCTTATCATGTACTCCATTGATCTAAAAAGCACTCTCTTCACATTTACTTCGCATGCAACATTCCTTCTGAAAACCACATACAGTGTGGCCCAAAATTTATTTTAGAATTTCTACATATATACAACATTACAAAGTTATATGGAGTATGAAAGTTAATTTGCATTGCATGGTGCACCCAATGATATTTATTCCGCACAATGAATTTTTATATTTTATACTATATATAAAGTTAGTCACAATAATGAGAAACGAAGAGAATCTATCTCTCCATCGCACACACCCCTCTACGCCCTTTTCATGTACACACACAAACTCTCTCTAGGTCCTCTAAAAGTACACCCCTAGCACATTCACGCGTGTTTCATCTTTCTCTCGCGATATATACAACAACGATCACTGTATTTCAAGCGAAAGCATGATACATACATTGGACTTCAGAATCCACTCATTACAGTCACCATTTACGTTCTGTGGTTATTATACAGTCACGAGCTCACCGTACAACTTTGTATTTGTTCAAGACATGACTAGTTGACCAGTTAAACGCTCCATGTGGCACCTTCGGCCCATGTGTCGGCCTGTATAAGAATAAAAACAAACAATAAAAAATATATTGGACAAGGGTATTCAAAGTCATGACCGCGGGCACAGCGGACAAGGTGGCCTTGTATTGGTATGCTGAGCCGTCTGTTTTAACACACATGAGCTAGTGTGGTGATTATACACACACGCACACATGCACACGAACTGCATGCATGCAACACTCATAAGTACACACGCAGCCACGCAACACACACACATGCATGCACACACCACACGACCAACACACACGTTCACGCTCAAGTGCTCAACTTACATGTGCATGCGCACACATCAGGCCCTGACAGACACATACACAACCAGGTGGTTCCCGCACACGGGTTGGAGTCTTGTCGTGCCTGTGTAAATTTATGTTTATCTTTTTTCCTCTGCGAACTGACAAATGGGACCCACAAGGAACATTGTCAATTTAACCATTCAACATAGTGCCACGCGGACTATTTGGCCGGCCAACAGAGTGCAATCCGATGCTGAAGAGTGAGCAAGTGACTGTAATAAGCGTATTCTGAAGTTCGGTGATCGTATTACGCTTTTCGCTTGAAATACACTGACCGCCAGTGTATTTATCTCTTCTCTCGCTCTCTCTATGGAGCTAAGTAGGCCAACACGCCAGTGCCTAAATTGGCATACGCCACCCGATTATCGTTGTATTGATTTCGTAAGAGCAAATAAGCATTCACGTCTACCGTACAAACAGTAGATATGAGTTACAGATGCTATGAAAATGAATACAAATATTTGAATCCACTTTATGCCCAATTTCTCCGTGTAGGTCCTCCAAAAGTACATCTCTACACGTTCTCGCATGTTACATCTAACAACTATGCAATACAACACTACTACACGCTTAACACAATAAATCATATGTGTTTTTAGTTTTACTAGATCTCATATTGTTACTTAATTATTCAGTTCGCATACATTAACATTGCCTTTGAAATGTATGGCTAGTATCATCTAGTGATATGAAAGGTCAGACTACCACACACGCAAAAAAATAAGGGCCCATTACACATTCAAGCATTTCACAGCTTTCTCTCGCTCTCTATGTCATACTGACTATGCCAAACTACCCTGTCTACCGCGCGGGAAAAATCCCACCCTTGCCTGTTTAATTATCGATGGATCGTGCGAACCAGCAAAACTATAGTAGTACTACAGTACAAGTAACAGTTCACTAGGCTGCCGTGTCGTGTACTCCTCTGTCGTAAGAGTGGAAGCACGTGCTTTCATAAATGTTCTAGTCCCTTTCCCCGACATGTGGGACATCAAGCAACCGGGTCCATGTGCCATATCCAAATAACATTGCAGAGCAGAAGGGGTGAAGCACCCCAGTCATGGCACCGACTTAGTATTAAGCAATGAGACGTCAAATCACAAAGCTTCACCTTTCCCATAGTTAAGTTGGAGGGACGAAGTGATGCTCAAAAAATGTTGGAGGGACAAAGCAACAATCACTTCACTCTTTGCTGAATCCGCTTCTCCCTCATCTTCTTCAAGTTAACCACATGTTGTTTATGTCATTGTTCTGCCTCATGTGGGACACGGATCGGCTTGGTAAATCACTGACACGTGGAACCGCATGTTAGCAAACCGCCAGACCAACATCCTCTAAAAATAAGAAACCTCCCCGCCTTCCTCGCCGAAAAATCACCTCCTTTTTACTAATCTTGATATAATTTTTTAGATCAATGGCCCTATTTGGATCCATGGGTTAGAGGTAGTTTGGGCTCAAATAGCCCTAAAGTATCCAAACATGAGGGCTAGTTTGATCTAGTTGCATCTAACCCACCCAAAAAATCTATCCCACCCAAGAGGTGCTAATTGGAGCTAGTTCTCCTAGTGCATTTATTGTCAATCTAACCCTGTCATCCAAACACCTCTTTGGCTAGAGTTAGTTCAGGGATAGTCATGAGCTAGAAACTAACTCTAACCTCTAGCTAAGTTAGAGTACCCAAACAGGGCCAATATAATCGAAATTTGTATAGATAGTACCAAGGAGTGAAACCAAGTGGTATGCTTAAGGGAATCCACAATGTGTAGCCAAATGTGAAAATAGCTTTTGGCATCTGTCAGAGTAAATGACCACGGCTAGCCTAACCAGCTCCCCCTGGCTCTTAAAAAAATATTTCGGGCCGACTGCGCCCTCCAACATCCAAGACGTAGGGCCGCCTTCTCTTGGCCGGCTGTCTCACCAGCCGACTGCCCGAAGGCGGCAAGGCTCTGCAAGCCCTTTCGACAAGGGCCGACTCCTAGCAGCCGGCCATCAAAGGGCCAGCTCCTAGCAGCCGGCCCAGCTCACACCCTCAAAGTTTGCACCCACATAATGGCGATGAGACGGGGTGTGGCTACAGTGAAGCCTGCCACCCCTGAATCCCGGAGCAAGCATGGCCACGGTGCATCGTACGGGGCAGCCACTCCCTGTCTGATGCGACACTATTGCCATGTTGGCCACGACATCACCCACGGCAGCCTGTCAGTACGGCACGCAGGCGGCGGGCCCCTTCTGCCAGAGAGATACTAGAAGGCGGCCAAGCTTCCCCAGTCGGCCTAGGGGGAAGCCGGCTCCTAACAGTCCGCTCACACCCACCCTGGAAGTTTGTGCACTATTAAACAGATAAGACGGGGTAAGGCTACAGCGAAAGCCCACCAGGCGGTGGCACTGTAGCCATGCTTACCCCGACAAAGCCATCGTCACCAAGAGTGAGGCTATAGTAACCAGCAATCGATAAGACCCCCGGACAGTGGGCCCATCCTGTCGGCCAAGAGGCCGGCAGCCGGCGGGGCCCTAGCGGTCAGTGGGCCCTAGTAGTCGGCGGAGAAGCCGGTGATCACAGACACTGATGGCCTAGACCCACATTCAGCCGGATTACCATTGTACCCCTAGGAGGTAGGCCTATATAAACCCCCAGGGCACCCATGCAAAGGGTTGATCTCTTGGAGTTTTAGACACCACATAGAGAGAAGGGGAGAGCTAGCCTTGCCCTTCTTCTTCCTCTAGCCGAACAGCTCAAGGAGCCTCTTGTAGCTACTTGTCTTGATCTAGTGATCATGTGGAGACCCCGCAGAGCAGGACTAGGGGTGTGTCACGCCCAATATGCGACCCTATCCAAAAGGAACACGAAGGTCCCACTAAGGATAGACCCGCATATTGAAACGCTTTTGCAAGGTGGATATCATTACCTCAACATTACATAATAGATGGGGATACATACATAAGGCAAACAATGCCACACCAATACAACATCATCTTACATAAGAGCAACATCCGACTACGGATGAAACACAAACAGAAACTCAAACGACATCCACCCTGCTAGCCCAGGCTGCTGACCTGGAACCTATCCCCTGATCGAAGAAGAAGCAGAAGAAGAACTCCAAACAAGCAAGCATCGCTCTCGCGTCAAGATCATCGCATAACCTGTACCTACAACTGTTGTTGTAGTAATCTATGAGCCACGAGGACTCAGCAATCCCATTACCATGGGTATCAAGACTAGCAAAGCTTAATGGGAAAGGAAGGGGTAAAGTGGTGAGGTTGCAGCAGCGGCTAAGCAAATACGGTGGCTAACATACGCAAATGAGAGCGAGAAGAGAAACAAAGGAATGGTCATGAACTAGTAATGATCAAGAAGTGATCCTGAACTCCTACTTACGTCAAGCATAACCCAAAGACCGTGTTCACTTCCCAGACTCCGCCGAAAAGAGACCATCACGGCTACACACGCGGTTGATGCGTTTTAATTCGGATCTGGTGTCAAGTTATCTACAACCGGACATTAACAAATTCCCATCTGCCACATAACCGCGGGCATGGCTCTCGAAAGTTTATACCCTGCAGGGGTGTCCCAACTTAGCCCATGATAAGCTCTCGCGATCAACGAAGGATAAACCTTCTCCCAGGAAGACCCGATCAGACTCGGAATCCTGGTTTACAAGACATTTCGACAATGGTAAAACAAGACCAGCAAAGCCGCCCGATGCGCCAACATCCCGATAGGAGCTACGCATATCTCGTTCTCAGGGCAACACCGGATGAGCACTCCGTACAACTAAAACCAGACCTCAAGTTTCCCTGAGGGGGCGCTGCAAAGGACTCTAGTTCGGACCAACACTTAGACAAGCATTGGCCCGGGGGGGGGGCTATAATAAAGATGACCCTTGGGTTAATTACTCCCAAGGGAAATGTAGGTGGTGGTGAGGCAAATGGTAAAACCAAGGTTGGGCCTTGCTGGAGGAGTTTTATTCAAAGCGAACTGTCAAGGGGGTCCCATAAATCACCCGACCGCGTAAGGAACGCAAAATCCGGGAACATAACACCGGTATGACGGAAACTAGGGCAGCAAAAGTGGAACAAAACACCAGGCATAAGGCCGAGCCTTCCACCCTTTACCAAATATATAGATGCATTAAAAATATAAGAGATATTGTGATATCCCAACATAATCCTGTCCACCAAGGGGCAATCTTCAACTTCACCTACAACTAGCAACGCTATAAGAGGGGCTGAGCAAAGCGGTAACATAGCCAAGCAACGGTTTGCTAGGAAGGGTGTCAAAGGTTAGAGGTTCATGGCAATTTGGGAGGCTTGAGGAGCAAAAGATAGGTAACGCAGCATAGCGATAGAACGAAGCAACTAGCATAGAAATGATAGTAGTGAGATCCAGGGTAGCGGTCATCTTGCCTGGAATCCCGCAAGGAAGAAGAACAAGTCCATGAAGAAGATGAAGCCACGAAGACGAACCACACGTAGACGAACGCATCCTCACGATCGCAACGAAACGGGAACTATCGAGAAGAAGCACACAACATGGTAAACACACCACACATAGACAAGACATGATGCACAACAAGCATGATGCATGGCAAAGCTACATGAAGCTACTCATGGCAAGAGATGATGCAAACAAGAACAACACATCAAGGCAAGTTTAAATGAGGCCGGGAACAACATATAATAATTCCGGTAAGTCCTCATATGCAAATTTCGAAATGGGTCCAGATCTGAATATACCTTATGTTCAAGTTGTTAAACAGCAAGTTAAGATGCACCACGATGATCTACACGAGATTCTAGTCAAGTTACATATAAAGTTCATTAGATTCGGAGCTACGGCCTAGAAGATATGAGCAAAACCAGTTAAACATGACATTGATGCAAAATGCATACAAACATCAAGCAAACACCTCAAAACAAGGATGCAACATGATAATATGGAACTACATGCAAAAACAAGCAAGTTTCATATAGAGCACACTCAAAACGGAGCAACGGTTCAACACACACACACACTATACAAGATATGACAACAATCTGTCCATAACAGCAACTAGGCATATTGCAAGCATCAAAACAACATGCTACAGCATCTCAACAAAATAACAAAAGGCATGGCCATGAAGTACAGGTAAAGCATAACAAAACATGAACACTGAGCTAACTCCAAAAATCACTAGAACATGCTCAAACACACATGGTAAGATTGCAAATAATAACAGTTTCAGACTTTAGCAGAAATAACATCAGGTTGCAATGTTTAGAGCTATCAAACAACATGTTACAGGAACTTATCATGGCAAACAAAGGCATGGCATGAACCTACTAATTGCATAGAACAAAAGACCCTTACTGACCATGAGCCAAAAAGGATCAGAAAATATGATGGCACCCATGTAAACATGGCAAGTTATATTACAGATTCAAACATGGCAGAAACAACAATAAGTAGGCATGTTGGTGAGCTTGTTACACTCACCACAGAGCAATACATGGCATGGAAAGGCAACCAATAGTAAGAAGGCATATTTTTAAAGTTAAGCATGGCAAGAGCAAGGTCATAGGGTGCATGTAACACTAGCAAAACACATGGGAACTAGTGAACTTAATGTTAACATGCTGATAGCAACATCATTTAACAACTTTGGAGCAAGATATGAACAATCTACAGCAAGCTATAAATGCAATCAGGGGCATGGATGGATAGAGGATGACATGTAGATTAAAACATGTTTATAGAACATCTCCAGATTATGCATAGAATGATTAGTGGCAACATGTTTACATGGCATCACGAAATAACAGATTCAGCCTAGCAAAACAGCAACATCATGAACCCTACTTAACAAGCTCGAATCATTCACCACAAGTCATTGCATGACAAGATAAGCATAGCATCATCAAGAATACATGTTTGTGGAACAAACCAAGTCAAGAACAAGTCCATAGCATGCAAGGATCAACTATAGCAACCTTGGCCAAATTGAATAACATGTAAACAATCTGCCAGGAAACATTTTGAAGCAAAAGTAGAGCACTCAAATGACATGCTATACTACTCCATAATTGCAACAAAGGGCATGAATGGATAGAAAATAAGCAAATGTACAAAACATCCTTACTGAAGTATCTCAAAATAAGCATGGATCTCTCTGTAGCATCAAGTTTACATGGCATGAAAATAACAGCAGAACAGGGACTAAAATCAGCAACATCACGATGCCTAGTTTGCATGCTTGTGCTAGTCAGCACATTGATCACAAAAATACATGGTAAGCACCTCTGTAAAGAAGACATAGCATAGTTCAAGACACATGAAGACATCAACCTCATAGGATGCACACATCAATCATGGCAAAAATGACAAAAGAGCTCGTTCTGATAACAGACAGCAGGAAACATCACGAAGCACTCTTACAACAATGATTTAGGCATGAAGATTACCTCAAATGAATATGATGCAATGGAATGAAATGATGTGCTCGTTGAGACGAACAATTTGACTTATTACACGCACGAAACGGAGTAGTATGCACAGAGTTATGATGCGATGAATATGGCATGATAATGACAAAATACTCCGAGACTTGGAGGAAATATCGGGGTCATCCTCCAGTTTGCACGGTTTTCAAAGCGGCGCGGATCTCGCCGGAGTTGGGCGTGGTGGTGGCCAGAGACGGGCGGGGAAGGTCTCCGGCGAGTCGGGGTCGCCGGATCCGGTCGGCCCCTCACCGGATCTGGCGCCGGCGGAGGTGGGGGCGACCGGCGCGGGCACGGGCGGGCGGCGGAGCTCGTAGGAGGAGGCATGGGGCGAGGTTTGCGGCGCCCGGCGGCGACTCCGGGAGCCGGGCTGCGCGGGGATGGCGGCGACCGGCAGCGGGCTGGACGGCGGAGAGGCTCCGACGCGGAGGCGGCGGCTCGGGCGACGGGGCTCGACTCGGGGAAGGCGAGCGCAGGGCGCGCCGGCGGCGGCGCAGCCGGAAGATGGCGGCGGGGCACTCCGACGGCGGGGACGGGCCTGGCGGCGGCGGATCGAGGCGAGCGCGGGCGGCGCGAGGGCCTGGGCGGCGGCGGCGACCGGGCCCCGCGGGGGCCGGCGGAGGCGGGCGGCGGCGGCCGACAGGTGGCAGGCGGGGATTCGGCGGGGGAGGCGGCGCGGACATGTCCGGCGGGGTCTGGACGTGTCCGGCTGCGGGAGGAGGAAGAAACTAGGGTTTCGGTGGGGATTTGATCCGCGAATTTCGGGGGGAGGGGCTATTTATAGATTCTGGGAGCTAGGAGAGTCCAAATGGGGTGCGGTTTTCACCCACGCGATCGTGATCGAACGGCCGAGAGCATGGAGGGGAGTTAGATGGGTTTTGGGCCACTTTGGAAGGGGTGTTGGGCTGCAACTCAAAGAGGGCTTTGCGGTTACCCGGTTAACCGTTGGAGTATCAAATGACCTCCAAATGGCACGAAACTTGACAGGCGGTCTACAGGTGCTATACCAAGGCCGCTTGGCAAACCTCGGGCCATTCCGAAAACATTTAACACCCGCACAAGAGAAGAAGCAAAAAGGGAACGCCGGATGACATAGGAGTGCCGGATTGCAAAACGGACAACGGGGAAAATGCTCGGATGCATGAGACGAACACGTATGCAAAATGAAATGCACATGATGACATGATATGAAATGCAGATGATGACATGGCAAAGTGCAACACGCAAGCAAATGACATGGCAACGATGGCGAATAACTGGCAGACCCCTGGCGCAATGAATCCGGGGCGTTACAGGGTGTTATCTCCATGGAGAGCCCCGAACCTGGGTAAGATTCCTCGGCATGCAAGTCTTTGCCTTATCCCGTTTCCAGGCACCGATGATGTCTTACTGGCTCCCACAATGATAAGCCACCCGTTGGCATATGTCGCACCTACCACCCGACATTTGGCGCCCACCATGGGGCCAGGTGCACCATTGTCCGGAGACCTGCTCTGGACGGGAACCCTTTTCCTCCCCAGCGAGCGTAGCCAGCCCGACACACCTGATGGCGCTTTCCCTGACATGCTGCACGGCGTCGACGATGCCTGCGCAGCGAGCTGCCTCGCCGATCTCCTCAGTGAGGTTCACCTCTCCGATGAGCCCGCGTCCGACGCGGGCACAGATGGCCTCGAGAGCCACCTCATCAGCCTCCTCGACCAGCTCCACGTCGCCAGCAAGCCTGCTATAGACTTGGAGTCTGTTGGCTCCACCGACCCGATGATCGTCGACTCCGACACAGCGTCGCTTGACGCGTTCCCCACCAATGTGGTGGTCTATGATTAGCCACCTCCTTGCGAGCACAGCGGCGGGGGCACCGTCACGGAGGTGCTTATCGTTAACAGTGGCGAGCACTCAGACAGAGGCGTTCGAGACCCACTCGATGCGGTGCTGCGAGACTTGTCAGCGCCCATCCCGGAAGACGCAGACACTGAGACGCTGGAAACACGCCGCGTCCAGCTCACCGAAAGCGCTAACCGACTGGCCAACATGCGACGCCTCTTGGAGGCCTACCGGCGCGAGATGGACCGAATCGTCGGCGGCACGCCGACCCCTGAGGGGCCTAGCCGCATCGGCTCGATCCGGCAGCATGGCGCGACTATCACCAACATGTTCGGGATGGATCATCCCGTCTACGCCACACCTGCGGAGAACATACGAGCTGCCCAAGCGGTAGCAGATGAGATGGACAAGCTCGACAGCGACGAGCGTCACCACATGATGGAGCGTGTCCAGCAGCTCCTTGACGCGGTTGCCGAGCAGCAAGAAGTTGGCTGCCACACCGAAGCGCCCATCCGGCGAAATGATGATCCGCCCCCTCGCCGGGACCACGACGCGACGTCCCGGACGCTGACTGCAGGCGGCGCCCGCGAGCTGATGGACAAGGGGCCGACTGCTAGCCCCCGTGCGTGGAGCGACGTGGCAACACACCTCCTCCTTCGCCTCGTGGGGAGAGATACCCCACCCCGCCGCCTCTCACGCATCCGACGCTCAGTGGCCGACTAGGCCGCCACGAAGGAATCGGCGAGAACGACGCCCGCCATCAGATTGACCGCCCGGCGCGATCCCTAGCGCTGGAAGAAGAAGACGATGTCGGCCCGCCTTGTTTAGGCCCCCGCATCCGCGACGAGCCCTTCCCCAAAGGGTTCTCGCTCCCAAGAGACACGCCAAAATACAACGGCTCGGTGAAGCCGGAAGACTGGTTGATCAACTACTCCACTATAGTCAGCATAACCAACGAAAATAGGCGTGTTGTCCTGAAGTACGTCCCCCTCATGCTTCAAGGCATGGCCGCACCTGGCTGAATAGCCTCAAGCCCTACAGCGTCAAAAGCTGGCTAGACTTCACAGAAGTCTTCATCCGCAACTTCACCAGCATATACAAGCGGCCTCCCAAGCCTCGTCAGCTCTCCTTGTGCGTCCAAAGCCCCAGCGAATCGACTCGTGACTACCTCACCCGCTGGGCCGAGCTCGGCAACTCTTGCGAGGGCGTGCATGAAGTGCAAGCAATAGAGTACTTCACCGCCGGGTGCCGAGAGGGCACCCTTCTCAAGCACCAACTTCTCTGCGACGAGCCGGCTACACTCGATGAACTGCTGATCATATCGAACAAATACGCCACGACCGACTCCTCAATGAAGTCTGAGCTCCAAGTGGACGCTTCTGGGAAGGTGCTCCCTCCGGTTCCAGGAACACTAGCCGGCGACTCCAACCGATGCCCTCACCAGAACGACAACAAGCGCAAGGCTCCCATGCCGCCTTCCACCAGTCGGCAGGTGGCCATAGTCGAAGACAAATAGCCTGAAGGGCAGCCTGCACCCAAGCGTCCGAAGGGCGGCATGCCGGCTTGGCAGCCGGCTTTCTGCTACGAGCAAACCCTTGATGCCCCCTGCAAGTTCCACAGCGGTGCGAAGCCGTCCAACCACACAACTCGGAAGTGTCATTGGTTCACGCGGATTTCCAAGGGCAAAGGAGTACTGCCTCCTCCGCGTGCTGGCCAGCCGCCTCCAGCTCCTCAGCTGCGGCTGCTCGCCCATCAGTCGGAGCCATCCAAGATGAGTTCCCCAACAAGCACGCAGCTTACGTCTTCTTCACGAGCCAAGCTGAGGACAGGCTGTGACACCCGGATAATTAAGCTACAGTAATTCCCTACCGATGATGCCACGTCATCATGATTACTGTTGTTAAACTCGCGATGTTTCAAACCCACTCTATATTCTAAATTCAAAATCAAGTCAAACTCAAAAGTTTTTCAAATGTCTAAAATAAAATGTTCATCATGTGGCAAATTTTCAATTGTTATTATTGGTGGTGAACCAAGTTTTTGCAAAGTGGTTTAATGCCCTAATCTATATAAAACAGTAATATAAAAAAGGGGGTTAAGTTAAATAAAAGTGAAAAAGAAAACCTCCCCCCTCACCCTGGGCCCCTTGGCCACCCGACCAACCAGGTCGGCCCAGGAGCCGGCCCAACTCCCCCGAACCAGGTCCTACCCTCCCCTGTTCCTCGGGCGCACCCGACCGCGCCCGCTGTCGCCGCCACACCCTCTCGCCGGCAGTATCGCGAGGGGATAAGGGTGACAGCCCGCGCCTCCTCGATCCCCTCTCCCACTTCTCCCCGCCACTCCACCCACCTCGCTCTCGCACTCACCCGTCGCTCTCCCCCTCCCTACCGTTTCCCCCATCTCCCGAGCACGGCCGTCGCCGGCGCGCTTCACCGCGGCCACCGGTCGGCCCTTGTCTTCTGCCACGCCATAAAGCCTCTCCGTCGTCTGCCATGCCGCCTGGTGCCAGGTTGGAGCCAGGGAGGTCTACAGCATCGGATCCCCTTCGTCGTCTTCCTCGGGTCGCCGCTGCCTCCTTCGCCTCCGGCCGCCGCGAGTCTTCCCCGAGCCTTCCCAGCAACGGCCGTAAGCCACTGCTCCTCCTCCTCCTCCCCATTAGGTCGCCTGCACCCCGTAGCTTCTCCGCCGCGTGGCCGTGCTCCGGCCGCCGCCATGGTTGCGAGCACCACGCTCCCGAGCCACTACGGTCTCGCCCATCCGCCCTAGCACGCTCATGGAGCCCCGCAGTTGCTGCCCCGCTACTCATCTTGCTTGCTTGTGTCGCGTATCACCATCTCCGGGTAGTCCCGAACGTCGACGCCGCGTGCCGTGGTCACTGCGCCCAACTCCGAGCACCACAGCACCCACGGACACCTCTCCTCGACGCGCGTCGTCGCCCTCTCCTTGTAGCCGCTTCCGGCTGACCAAATGGTCGCCGGAGCCGCGAGTCCGGCGAGCCCAGTTGCCTCTGTACACCACCGCCAGCGGCTACCGCTACCGCCGGAGCCCTTCGCCTCACGCCCTCGGCCGCCCCCTCTCGCTCGCCGCTCTTGCCGCCTCGCTGTACCCGTGCCGCCACCCTGGCGTCGCCTCCGCCTGCCACGGCCGGCCGGCGTGCCGCGCCGCCGACTGCGCACCCGATGCTGGGGCCCCGGTGCACACACGCACCCATGCATGTTCGGGCGGGCGCCCACGCCCCACCCGCACCCGTTTCACCCGCTCCAGTGGCCTCCTAGGCCACTAGTAGCTGGGGCCCGCCCCTGTAGTTAATTTTTTATATTAAATTAAATATATATATATTAACCAATTAATTAGTGAGTTAATTAATTTAATTAATCCTGTTTAACTAAACTAATTAACTTAATCCAATTAACCTAATTAACTTATTAACTAATTAAACTATTAATTAGTGTTAGTCAATGACAACCGGGACCCACATGGTAGTTTGACCAGTCAAATAGACTGTTGACTGATGACATCATGCTGATGTCATGCTGACACAGTAATGACTTTTATCTATTTAAATTAAATATGTTAAAACTTTGAAAAATCATTTAAAAATAAACCGTAACTCGGATCAAAAAACTTTGTACATGCAAGTTGCTCAGAACGACGAGACGAGTCCGAATATGCGGTTCGTTCGCCGGCCAGACATCCCTATTATAGCTAACATGCAACTTTTCCCCTCCGGTTCATCTGTCTGACAAACGTCCAGAACCGGGAAAACTTTCCCGGATGTTTCCCCCTTCGCCAGTAGCGCCTAGCACTGCGTTAGAACACCTCTAGCCCAGCTTATATTCATGTTGTGCATATGTTTGCGTGTATTTACTGTTTCTTCCCCCTCTTCTTCTTCGGTAGACCTCGAGACCGCTGCTGATGCCCCTGTGATTGACTACGTCGACGACGACCCTCCTTCTTGTCTGAGCAAGCAGGCAAGCCCCCCCTTTGATCATCCCGATATCGCCCATTCTATTATCTCATGCTTGCATTAGATTTTGCTACTGTTATTGTTTGCTCCTATTCTGATGCATAGCCTGCTTTTGTACCTGCTTATTATACCTACTGCTTATCCTAAACTGCTTAGTATAGGTTGGTTAGTGATCCAGTGACCCCCAGTACTTGTCCTTGTTGCCCCTGCTTCACATCGACGACTCGATCAGCGTGATCGACGACCAGAGCCTGACACCTCACATCACATCACGCCCCTTTTGTTGCTCGACTCTGCAGAGCTACTATCGAGTGTCGAGGGTGATCCCTCATAACGCACTCCTGATGATAATTCTGTAGTGTAGCTATTCGGTCGTGGTTATTGAGGGTGATGTCCTCTTTCACCATTCCTGATGCGGCTCTGTCGTTCAACACCTCAAGTGTGAACCTCGAGGGTGGTTCCTCTTACTTCACCTTGATGATTACATTGAGTGGAATCCACCGGGGGTTATTCCTCGGGTTTTCCCCTTGATGTCTGGACACACAGGTTACAAAGACTTTACTTGAGACCTTGGTGGAAGTCGGGCGGGCCCGGAGAGCACCCGCAAGATGGTTACGTGGCACGACCGGGCATTCTAGGCCCTTGTCGTAAGTCCACGAGACGGGGCGACGGGGTCACTTTCGATCGTAAGTCTCTGCTCGTCTCCGCAAGCTAATAATACACTATGGTTTGGGTGTTTGTTCTGAGTTGGCCTCTAGCCTTTATGCACCAACCACCACGTGAGAATAGTTATGGGCCTCGACGTCGCATTATCAACCGAAGCTTTGTCAGACGTCTAGTTCAGCATTGTGGGCCTGTCGGGCCAGTGCCATCCAGTATGAGGTGGTGCTCGTCCCGGTTCGTTGCACAACGACCCGGAGTGCAACGAGCGATGGGCCCATACCCTAGAATGCTTAGGAGGTAGACCGGCGGGGACCTCTCTGCTGAGCCTAGGTAGGGCTGCGATGTGTTGATCTTCCGAGGCCGGGCATTGACCCAGAAAGGTGTGTCCGGCCAACGTGATTGAGCGTGTTGGCAAACGTGGTGCACCCCTGCAGGGAAGATTATCTATTAATAGTCGTGTCCACAGTAACGGACGTTCAGACTTATATCCTGATCTTATACAACTACAAACGGATACTTGAGTTATGTGGCTCCGGGATTGCTTTCTCGCAGGGAGTCGAGGAAGGATCTCTGGGCATTAATGTTACAACATGCTTGTTAAATATAAACTGCTATTCTTTACTCTTCTACATGCTGCAAGATGCTCGGAGCTACGTGAAGATCGTCGACGACCAGGAGTAGTTAGGAGGTCCCAGGCAGGAGGCCTTCCCTCTTTGATCTTGTTGCTTTTGTGCTAGCCTTCTTAAGGCAACCTTGTTTAACTTATGTCTGTACTCAAATATTGTTGCTTCCGCTGACTCTTATGTATCAAGCTTATGTATTCGAGCCCTCGAGGCCCCTAGCTTGTAACATAAAGCTTGTATTATTTTATTTGTGTCTAGAGTTGTGTTGTGATATCTTCCCGTGAGTCCCTGATCTTGATCGTACAAATTTGCGTGTATGATTAGTGTACGATCGAATCGGGGGCATCACAAGTTGGTATCAGAGCCGACTGCCTGTAGGATCCCCCCTTTCCAACTCCTTGGCCGAAGTTGAGTCTAGTCTTTTAAAAATTGTTTTACTAACATGGCTGTGTGGCTTACGGGCCCACGTCGCCAATTGGGTGGTATTAGGATCTTTTATTCCTCGTCTATACTCTTGGAATCTGATCTCTCTTCCATTCGGGTTAAATGGTTTTGCAAACTATAACTCCAGGTTCTCATAAATACTTCTCCCGGAGAGCCCCTTCATTCCAGATGATGGCCCGCTTCACTAGAAGATTCTGAAGATACTCTCCAATGCTTTCTCGAGACCCTTGTGCCCTTCACCGTTGCAATCCATACCACTGATAAATCCTTATGCGTAACTAACTACGTTGTCGTTCATACCTTCATCCCTAGTTGCTCTTGTTATTAAGATGTCCTAAAATACTCTTCGATGTTCCAAGGTTCCTTTATGCTTACTGCCCTGCAGTCCTTGCCGTATGAATACCCCTTCAGATAATTACTCGCTCTTATCGAGTATCCATTCACCCCAGTTATTCTTATGCTTCATAAGATACTTGATAACACAATCCGAGCTTTCGATGACCGCTGTCGCCTATTCCTCTAGAAAGTCTTACCTGCCTACACTCTGATTAATTCCATATGCCTAGCAGTATCCATTGACGTCCTTTGTCATTATCATCTTGAGTCTTTCGATTTGATATGTCTGTGTCGCAATCATTTGTTGATCCTTATAGATTATCTTTCCGGTTCAGACGTCTTCCCGAACATGAGCTGGTTCTCGGCCAGTCAGATTGCCATCGATTGTGCACTAAATCTTTCAACTTAACCATCCTTGGTTAGAGTGTTTGCTTCGGATCCCTTGATTTTGGAAACTGTAATTCCTTTGCATTTCAACTCTGAATTAGTCAGTTGCTTCTATAATCTAATATCCTTGCATTCTTTCTACTTCTGGTTGAGTAATGATGCTCACATCAGATCCCGTGTGAACCACCAAATCCTTTGTGGGGTTCTATCCGACAGCGTCCTTCATATACAATAACCTTGTGAGCTTTTCCTCAGATACATAATGCCTGTGGTAAATTGTATCTTCTTCTTCCTCAACCATGCTCTACTCTCGGGATTGATATTTTACTCCTAAAGTTTGTGGGAAAGGTTCCTAAGATGCCTCTATGGGTTGAACCTACGCCTTCCCTAATCTGTTTGAACCCGAGAGTCTTCATGAGTCTTACTCTTCTGGTGTTTTGCCAGATAAAATATCAACACTACAGCTTCACCAAAAGCGAGAACTAAATGAAAAGTTGTGCATTAGAGAAGTGGGAGTCGACCTTGAGCCTTTGCGTAAATGCCCATGGACCCGATGTGGAACGTATCATGGAAGCTTCTTGAAATAATAATCCTCTTGTGATAAGTCCATCTTGTACCTATGTTTGGTCCTTCGCAACCGTGGTTCCAACCATGATTGTTCTTCTTTGATTTCATTTCTGGGACAAGTGGAAGTACCTGTCTTTTGTAGATCATTTCACCCGTCCAACCTCTGTTCTACTTTACCCTCGAGTATTACCCTCTGGTATCTCGAGAATATCCCGGAACTACATAACTTCTTGTGAGTTCTTCATCAACTATTATTCTCGCCGATTCAAATATTCCACGGGTTCTGAGTTGTTAGGCACTCAAGAACACCGATATCCGATTCAATTCTCCATTGCGTTGTTTAAACTTTTCTTGTAACCTAACATGTCCGAGCAGAGATAATTCCCTGCTTATGTAATTGCCTCGATGAACAACTCTGTCAGTAAGACCTTGTTACTATTGTTGATGACATTCCGGTAGCCAACGATGGACGAGAACTTTGCCTACTGGTCCGCCTCGTTCAACGAGCAGGAAAATGGTTCTCTTCGTCCCTCGCCCTTGGTACCAACATTGTTGCCAACATAACTAACAGGCTATCCTCTGACCTACCTTGCTATCATGACCATGCAAATGTTAGCACCCTTCCTGCTTTTAACCCACATGGTGGGCCCATAACCCATAGTTCCACAGGATCGAAACCTGACTCTCCTATACATCTCTGTCTTCCAAAATTGTTCCTCGCACTTGGTTTCGTATGTAATTCACGAGCCACCTTCTTGTGATCTGTTCTGGTATTAGATGCAATATTTATTCTCGATGCTTTGAACCCCTTTTACCCTCTGTTTCAGGCAACAAACGGTTGCCTACCCGCTTGAAACTCCTTATTGCACCTTCTTACCTTACTCTCGATGACTTTCTTGAATTTCAACTCGAGGGATGCCTCTATGCCACATTCAGTGAGATAGCCCCTAGGTACCTATCTTGTGTTGAACACCGTCCTTCTCGAGTCTTTCCCCCTTACTCCACCCCTTAAATCTCGGGACGAGATTTCTTGTAGTGGAGGAGAATTGTGACGCCCGGATAATTAAGCTACAGTAATTCCCTGCCGATGATGCCACGTCATCATGATTACTGTTGTTAAACTCGCGATGTTTCAAACCCACTCTATATTCTAAATTCAAAATCAAGTCAAACTCAAAAGTTTTTCAAATGTCTAAAATAAAATGTTCATCATGTGGCAAATTTTCAATTGTTATTATTGGTGGTGAACCAACTTTTTGCAAAGTGGTTTAATGCCCTGATCTATATAAAACAGTAATATAAAAAAGGGGGTTAAGATAAATAAAAGTGAAAAAGAAAACCTCCCCCCTCACCCTGGGCCCCTTGGCCACCCGACCAACCAGGTCGGCCCAGCAGCCGACCCAACTCCCCCGCACCAGGTCCTACCCTCCCCTGTTCCTCGGGTGCACCCGACCGCGCCCGCTGTCGCCGCCACGCCCTCTCGCCAGCAGTGCCGCGAGGGGATAAGGGCGACAACCCGCGCCTCCTCGATCCCCTCTCCCACTTCTCCCTGCCACTCCACCCACCTCGCTCTCGCACTCACCCGTCGCTCTCCCCCTCCCCACCGTTTCCCCCATCTCCCGAGCGCGGCCGTCGCCGGCGCGCTTCACCGCGGCCACCGTCCGGCCCTTGTCTTCTACCACGCCATAAAGCCTCTCCGTCGTCTGCCACGTCGCCTGGTGCCAGGTTGGAGCCAGGGAGGTCTACAATGTCGGATCCCCTTCGTCGTCTTCCTCGGGTCGCCGCCGCCTCCTTCGCCTCCGGTCGCCGCGAGTCTTCCCCGGGCCTTCCCAGCAACGACCGTAAGCCACTGCTGCTCCTCCTCCTCCCCATTAGGTCGCCTGCACCCCGTAGCTTCTCCGTCGCGTGGCCGTGCTCCGGCCGCCGCCATGGTTGCGAGCACCACGCTCCCGAGCCACTACGGCCTCGCCCGTCCGCCCTAGCATGCTCATGGAGCCCCGCAGTTGCTGCCCCGCGACTCATCTTGCTTGCTCGTGTCGCGTATCGCCGTCTCCAGGTAGTCCCGAACGTCGACGCCGCCTGCCGTGGTCACTGCGCCCAACTCCGAGCACCACAGCACCCACGGACACCTCTCCTCGACGCGCGTCATCGCCCTCTCCTTGTAGTCGCTTCCGGCTGACCAAATGCTCGCCGGAGCCGCGAGTCTGGCGAGCCCAGTTGCCTCTGTACACCACCGCCAGCGGCTGCCGCTGCCGCCGGAGCCCTTCGCCTCACGCCCTCGGCCGCCCCCTGTCGCTCGCCGCTCCTGCCGCCTCGTTGTACCCGTGCCGCCACCCTGGCATCGCCTCCGCCTGCCGCGGCCGGCCGGCGTGCCGCGCTGCCGACTGCGCACCCGACGCCGGGGCCCCAGCGCACACACGCGCCCGTGCGTGTTCGGGCGGGCGCCCACGCCCCACCCGCACCCGTTTCACCCGCTCCAGTGGCCTCCTCGGCCACTAGCAGCTGGGGCCCGCCCCTGTAGTTATTTTTTTATTAAATTAAAGATATATATATATATTAACCAATTAATTAGTGAGTTAATTAATTTAATTAATCCTGTTTAATTAAACTAATTAACTTAATCCAATTGACCTAATTAACTTATTAACTAATTAAACTATTAATTAGTGTTAGTCAATGACAACCGGGACCCACATGCTAGTTTGACCAGTCAAATAGGCTGTTGACAGATGACATCATGCTGATGTCATGCTGACACAGTAATGACTTTTATCTATTTAAATTAAATATGTTCAAACTTTGAAAAATCATTTAAAAATAAACCGTAACTCGGATCAAAAAACTTTGTACATGAAAGTTGCTCAGAACAACGAGACAAGTCCGAATATGCGGTCCGTTCGCGGGCCACACATCCCTAGCATAGCTAACATGCAACTTTCTCCCTCCGGTTCATCTGTCTGACAGACGTCCGGAACCGGGAAAACTTTCCCGGATGTTTCCCCCTTCGCCAGTAGCGCCTAGCACTGCGTTAGAACACCTCTAGCCCAGCTTATATTCATGTTGTGCATATGTTTGCGTGTATTTACTGTTTCTTGCCCCTCTTCTTCTTCGGTAGACCTCAAGACCGCTCCTGAGGCCCCTGTGATTGACTACGTCGACGACGACCCTCCTTCTTGTCTGAGCAACCAGGCGAGCCCCCCCTTTGATCATCCCGATATCGCCCATTCTATTATCTCATGCTTGCATTAGATTTTGCTACTGTTATTGTTTGCTCCTATTCTGATGCATAGCCTACTTTTGTACCTGCTTATTATACCTACCTGCTTATCCTAAACTGCTTAGTATAGGTTGGCTAGTGAGCCAGTCACCCCCAGTACTTGTCCTTGTTGCCCCTGCTTCACATCGACGACTCGATCAGCGTGATCGACGACCGGAGCCCGACACCTCACATCACATCACGCCCCTTTTGTTGCTCGACTCTGCAGAGCTACTATCGAGTGCCGAGGGTGATCCCTCATAATGCACTCCTGATGATAATTCTGTAGTGTAGCTATGCGGTCGTGGTTATCGAGGGTGATTTCCTCTTTCACCATTCCTGATGCAGCTCTGTCGTTCAACACCTCAAGTGTGAACCTCGAGGGTGGTCCCTCTTATGTTCACCTTGATGATTACATTGAGTGGAATCCATCGGGGGTGATTCCTTGGGTTTTCCCCTTGATGTCTGACACCCGGTTACAATGACTTTACTTGAGACCTTGGTGGAAGTCGGGCGGGCCCGGAGAGCACCCGCAAGATGGTTACGTGGCATGGCTGGGCATTCTAGGCCCTTGTCGTAAGTCCACGAGATGGGGTGACGGGGTCACTTTCGATCGTAAGTCTCTGCTCGTCTCCGCAAGCTAATAATACACTATGGTTTGGGTATTTGTTCTGAGTTGGCCTCTGGCCTTTATGCACCAACCACCACGTGGGAATAGTTATGGGCCTCGATGTCGCATTATCAGTTGAAGCTTTGTCAGACGTCCAGTTCAGCATTGTGGGCCTGTCGGGCCAGTGCCATCCAGTATGAGGTGGTGCTTGTCCCGGCTCGTCGCACAACGACCCGGAGTGCAACGGGCGATGGGCCCAGACCCCGGAGTGCTTAGGAGGTAGACCGGCGGGGACCTCTCTGCTGAGCCTAGGTAGGGCTGCGATGTGTTGATCTTCCGAGGCTGGGCATTGACCCCAGAAAGGTGTGTCCGGCCAACGTGATCGAGCGTGTTGGCAAACGTGGTGCACCCCTGCAAGGAAGATTATCTATTAATAGCCGTGTCCATGGTAACGGACGTTCAGACTTATATCATGATCTTATACAACTACAAACGGATACTTGAGTTATGTGGCTCCGGGATTGCTTTCTCGCAGGGAGTCGAGGAAGGATATCTGGGCATTAATGTTACAACATGCTTGTTAAATATAAACTACTATTCTTTACTCTTCTACATGCTGCAAGATGCTCGGAGCTACCTGAAGATCGTCGACGACCAGGAGTAGTTAGGAGGTCCCAGGCAGGAGGCCTTCCCTCTTCGATCGTGTTGCTTTTGTGCTAGCCTTCTTAAGGCACCCTTGTTTAACTTATGTCTGTACTCAGATATTGTTGCTTCCGCTGACTCTTGTGTATCGAGCTTATGTATTCAAGCCCTCGAGGCCCCTAGGTTGTAACATAAAGCTTGTATTATTTTATTTGTGTCTAGAGTCGTGTTGTGATATCTTCCCGTGAGTCCCTGATCTTGATCCTACACATTTGCGTGTACGATTAGTGTACGATCGAATCGGGGGTGTCACACAGGCGTAGTCGGCGTCGACAACACCAAGAAGTCAATGTAGTTGCGTCCAAGGACCCATAATTTATGCATTGGTCTGAAAAGCCTATCATCTGGAGCCGGGCTGATCACCCAGATGTGGTGCCATCTCCAGGGTCTTATGCATTGGTGCTGGCCACCTTTGCAATAGAAAGGCGAGCCGCTCGTTTCTCTTGAGTTCTGATCGATGGTGGGAGCAGCATCAGCATCCTGTACCGAGACACCATGGAGAAGCTGAACATCAAGACGAAGCAACTTCTGCCCAGTCGGACCGTATTCCATGGCATTGTACCCGGCCTGTCCTGCTCACCAATCGGCAAGATCAAGATAGATGTCCTCTTCGGAGATAAGGATCACTTCCGTAGAGAGGTCGTCTGGTTTGAAGTGGTGGATCTGGAGAGCCCTTATCACTCTTTACTTGGCTGACCTGCCTTGGCCAAGTTCATGGCTGTGCCCCCACTATGCATACCTCAAGATGAAAATGACGAGCTCCAAGGGCGTCATCACCGCAGTCGGAGATTACAAGAAATCCTCTGCTTGTGCTGCAGCCGGCAGCCGGCTGGCCGAGTCCCTCGTGATTGTAGATAATAAAAAGATCCTTGACCGGGTTGTGGCCATGGCCCGGCAAGCAGCCGGACCTGTCGCCTGACCCCAAGGAGTCGGAAGCTCAGGGCCCCTTCTAGCCGGCCAAGGAAACAAAGAAGATACCTCTGGACCCAGAGCACCCGGAGAGGTTTGCTGTTGTGGGAGCAAACCTAGACAACAAATAGGAAAGCGAGCTCGTCGATTTCCTCAGTGAGAATCGGGATATCTTTGCATGGTCCCCCAAGGATATGCCAGGTGTCCCGACGGATTTCGCCGAGCACAAGCTACATGTCCAAGCAGATGCAAGACCAGTCAAGCAGCCCCTCCGCCGATTGTCGGAGGAGAAGAGAAAAATTGTTGGTGAAGAGATATCCCAGCTTCTGGCGGCCGGCTTCATTATGGAGGTGTTCTTTCCAGAATGGCTTGCCAACCCGGTCCTTGTGCTGAAGAAGAACAAGAAGTGGCGCATGTGCATAGACTACACCAGCCTCAACAAAGCTTGCCCCAAAGATCCGTTGCCTTGCCCTGGATTGACCAAGTGATAGACTGCACAGCCGGATGTGAGCTGTTGAGTTTTTTGGATGCCTACTCAGGTTATCATCAGATCAAGTTGGATCCGGCTGACCGCCTGAAGACCACCTTCATCACACCATTCGGAGCTTTCTGCTACCTGACTATGACATTCGGCTTGAGAAACGCCGGTTCCATTTTTCAACGTTGCATGTAGAAATGCCTCCTTAAGCAACTCGGTAGAAATGCCCACGTCTATGTAGAAGATATTGTAGTGAAGACGGAGAAGCGCGGCACCCTGCTGGAAGATATCAAAGAAACATTTGACAACTTGCGCCGATTTCAGATCAAGCTCAATCCCGAGAAATGCGTGTTTGGAATACCAGCCGGCCAGCTCTTAGGCTTCCTGGTCTCTGAACGCGACATTGAGTGCAACCTAGTGAAGATCAAGGCCGTAGAGAGGATGGAGATTCCAACCCGGCTTCGGGATGTTCAAAAGTTCACCAGGTGCCTGGCTTCCCTTAACCGCTTCATCAGTCGACTGG
This sequence comes from Triticum aestivum, assembly GCF_018294505.1. Lineage (NCBI taxonomy): Eukaryota > Viridiplantae > Streptophyta > Magnoliopsida > Poales > Poaceae > Triticum > Triticum aestivum. The sequence goes on along the minus strand of NC_057813.1, from coordinate 413,059,723 downwards.
GAGAGAAGGCACTCCCCTTGTATCAGCTCATGAGGAAATCCACTCATTTCGAGTGGAATGACCAGGCGGATGAAGCCTTTCACAAGTTAAAGAAGATGTTGACCACGCCGCCTGTCTTGGCGGCACCGACTGAAAAAGAGCCCATGCTCCTTTACATTGTTGCAACCAGCCGGGTGGACAACACCGTCATCATGGTCCAGTGCCCAGAATAAGGCCGAGCTCAGCTAGTCCAGAGGCCGGTGTACTATTTAAGCAAAGTATTGTCCGCCTCAAAACATAATTACCCCCACTACCAGAAGATGTGCTCTGGCCTGTACTTTGCCGCCAAGAAGCTCAAGCCCTACTTTCAAGAGCACCCCATCACGATCGTTTGCACTACCCCGCTGGCCGAGATCATAGGTAGCCAGGATGCATCTGGCCGGGTGGCCAAGTGGGCCATTGCGCTAGCTCCTTACACCATCTTCTACCAGCCGCGCACCGTCATCAAGTCCCAAGTGCTGACCGACTTTCTTGGCGACTGGGTCAAGACCGAGTACTTGCCATCGGCACCCGACTCCACCCATTGGCGGATGCACTTCGACGGATCCAAGATGCGCACCGGCTTGGGAGCCGGTATCGTCCTCACCTCTCCCAAGGGCGACAAGCTCAGATACACGTTGCAAATCCATTTTGTCGCCTCCAACAACATAGCCGAGTACGAGGCGCTCATACATGGGCTTCGGCTGGCTAGAGAACTCGGCATTCGCCGGATCCTATGCTATGGTGACTCGGACCTGGTGATCCGGCAATCATCCGGCGACTGGGACGCCAAGGACGCAAACATAGCGAGCTATTGCTTCCTTGTTCAGCAGCTGAGCATATATTTTGAAGGGTGCAAGTTTCTCCATGGGCCACGGGCCAACAACGAGCAAGCAGATGCCCTAGCACGAATCGGCTCCACCCGGCAAGCTATACCAACCGGCGTCTCCCTCCAGCGCCTCCTCAAGCCGTCTGTCAAGCCGTCTCCAGAATCAGATTCCATCTTCGTGCTGTCTAACCCTGAAGCAGTCGGATCCGACTTGGGGAACCTAGCAGGAGGCTTGGGGACTTCAGAGCCCGGCCCAGGGACTGCAGCAGCCGGCCCGGGGACTACGACGACGCAGCAGGCGGTAGCTGACTCCAACAATTCACCACCTAGCCCACCCACCCTGGTCGCAGTAGCCGTGTTGGCAATAGAAGAAGTCGCAGCTCCATCATGGGCCCAGCCCATCCTCAACTTTCTGGTAAACAGAGAGCTGTCGACTAACGAGATCTCGGCAAGACAAGTTCAACGCCGAGCCGGAGCATACACAATAGTGAACAGAGAACTCGTTAGGCGCAGTGTCACTGGAGTCTTCCAGCGCAGCGTCGAGCGATAAGGGCATTGCAATCCTCAAAGATATCCACCAAGGCGAGTGCGGCCATCACGCGGCCTCAAGATCACTCGTCGCCAAAGCTTTCCGCCATGGCTTCTTCTGGCCGACTGCTTTGGAAGACGCCAAAGAGTTGGTCAAACACTGCAAAGGGTGCCAAGTTTTCAGCTCCAAGCAACATTTGACGGCTTCTGCCCTCAAAAGCATCCCCCTCACCTTGCCCTTTGACGTCTGGGGGCTGGACATCGTGGGCCCATTCAAGACGGCACGCGGTGGCATGACACATCTGCTTGTCGCTGTGGAAAAGTTCACCAAGTGGATTAAAGTGAAGCCAATCAAGAAGCTGAATGGGCCAACTGCCGTGACATTCATCGCACACATCACCACCAGGTACGTCTTGCCACACATCATCATCACCGACAATGGCACGGATTTTGCCAAAGGAGCATTGGCACGTTTCTACGCGACACAGGGCATCTGACTGGACTTAGCGTCCGTTGCCCACCCGCAGTCAAACGGCCAAGTCGAGCAAGCAAATGACCTCATCTTATCCGGCATCAAGCCCCGACTGGTCGTACCTCTGGTGTGCTCGGCCGGCTGCTAGCTCGAGGAGCCGCTAGCCGTCCTCTGGAGCTTGCGTACCACCTCGAACAAGTCAACCGGCTTCACTCCGTTATTCCTTGTATATGGTGCCGAGGCTGTCATCCCAACTGACATCGAGTTTGACTCACCTCAAGTCACCATGTACACAGAAGCGGAGGCCAAGAAAGCGCGAGAAGACAGCGTTGACCTACTGGAAGAGGGCCGGCTGTTAGCACTCAGCCGGTCCGCCATCTACCAGCAGGGTTTGCGCCATTACCACAACCGGAAGGTCAAGCCAAGATCCTTCCAAGAGGGCGATCTTGTGCTCCGGCTGATCCAGTGAACAGCCGGCCAACACAAGCTCTCGGCCCCTTGGGAAGGACCCTTCGTCATCAGCAAGGCCTTGGGCAACGACTCCTACTACCTGATCGACGCACAGAATCCCAAGGCACGCAAGAGAGATGATTCCGGCAAGGAGTCGGAACGACCATGGAACGCCAATCTCCTCCGAAGATTTTACAGTTAAATGCAGTATGTATCACGCTATATTTTGTATTAAGTACAAGACATCGGGCTCCTCGAGGAGAACTCGGGAACTACCCTCTTTTAGCTATATGATGAGTATCATGCATATGAATGTGTTATTACATTTGTTTTTCTGTCCGGCACCGGGTTCGACCAGTCGACCCGAGGACTCGCCGCGTTGAATTATGCTAAGTCCCGCATGCAGTCAGACAAGTAGTGTGCCAGCATCTAAGCCCTCTCTTGCAAAAATTCGCAGCTCGCAGAGTCGACTGTCCGACTGGCAAGAGCTAAAGGCAGGAAAAGATGACCACACAAAAAACGGCTAAGGACCAACGGGCTTACGCAAACACAAGCCGGTTCCCCACCCTGCCAACTGACTGTTAAGCAGCCGGCTAGCCGGCTTCCAACTCACCTTGCTACAATCTAAGAAAGCTAAAGTACTTGCCCTCCCACAGGGCCAAGTACTTTCCCAGCTAGGGACTGCAGAGCAGCTGTCCGGCTGGGAAGGCGGCGACCAAGGGAGGGCGGCAAAGGAAACAGCCGAAAAAGATGTAAAGCAAGCCTAGTTGGAAGCCGAAAGCACACAAGATTATATTTACACAAAAAGGCCTTCGAAGGGCCAGCATCCAACTTAGTCTAAATACACCCCAAGTGGGAGGAACTGCACGAATTTAACGAATATTGTTCAAAAAGTAAACAAACAGGAAAGCAAAGATAAAGATGGCAGCTCAGGCCAAGGGCGCAACGGGCGAGTTGGGCAGGTCCGTGGAGGCGGCAACGCTGGCTGGAGGAGTGGCCGACTGGCGACTCTCGGCTTGATCATCACCAGCGGCAGGCGGCGTGCTCGCGCGTGCCTCGTTGCTAGAGGCACGGTCAAGCTGAGGGTGGCCAGCTGCTCCGCCATCCGGCGCAACATCTCCACCATCCACTTCCTCCTCTTCCTCGCCCTTGTCGTTGGAGTTAATCTCCTCCGCCGAGTCTTCACCATCTGCCGGGTTCAGCTCGAACCACTCATCCGGCAGAGCAACGTCGTCGTCGTTCACCTCGGGGACAAAGGCCCTGGTGTCGGTGTACTCGGCGATCGCCGAGGCGCGCTGGTTGATGGTCGGCCGCACCGGCTCCAGCTCCTCATTGGCGTCCTGCCTTCCCGTGGCCAGCTGGGCCAAGTTCAGCCCAGGATACTAGGCTCGGACGAACTCCAGCGCCCGCCTGGCACCTGCCCGAGTTGTAGAAGCCTTCCAGGCCTCGAAGCGACCAACTGCCACCTCCAGCCAGTCGGCAGTCCAACTGGGGGTTCGGGGAATCACTTCGACGGGCCAGAGGGCGGACATCACTTGGGCTCCAGTGCGCTGAAGGCGGCGGAGCATGCGATGAGCCGGCTGAAGACGGGCTTGGATGGCCAGGAGCTGCTCCTCGAGCATCCGGCGAGCATTCGGCGCGATCTCAATGCCAGCCTGCCTCTGTGCATTGCGATGGGGTTCGATGACCTGGTTGCGGCAACAGAATAGCCGGGGAAGTACTCTGCGCAAAAGAGAAAGGAAAAGAGAAAAACACAAAGTCAGAAGTCGGACCAGGCAGAAGGCAGCAAGAAATGGACGAAGAGGAAAGTGGCTTACCATCAACTAGGTCTTCGACCTGACCGTAGCCCTTGCTCAGGGCCTGTCTCGACTCCGCAGTTTGCCGCCTCAGTCTCATACTCGGCTTGGAGGGCGGCCTTGCTGTCCTTCACCGCCTTTAGGGCCGCCGTGTGGCTCTTGTCGGTGTCAAAACTGGCGGATCTCGGGTAGGGGGTCCCGAACTGTGCGTCTAGGCAGATGGTAACAGGAGACAAGGGACACGATGTTTTTACCCAGGTTCGGGCCCTCTCGATGGAGGCAAAACCCTACTCCTGCTTGATTGATATTGATGATATGGGTAGTACAAGAGTGGATCTACCACAAGATCAAGGAGGCTAAACCCTAGAAGCTAGCCTATGGTATGATGGTTGTTGTGATTGTTGTCCTATGGACTAAAACCCTCCGGTTTATATAGACACCGGAGAGGGCTAGGGTTACACAGAGTCGGTTACAATAGTAGGAGGTCTACATATCCGTATTGCCAACCTTGCCTTCCACGCCAAGGAAAGTCCCATCCGGACACGGGACGAAGTCTTCAATCTTGTATCTTCATAGTCTTGGAGTCCGGCCGATGATGATAGTTCGGCTATCCGGACACCCCCTAGTCCAGGACTCCCTCAGTAGCCCCTGAACCAGGCTTCAATGACGACGAGTCCGGCGCGCATATTGTCTTCGACATTGCAAGGCGGGTTCCTCCTCTGAATAATTGGCAGAAGATTGTGAATGCCAGGATAGTGTTCGGCTCCGTAAAAATAAATTCCACATACCACCGTAGAGAGAATAATATTCACACAAGTTCAATCTGCTGACGTATTTTGTGGCGTGACGTCACACCACTACCAAGCCTTTACTCGAATCGTTTTTATTATACCACCTCAGCGCGTTTAGTGAAGCGGTTTCGTTGGCATGTCTTGTCGAAGCAGAGATCGTGTTCCCCTTATTCCGGGATTCCCATCAATACTGATGTGGGTAACCCAACCGCGCCCGTTGCCATGCCCCCTCCATCGAAGGCGAGTTCCAAACGGTCACGAGGATGGCTCTTGGTATTCTCCCACTTTATAATGAGACCAAAGCTCGTTTCTTTTCTTCAATCCTTAATCGAATCTACCCCTTGCCCCAAGTTCCAGCACTCAGGGCTCCAGATTCGAGCGCTTCGGACCTTCGACAATGTCCGGCTCCGACCTACAGGGCCGGTGGATGCCCTCCTCCGTCACGGAAGAGGACGTGCTAAAGCTGAGAGAAGCCAGGTACTTAACCTACGAGATTTCGCATAGGTTGCCTGCCCAAGGGCAAGTCATTCCTACTCCCGAGCCAGGCGAGAGCGTCGTGTTCGTGTCTCACCTCCGTCGGGGTTTAGGCTTCCCGATGGATCCCTTCGTGAGGGGCTCATGTTTTACTATGGGTTGGAATTCCACGACTTGGCTCCGGAGTCCATCCTCCATATCTCATCATTTATTGTCGTCTGCGAGGCCTTCCTCCGCACTACCCCTCACTTCGGTTTGTGGCTCAAAACCTTCAACGTGGAGCTGAAGATGATCGAGGGGCATCAAGCAGAGTGCGGCGGGGCGGTTGTAAGCAAGAGGGCCGATGCTCCATGGCCCGAGGTCTATTTTCAGGTGGAGCTCGGTTTGTGGCAACAGGAGTGGTTCTATATTACCGCTCCCAGGGGCAGCAGGCAGAGGCCGCCGCCCGTCTTTCGCTCTGGCCCTCCACCACGGCTGATGTCATGGGTCAACAAAGGGCTTGACTGGGGGCCGTCCAAGGACTTACACCTATTGCAGGGCCGGATTCGAGACCTCCAAGAGAGGGAGATCAATCTGGTCGTAGTGATGCAGGTTATGCTGATTCGGCATCTTCTGCCCTGCAAACGTCGCCCCCTCCGCCTGTGGGAATTCAATCCGGAGGGACCACGAGCTCTCCAACACTTCATGGGTACGACACCCATGGAGATGTACAAATTGTTCTTCGGATCACAAGAGGTGTGTCCGGAATTGACCGAGGACGCCGACTTAAGCTGCAATCGCCTGGATACTCAAGTAAGTAGCCCTGTATCCGGACATACCGTTTGTTTACATATCTTGGATTTGCCTTTTAACCAATCGTCCTTTGAACAGGAGTGGATAGCGCAAGCAAAACTGATACGGTGTCCGGCCCCCCTCCCGGAGACCGCGCCGGATCCGGTGTTGGTCAAGATGGTGGAGGTTGCGCCTTCAGAGGAGGGCGAAGGGGAAAACAGAGAAACTACCGCCTCTACTAAGGAGACTTTCGAGAAAGGGGGGATCGAGAATCCCTCCTTCCAGGGGGAGGAGAGGACCGCTTCCGAAGATCCGGAGGCTAAGGCCTCAAAGCGGGGGAAGAAATCTTCATCAGAGGATCCTGCGCCAGGGGAAGCCCAGGCCGCACTATCTCCCCTAAGGAATCAGCCCTCAAGCGAGCCGTAAGTGGAAAAAGGGGAGTTTTGTAATAAGGGACATCCCTATTTTTGCTTCTGAGGATAACCAAAGTTTTTACCTTGTAGTTCGGATCTCCGTCCTTCTCAGCTGAGCTCGTCTTCGGGGGACCTTTGTCCGGAGATGATGGAGAGCGAGACGCCTCCATCTGCCGCACCGTCAGGCGGGGCGGACGACCCTGAGGTGTCGTTGCGGAGGAAATCCCCGAGTCCGGCAGGGCCGGAGAGTTCGGCACCAACTGGTGTGCGGCCGGGGGAGCTGAAGGATCTGCTCGAGAGGGCGTCTATCTCAGAAGATCACCGTATATTAATGTGTATGGTGATTGAAAGAATTTCATCCGCTGAGGGCGGGTTGCATGATGCCGTTAGAAGTTTACTGGCGGGGTTTGAGGTATGTAAAAAATGACATACCTTTTGACAGTTTTGCACATAGAGTGCGCCCTGTATATATAGTAGCCCCTGAGACTCGGTATGTTGTCGAAAGCGACAGCGTGCCGAGGATCATAATCTCAGTTATTAATTCTCGCCTTTCCTATGCAGGTGGCGGATCGTCCGGTGGACAGCCGGACTGATAGAGTTGCCGAGCTAAAGCGGCAACTCGATGTTGCGGATGCGGAGATCGCGCTAGTCAATAAACGACTTGACGAGTCACAAGGTAGGTTGTTTCTCCGTGGTCACCTAGTAAGGGAGCTGATGCCCACTCCTTACAACATGTATGCTTAATGCAGATGGTGCGGCTGCTGTGGAGGACCTTCGGGCCGAGCTTGCTCGAGCCAAGGAGCAGGCCAGAAGGAGTGATGCGGCTGCCTCGAAGGCAGCCGAAGAGCTAAAAGCCGAAAAGGCTGCTCACTGCCGAAGCAGGGAGGAGATGGCCGGAATGGCCGTGAAGCTGAAGGATGTTACCGACCGCTATGAGGTTCTTGAAAAAGAATGTCGAGCGGAGCAAGAGGACCTGAAGAAGGCCACCGCCAAAGCCAAGGATGCCCGTTTTGCAATGAGGGCTATAAAGGAGGAGCTGTGTTAGGCCGGAGACATTGCGGCTGGAAAGCCCTTTCTGCTGCGCAGGAAGTTCATAGATCAGAAGTATGCTCAGCTTGGCCAGCTGTGGGGTGCGGAGGATCCTTATCTGGATTTGGCGGCGAGTGCGGCGAATGCGGTTGTGCACTTCCGAAGCCAAAAGGATCACGAGATGGAAGAGCTTTTTTGGTCTCAATTCCACAGTCCGGAGTGTTCACTTCCGTTGACCGATCGGTTGGCTGAGTGGGCTGAGCTGAATAGATTGTCCGGATTTGCCATGACGGATGTAGTGGCTCATCTGTGGCCGGATAGGCCCAAGCCGAAGAGTTATTTTGGCTTATTGGAGCAATTCCTTGGGGCGGTGCGACATATCAAGCTGATGAAGCTGTCGGCATGCATAGAGGGTGCACGGATGGCTCTCGCCCGTGTTAAGAAATACTGGGCGGAAATGGATGCCACCGATGTTGCATCCCGGGGTTCGGACGAGAGCCGGTTACCCGCCGAGTACTATTTTGGGGAAGTCCTGCAGGGCGCTCGTTTAATAGAGTCACAGTGCTCGAAAAATGTTATGTTCAAATGACATGTATGATTTGTAGAACCATATAATATAAGTGCTTTTTATACTTGTGCGTTCAAGTATTGAAATATCTCCTGTGTGGCCGTTAATGTATACGTGTGTATAACCTGAAAGATGGCAGTCTTCGTCTTCAGCCCCCACGCACATAGTGTGGGGGTGTTTGCAAAATAGCGCATTTTCACACTTAATCCAACGTCTTGGTCCTGTGAAGGAGGTGGTAGTGTAGCAAACTAGGCAACCGGACTATAATGCTTTATCACTTTCACTTAGCCATAGGAGTTCGAAGGTGGGGCTACGATATAGCCCCTAGGGGCACCGCGCTCTCCGAATTTGGGGCGCGTATGTGCCTGACCGGGAAACGGTCCTTCGTCAAAGCGGAGGAATTCTAGACATTCCGGTAGTTGATCAAGTGGTTGACCAGTCTCTCGCTATATCATGACAGTCAGTTTTCGGCTTTCTCTACTGAGGTGCTCGCCCGACCGAACCGGGGCACAATCGCAGTAGTTCTCCTGGTGCCGCGTTAGCCGATGATACGGAACGTAAGGCAGCAAAACACAGGAGCCGGGCAAACCCAACATTTGACCAAAGACATGATTCGGAGCTGATGCATATAAGGCCTAACTCGAGACGCCGAACACTCCCTGAGGTATTCGGTCTTTATGAAAACGGGCAGAACGGTGCCCTAAGCCCCTAGTGTCCGGGTATGCGCGAAATCTTCTGACGCGGCCGATGCCAAAACGCCAGCCTCCTCCTCGGTTGTGATAAGAAACCGGGGGATGTGTATCAACAAGAGACAGTAAAAAAGGTTTACGCATGGTCTTAATCTGAAAAGAATCCTTGCAACGGGTCCCTGCTGCACGTCTGCGCCTGTGTCTCCGTTGTGCCATATCCAGGACGGGTGTAGCATGTTGTTCGTCTGTAAAAGATAAGAACTTAGGTTGGTAAAAGTATCGTGCAAAAAATGTTTTTAAAACAGAGTATGAAAAAATGAATGAAGTTGAGCTTTTGTTGGCTCTCATTGTTCATGCTCATAGCCCCTTGTAAGGGGGTATGCGGCTAGGAAGCCCCTAGTTTATTTATGCCGGACTCGCCTAGCCGTGTCCGGGGTCTTGAACGACCTTTTGAAGAGATGATGCCGCGTGGACCGGGCATTTTAAGTGTAAGAGACGCGTAATGCGGTATTGCGTTAAAGGGGGCGAAAGCTTCACGTCCCAATAGTGCTTGGTGGCTACTTTTAAATGGAGCGATATGGAAGATTAGCTTTTCGCGATGGAAGTTGTCGGATGAACCGAACACAATTTCTAGTAGTATGGAGCCTGTGCAATTGGCGTAAGGGCCTGGCGTCACTCCTTTGAAGGAAGTGCTGCTATGGCGAATTTTGGTAGGGTCTATCCCCATCCTGCAGATTGTGTCCGGATATAGCAGGTTTAAATCGCTACCGCCATCCATTAGGACTTGTGTAAATTGTAGTCTGTCGTTATAGGATCCAATATCAAAGCAGTCCATCCTGCATTTTGAATACTTCTGGAGTAATCCAGATGGTCGAAAGTAATTGGTTTTGACGTCCAATCTCGGGATTCCGCTGGGGTGGACCGTGCGGCATGTGCTTTGATAGGCGTCGCCGTATTTTTCCTTGTTATCACTTGAAGTGAATTCACTGTTTTTACTTCTTGTGGGAAGTTCTTTTGTTTTCCGGCGCTTTGCTTGTGGGGTTCGTCATCGTCCTCGCTTGGCGTGTCGAGCCCCTTGTGTTCGGCGTTAAGTCGGCCGGACTGCTTGAAGACCCAACAATCTCGGTGGGTGTGGTTTGTAGGCTTCCCGGGGGTACTGTGGATTTGACATATCCTATCCAAGATTTTGTTTAGGTTAGATAGCTCGTCACTGTTGTCCTTAAGAGGAAGTGTTTTGTTGTTCGGCCGAGAGCTTTTGAATCCGGCATTGATCGCCGTGCTCTTTGGGCCATTTTCCTTATTCTGGCGCTGATCTTTTCTGCATCGTGATTTCCCATTTCCATCCCTGACCTCGGATGTACTCGGGTCGCTGGTGCTACATGTTGCCAGCCAGCTATCTTCCCCCGCGCAAAAGCGGGTCATGAGGCTTGTTAACGCGGCCATTGTTCTTGGTTTTTCCTGGCCGAGGTGCCTGGCAAGCCATTCGTCTCGGACGTTATGCTTAAAAGCTACTAAGGCTTCAGCGCCGGGCAGTCGACTATTTGGTTCTTTTTGGTGAGGAACATGTTCCAGAATTTGCGGGCTGACTCTCCGGGCTGTTGAGTTATGTGACTTATATCGTCTGCACCCGGAGGGCGGACATAAGTCCCCTGGAAATTTGCTCGAAACGCGTCCTCGATCTCTTCCCAACTTCCAATTGTATTTTTTGGGAGGCTTTTGAGCCAATGCCGAGCTGACCCTTTGAGCTTGAGCGGTAGGTATTTTATGGCGTGGAGATCGTCTCCCCTAGCCATGTGTATGTGTAGGATATAATCCTCAATCCAGACTCCGGGGTCTGTTGTTCTGTCATATGCCTCTATGTTTACGGGTTTGAATCCCGCTGGAAAATCATGATCCAGTACCTCATCGGTGAAACATAGTGGGTGTGCGGCGCCCCTGTATTTAGGTGTCCCGATATCTTCGAGCACTCGGCGTGTTGTGTTGCTTCCCGGGGCCTTCTATTTTGGCCCGTAGATGGACCTGACCGGGTCATCCTTTCAGCGATGATCCTTGTGCGGCGCCGCTTGCCGCTCTTAGCCTGTCATCTGGTCGTCTATCCGGCTAGGCGGCTTCTTTGCTTTTTGATTGTGGTGGCTCTACGGCCTCCTCGTCGAATTCGGGCAACAGTTTGCGCTTCGGGTAGCTCTTTGCTTGGTGACTATTGCCGTATTTGTCTGCGGTCTTGAGTACTTTGCTCCATCTCATTCTGAGTACGTCTTCCGCTGTTTTGAGCATCCGCTTCTGCTTCTTCAAACTTCTTGCAGTGGCAACGAGCCTTTTGTGAAGGTTCTTATGCTCCGGTGATGTGTCCGGCGTGAGATCGTCTGGACTATTGTTTTCGCCGGGGATGGGTTGCTTGTCCAATTCATCCTGCTCGGATGGTTGCTTGGTTGTATGTTCGTCGCCCACTGGTTCGCCCTGCTCTATGGCTGGGTCATTATGGGTGCTGTTGTTATCGAGGCGGGACTTCGGGCGGCGCTTGCGTCGCCGTTTTGGTTGTTTTTCGGGGGAATTATCCTTCGCCGCGTCCCATTGTTCCTCGTTATCGCTTCCTTTTGGTGTATCCACCATGTATACGTCATGAGTTGAGGTGGCTTTCCAGTGCCCAGTAGGTGCTGGTTCTTGGTCGTCTCCGGCATCGTCGTCTATACCGCCGATGTCTTCAGAGTCGATGTCTAGCAAGTCGGTTAGATCGTCGACAGTGGCTACAAAGTGGGTGGTGGGTGGGCTTTGAATTTCTTCGTCGTCCGCATCCCAACCATCCTGGCCGCAGTTCGGCCAGGGCTCTCCTGATAACGAGAGATACTTTAGCGAATTCAAGATGTCACCAAAAGGTGAGTGTTGAAAGATGTCCGCAGCGGTGAACTCCATGATCGGCGCCCAATCGGATTTGATTGGTGGGGGCGCAGGAGGTTCGGAGTCCGGAGAGGAGTCCGGCACCTCGGAGTCTCGAGCCTTACAAGGGACGAAGTCAGTATTCGGCTCCATCGCCGTAGAGGTTGCAGCCCGCGAGGCGGTGTCTAGCCACCCATCCTCGATCTACGCGGTCGGCTCTGAATTAAGGGTCGGAGCGGACTCATGTGCAGCCTCCAGGGCACTGTCCGGCAGCAGAGCTAAATCATGCCCATCGAGACAGTGCGGCGTGCTCGGCTGTGGCTCGAATCCATCGAAGATCAAGTCTCCGCGGATGCCAGCCGTGAATTTTAGACTTCCAAATCTGACCTGATGGCCAGGGGCGTAGCTTTCGATCTGCTCCAGATGGCCAAGCGAATTGGCCCGCAGTGCAAAGCCGCCGAATACGAAGATCTGTCCAGGGAGAAAAGTCTCACCCTGGACTGCGTCGTTGTTGATGATATAAGGAGCCATCAAGCCTATCGGTGACAACACAGAGGAACTCTCAATGAAAGCACCAATGTCGGTGTCAAAACCGGCGGATCTCGGGTAGGGGGTCCCGAACTGTGCGTCTAGGCGGATGGTAACAGGAGACAAGGGACACGATGTTTTTACCCAGGTTCGGGCCCTCTCAATGGAGGTAAAACCCTACTCCTGCTTGATTGATATTGATGATATGGGTAGTACAAGATGGGATCTACCACGAGATCAAGGAGGCTAAACCCTAGAAGCTAGCCTATGGTATGATGGTTGTTGTGATTGTTGTCATATGGACTAAAACCCTCCGGTTTATATAGACACCGGAGAGGGCTAGGGTTACACAGAGTCGGTTACAATGGTAGGAGATCTACATATCCGTATTGCCAACCTTGCCTTCCATGCCAAGGAAAGTCCCATCCGGACACGGGACAAAGTCTTCAATCTTGTATCTTCATATTCTTGGAGTCCGGCCGATGATGATAGTTCGGCTATCCGGACACCCCCTAGTCCAGGACTCCCTCAGCTCTCCTCCTGGTCAGCCAACTTCTTGGTCAGGCGGTCGCGCTCCTAAACCAAGGTGTTGCACTCAACCTCCATGGTGCACAGCGCAGTCTGGGCCTCGCCCAGTTCTTGTCGCAGGTCGGCATTGGCCTCTGCAGAAACGACAAAGAAGAAAAAACAATAAGAAAGAAGTCGCCAGGAAAGATCCGGCCCGACTGCTCAACAGTCGGCCCGAATCTCGGGGACTACACCCAGTGGGTGCGCTGACACGCCCCCACGAGAGATAGAAGACGGAGCACGTACTCCGGCTCTCCGACAAGTTGGCAGTCTTCTGAGTCAGCTCCCGGGTGTGGGAATTGAAGGCGGCCACACGGAGGTTGTGATAGTACTGCAAAAAGGGACAGACAAACAAACAAAGACAAGTTAGCACCCGAAGTCTACTAAGAAGTTCCAAGCCGACTGCTCAGTAGCCGACTCAAAACTCGGGGACTACACCAAGTGGGTGCGCTGACTCGCCCCCACGGAAGAATTCAAGAGAAAGAAACAAAAAGCGAGAAACATACCCGGATGGCTGACCGCGTCGCCAGGAACTCTTGGTTGTACTGCTTCAGCACGGCGGCCTAGGACGGAAGCCGGTTTCAGACATCTTGCACCGCCGCATTCAGCACGGTCGTCCCGCCACCCGGCGTCCACCCGGCGAGCTAACACTCGTCGTCTAGGCCAATGAGCTCGAGCCCGCGGTCTTTTGAGGGTTCGGCGCCAAGGTCGCCTTTCCCGTGCGCTAGCGCACCGAGGGCTGGACCACAAGATCCGCCCTCACACCCGGCTCGCCTCCCGTCGGCGGCACAGGCGGCGCGCCGGGCTGGCTGCCTTGGTCTGCCCCAGTCGGCGCTGTCGGAGCCGCCTCCTTCTCCAGGGTGACGATGCCGCCCTCCTCCCTCTCCATCGCCGGCTGGTCGCCGCCAGCTCTCTCAGGCGGCACCACCGGGATCTCGAGCGCCACACAGCGGAGGGGGATTACGAGCTGCGGAGGCTGATTGCACAATGCCTCTTGCACCTGTGCTGCAACCGCGGCATCCGCCTGGGCCTTGGTTGTCGCGTCGGCCTGCGCCCTAGTTGTCTCCACCTCCGCCTCCTGCGCTGCCTTGGCGGCTGCCACCTTCTGCTGCTCTGCCTCCCGCTCCTCACGCGCCTCCCGCGTGTTCTACTCCGTCGCCGCCTGCAGCTCGGCACGAGGGTCCACGCGGTGGGTGCTGGTGGAGCCGCTTGCCGCCCCAACCACGGAGGCGGCGGCGGCCTGCTCCAGAGAGAGCGGAGCTCTGTTTCCAGAGCAGTACAAAGAAAAATCAGAAGAAAGTAACAAGAAGAAAGAACACGTGAGGGAGTGGGCACTTACACAGAAACCGTCTGCGACTCCTTCACCACCTTGCGGAAGCGGGTGGCCTTCGCAACCGCTTCCTCCCACTTGGTCGCCGCAGCCGAGCCCATGGGATTCTTTGGCCTACTGCCGAACAGGTTTGACGTGGCCCGACGCTTTGGCGCGCCGCCTCGGCTCTCGCCTGGCTGGTCGGTCGCCGGCTGGCAGCGCGGGGTGACTTCCCCCTCGTCATGATCCGGCCAATCTCCAAGGCCGGCTCCGAGCCCAGAGCCACCTGCTTCGCCGCCTCCCCCCATGGCGTTGTCGTTAAGGGCGGCCGCCCCCAAGTCGGGGTCGTCCATGTTGATCTCCATCCGGTAGGGGAGATATTCACGCTCCGGCCCCGTGGCGCCGGCCGCCGGCCAGAGGAGAGGGCTCTATTGAGATAGGCCGAGTGGTCAAGTCGGCCAAGAAAAACTCGGCAACAGAAGGAAAAGAAAATAGAAGGAAAACTCACCATAGGCGGGGGGTTGGCGCGTGAATACGGCTCCTTGCCGCACTGCCACTCCTCCATGAGCTTGCAGTTGGCAAGGTAGTTCACCATATGAGCTACCTCGTCGTGAGGCATCTCCTTGGTGCATGGTTGGCTGGGGTCGAGGTGCCCACTCATCTGACAGATCAGGTGAGGCCAGCCCAAAGCGAAAGCACCCGGCGCGCCACGAAGGCGGTGAGCAAGTCAGGCCCGGTCAGGCCCTCCGACCTGATCAACACCTAGAGCCTCGCGACGGCAGCGGCTCCAAACGGTGACAGCGACCCGACCCGATAGGACCAGTTGGGCCGCTTCCCAGTCGACAGGCCGGCTACATAAGCCGACAAGTTGACCCAGTCACCCTGCGGGAAGATGCTCTTCACGTAGAAGTAGGACTGTTGCCACATCTTCACCAACTGGATCAGCGCGATAGGCGGGAAGGGGTTGTCGGCCGCCGGCCTCCGCACCGTGACAAAGGCGCCGCACTGAGCCGGCACGCTCTTGACGACGGTGCCGAGCTTGGAGTAGAAGAACTCCCCCCTGAGCTCGATGGCAGGGAGGACGCCGAGGAATCCTTCGCACAAAGTGACAAAGGCGGACATCAGCACCACCGTGTTCGGGGTGAGGTGGTGTGGCTGGAGATTGTAGAAGTCGAGGAAGCAATGGAGAAAACCGCTTGCCAGAAGGCCGAAGCCGCGCAGGCAGTGCGAGCGGAAGATGACCCGCTCGCCCTCCTCCAGCGCTGGCGAGATCTCCCGCTCTGGCGCAAGGCGTACCTTCACATAATCCTCGCCGGGCAGCCGCCGCGTCTTGCGGAGGAAGTCGATGTGGTCCTCGTGCACGTTGGAGCCATCCCAAGCCCCGGCGCGCGCCATGGCGGCGAGAGATCGACGAAGAAGACACGGCAAGAGCGGAAGCACACCCTTGCAACGGCGAGGTTGCGGTGCTGCAAGGTCGCCGGAGAAGCGGAATGGCAGCAGCGGGGGAGAGAAGACGAAGAAAGAGGAGGATGGCGGAATGGGAGGCGAGCGCGCGTGCATTTGCCGCTCCCCCACCTCCCCCTACTTATAGGCACGGTGCGGCGAAGCCGAGGGGGCGGGACGTGGGGGGCATGGGATTAACTGCGCCCGCTCCCCCATGACCCGCGATTATTGCGCCTTAAAGGTGTGTGGCAACTGCCACTTGAAGGCAAACCGTCCGCCTCTGCCGCAAAGGATCTGCGCGTGTGCCCAGGCATGGTGGTGGCAGGCCCAGGCCTGCAGCAACATCGCGTCACGCGCGTGGGCTGGCAGGCTGAGCCATCTGAAGGGTGCAACATGGCATGCGGACAGCGGGTGGCTTGCTCGCAGCCCGGCGCATGCGCCAGCTAGTTCCCGCCTTCGGACTCCAAATCTTTCTAGACGGCGCGTCTGATCGAGGCTAGCTCCTAGCTGCTGGCTGTTCAAGATAGGAAGCTGCCCCGGCTTCTCGTCCCCCTTTCAGTCGTGAAGCCCAGCCAGCTTCGGGGACTACTGTCGGAGCAAATGACCACGAGTTTCCTAACCAGCTCCCCCTGGCTCTTCAAAAAAATATATATCGGGCCGACTGCGCCCTCCAACATCCAAGACGCAGGGCCGCCTTCTCCTGGCCAGCTGCCTCACCAGCCGACTGCCCAAAGGCGGCAAGGCTCTGCAAGCCCTTTCAACAAGGGCCGACTCCTAGTAGCCGCCCCAGCTCACACCCTCAAAGTTTGCACCCACATAACGGCGATGAGACGGGGTGTTGCTACAGTGAAGCCTGCCACCCCCGAATCCGGGAGCAAGCATGACCATAGTGTGCCGTACGGGGTGGCCACTCCCCGTCTGGCGCGACACTATTGCCATGTTGACCATGACATCACCCACGCCAGCCTGTCAGTACGACTCGCAGGTGGCGGGCCCCTTCTGCCAGAGATACCAGAAGGCGGCCAAGCTTCCCCAGTCGGCCTAGGAGGAAGCCGGATCCTAACAGTCGGCCCACCCCCACCCTGGAAGTTTGTGCACCATTAAACAAATAAGACGTGGTAAGGCTACAGCAAAAGCCTGCCAGGCGGTGGCACTGTAGCCATGCTTACCCCGACAAAGTCATCATCACCAAGAGTGAGGCTACAGTAACCAGCAGCCGACAAGACCCCCGGACAGTGGGCCCATCCTGTGGCCAAGAGGCCGGCAGCCGGCGGGGCCCACCAGTCGCCGGGCCCCAGCGGTCGGTGGAGAAGCCGGTGATCACAGACACTGACGGCCTGGACCCACGTCCAGCCGGATTACCATTGTACCCCTGGGGGTAGGCCTATATAAACCCCCCAGGGCACCCATGCAAAGGGTTGATCTCTTGGAGTTTTAGACACCACATAGAGAGAAGGGGAGAGCTAGCCTTGCCCTTCTTCTTCCTCTAGCAGAACAGCTCAAGGAGCCTCTTGTAGCTACTTGTCTTGATCTATTGATCATGCGGAGACCCCGCAGAGCAGGACTTGGGTTGTTATTGCTACGTCTTGAGCTTGCGTTGGTTTTCCTTGAAGAGGAAAGGGTGATGCAGCAATAGTAGCGTAAGTATTTCCCTCAGTTTTTAAGAACCAAGGTATCAATCCAGTAGGAGGCTCCATAAAAGTCCCACGCACCTACACAAAAAAACAAAGAACTCGCAACCAACGCAATAAAGGGGTTGTCAATCCCTTCACGGCCACTTGCGAAAGTGAGATCTCATAGAGATAGTATGATAAGATAAACATATTTTTGGTATTTTATAATATAGATTGGAAGAGTAAAGATGCAAATAAAAGTAGATTGAAAGCTTATACGATAAAAGATAGACCTGGGGGCCATAGGTTTCACTAGTGGCTTCTCTCAAGATAGCATAAGTATTACGGTGGGTGTCGTGGAATTGTCATGGCAGATGTCCTTAGTGTGAGGACTTAGTCGTGAGGCCAACACATCTATGTGGTATCTTGAGAGGGGTTGAGCGGAATCGAGAGACGCAACACAAGACAAGGGTTTAGACAGCTTCGGGCCCCGGGAAACATCATCTGGTAAAAACCCTACATGCTGTTTGAGGCTAGATCTCATTATCATCACGAGAGAGTCACCTAAAACCGGCTCCTCTAGTTGTGTCTAGCCCTAGAGATTGTTTCTTGCTTGTCCCTCTTTGGGGAGCCCTGCCCCTCTATATAAGTTAAAGGGGCGGGTTACATGTGGAGTCCTAGTAGGACTAGGACTAGTCTATCTTCTCTTACAGGTTGATTACAAGTCCGGGTCTTGCTTCCTCGTAAAGGAAATATTCGTCATCCCTTTCCTCTTAATCCGGCCCATCATAACGTCAGCCGGCCTTCTGGGCTTTGGGCCTTGTTGTCCATCTGCCCGCCCGCTGGGTTACTAATGAGTCGCCAAGATCGGGCAGGTTATCTATGAATCGCCAAGCTCCGGGCGGGTCACGAGTGAGTCGCCAATTCCGGCCGGGTCATACCGCTGGGTATATCCCCGACATTATCCCCCAGTTTAATTTGGATTTATCCATGTTAAACTGATCATGTAAAATAACCACAAGAACAAACTTGATAGGTTGTGCTCCGGGTTAAATTTTTGTAAGCCGGCACCTGATCATCTTTAAATCCTTGTCATTTCCTTCTTGATACATACCCATGAACTCATAGCAAATCTCCTTTAGTAGATATGTTCAAACTTTGTGAATGCAAAAAATCCAGATACTTCTTTTGAGAAATCCGGGCCAATAAGCCAGCTTCAGAGTCAATTTGCTGGTATTGGTCTCTTGTAGAGAAATATTGTAACAAATAATCCACTTGAACCGGCTTCCAAAACGCTGGCTTAAAAAATATTAGTCTTGAAATACTCATCTGACTTTCAGCCGGCTTAAAGATGTAGATCTTGCTGATTTATGATTGCCAAAATTGCCGGGTTATAAACAAATGATGCCAGGTCATGTAATTGTTGCTGATGCCGGGTCATAATCTTATGATGACGCCGGGTCATAAACTTTGCAGATTTCTTCGATAATAATATAATACCCGATTTGCTCAAAACTGAGGATTTGAAGTTATTCCTCCCTTATATGCATATCACCTGTAGCCCCCAAGTGTCGGGTTGTCATGCTTGCAGCAACCTGGGACTTGTAATTGCCTTATGCTCATAAAACTTCAACCAGTGTAGCCCCCAAGGGCCGGGTCATTATGCAATAATGAGCAGGGACTTTGTAAATATTATCATGTAAACTGGAGCAACAACGTGTAGCCCCCAAGGGCCGGCTCAGTAAGATATTACTGAGCTGGGACTTTGTATATAATTCATTGATAATAACATCATATGATGTAATCTCCACCATGGGGCTTGAACGCACATCCACAAGGTTAAGAGCTTTGTGCTTTACCAACTGAGCAATGGATCCTTCAATATAATGGATTAAGACTTGTGTACCTTGAACTGTTGACAGAAGCAATTGGTAACCCCCAAGGGTCGGCTCATTATGATGTGATGAGTCGGGTGTTCAATGAGGTGAGCAAAAAATGACTTTGCATTAGCCTCCAAGTGTCATGGTGCATGCTTGCAGCGACATGAGACTTGCATATTTGATGTAATCTCAATTTGAATAATGTAGCCCCCAAGTGCTGGGTTGTAAGCCTGCAGCGACTCGGGACTATTCCCTCAATTGTAGAATAAATCATATCCATTGATAATATGATAGCCATTGCGCTAAAGCGACTTTGAAAACCTTAATCATAATACTGGTTATTGATAACCATAATAAAAATCCAACCGTGTTGGCTATTAAAGATTTGAATAATATACCCAATGATTTATAAGCGCATAATTCCAATGGCGCAATCCAAATATATACTGGCGACTTATAGTCCAAAGCCAGGCCGCATCAATAAACACCAGATTATAAGTGATTATGTGCTAGCAGCTTGATAACTGGAAGGCACACCAGGTTAAGAAACACCGGGTTGATGTAATAACATATAGTCTGGCCAGGTCAGGAGACACCGGTTTAACTTAGAACTTGATCAAAAAAGAGATAAAACTTTGCAAAAAGCAAAAGCAAATAAAACTTGTAGTCGAGGCTTTTCGAGCGCTGCCAGGCCCAAATTCGAGGCTTTTCGTGGGCTGCCAGGCCGCTAAGTTAAATCATTTGACAAAGCCTTTTAAGATGGGCCTCCAACTAACCAATCGTCGTTTTAACTTTGACAAGTTCAGGGTCTCTATGAGAGTAACTTGTCAAACGTTCGGTAGGTCATGCCAGGATTACCTGGATAGGAGTGGCTTACTTGATGAAGGCAGGTTAACTCGGGGTTTTAGGTGAATACACCAGGCTTCCAAGCCGTGGGTCGATACCCAATTACAAGGATCCTTTCAGACTCTTTGTTACTTTACACAAAGAGCCCCCAAGTAACTTTGTGAGCTGTGCTCATTGGGTGCCTATGTTTGAGTTGTGCGTAGCAACAAGACTCTCTTTGGCCCCATGGATGTGAAACTCCCAAGCTTTGTTGTGGCGTGATAGCCGGATTAATGGATAGGACTCCGCTTTGCAAGCAGAAACCCCCATGTGATATATTTCTGAGCTGTGCTCGCCGGGTGCCTGTGTTTGAGTTGTGCTGTGCAACAAACTCTCTTTGGCCCCTGATGATAATATTTTCTTGATAGCCGCATCAAGAGGGTAGTATCGCCATGTTCTCTTTGATGAATACACCTATGTTTGAACAGGAAGCCCCCAAGTAATCATATGAAGATGAGCCCATAAGGCAGGATACCCATGTCTGAACCGCGCGTCAGGGCAGCAGGTCCTCTTGGGCAACCTTTCACTTTTTGCAAGAGATAAATTCTTCTTGAACCGGGACTTTGAACCGGATACTGAGAGCGTCAGAGCTTTGCAAGAGATAGTTTCCTCTTAAACCGGATTTGAACCAGATACTAAGGGCTTCAGCACTGTGCGGGAGACGGGATTTCCCTTAAACCGGACCATACATCGGAAGCATCATTGTGAGCCGGAATATTTCTGATGGCCTTTAAATTCTTCATCAATATAACAGTAGCCTCTGGGATCAGGTTTCTCTTCAACATTCTGGGGCACTTGAATTTGCTGAAACTGGCAAGACTTGCTGCATCATATCATCGTAGCCCCCGAGTCTTAAGATGACTCAAGGAGTTGTCTTGAGATTCTCCGTACTTGACCATAGCAGAAGGTATATATCATCGGTGCTGATAACGCAATGTGAATCCACAGAAGGTTGAGGTGACTGCAGCGGGTTATAAATTATCCCGTATGAGCCGTGTCAGCAACTCGGCCAATGGTTCCTTCCAACTGGTTGTTTGAAGATAACCCAACGTTAGTGGCAGCAACTTGTGCATATATCCATTGAACCATCCAGCGCAGACGGCAGTTGATGACAATTTGCTTCCAGTTTGTTGGAAGAAAACCGGGCTACCCAAGCAGTGACTGGCCTTATACTCAATAAACAGCTCATGCCAACAGGTGCGGCCCAGTGTGTTGATGTAGACTAGGCCTCAGGGTGGCAATTTGCACACGTCCACCGACAACGAGTAGACGCGATCCCAGCAAGCCGATGTGGACCGGACCGCAAGGGCAGCAGCTTGTGTGCGTCCATTCATCATGTGATATGTCCCGGATTATCCCCAGACGGGATATTATCAATCCATGCTCCATATCCGTGGTATAAACCACATTTGTAGTGGATAATGGTCATGTATATAAAAATATACAAATCAAAGTAATTTGTCCTTTGATAGAAAGAATATGTGTTAATAAAATAAATTTGAGATGGATAGCACCTGATGTTTGCAGATGGCAAACGACTTTGGATGATTAATGATCCGTTCACCGCAATCGCGGTGGCGGCTTAAAACACTGCACCGGTCGACTCAGACGGACCCTTGGGTCATGTTTGACCCCCCTCTTTTTTTAGCCACAATCTGATGGTCAAACCAGGCATTTTCCTCCTGAATTCACGGGGTGGGGACTACACGACCGTAGCCGTGCAGATTGAAGATGAGGCAGTGACTCGGCGAAGGCAGTAACCGAAGGCCGCACCGGTCAGTGCGACCACAGCGGAAGGCGCGTCGGAGGAAGCTGGTGGCTCGACGAGGGCAGCTCGAGGCGACCATCCGGCAAGGTGCGACTGAACCGGCAGCGGTTCGGAGAGGCGCAGCTGCGGGTCGGTGACAGCGAAGGCAAGACCGCAGATGCAGCCCCGACGGCGGCTCAGGACAATGAGACAAGGTTGCAGCAGCGATTCAGGCCCGCCAACGGGCAGGAGCAGTGGAGGTGCCGGGGGCGTCTTCAGCGTCCGGTAGAGCGAGGCGAGCGGGGCCTACTGGCGAGGCGCGACGACTTGGGGGCAGTGGCAGCTTGAAGCAATGAGGCCGCAGCCGACTCCGAGATGTTCTGGCGACGGGTCACAGCGAGGCTGAAGCGGCAAGCACTGGTGAGTGACAACAGTTTAGAACGGCAGCAATGCACGGTGTAACTCGGCCACGGAGGCAATGGCGGACGGCGAAGTAGAACCACAGCAGAAACAAACATGAGCAGATTCTGATGGTTTGCTGGTGTTTGAGTCGGCCGTGACAACCGGATTGACAGCGGTGGCGGCCCAAAGGTGGAGGCAGGTCACACCTGCGGAAAACCGGTGAAGGCGACGGTGGCTCGACAGCAGCCGGCAGAAGCGAAAGCTCTGGTTCGACGCACAGTCCATACGGGGCTGCGGCAGTGAACCGGCGCTGGCCGGAGCAAGCCAGATCACGGCCTCGGCGGTTCAACAGCGCGGCTGCAGTTGAGGAGGCTCGCAGAGGTGCGACCAACGACAACCCGTGGGAACCCGCAGCACCGCAGGGCGAAGGACGACGATCCGCGGTGACGCCGGCGAGTCTGCGAAAGGAACATGGAAACCGGGGCGGTTCGGACGCGTGGAGGCGATGGCGGTTTGAGGTGGCCGTAGTGGTGCGAAGCGGTGCGCGGTGTGGAGATTAGTCGTGGCGGAGACGTCTCTGAAGCGGCTTTGTCCGCAGAGGAAGAGTGGCGTCGAACCAAGGCTGCTCCGGTTTATATGAAGAAACGGGCATGGTGACCCGGCACGGTTGCTCATGCTGCAGAAACGGCATGGCTGTCCGAGGCAGGCTCAGTCCAGCGCGATAGGCGATGCAGGGGCCGGTTTGCTGGACGCGAACCGGCGACGGTGGAGGCGCAATGGCGAGTTTGAGCAGCGGCGATAGCTCGGCCGCAGTGAGGGTGCTGCTTAGTAAAGGGCTGCGGCAACTGCCTTGATGCAGAAAATAAGCCGGCGAGGTCAACCGCGATGGTGGAAAATCGCGACTGTGGATCGGCGCGCTGGCCATAATAGAACTTAAACCGCCGACTTGATCGTTTCTTCTTCTTTTCTTGTTTTCCTCTCTCTCTTTGCAGATTACTTTATGGATTCGCCTCGGGACTTTGTGGACATGGAGCAGTAGTGGAACTCACCGGTTAGGCTGTAGCCTCGGATGTCTTGACGCGAGCAGGCTGCTCGGGGTCCGTCCGAGGTGAGGCCATGTTGGATAAAGGCATGTACAATGATGGCATATGGATACATATGCCTCATGACAAAAAGTAATTTGAAGCATCTACATTAATTTTTTCTCTCCAATGCAAGCTATCATTAGTAGGCCTTATTAAAAAATAAAAAATAAAGACTCTAGTACACATGCATATCTATTTTTCACTTCAACCTTTTCAGCTTTTGTCATCGGACCACACTTTTTCTCTTCAAACACCCGCCTCCTGAAGAGAATCCCGCTTCCCTATCCGAACCTACTTTACGTCATATCCGATCCTACATGGCATGCGAGGCATCACCTTGAGGCTATGCGTTGTACATGCCTTAATCAGTGAACCGGCGGGGCAGACCCGGCGGGCCGGTTGATGAAGTTGGGTGCGCGGACGGGGCTGGCGGCTCGCGGTGGAAAAACAACCAGGCAGGTCATCTGGAAGGAAACGGCGGTGACTGCTCGCAGCGGAGTGGCTCAAAGGTGATGTGAACCGGCGGTGGAGAACGTCAGTGGCGGAGAGAAGCAGCGGCAGCTGCAATCTGCAGTTTCGCAGTGGTAGAGCGAGGCCGGCTGAGGCGGTTTGCAGCAGAAGCAGGCCGGCCTGGAGCGGGCGAAAACGGCCGCGGCAGTGGCGTGCCACAACGAGGCGAGTCCAAGCTGGCGAGGCGTTCGCTGAAGAACTGGCATGAGTCACGTCGTTGGCAGATTCACCTGAAGAACTTGACTGATTTTTGGCGCATGCATCTCTTCTCGATCCTTCACATGCAAACATTGCTGGGGCTTTGACCTTCACATGGGAAAGTAGTAGTGCTCCGTATTTGGTTTTAATGAGGTAGCAGACTGCACCCGGCTTGAAAGTAGCAGGAGCAGTGAGTTTTCCTTTCTTCGATCTTCACGCTAATATTTTTTTTAACCCGGTCCTTGTTGATTTTGGCTTTTGCGCGGACAGGCCGGAGGTCATGCTGTAGTAAGAAATCAGCTATAGTTTGGAGTTTTCCCATGCGCTGCTTGCTTTCCAGTGGATGAGGAACGAATATGCAGTATTCCTCCATGCACTTGGAACTTTGATTGAGTGGGGTCAGCACTGGAACGATGTGACTCCATGCAGGATGGCTGCTGCAATGACTACAATGATGCTCCCTTAGTACACCGCTTTTTGTGTCTCTATATGCGGTGGCCTGTGTTGGTCTGGCCCTAGCGAGAAATCACCTAAATGCTTTTGCTAGGGGATTCCCATGGAAAAACAAGTACTGCCTCAGGTCGAAATTCCCGTGACCACGCGCACCGCATTCTGTCTCCAAGTTGATCTGATACGACTACTTGTTTGTATGAGGAAAGAACGCCTAGATTCAAATTCCTGTCCGACTCAGCCACTCTTGGCTATAGCGATCTGGCGGATTGTCGATGGCCGCGCCTGTCATCCAAGTCAACCATCGATCTCAGCGAAAATGATCCGCTAGTTGTATACGGAGGCGCGGAGACGTGCAACCCTAACCACTTTGAACTCAAACCTTGCACCATCTGCTCCAAAATCTAATTATGATTTCCAACGATGGATTTGGCCAGTGCTTCTTCATCTGATCAAGCACGAGCTTCTCGATCCCGGAAGAAATCCCTCCAAGAACTCAACACCACCGTGCGCGAGCCCCACGGTAGGCGCCAACTGTCGTGGAATTGTCAGGGCAGATGTCCTTAGTGTAAGGACTTAGTCGCGAGGCTAACGCATCTATGTGGTATCTTGGGAGGGGTTGAGCGGAATCAAGAGACGCAACACAAGACAAGGGTTTAGACAGCTTCGGGCCCCGGGAATCATCATCCGGTAAAAACCCTACACGCTGTTTGAGGCTAGATCTCATTATCATCACGAGGGAGTCGCCGTAAACCGGCTCTCCTCTAGTTGTGTCTAGCCCTAGAGATTGTTTCTTGCTTGTCCCTCTTTGGGGAGCCCTGCCCCTCCTTATATAAGTTAGAGGGGCGGGTTACATGTGGAGTCCTAGTATGACTAGGACTAGTCTATCTTCTCTTACAGGTTGATTACAAGCCCGGGTCTTGCTTCCTCGTAAAGAAAATATTCGTCATCCCTTTCCTCTTAATCCGGCCCATCATAACGTGAGCCGGCCTTCTGTGCTTTGGGAGTTGTTGTCCATATGACCCGCCCGCTGGGTTACTAATGAGTCGCCAAGATCGGGCAGGTTATCTTTGAATCGCCAAGCTCCGGGCGGGTCACCAGTGAGTTGCCAATTCCGGTCGGGTCATACCGCGGGGTATATCCCCGACAGTGGGTGAACAAATTACTGTCGAGCAATTGATAGAAAAGCGAATAATTATGAGATTATCTAGGATGATCATGTATATAGGCATCACGTCTGCAACAAGTGGACCGACTCTTGCCTGCATCTACTACTATTACTCCACACATCGACCGCTATCTAGCATGCATCTAGAATATTAAGTTCATAAGAACAGAGCAACGCATTAAGAAAGATGACATGATGTAGAGGGATAAACTCATGCAATATGATATAAACCCCATCTTTTTATCCTTGATGGCAACAATACAATACGTGCCTTGCTGCCCCTGTTGTCACTGGGAAAGGACACCGCAAGATTGAACCCAAAACTAAGCACTTCTCCCATTGCAAGAAAGATCAATCTAGTTGGCCAAACCAAACTGATAATTCGAAGAGACTTCCAAAGATAACTCAATCATACATAAAAGAATTCAGAGGAAATTTAAATATTTCTCATAGATAAACTTGATCATAAACTCACAATTCATCGGATCTCGACAAACACACCGCAAAAAGAGTTACATCGAATAGATCTCCAAGAAGATCGAGGAGAACATGGTATTGAGATCCAAAAAGAGAGAAGAAGCCATCTAGCTAATAACTATGGACCCGAAGGTCTGTGGTAAACTACTCACAACTCATCGGAGGGGCTATTGTGTTGATGTAGAAGCCCTCCATGGTCGATTCCCCCTCTGGCGGAGCGCCGGCGAAGGCTCCAAGATGGGATCTCATGGATACAGAAGGTTACGAGGGTGGAACTAGGTTTTCGTGGCTTGTTCTGATGTTCTCGGGGTACATGGGTATATATAGGAGGAAGAAGTAGGTCGGTGGCCGCCCGAGGGGCCCACGAGATAGGGGGCGCGCCTTGTAGGGGTGGGCGCGCCCTCCACCCTTGTGGCCGCCTCGGCTGCTTCTTGACTTTCACTCCAAGTCCTCTGGATCATGTTCGTTCCAAAAATCACGCTCCCGAAGGTTTTATTGCATTTGGACTCCATTTGTTATTCCCTTTCTTCGAAATACTGAAATAGGCAAAAAAACAGCAATACTGGCTGGGCCTGCAGTTAGTAGGTGAGTCCCAAAAATGATATAAATGTGTAAAGTAAAGCCCATAAATATCCAAAACAGGTAATATAATAGCATGGAACAATAAAAAATGATAGATACGTTGGAGACGTATCAAACATAAGGTACTGTAATGAACCACCGTTATCAACACAAAACATAAGCTCTGTTAGTGAAAGAAAGCAAAACCACCACATAAGGTACTGTAATGAACTCATTCTTTATTTATATTGGTGTTAAACTTACTGTATTCCAAGTTATCTATGGTTCATACCACTTAATACTAGCCATAGATGCATCAAACAACACACGAAAAACGGAATCTATCAAAAACAGAATAGTCTGTAGCAATCTGTAACCCAAGAATACTTCTGGAACTCTAAAAATCCAACCAAAATAGGTAGTCCTGGGCAATTTGTCTATTGATCTACAGCATAAAGAATCAACTTAAAAGCACGTTTCTGTGACTTAACAAAACTAATTTCGTGAGTGCAAAGTTTTTGTTTTTCAGCAGAATCAAATTAACTATCACCATAGGTTATCCTATAGTTCTACTTGGCACAAACACTCATTAAAACATAAAAACACATCTAAACAGAAGGTAGATGCAAAATTTATTACTAAACAGAAACAAAAACAAAAAACACATATAAAATTGGGTTGCCTCCCAACTTGCGCTATCGTTTAACGCCCCTAGCTAGGCATTGATAATTTTAATGATGCTCACATGAAAGACAAGAATTGAAGTGCAAAGAAAGCATCATGAAACACGTGACAAACACATCTAAGTCTAACATACTTCCTATGCAGAGGCATATTATAAGCAAACAAATTTTCAAGGCAAACAAAAACTAGCATATGCAAGGAATAAGAAAGAGACGATAGCAATCTCAACATGACGAGAGGTAATTTAGTAAGATAAAAATTTCTACGACCATATTTTCCTCTCTCATAATAATTACATTTAGGATCATAGGAAAATTCAACAAAATAGCTATCACATAACATATTCTTAACACGATCGACATGCATGCAAAGTTGACATTCTTCCAAGATAGTGGGATTAACATTAACTAAAGTCATGACCTGTCCAAACCCACTTTCAACATTATTGCAAACACTATTATCAATCTCATATTCACCATGGGGCTTAAATAAATTTTCAAGATCATAAGAAGAATCACCCCAATCATGAGCATTGCAACAAGTAGTTGACATAGCAAAACTAGCATCCCCAAGCTTAGGGTTTTGCATATTATTAGCACAATTGACATTAAGAGAATTTATAGTAACATCATTGCAATCATGCTTTTCATTGAAGGAACTACCAAGTATGGGTGCAATAGCAACAATCTCATGTTTAACATAAGGAACTATAGCAAATTCATCTTCATAAATATGGCCACAAGAATAGCAAGCATCATGTTCATCAAGGGATATTTCAATCAAATCATCGGAATCATTATCTATAGATTCATGCATATCATTATTTTCTTGCAAAGCAACAGTCATTCTCTCAATAAATTCTTTGACATAGACATTATGAGCATAGTTTTGATGGCAATATTTAAGTATGTCAAAATTTTCAGATTCGCAGAGAGTAATAATATACTTTTCAATCAAAGAAGCAACTTCATAAGCACCCTTAAAAGCAACAAATTCTTCAATTTGTTTGATATCATAGTAACTATAAACACCCTTTGCATAAGAAGATAAGATCTCATTTTCATTAAACTCACATAGGTAGGGAAGGTGTTTTTTAGGGTTCTTAGAGCAACAAGTAAAATCATAAATTTCACAAAGGTTCCAAGCATAACATAGCAGTTTGTTTATTTGATCCCATAAGAGTTTCCCTTTTTCAGACAAACGGTGACGCACAAAATGAGCATGCTCATCTAAAGATTTCCCATCAACTAGGCTAGTTGGGGTTTCAGCACGAGCGCATACGGATCGAAGATTATCCAAGTAGAATACTTTAAGTGGATCCATTTCAATAGATTTTTAGCAAGCAAAGATGCAAGCAAATAGAAGGCACGTGGAAACACAAACAAAAAGACATACGGGAAGAAGGCAAAGAAAAGGCAAAGGTGAAGTGGGGGAGAGTAAAACGAGAGGCAAATGGCAAAAAAATGTAATGCGAGGAGATCGGTTTGTGATGGGTACTTGGTATGTCTTGACTTGAGCGAAGACCTCCCCGGCAACAGCACCAGAAATCCTTCTTGCTACGTCTTGAGCTTGTGTTGGTTTTCCTTGAAGAGGAAAGGGTGATGCGGCAATAGTAGCGTAAGTATTTCCCTTAATTTTTGAGAACCAAGGTATTAATCCAGTAGGAGGATCCTCAAAAGTCCCACACACCTACACAAACAAACAAAGAACTCGCAACCAACGAATAAAGGGGTTGTAAATCCCTTCACGACCACTTGCAAAAGTGAGATCTGATAGAGATAGTATGATAAGATAAATATATTTTTGGTATTTTATAATATAGATTGGAAAAGTAAAGATGCAAATAAAATTAGATTGAAAGCTTATATGATAAAAGATAGACCCGGGGGCCATAGGTTTCACTAGTGGCTTCTCTCAAGATAGCATAAGTATTACGGTGGGTGAACAAATTACTACCGTGCAATTGATAGAAAAGCGAATAATTATGAGATTATCTAGGCATGATCATGTATATAGGCATCACGTCTGCAACAAGTAGACCGACTCCTGCCTGCATCTACTACTATTACTCCACACATCGACCGCTATCCAGCATGCATCTAGAGTATTAAGTTCATAAGAACAGAGTAACGCATTAAGAAAGATGATGTGATGTAGAGGGATAAACTCATGCAATATGATATAAACCCCATCTTTTTATCCTTGATGGCAACAATACAATACGTGCCTTGCTGCCCCTGTTGTCACTGGGAAAGGACACTGCAAGATTGAACCCAAAGCTAAGCACTTCTCCCATTGCAAGAAAGATCAATCTAGTTGGCCAAACCAAACTGATAATTCGAAGAGACTTGCAAAGATAACTCAATCATACATAAAAGAATTCTGAGGAGATTCAAATATTTCTCATAGATAAACTTGATCATAAACCCACAATTCATCGGATCTCGACAAACACACCGCAAAAAGAGTTACATCGAATAGATATCCAAGAAGATCGAGGAGAACATGGTATTGAGATCCAAAAAGAGAGAAGAAGCCATCTAGCTAATAACTATGGACCCGAAGGTCTGTGCTAAACTACTCACAAATCATTGGAGGGGCTATGGTGTTGATGTAGAAGCCCTCCATGGTCGATTCCCCCTCCGGCGGAGCACCGGCGAAGGCTCCAAGATGGGATCTCGTGGATACAGAAGGTTACGACGGTGGAACTAGGTTTTCGTGGCTTGTTTTGATGTTCTCGGGGTACCTGGGTATATATAGGAGGAAGAAGTAGGTCGGTGGCCGCCCGAGGGGCCCACGAGATAGGGGGCGTGCCCTGTAGTGGTGGGCGCGCCCTCCACCCTCGTGGCCGCCTCGGTTGCTTCTTGACTTGCACTCCAAGTCGTCTAGATCAAGTTCGTTCCAAAAATCACGCTCCCGAAGGTTTCATTGCATTTGGACTCCGTTTGATATTCATTTTCTTCGAAATACTGAAATAGGCAAAAAACAGCAATACGGGCTGGGCCTCCGGTTAGTAGGTTAGTCCCAAAAATGATATAAATATGTAAAGTAAAGCCCATAAACATGCAAAACAAGTAATATAATAGCATGCAACAATAAAAAATTATAGATACGTTGGAGACGTATCAGTTATCTCCAAGGAGAGCCCTGAACCTGGGTAAGATTCGCCGGCGTGCATGTCTTCTCCTTATCCCGTTTCCAGGCACCGGCGATGTCTTACTGGCTCCCACAATGATAAGCCACCCGTTGGCATATGTCGCACCTACCACCCGACAGCATTGATGGGAACCATAGGGTCCTGCCAAAGCAAAAAAGAGGGACCCGAAGCTCCCTAATTGATTGATTGATTGAAGGAATAGAAAAATACAACCTCTCTCCTCTTTCTCCCATGCTTGGTCGCATGTATAGGGCACAAAGGCTACTCCCCTGTCCCTTCTCTCACGAATCACAAAGCAGTGTGGGGTCAAATCACAAATCACGGACGAAGCAACCATCATTTCACTCTTCGCTGACTCCGCTTCTCCATCGTCTTCTTCGAGAAACAACCTTTACTGCACTAAACTGGACGAACGACGCTAATGTGCTAGTAGTAGTACATTTAGGCCTCCTTTGGTTCAACAGACTTCCTGGATGCAAAGAACGCCCTTGTGAATGACTTACCGTGGTCTGCCTCAATGGTGTGCTCCGTCGAACGCACTTCTCCAAAGCCGCAACGTTCGAGATATCATCGATGTCATCACAATGGGGAAAGAAGTCAAATAGTTACTACCTCCATTTTTTGTATACAAGGCCAGTATCAAAATTGCAATTTGCAGAAGGCCACTAACACTAACCGAGGCAAAATTTATGGGGTTTGCCTCGTACTAGCAACGAAGGACATTAATATACCCTTGCATGCATGTGGAAGTGAGAAGGTTGGTTTGCATGGCGCTCCATTAATCAAGCAATGAGGAGTGAGATGGTTAGCTCTCTGGGCGTTGGAGAAAAAAATACGCATTAATTGACACATCAAACGAGGATTTGTACTGATCAATCCTGCGAAGTTTAACACAAGTACGTACTTATATCCTGTTTGGGTCTAGGCCATGCATTGCCATACTTTGCCACACATTTTTGCCAAGCTTGCCTAAAGTTTTTCAAAATGAAAAGAAGGTACACTTGCACACGCCTTTCGCGGTCGCACTGCACCCTCACAGAGTCGCTCCTGCAAGCCGCAAACCCAACCAAGGGAATGCACCCTCACTAACACGTGCTACCGCATGTGATCAAACCAAAGTCAGCCATCCTACCGCTGACACATTAATTTTCGTTCATACAGTATGTTTATCCAATCACTTGTTGGGGAAGATCCATACGGCACGTGCGGTGGTCTATTGGGGAAGAAGAGGAGGTGAGACATAGGATATTCATCCAACCGCCTGAAATGGTCGACTGGCCCAAATGATGAAAGTCAGGCGACTTGCACAAATATATGTTTTTACACAACAAAATATCCCTAAAAACAACAACATAACGAAAAACTAACACTGCTTGTGCGGAATGAGCCGACCTTGTCGTCTTTGGCTGCCAGCGCGAACCAGTCGTAGATGTCGACATGTGTCTCCGCACCGTGGTTGTCCTTGGCCTCTAGCTACTCATTCACGTGGAGCGTGCGGGCGCCCTGCACGGACGCGAGCACCACCCTATTCACGTCACAACATTCAGTTCCACCTATAGGAGGGCCTCAATGGCAGCGGCATACGCGCGCACCACATCGAATTAAGCCTCCGCCGCACGTTCAAGTCTAGGACGTCCGGTTCCGCCTGCAGGAGGGCCTCGATGGCAGTGGCATCCGCGTGCTCCGCGTCAAGTTGAGCCTCAGTCGCCCTGTTCACGTCCATGGCATCCAGTTCCACCTGCAGGAGGGCCTAGATGGCAGCGACATCCGTGCGGTCCGCGTCGAGTTGAGCCTCCGCCTCCTGGTGCTCCTTTAGGATTGGCAGATTGAACCGCTAGTCCGCCTGGACCATGGGGGACCCGAATGCCGGCACAAAGTCGACGTCCATCATCTCATATGCATCGGGGGCCTTCTGCGCCGCGACCTCTACCATGAACATTGGATCGGCTTCCTCTTCCTCGTAGCTTCGCTCCAGACAACTCGGGGATTGGCCCGCCGCAAAGCGAGCTTGTGAATGGAGGTCTGTGGCACTGATCGTCGTGATTTCTGCGTGGTGCTCCGGTGTCAGCATCTTGTATTACGTGATCTTGTGGTCCACCATGGCTTTCCTGCGAACTTGGGGATGGCTGATGCAGGCTAGGGGATCGAAAGGTGGCGGAATGGGCTGGAGAGGAGTTGTGATTTTGGGGCGGTGGTGACCGGCCGGCAAGTAGCTGACATAGGCCGAGTAGCGAAGGTTCTCGTGTGAATAGTGGTTCCGGTGACAACCGATCAATTGGTTTTGACTGTGCGGAGTTTGCAAAGGCGGATGGTTGGAGCCTGGAGAGTTGTGGGGTGGGATGGGGTGGCGGACTTAGTGCAGGCCTGGGGATGGACGATGCCGGCAGCGGCCACCATGCCAGATTGTTTCGGAGCCTTCCTTTTCTAATTACTCAACAATGATGTTGCGGGAGATAAGGATGAACGAGAGAGGTGTGAGTAGCCTTTTGCAAAATTGCCATAGCTTGCTTTCTATCCGTCAGATATAGATCGGACGGTCTATATTGCAAGATGGCAGGCACGCCATCATCACTGCGAGCAGAGATAGAGTTATGACGACTCAGTCTCTCGAAGGTGCTTGTGGGTTAGGGTGTGCTTGTGTTCTCTCATAGGGGTGAGTGTATGCGCGCGTGTATGAGCACTTGCGTCTGTACTGTGTTAAAAAAGGATTACTTGAAGTATGCAAGTTCATAAGGAACGGACGGTGTACATCACTCTTGTTGTGTTCACATTGCACCCCGGCACGGTCAACCCTGCACGTCTCTCACCGAATGGAACATGCTTCGTCTTGCGTTTTCGCTCGCTTGTTGGACCACAGTTGAGAGCAAACCGATGCCCCCCCTCTCATGCCGCGTCATTTATACTACTATAACAGAGAGAGGTAGGTCGAGTGTTACTAGTACTCCCTATGTTTTTTTACGCCGCATATTTGTTTTGGTCACAGTCAAGCCTTACAAACTTTGACAAACTTTATGGACAAAAATATTAACATATACAATAAGCAAATCAATACCATTAGATTCGTTGTTGAATGTACTTCCACATTATATAGATTTGTTATGCTAAATATTTATATTCTTTTCTATAAATTTTGTCAAACTTTACAAAGTTTGACTTCAATCAACTCTAATATGCAGAGTAAATAAAAACTAAGGGAGTGGTATACTACTTGTACTAGGAGCACTGCATACTCTACTGCAGATGTTGTGAGTACTCCACTAGTACTACTACTTCTACCACTATTGGACAGGGAGCTTAAAGAAGTTACTATTGGACTGGCGATACGTGGTGACATCCTAGTAGGAAGAGCATGCACGAGAACAAGCATTCACGTGTTTGAATACAAATTGGAAACCATTTCTGTTTGAATAGAAATCTAGGAGTACGTAAGAATCTAACAATATTGATTTTGTGTTGTTGAATGTTGATACTTTGTTCTGTGAGTTTGATCAAAGTAGAGATATTTCGAGTACACACAAACTTATATGTAAACTAAAAAGGATCGGAGGGAGTATATAATACGTTCGAAAGCAAAACGAACATTGAATACCCTTTATATTTGATTTGCTGATGCTATGATCACCGGTTCAAAATTTTGAATCCGTTTTAGGTATCACACATGCACCCACTCATCCTCTTTTGGTTTCATCTCGGGGTCTCTCTCCCCCTCCCTCCCTCTCTCTCTCTCTCGCACACACACATACCACCTCTCTTCGTCTTTGTGCTTGTCAAACCTAATTGATCTCCCAAGGTATCAGGATTGTATCTCGGTCGTCGTTAGGTCGCTCTTCGACACATGCCGAGTTCACTCTATATGCATTAATTGTAACCAAGCCTTTCATCTATCTTTTTAAGCATACATTCATCCTCTCTGCCCCTCTCTAGAACGGTCGATCTCTGGACCCACCTTAGTCCTCTTTCAATCGATCTAGCTAGATGGTACATGACCGACGCGGACACACAGAACCCCCCTCCCGCCCTTCTCTCCACCCACATGGTCATTTCTATGATAGAAACACACTAAACCTTTATCTCCTTGCATGACACGCACTCGATCTCTCAACACCAATCGATCTCTCAACACCTATCGATCTCATCAAGATGTGTTGGGGCATGAACCGAATGGGATGTCAAAACTAAGATGGGAAGCGACACGTAGTGGAGGCAACACAAAACTTTAAACAAACCATTTGTATGTATGCATGTCGGACAAATTACAACATTGGAAATACAAGCATGGTCTAGGCCCACATGCGAATGACACTCAGCGGAATGTTCAAATAAGGCATGCAGGAGGATGGACTCGACCGGAGGACGGCATGATCGATGGAGAAGAGGGTTGGAGAGGAATGAGAAATAAGCAACACCACATGATTATACTTGGACGACTCAAATAAAAATTAAGTTGTCTCGTTTTCCTTCCGTCTTGGTCACAGAGTAAGATATGGAGGGACTAGTACTACTGCCGGAACATGGTAACTTGGACCCCTAAATGCGGGCACATACCAAGCACGCCTCAATTATTCCTTCAAACAGTCGAACACCTAAACTAGCACACCATCCGGCTACTTAATCAAGTGTTATGCTTCACGAGTTGAAAAATAAAAGGGTGGTACTGTACCCAAAACCACCTCACTTGGGGCTAGGGTAACAACTTGGTACTGTACCACATTTGAACCAGGGCACAAAAACCACCTGTTCTGCGCCTAATGCATCATGTGGAGCACTGACGCTCGAATTTGGCTGGGAAAATAGGGAAAGCGACATGTGGGGCACACCTGTCGGGATGACGTGGTGCAGACTAGTCCAATGGAGGAGCTGGCCCACGACCTCCTCGCCACCGGCAACCGTTCATGTGGGTCGTGGGGGCCAGCAACGTGGTGCAGCTCCCGCACCGCCTCTGGTCACGGCGACCGTGGTGAGCGACACACTCATCATCGTTGGACACACTCGGATTTAGGGTGTCGAGGTTGAGGCTACCGTGGTCGCACAACTAGCAGATCAACACCCGGCTCGTGGAGGATGCACGGGGCGCCAAAGTGCCGCGCGCCGCGACGCGTCCGCGGAGTGTTCTAGTGCGGCCAACTGCATCCCCAGGACCTGAGACCATGCCGTGACGTCTTCCTTTTTCAATGACATGTGGGGACCGCATGTGAGCAAAGGGCATCTCCAACGTTGCCACTATCGCAGCTGACTACTTTGGCACGCCAAAAGCCCTCATCCCTCGAGCCATTGCACGCATGTGTTCCCAGCCAGCGCTAGTGCCGGCATTCATGCCATCTATCTGTATGCCGTCATTAAGCAGGCTGGGTGCCCGAGGAACCAACTCCGGTGACTTAATGATGCACGCAGATGCTTGCCTCATTGGAATGCGCTACTTAAAGCAACAACACCCAACAAACTCCACACCATAGAGCATCCTCCTACCTGGAACCACATCCACCATGACCGCGAGTGGAAACGCTCAACGAGAGAGCTTGTCTTCGGGGATGGCACTCAAGGTTTCCACCCTCGCTCAGCTTGCCACTCACAAGGAAATACCGGTGTAGCCGGACAAGGACGCGACCGAACAAGCGGTGGCCACGCTGGTGGCCGTTGACGGGAGCACCGTCAGCCACACGTCCTATACTTGTCACCTCCAACGTTTGGTGGCGCATGTGGCAGGTGAAGCAACAGACCATCCACGTCCATCATCATCAACCTCACGTCCACCGGCACCGCTGAGGTCAGGTACTCCTCCGATGATGAGTAGGGCATGGGAGGCGGCAAGGCATGGTGTGCCAACTGGCTGGTCTGTCTCCCGTGTTCTACTCTTACTCGCCGAAGACCGCACCTTCACTTCACGGGTCTTGAACCCCGGCCGCGTTCATGGAGACGGCAGATGGAGGACGTCGTCACTGACATGGAAGTACAAAGGAAAATGGACGTCGGTCACTACCGTAGAATAGGTTTAGGGTTGAGTTTCTTTTCTTTTTCTGTCCAATAAATGTTTGAAATGTAATGAAAATCTACCCGTTTGCATGAATCTCGTCCGGTGTATATGAACTTTCACAATAGTAGTAAGATATATTGTATGAAAATATATGGAATGATGATTCATTTTTGTGTGTACTAGCAAGATGCCCGTGCATTGCACAGAACATCAAGATGCATATTTTTTTACAAAACACCTGTTGTGATTGACCCTTGCAGGAGTAATCCCATTTGTAAAAACTAATGATATCTCAAGAATTTCATCAAAAAAGGTATCTTGAGAATTTCATCGAAAAATGATATCTCGAGAAAGATGAGAGATAAGGTGAGGAGGATTAGGGCGCGGTGGTTATTGGTGGTGAGATTTAGCGGAGGTAGGCGGATGGACGACGCCGGCAGCGGCCACCATGCCAAATTGTTCCAGAGGCTTCCTTCTTTAATTACTCAACAATGAAGTTGTGGGAGATAAGGATGAACAATAGAGTGCGGGTATCCTTTTGCAAAATTGCCATCGTTTGCTTCCTATTTATCAAATAAAGATTGGACAGTTTGAATTGCATGATAGCAGGCACACCATCATCACCAACTCGTTTCTTTATAGGAGTAGAGAAAAACTTGGTCTAGTTTAGAAGGTTTGACCAAAGACAAAGCTAACATGCGAAGTAAATAAAGACATAGGGTCTACATACACAATTTACCTTAGGCACTCCAATAGTACGTCCACTACACATTCACACATTTCACATCTTTCTACATCTACGGGAACCTACGAAAGGGTTAACGTAAATTTCCTAACTAACTCTCTCTCGCCTGGTTTTCATGGTGGTGGGCCCCTCCCTCCCCCAATCTCCAATCAACATCCCACACGTTTCACATTACATTAATTTACATAACTGGGATTACATAGGTGTAGCATCACTCGTCCTAAAAAACCCAACTAAGGAAACCTCCTAGCACATCGCGCGGAAAAGTCCCAGCCGCATCGTTTTAGTCGGGATTACCGGATTACTAGTAGTATCAATGGATCACGCGAAGCACCAAGCTTAAAAGGATATTGGCGGTACACTCACCGCACGCCTTTCATAGTCGCATTGCACCCCTCACACAGTCGGTCCTGCACACGGCTCACCCAAACGGAACGCACTTCGACTTGCCTCTTCACTGACATGTGGGACCGCATTTGGAGAAACTGACCATGCACCAAACTCCCCTCCACTGCGCGACCCCCCCCCCCCCCCCAAATTCCCCGCAAATCCCAAATTCAACCACCCTTCGGCCAACTAGCCAATAATATTCCCCAAACCCCTCTCCCCCGGCCCCCTCCACTCCATTCGCTCCACCAATGGCGCCCTCCCCGCTGCGCCGATACGTCGGCACTGCGGTTCGTCGAGGGGGCGCACAACGGTCGTCTCACTCCCTGATAATCCCCAAGTGCAGGGAATCATCGCAGGAATTCCCAAAGGTGGAAGTGATAAGTATGGAGTGTCGAACCCACAAGGAGCTAAAGACAAGATTAATATTCTCTCAAGTCCCATCTGCCACTGACACGACTCTATGTACACCGGATGTTTGCTTCCAACTAGAAAGGAGAAATAAAACTACGTTGTGGGTATGAAGGGGATAACTTTGCATGATATCGGAGAGCTAAAATAAAAAAGTAGGTGCTGTTATGATAAAGTTAGAATTTATTACTAAATATTATAAATAGCGAGTGTGGAATAATGATGGGTCGGTGTGCGGAATTATCCCCGGTAATCACTATTGCAATTTCATATGAGGGAGAGGCATAAGCTAACATACTTTCTCTTCTTTGATCATATGCACTTATGATTGGAACTCTAGCAAGCATCCGCAACTACTAAAGATCATTAAGGTAAAACCCAACCATACCATTAACATATTTAGTCCTCTTTATCCCATACGCAACAACCCCCTTACTCGGGTTTAAGCTTCTGTCACTCTAGCAACCCATTATAAGCAAATCATGAACGTATTGCAACACCCTACAGCGGGAATCCCTCACGTGTGCGTGGCACAGAAGGCACAATAGGACAGCACCAAAATAAAACATAAACTCATACCAATCTAGATCGTCAATGAACCCAAAGACAAAAGATATCTACTCAAAACATCATAGGATGGCAAAAAATCATTGGATCATAATATGTGGCATAAAGCACCATGTTCAAGTAGGGATTACATCGGGGTGCGGGAGAGTGGACCATGTAAAATAGATGAGGATGGTGATGATGATTGTGATGTTGATGAAGACGATCACCGCGGCGATGATTCCCCTCCCGATGGCACTCCGACGCCATCGAGAGAGAGGTTCTCCCCCTTGTGCTTCCTCCTCCATGGCCTCCCCCTGGATGGGGAGAGGTTCCCCCTCTGGTCCTTGGCCTTCATGGCAATGATGGCCCCTCAGAGATCCTCCTCCATGGCCTCCGATGATGATGGCCCCCTCTGGCAGGGTGCCAGAGAGGGCCTAGATTGATTTCTCGTGGCTACAGAGGCTTGCGGCGGCGGAACTTCCGATCTCTCTTCAGTTCTGGGGTTTTCTTGATTTATAGGAGTTGGCGTGGATTGCACGTCAAGGAGCCCCACGGGGAGTCCACGAGGCAGGGGGCGCGCCCTAGGGGGGAGGGGGCGCCCTCCACCCTCATGGTGCCCTCAGGACTCCCCTCCGGTAGATTTTCATTCCAGTATTTTTTATATTTTCAAAAAAATCTCCGTTGATTTTCAGCGTATTCTGAGAACTTTTATTTATACACAAAAACAACACCACGGTAGTTCTGCTGAAAGCAGCATCAGTCCGGGTTAGTTCTAATCAAATCATACCAAAATCATACAAAACTATTGTAAACATGGCATGAATACTTCATAAATTATAGATATGTTGGAGATGTATCACTCTCAAAGTAGGCTCTCATAGACACGCCGCCATCGCCGGCGATGTTCTTGTGGAGACACCCAACGGTCAGCTTCTCCCACGGTACGTGCATTCTAGACTAAGGCCCCGTGCATGTCGGACTAGCGCTGGATGTCAGCTGATAGACGTTGTTAATCTCACTGCTTGCCTAAATAGTTTACAACCAATATGCTCTGATTAAGAAGCTTCCCTGCCCCTGTTCTGCACTCAATCTGATTTGCTGAGATGCCACGCCACGCCCAGTTAGTTGCTAAAATAACCTGCCATATATTAGGACCATGTATGTATTGTGAAGTAGATTGCCATGGTCTAGTAGCCAATCTGTTAGGTGAAATAGCTCGACACCGTTTTATACTCAATCTTTGTTGCTGAGGTGGCCTTCGATGGTTGTGTGCTCGGCCTCATTGATTGCTGAAATAGCCTACCATAATTTAGCACTCAATCTATTTTCTGAATTAGCTTTACATATATTTCGTTACTTAGATCTGCTTGTCCAAATATCTTGCCATAGCTTTAGACATCGACCTAGGTATTTTTTCTGGACTTTATAAAAGAACATATATGCTTTTACTGTAAATCTAGATAAAAACTAATTTGTATGTCTAACAGATGGACATGACTTGAATAACTTCTGCTCGAAGATTCTCCCCAACATATGTCTAGGGGTTGAAAACTTCATGAACTTTATCAGAGCTGAGTACGGTGGTCTGAAATCACATGTGCTCTGCCCATCACTACAGGAATCTGGTACTTTGCCATCAGCCATGGCGGACAGCAAAGGCTAGGATGGCGGATGGCAAAGGCCTTTGCCGTCCGCCGCGGACGGCAAACAGCGACGGCAAAGACAGGGTCGGCAAAGGCCTTCTTTGCCGTCTGTTTTTTGCAGCGGACGGCAAAGAGGCCTTTGCCGTCAGTGGCGGACGGCAAAGGGCACGACTCTTTACCATCTGCTAGCAGACGGCAAAGGGCACGGCTCTTTGCCATCTGCTGGCAGACGGCAAAGGCTGCAGGCTCTTTGCCATCTGTTGGCAGATGGCAAAGAGACCAAATAGGCATTAATTCTGTTTCTTCTTATATCAATTCATTTTCACGGAAAATCAAACACAATCAAACACAGACTATATGTATGACCAATATAGCATATCCAACACATATTACCAATACTCATGAACACATATATATCCAACACATATCCATGAACACATATCCAACACATGTTACCAATATATAGTCATGAACACATATATATCCAACACATATCCATGAACACATATCCAACAAATATTACAAGGAATGATCTAAAACTAAATATCTATTTTCCTAAAAACTATCTTATTACTAAGATCTTCTCTGGATCTTCTTCTTTTCTTCCAACCTGCATAATAAAAACACTAAGAAAGAGAGAATGGGTTAGGAGTAGAAATGTAGCATTTCACTTGGTGAAATGCAATGCTGTAGGAGCCAGTACTTGAGATCAAGATAATCTTAGTTAAGATCCTGATTTTCAAAGTGATCTTAATTAGAAAGCAAAATAAAGTAAACCAATACCAAAGAGCCAAAGAAGAGAACCAGCCAAGGACCCAATCAAGAAGCCACCACAATTAGCAGTAAGTTAAATGCCAATACAAAGACCACTATCAGTACTAGCTCCAGGAATTAAGCCAACTAAAAACTAGTGATTAAAGCCAAAGATTAGACTTCATCACCACAATCAGTTTTGTCTAGTGACAATAGGTACATGTCACTGTGCAACGCCAAAAACAAAGCTCCAGGAGGAGATATACATCACAACCAGCCAACTAGACTAAGTCCCAACACATCCAACCACCAGCAGCTTAGAAGAGATAACTATTAAGGAGAGCTACAGAAGACCTCAAGGTATACTTGAGGGATTATGTGCTCAGACAGCCTGGAAGTGCCAGGGCTAGTTCATCACAGCACAGGGATAGTCACATGTAAATTAAGCCTAAGAGAGGGGGGCTCAGACCAGCATCACTGCCCAAATCAGATGTAGTATCTGTCTTATCAGTAGAAAACTAGGAAAGTAACAGCCAAAACCAAGTATAGTATCTGTTCATAGGCTATTAGAAAGAGACAAATAGGAATAGCCAAACCAAGTGGTATCTGTTCATATCAGTATTAGAAGTAAAATAACTAAGAACAAGTGAGTATCCGTTCATGAGTAAAGTAACTGACCAAAGTAACAACTCCAGGATCAACTACACAAAACAGAGCAGTACAGGAGTATATATACTTCACAAATACACATAGATGGTCACTGACCAAAACCCTGACACAGCAAGAATCCATCACAGAGAGCTCCAATACAAGTTGATGCTCATCTACAGCAGCTAACCACAGCTAATAGAGCCTCACATCCAACAAGATCAAGAGCTATGCATTAGAGAGATCAGGAGGGGAGCAAGGAGAAGCTCACCAAAAGGAGTTGTAGCCGAAGCAGGATGCAGCCACACCATCACTATGGTGTGACCAACATCACAACCAACACCACCACAACAAGCCGGAGCTTGCCAGAGAGCACCACAACGGCGACGCCAGTGAGAGCACGGGCACCAAGGCGCCAACCAGGGGCACCGCAGCACGGAGGCGCCACCCGGGGGCACCACCGCGCCACGGCACATCCAGCACAACCAGAGGATCCTCACGGCGACCGGACCTAAATACGGTCCGTCCACTTTGGTTGCACATGCCAAATCAGCGATAAATGAGCTACTTTTCCCGCATAGCAAGCAAACACTCCATTCAAATAGAAGAAAGGCCGGTTTTACAGAAGCAAAGATTAAAGGTAGAGTGTTCAGAAGCAATGAATGATCGATTTGGCATAAGAAGGACCAAACCAAAACCATGGCAGAAACTAAATTGACAACACATGATGATGCCTCCAAAGTAGATAAGGACAACACAAGTTTTACCTATACACAACACAACGATCACTATATGAAATAGTAAGCATTTATAGTTTCCATGTGTTTGATTGATTGACACTCATTATTAACAAGTCAAGTTAAATCCCTGCAGCATATGTAGTAAGGACCCTATCAAATCGAGCTAACCACGGCAGCCCTCAAGCAGAGTAAACTGATTTATGGCACAATTATAGAAGTGAACAACTGAGTCCTCCTCAACCATTATTGCATATGCAGCAAAAACAAGATTGATAATTTTTCTTGTTTGGTTTAGAACTTGAGTGGACAGGTGCAAGGCAGGAAAAGAAGAAATCCAAGAGGGGAGGAGAGGAGAAGGGGCGGACCTGGATGGCGTTGGGGCAGTGCTGGAGCTGCGTCCTCCACGGCGTCCTTCCCGTCCATGGCGTCCTTCCCGTCCATGGCTTCTCGGCGTGATGGATCTGTGAGGGAGAGGAGACGCGACACGAAGCAGTGAGAAAGAGAGGGATGGATGTGACGAGGAGGAGTGAAGAGACTCACCTGAGTCACCGGAGCAACACCGGAGCCACACCGGCGATGTGGTGGCCGAAACCCTAGCCGCAGGGGAGGGTCACGCGTGGTCGCTGGAGGACGCGCGAGTAAGATCTGGTCGGAGGGGATGGCGGAGCGGGGCGAGGGGGTCACGTGGGTGTGCTGGGCGGCGTCGAATCCCGTTAGAGCTCACCGAAATCGGCCGCCGTAGGTGCTCGCGCGAGGGAGAGGGAGAGACGAGCGGGAGAGAGAGAGAGGAGGTGGGGGCCGTGCGGAGAGAGGGGAGAGAGAGAGAGAGGAGGTGGGGGTCAACGATTTTCTTTGTACCCGCAAAAAAAGAGATAGCCCCACCTCTTTGCCGTCCGCCAGCACATGGTAAATATTCTTTGCCATCTGCTGGCAGACGGCAAATAATTGGCTGATGGCAACTGGCATCTTTGCCGTCTGATTTTTGCAAGCATACGGCAAAGTGCCTCTTTGCCATCCGTCAGTTGACGGCAAAGAACTGGCAGACGACAAATAAGCTGATTCCAGTAGTGCATGTAGCAGTTGTATGAATTCAGTTTGAACACCCAAGTCAACTGTGCAAAATCATCTACACTTGTAAGGGATGCCGGTCACATATACTAGGTGGGTTCATCATGGTGAACCTGTGAATGTCAATGTTACTGACTATGTGTAAGCAGCAGATCACCATCTTTATCTGCCTAATGCTCAGGTGGAAGAGGAGGAGGAGGTGGTGGCGGCGGAGCTAGTGAGTTCGACCAACATTGAAACAATGCTACGAAATGCTCGCACATTTCATGAACTTTCACCTGCCCAAGAAAAATGGTGGGCCCACATGTTAGAACAATGCAACATGGCAGTCACCCCAGGAAATAAGCTGTCAGTATTCTCAGCTATGGTCAGCCTTCTTCAAGTGAAGACATCTGAGCGAGTGACCAACAAATCATTTGATGCGATGTTGGCCACTTTCCGCAAATCTTACCCAGATGCGTCTGAGCTGCCACACACCTATAGTAAATTGAAGAATTTCCTTCCCGCAGTTGGAGTTGGATATGATATGATCCATGTTTGTAAGAATAACTGTGTTCTGTTCCGGAAGGATTATGCCAACTTAAGTGAATGCCCAAAATACAAATCATCAAGATGGAAAGATGGCGATGCTGTGAAGAGGATTCCTCAAAATGTTCTGAGACATTTTCCAATTATACCAAGATTGCAGAGGTTGTTTCATGATGCTGAAATATTAGAGGATGTACTGTGGTATTATAGGAACCATGGGTACATAGATCAGAATGTAATGAGCCCTCCATCTCATGGTAGTGACTGGATAAGCTTCAATTAGAAACACAAAAAGTTTGCCGCTGAGCCGAGAAACATTAGACTTGGCTTAGCTATAGATGGATTTAACCCCTTTGGCCACCAGAGCGCTACATATAGCATGTGGCCAGTGTTTGTTATCCCCTACAACATGCCACCAAATGTCTGCACCAAAGAATCAAACTACATGATGGCCTTGCTCATCCCAGGTCCAAAAAGTCCTGGAAAGGATTTTGATTTATTCACGGAGCCTCTTGTGGAGGAACTTCAAAAGCTATGGAGGGGTGTTCTCACTCGAGATGTATATAGCAGCCCACCAGCTGATTTCTTTCTCCGTGCTGTTATAATTTGGTGCATCCATGATTATCCGGCTTTGGGCACTATGTCAGGGCGAACGACACATGTTACAATGCATGTGTTCGCTGTGACAAGAATCCACTATCATATGCAATACTTAGCAAGATCTGTTACATTGGCACCGCCGTTTCCTTGCGAAGGACAAGCTGTGTCCTACAAAATACCGAAGACATATGTTCAGTGCAAAGCATGAAAACCGTGATGCGCCAAAGAGGCTCACCGGCGATGAGTTGCAAGAGCAATTAGAGAAGGTCAGGCATATTACATCAGGAAACCATCCTGATAATGGTACTGGGAAAAGGAAGCATGGCAGGGCAGAAGAGAGATTATTGTTTACCCGCAGGTCCACTTTGTGGGACTTGGAGTGTTGGAAAGATTTGCATCTGTGGCACAATCTTGATGTGATGCACATCGAGAAAAATATATGTGACAGCATTATCGACACACTTCTTAATACTAAAGGCAAGACGGAAGATACCTTAAAATATAGGATTGGTTTGACACACCTGGGTATCAGAACTGATTTGCAGGTGAAGGCTAATG
The DNA here is from genome assembly GCF_018294505.1 of Triticum aestivum. Lineage (NCBI taxonomy): Eukaryota > Viridiplantae > Streptophyta > Magnoliopsida > Poales > Poaceae > Triticum > Triticum aestivum. The sequence continues at coordinate 413,014,756 of NC_057813.1, read as the reverse complement.
GTGCATCACGGGAAATGGTACCAGTTGTGTACGTCTTGGACAAGGTAAAGATAAATGAATTCTGCAAGATGATATCACGTGTGAGATTCCCACATGAATTTGCTTCCAACCCTGAAACGAGAGTCAGTGCAGATGGAAACAAGGTACAAGGGTTGAAAACTCATGACTGCCACGTCCTACTTCAAAGGGTTTTACATGTTATCGTTAGAGGATTGGGCCACCCTGACTTATACAGAGCAGTTGCAGAGTTGGGACAATTCTTGAGGGTACTCTGCAGTAGAAATATTAGGATAGATGCTTTGGAGCATCTTAGAGACAAGATACCAACTATCCTATGCAACCTTGAGAAGATATATCCTCCATCCTTCTTTGATTTATGGTGCATTTGGCTGTTCATCTACCTGATGAGGCACTACTTAGAGGTCCCGTACAGTATGGCTGGATGTACCCTATTGAAAGGTGGCTAGGCACTTTCAAGGGCTATGTTAGGAACAGAGCTAGACCTAAGGGTTCCATTGCATAGGCCTACATTGCTACAGAAGCGTTGACATTCTGCTCAAAATACATTAGAACAGCTGATCAGCTTAGCAAAAAGGTGGATGAAGACAATCCCGAGCTCAATGTTTTCGATTGTTCTGTTCGAGTTATAGGGAAGAGTCGACAAGATGACAAACCTAAATATTTGGATAAAATGGTTTGGTTTGTGTTGAATAAAAGTTTTGAGATTCTACCTTACATCGAGTAAGTGCTAAGTACTGCAGCTTATACATCGTAATCTACTAAACTTGCAACACATTATTATATATTTAGATGTTTGACATGATCACTTTGTTGTGCAACATCTACAAAAAGGAGTTACTGGTGCAAAATCCAAGAAACATTGACAAATTGGTTATGGCATGATTTGCAAAATCACTTCTGCAGGATGCTGCTAACATGACACTACGATCAGAGACCCTTTGACGCAACTATGTGTGATGCATTGATCGCAAACCGTTATGTAAAAAACCATCAAAAAAGATGCAAAAGGTTTGTGATGGTTGATACATCAAACATGGTTCATATTTTAGATGCATGTGCAATGCGGGGCATACGGTTGATCCATACGAACTATTTGCGATGAGACAAAACAATAGAAGCGGGCAGCCAGAACAAGCTGTGTGCGATATACGGCATGCAGTTCGCTCCGATGATCCGTTTGTGATGAGACGGAACAACAAAAATGGGCAGCCAGATGAAGGTGTGTGCGATACACGGCATACAGTTCACTCGAATGAACTATTTGTGATTATGCAACACAAAAGAAACGGTTAGCGCGGTGAATGTGTGTGCGATATACATCATATAGTTCACTCAAATGAACTGTTTGCCTTGAGCCAAGAGAAGAGAAACGGTTCAACATAACAAGATGTATGTGATAAGCGACAAACAGGTCTGCAATAAGAAATGTGTGGGAATACCGATAAAAACACAGACGATTCCTGTTAACAAGCCGTGTGTGTTGTGAGCAAACGATTGCTGGTATACAATTGTGAGTGATTGATGAAAACATCACTGATGGGTTCCATTGTTTAGTCCATGTGCGATGTGATTTACTCTGTCTGCACAACATCTATGTACGCTTTGTCTATAGAGCATCAACATATATACTTAAAAAGACAGCATTGCATAACCAAATTAAGAATACAATTACACAAGTGACTACACACATAACATTTCCACACACCAAAGTAAGCAATTACATGTCATACTAAACTAGGAGTAACAAGGATCTAATCATCTACTTCTTTTTGTGACGACGTTTGCCATTGTCTGCTTCCGGCTGGATCCCTGGCCATTTTGGGGAAGGAGGCACTTACTCATGTCAACGATCCGCCTGTACATCTTGTAGCTCGTGTACGCCTTCTTGGCCGCGTACGCGACATGAGCTTTGTCAAGTTTCTCCATCCAGGCCAAGTGCCAGGCACGCTTGTCCTTGTTGCAGGAATCCTTCATATCTCTGTAGTAGGCGTCGATGATGGTCTCAGCGAGGTGAACCAGTGAGTCCTTCTCATGCTCATTTCTGCCCCAAATCTTGTATTGGCCCTGGATGTCGACAAGATTCTGGCACGCAATGCCCGAATTCTTGAGCACCTTTACATCATTGGTCATGTCCACCATAGCGAACATGTAGTGGGGGCTATTGACAAACCTAGAGAAACGCTCGCTATGCCTTGTGGCCATGCAGTAGTGGTAGACGAGGACATGATTGCACACACACATCTGGGCAATGGCAACACTACAAAAAAAGACACATCCGTGACATTTTGGGTTGAACGGATTTTTTTCTATCATAGTTATGACACTTCTGTGATGATAATTATGTCAAAACCCGGTATCATCATAGATGTGGTGGGTTCCTACTTCTATGACAAAAAATCCTGACAGAAATGGGCTTTTCGTCCTAGGCGGGCCGGATACGCACCTGCATGACGTTCTTTGGGTCGTCCATGATGGAAAAAATCATGGTAGAAGCGAGGGCGAGGAAAATTTTGGGAGTTCCCGGTTACGGCGGGTCAGGGCCGAGCGATGCATGGAGGTTTGCGCGTTTCTCTCATAGACATACGCGCGTGGGTGCGAGGCATTGGGATCTAACTGAACTCGGGCGAGGCGTTCGCCTACTGAACCCGAGCAATTGCTCTGGCTACGTGTTACTGAACCCGAGCTATCGATCGATCCCTGGCTATTAACTGAACACGATCAAGCGATTCCTATGCTACTGCTGCTAACTCAGGCCAATTGACCTGCTGCCTCTTGATGAACAGTGAGCGTTGTTGGGGGTTGGATGAACTGTTCCCGGTGGGGGTTGGATGAAAAGGACCCCGTGGGGGTAGAGGCCGTTGCCGCTGGATGAACAGGACCCTGATCGAGCCGGTTGGGGGTGGATGAACAGGACCCCGTGGAGGGCTGGTTGAATAGTAGCCAGTGGAGGGCTAGATGAACAGTAGCCCATAGAGGGGTGGTTGAACTGTATCCGGTGGAGGTTAGATGAACAGGAGCCCGTGCATGAACAGTACCTAGTGGAGCCAGGAGGGAGACGCCGTGGATGAACAGTCGCAGGTGGAGGCTGGAGGAGGTCGATGGTGGATGAATAGTAGCCCATGGAGGCTTGAGCGAGGCAGTATATGGTGGATGAACAGTAGCCGTGGAGTCCCATTTTGCGGTACTCCACACCCCTCCCGATGAACAAGACCCTCGTTTCGAACGTAGGAGGCCGAAGAGAAGTCTGTTTTCTCCGTTTTGCGGTACGCCACACCCCTCCCGATCAACAACACCCTATTTTGACCATAGAAGCTCGAACACAAGTCCATTTGCTCCGTTTTGTGGTATGCCAGACCCTTCCCGATGAACAGGACCCCGTTTTGACCGTACACGGTCGAACACAAGGCCATTTTCCTCCGTTTTGCGGTACGCCAGACACTGTTCCGACTGTTCCATGCATGCCAGTTGGCTCCCATTGAACACGACCCATTCCGTCCTAGTCTGTTGCCTCCCGATGAACATGACGCGTTCCGACCCAGTCACTTGGATCCTAGCGAACACGACACTGTTTCCTCCGTTCCGACCCAGCCGGTTGGCTACCGATGAGCAGGACGCCGTTGCTGTCCTCCGCTGCCTCTCCATGTACACGAGCAATGGCCGGATGTATGCGCGAGTAGGCGTTCGAGACCCCGCCAGTATGTACGTATGTACGTGTACACGATATAGACAGGACTGCCTGAACAACTACCGCCCCTTACTGGGCCACGTTTCATCGTGGCAGAAAGACCGATGGACCAGTATGTACTTACACGTTTGTGACCAGAATGACAATGCTACGTAGCTTCGACCGGGTGGGTCCCGGCTGTCAGGGATGATAAGGAGGCACTTCCTTGCATGCGAAGATGTAGCTAGTGGGTCCGAGCTGACAAGGGGAGGATTCTTATTTTGCGTGTAATAAGGAGGCACTTCCTTGCATGCGAATATGTAGCTTATGGGTCCATCTGTCAGTCTCACATCGTACAGTCCTCTTCCGATGGCTGTTGTTTGTTAACCACATTAACCACGCCGCACGGACAACACCAGGTGGTGGACGACGGTGAGGTAGGGAACGACGAGGAGCCTGGGAACATGCGGAGGGTTGTACGAGGTTTGACTGGTTCGGCTGCGGTGTGAGGCTACCGTTGCTGCAGAATAACAGGGGGTGTGGGTAAGTAGATGGATGGCCTGGCCAGCGGTGGGAGTAGTAGGGGGCGGTGAGGCCTCCGCGGAAGCACAACCCGCCACGGGAGGCAGGAGCACGCGATGGTTTGGAGGCTGGAGCAAGAAAATCAGAGGTTGAAGAAGTAGGAGGACCGTTGGGTGTTAACAATCCAACGGTCAGTGGTGATAGGATTGTTTGTTGACTAAGTTGACAAAGCCCTCTATACGCGTCAACTTAGTAGGGCCACAAGTCATCCTCCAAAGTGGGCCCCAGCTGTCATGGGGAGCACTCATTATTTTTCGCTTAATAAGAAGGCACTTCCTTCCGTGCCATGATATAGCTAGTGGATCCCAGCTATCATTGGGAGGTACTTGCTTGCGTGCGGCCATGGACCATGTGGGTCCTAACTATCAGCCTCTCCATGTACATCCCTCTTTCGATGTTGTCGTTTGTTGAGAACGTTGACCACGCCGTGCCGAGAACACCAGCGCGATGGACGACGGCAAGACCCAGGAAGGGAATGACTCGGAGGCGGCGAAGCCACAGTGGTGGAGGGATGTGGGTGAGTAGAGGGATGGCCTGGCCAGCAGTGGGAGTAGTAGGGGGCGGTGAGGCCTGCGCGGCAGCATAGCCGGCCACAGGAGGCGGGAGCGGGCGGTTCTGCTGGCGCTGGATTTGGTGGCTGGAGCAAGAAGATCTGAGATTGATGAAGCACGACGGTCGTTGGATTGACATCCAACGGTTACCTCTATTGACATATATAGTAAGTAAAAAATCTGGCATACGCGTCAACTTAATAGGCCCACAAGTCAGACAATTCCCTATTTTTTAAATAATTTACAGCTCATTGTAATTCTTATACAATTTATCGCAGTCCTTTTTTTGCCAGAGCCCTGGTTAAAAATTTAAATGAAATATCGCATATTTCGGTGGGGTCCAAACTATTTTTAATACGAAAATGTCGAGCCAGATTTAAAGTACTTTGAAGATATATTTAAATTAGGTTAAAGCCCAGTGAAATTGGAATCTGAAAATGTGAAAAAATTCAGAAATTATAAAGTAATTGCCAAATTGTTGTCTGTTGTTTTATATTTACAACCCATTTCATATTACTTCCAAGATTTTGCAGCCGCCTTGAAAGAGTTGCAGCCCATCAGGGCGTAGAAAAATAAGTAGGCCTAGATTGCGTATTCTTCAGAAAAAATAAACTGAGCTCATTTTCAGAAAGGAAAAATAGCTGGGCTAGTCATGTGGTGAACGTAAAATATAAGCCTGGGCTAGACGGGCCACAGCCCAGTTGAAACCCTGCACTGTCTCAACAATAACAAAAAAATATATTGCTCGAGCAGCTACGTCCCATGTGTCATCCGATCTTGTGTTGTTCTCTTGTCTATTAACTATATACGTTGGCAATATGGTGGGTCCCAGATGTCAGGAAACCACTAGGAGGAAGCATTTTCTTTTTCTATACGCTTACAATAGAGAATATAAAAGATTAGTAACTTGGTTGTGTAAGGCCATGGATATGATGGGTCCCTACTATCATCTTCTCCACATACAATCCTCTCCCGATTCATCTTGTTTGTTGACCATGATGACAACGCGAGAGGGCAGCGCCATGGTGAGCGCACCAAAGCACGCGGAGGACGATGGTGAGGCCTCGGACGCTGGCATTAACGATTTAAGAGACAATGTGGCGGCGATGCATGCGCTGAGGCGCAACCAGCCGTGGGAGGCGGAAGCAGGCGGCCCCATCGGTGCTAATTTGGTTTTGGCGGCTGGAAGAAGGCGAGACTGAAAAAACACGACAGATTGTAAAAGCAGCAGGAGTACTTAACAACCTTAACTGAAACCAGCAAGGACACTTAACAACCATAGCTGAAAGTAGTATGAGTACTTATACAGGTTCAACCGTACAAAGCATGTGTCGAACAATGCTACTTTTCCTACGGTTAACCAATTGTGAGGCCAGCAAAGCCCCATGCGCCACCCCACGCATCCACAACCTTCTGAAAGCAACTTGATCTCGCAATGTGGTCAATAAATAGGATATTTGCTTTAGAGCCATGGAAAAGCATGAGCATAACCTTCTGTCCGATTCTCCAAGATGGACGGGTGTCGGTGTCAAAACCGGCGGATCTTGGGTAGGGGGTCCCGAACTGTGCGTCTAGGCGGATGGTAACAGGAGACAAGGGACACGATGTTTTTACCCAGGTTCGGGCCCTCTGGATGGAGGTAAAACCCTACTCCTGCTTGATTGATATTGATGATATGGGTAGTACAAGAGTGGATCTACCACGAGATCAAGGAGGCTAAACCCTAGAAGCTAGCCTATGGTATGATTGTTGTAATGGTTGTCTGTCCTACGGACTAAAACCCTCCGGTTTATATAGACACCGGAGAGGTCTAGGGTTACACAGAGTCGGTTACAATGGTAGGAGATCTACATATCCGTATTGCCAAGCTTGCCTTCCACGCCAAGGAAAGTCCCATCCGGACACGGGACGAAGTCTTCAATCTTGTATCTTCATAGTCTTGGAGTCCGGCCAATGATGATAGTCCGGCTATCCGAACACCCCCTAGTCGAGGAGTCCCTCAGTAGCCCCCGAACCAGGCTTCAATGATGATGAGTCCAGCGCGTACATTGTCTTCGACGTTGCAAGGCGGGTTCTCCTCCAAATTCTATGTGCTTGCCGAATAGTGTCCGGCTTCCTTATAAATGTTGCGCTCCTTGGCTTCCACGCCCAATAATGGCCCTCTTCCACGTGTCGCACGAATGCGAAAGGCCAGGGTATTTTCGTATTTTACCCCCTAGCTGCGCAAATGACCTGCCTATAAGAGAGGCAAGAATCCAGATCCAAATCACACCATCTTCCTTCCGCGAGTACTCATCGGAGCGCTTCTGACCAAAAATCCACTCCATCATGGACCGTCGACGTGGCTCCTCTTCTCGCGCTCCTAGCCCGCAGCCAGGAGATTGGAGGAGATGTTCGGTTCCGCACAACGAGCTGGTGACACTCCAAGCGGAGGGATACCTCCCTCCGGCCTTTATGGTCCCGGTTCGAGCCGGGCTGGCCACCTACAAAGGCGGAAAGCAAGCGGAGGCCACCCCTAGTCCCTCCAAAGGAGAGCGGGTATGCTTCGTACCTTATCTAATAAGGGGGCTCGGGTTTCCCATACATCCGTTTCTCCGGGGGCTTCTGGAGTTCTACGGACTCCATCTTCATCACCTCACGCCCGCCTCTATTCCGCACATCGCGGATTTCGTAGCTCTTTGCGAGCTGTTCCTGGGCATTGAGCCCCATTTTGCGCTGTGGAAGAGACTATTTTGCCTCATACCCCGTTCTCACGAGGGGTCAATATATCAAGTGGGCGGAGCCGAGATATGGTGCATCGCCGGGACCGGATATCTATCCGGAACCCCAAAGAAGGCGTCCGAAGACTGGCCCTCGGAATGGTTTTATGTGGAAGATGCTCCATTGCCGGACCCAGTTCGGATCGGCCTCCCGGAGTTCAGCAAGGCTCCTCTGAAGAAACACCTAAGTTGGCGCCTGCGGAGCCCTCAACAGGAGGAAGACAGGAGCGTCCATTATTTGATGGGCCGGATAAGGTTGCTGGCCCACTCCGGATTGACCATGATTGGATTCATGGCCATGTGCATTATGTGAGGGGTGCAGCTGCTCCAATATAGGGGCCACCCCATGTGGGATTTCAACGGGGAAAATGACGCCACCCGTCATGGCCGCAAGGGGCCGGGATCGGCCGCAGATCTGGTGAAGATCCTGTCCGGCTTGTACAAGGGGGAGAAGGAGGACTTCCTCCAGACGAGCCCATTGAATGGGTTCTCCATGAATAACCCTCAGAGATGGGTAAGCGGACGTTTATTTATCCGACCCGTGCTTTCAAAGTTAAGTGCCTTACTTTATGATTTTGACGCAGGAGCTGCGCCGGGACGTGGAGGGCATACATAGTCCGGCTCCACAACCCGAGGATCCGGGAAGATCCCTTGATCCGGCCTCCGAAGAGGATCCGGACATAAAGGTGGAGCTAATTGACGGGGTGTTTCACCAACTCAGCATGGATAATGCTCTAGTCGCCATTACGGCTGACTACCCCGGCTTATCTCCGGCTTCCCAGGTAATTACGACCGGAGTCCTGACACCATTACTTCATCCTTGCGTATTTCTGACCACCGTATACAACGGTGTCTAGCAGGAGGTGCCTTCAAGGCGGGAAGCCGCACCCGCGGCGGCTGACCAACAAGGGTCAGTCCGGCCCAGCAGGCGGAAGAGGGGTGCGGTGCGAATCGAAACGTCACCGCAATGGTATAACTCACGACCGTTGTTTAGGGAAAAGATTCCTAGGAGGTGTATTAATGCTCATGACTTTTTCAGGAGAAAGAGCGCTCGCCGGACTGTGCCCGGAGAGGTTGCCAACCAAGCCTCCGCCAACCAGGCTCCAACACCTGGTCCGGAGGGGGAAGCAAGCGCAAGGCACGAGCCGTATACTCCTCCAACGGAGGATGCCGACAGGCTGTCCGCCACCAGGTCTGAGGTGGAGAGCTCCATGAATCATAGGCGCCGCCGGACAGTTCTTCGTGACGCGTGTTTCTCCCCTGAGGCGTTGAATGCCTTTAACGCGGGAGACGCGCACCTCCGTGCTGCTCAAGATGGTTTAACCAGAGCCACGGAGCAGTATGTGAAAGACATACGGGTAAGGGATTATAATAGTTGTATATGCCAGTAGCCCCCGAGAGTTAAAGTAGTTAAAATAACTGATTTAAGGATCATTTAATTTGCAGAATCTTACGGAGAAGAATACCCAATTGTCCCAGGAGCTACAAGGGTGCAAGGCCCAACTTGAGGCCGCACTAGCTGCCGCAGGAGGAGACACAGAGACCCCCTCCGGTAACACATTATTTTAAAAAGGTAAGCAGTGTGCGGCGTGCGTATAAGTCTGACAATGATATTGCAGATGTTGCTGGACTGGATCCGGACGAGCAACAGCTACTGCGCCAGCTGAAGGCCGGCGAGAGGGTGCTTATGAAGGTGCAGCAGGAGAGGAACAAACTCCAAGACGCCCACACCCAGCTTGGAGAGGAGCTAAAGGGTGTTCGGGCCCAGCTGTCTGGCTTCGTGAAGGAGAATCAGTGGCTTCGTCGCGGCATCTACAGTAAGTGCTTGAGCAAACTCTTTTGAAAAGAAGAGTTTGGCGAGGAAGTCGAATTGACAAAAATGTGTCTGTAGGTATGCTCACAGTTCGCCCTGCGGAGGAAATGCCCGGTTCAATGGGTGACCAACTTCCCGAGCTGGTGCAACTGCTCGAACGTGTTCGGCAGGCGATGAGTGGCGTCGTCCAAGCCTTATGGCCGTCCGTCTCCCTACCCGAGGGCCTTGGAGAGCTTGCGGAGAAGCTTCAGGGAGCACGACAGCGCTTCCGTTTATGGAAGATATCGGCCTGCCGTCAAGGTGCCAGGGAAGCCTGGGCCATGGTGAAGACGCGGTACAAGAAGGCGGATCCAAACCACATGGCCGAGGTCGGACCTGTGGGGCCCGATGGGAAGGAGATCCCTGTGAGCTTAGTGTACGGCCAAGTAGAGTTGGCCGCTAAGTATTCCCAACGGGACTGTAAATTAGACAGCCTGTTAGACGGGATTGAGGAGGAGTACAGTCAGTTGATTTGACGATGTATTTAAAATGACATGTAAAATGCCTTCTAGCCGGATTGTAGATCGTTTGTCTTTGCCGACCTTTTCGCTTCAACCTCGGGACCCTAGAGTCCGGAGTGTGTCCGAATACCTTCTCGGTTATGAAAAAACCGGGGCATGCATGGAGACCAGGCGTAGGGGTCATTAGTGCTTTATCAGACAAGTGCCCAACTAGTTATGTTATATTACATGGTTAGTAAGAAACATCTTCCAGGGAGAATAGTTCCATTAAGGGTTCCTTTCCCTGGGAGGCATGCCCTAAAGTGCATGTCCGGACTGCGAAAAGAGCAGGAAAACATCTGGGGGCAGATAAATAAATAGGTTAAAAAGAAATCATCTTTCAAGTCACCGACCGAATATTCCCTTAAGAACGCTAGCTTTTGGCTTCACCCAGTCTGAGGTACACATCCGGCTGACCCGGTAGTAACAATCGCAGAGGTGCTCCCTTTACCTCCTAGCCGAACAATCGGGAACGTAGGGGTAATCACAGGAGCCAGGCAACCCAGCTTGGCCAAAACTTAAGTCATATCGATGCATATAATGGTGAATAAAAGGTACATGCGGAAGTTTGACACATGTATTCAGCATAAAGCCTGTTATAAGTAAGCTTCTGTGGAAGAAGCCCCCAGGTATAATGTGTGCGAACAATGCGCAGATCGGCCCTCAAGGGCTTTATGGAAAAAGTGGGAGAAAAGAGATAAACAAAAGACAACAGAAGTGTAAAATGTGAACGGAGTAAGGGGACGAACTCTAAGTCCGGCGCTAGGCGTAGAATCTTTGGAGGCGGGCTGCGTTCCATGGGTTCGGCTCGAGTCGGTTGTCCGATGCGTTTCGCAGACGGTATGCTCCGCCGGTCAGAACTTGGTCGATGATGAAGGGACCTTCCCATTTGGGCTTGAGTTTGTCCTTTTTCTTGTCCGGCAGGCGTAGAACTAGTTCACCAACATTGTAAGTTTTAGCCCGTACTTCTCTGCTTTGATATCTTCGAGCCTGCTGGTGATAGAATGCGGAACGAGCCTTTGCCACGTCGCGCTCCTCCTCCAATGCGTCCAAGCTGTCCTGCCGATCCAACTCGGCTTCTCTTTCTTCGTACATGCGCACTCGAGGTGAGTCATGAATTATGTCGCAGGGCAAAACTGCTTCTGCGCCGTATACCATAAAGAATGGTGTGAATCCGGTAGTACGGTTTGGCGTGGTCCGCAGCCCCCAGAGTACGGAGTCGAGCTCCTCTACCCAGTGCGTGTTAGATTCCGTAAGGGACCGCACTAATCTGGGTTTGATGCCGCTCATGATTAGACCATTTGCTCGTTCAACTTGACCGTTGGTTTGAGGGTGATAGACTGAAGCGTAGTCGAGCTTAATGCCCATATTTTTGCACCAGAGTTTAACCTCGTCGGCCGTGAAGTTCGTGCCGTTATCGGTGATGATGCTATGGGGGACACCGTAACGGTGTACTACCCCGGATATGAAATCTATCACAGGTCCGGATTCGGCCATTTTGACTGGCTTGGCCTCTATCCATTTGGTGAATTTGTCCACCATGACCAATAGGTATTTTTACTTGTGGGTTCCCCCTTTAAGGGGTCCAACCATGTCAAGCCCCCAGACCGCAAACAGCCAGGTGATGGGTATAGTATTGAGGGCGGTGGGTGGCATGTGGCTCTGATTAGCAAAGAGCTGACAACCGACGCATCGTTGGACTAAGTCCTGAGCATCTGCCCGGGCTGTCGGCCAATAAAATCCTGTACGGAAGGCCTTACCTACAAGGGCCCGGGCAGCAGCATGGTGTCCGCCTAGTCTGGCGTGAATTTCAGCCAGAAGATTTCGCCCTTCCTCTTCGGAGATACACCTTTGAAGGACTTCGGTTGCGCTTTTCTTATAAAGTTCCCCCTCATGGACCTTGTAGGCTTTAGATCGCCGAACTATGCAGTGGGCCTCATTTTGGTATTCGGGAAGTTCCTGCCTAATTAAGTAGGCTAGGAATGGTTCCATCCACGGGGCAATGACTGCCATTATTTCATGGGCGGAAGGTGTTATGTCATTGGCTGAGCCGCCGGTTGTGTCAGAATGTTCGGTGTTGGGTGGTGCGGTTGGTTCCGGATTGTTCCTTCCGGACTCCTCTTCCCATACAACGGATGGCTTAAAGAGCCACTCCAGGAAGATGTTTGGAGGGACGGCGTCACGTTTTGCGCCGATGCGTGCCAACACGTCGGCTGCCTGGTTATTATCCCGGGCTACATGGTGGAATTCAAGTCCTTCGAATCGAGCTGAAATTTTTAAGACGGCGTTGCGGTACGCTGCCATTTTCGGATCCTTGGCATCGAAGTCTCCATTTACTTGTGATATTGCGAGGTTTGAATCCCCGCATACCTCGAGGCGTTGAATACCCATGGAGATTGCCATCCGGAGACCGTGTAGAAGGGCCTCGTATTCGGCTGCGTTGTTGGAGTCTGTGTACATTATTTGAAGTACGTATTGGACTGTGTCTCCGGCTGGGGTCGTCAAAACGACGCCAGCCCCCAAGCCGGCCAACATTTTAGAGCCGTCGAAATGCATGATCCAATTGGAGTATGCGCCGTACTCTTTAGGGAGTTCGGCTTCAGTCCATTCAGCGACGAAGTCAGCCAAGACTTGCGACTTTATAGCTCGCTGAGGTTTGTAGGTTATGTCAAATGGTAAGAGCTCAATGGCCCATTTTGCAATCCTGCCCATCACATCGCGGTTGTTTATAATGTCGTTGAGGGGTACTTCGGAGGCCTCTGTTATCGAACACTCTTGAAAGTAGTGTCGCAGCTTCCGGGATGCGATAAACACCGCCGGGACTCCTTTGATAATGCGGGTACCGGGACTTGCATGGAGTTAAGACAGTGGATACGTAGTACATTGGCTTTTGAAGAGGGAATTTGTGTCCTTATGTTTCTCGTTCGACGACGAGTACCGCGCTGACAACTTGATGTGTTGCCGCGATATATAATAACATTGGTTCGCCCAAGTTAGGCGCGGCCAGGACCGGATTTGTTGCCAGTATGGCCTTTATTTCTTCGAGTCCGGCCATGGCAGCTTCCGTCCACTCGAAGTGTTTGGTGCGCCTGAAGAGGCGATAGAGGGGCAATGCCTTTTCCCCCAAACGGGAAATGAAGCGGCTTAAAGCTGCCACACATCCGGTTAATTTTTATATTTGTTTGAGGTCTTTTGGGATATCCAATTGTGACAGAGCTCAGATATTGGCTGGGTTTGCTTCAATTCCTCTACCGGATACGATGAAGCCCAAGAGCTTTCCGGCTGGTACGCCGAAGACGCATTTTTCCGGGTTGAGCTTAATGTCGTATGCTCGGAGATTGTCGAATGTGAGCCTCAGGTCGTCTACTAGAGTTTCGACGTGTTTGGTCTTGACGACCACGTCGTCTACGTATGCCTCCACTGTTTTGCCGATCTGGGTAGCCGGACATGTCTGAATCATGCGCTGATATGTTGTGCCGGCGTTTTTGAGTCCGAAGGGCATTGTGTTGAAGCAGAATGGTCCGTATGGAGTAATGAATGCCGTTGCGGCCTGGTCTGTTTCCGCCATCTTGATTTGATGGTACCTGGAATATGCGTCGAGGAAGCACAATGAGTCGTGCCCTGCGGTAGCATCGATGATTTGGTTGATGTGGGGAAGTGGGAAAGGATCTTTCGGGCAGGCCTTGTTGAGGTCTTTAAAGTCAACACAAAGGCGCCAGGATTTGTCCTTTTTTGGTACCATTACAAGGTTTGCTAGCCAGTCCGGATGTTTGATGTCTCTGATGAATCCGGCTTCTAATAGTTTGGCTAGCTCCTCTCCCATTGCCTGTCTTTTGGGTTCGGAAAATCGCCGAAGAGCCTGTTTGACTGGCTTGAATCCTTTTAGGATATTTAGGCTGTGTTCTGCCAACCTTCGTGGGATTCCTAGCATATCTGAAGGGTGCCAGGCAAATATATCCCAATTTTCCCGAAGGAATTCTCGTAGTGCGGCGTCTACGTAAGGGCTAATTGTGCCCCGATGGAGGCCGTCTTTGTGGGGTCCGTTGGATGGACCTGGAATTTGACTATTCCGTCCGCTGGTTTAAAAGAGGTGGACTTGGATCTCTTATCGAGTATCACATCGTCCCTATTCACCGTGGAGCGCAGTGCAGTGAGTTCTTCTGCCGCTAGGGCTTCGGATAGTGCCTCTAGGGCTAGTGCGGCTGTCTTGATTTCGGCGCGGAGTGCTATGTCCGGATCACTGACAAGAGTGATTATTCCATTGGGCCCGGGCATCTTAAGCTTCATGTACCCGTAATGGGGTATGTCTTGAAAAATTGTGAATGCCTCTCGCCCTAATAGAGCGTGATATCCGCTACTGAACGGGGCCACTTGGACCGTAACCTCCTCGGACCTGTAATTGTCCGGCGAGCCGAACACCACATCGAGTGTAATTTTTCCTGTGCAGCATGCTTCCCGACTAGGGATTATTCCTCTAAAGGTTGTGCTGCTTCGCTCAATGCGGCTCCAGTCTATTTCCATTTTTCGAAGTGTTTCCTCGTAGATGAGGTTTAATCTGCTGCCGCCATCCATGAGCACCTTGGTAAGGCGAAAGCCGTCCACTATTGGACTGAGGACCAATGCGACTGGTGCTCGGGTAGTTTGGAATTTAGGTTCGTCGCTGGCGTTGAAGGTGATGGCTGTGTCGCTCCATGGATTTGTTGTTGCTACTTGGTAGACTTCGGCGAGGCTGCAGATTGTTCGTTTCTGCATATTATTTGATGCTAAAGTCTCAAAGACTGTTGACACCGTACTGGTACCGTTGGAGTGGTTCTCTGGGGCTATAAGCTCTTCGCCACTTTTGGCCACCTGCAGCAGTATCCAACATGCTCGAAGGCTATGTGTTGGAGTGGCGCCCTCTGTACTGTGAATTTTACAGGGTTCGCTGAGCCATCCCTCCAGTACGGTTCCGTACCCTTTATGAGGTTTTTGCTTTTTGGTTTTTGTACCGAGTGCCTGAGCATGATGCACCCTTTTGTTTCGGACTAGGGTTGTATTTGGAGCCGGATTGTCCCAAAGCTTAGTTTCGGTTTTCCGGAAACTCTCCATCGCACAGTACTTTCGTACTATGGACGCCAGGTCGGCGAAGTGTGTAATTTCACGATGACTTATGGCGTTCAAGATTCCCTTGTCCGTGCAATTATTGCAGAAAATCGAAATTGCGTTTTCCTCACTGCGGTCTTTTATCCTGTTCATAACCAGGAGGAATCTGGCCCAGTAATGATGTACTGTTTCAGCGGGCTCTTGCCGGATTTGAGATAGATCGAATATGTTTGTGTGGGTGGGTTGAATTGAGTCCGGAACCCTGCCCATCTTGAGGCTCAAAGGCCGAAAAGTTTCCGAATTTGGAAGCTTGGATTGCTGGACGTTGTCCAACGAGTCTGGTTCGCTACCTGACTTTAGGTTCAGTACTTGATCGACGTCCGTCCCTCCGCGGAAATCCGGCATGGAGGGTTCAGGAGTCCGGACATAACTAGTTTTTAATACAGAAAAAGAGTTGCCGCGTTGTTCCTCTTCCATCACAACGTGGTGGGTAACCTGGGGAGAGTTAATCTCTCTCAGATCGGTTTTAAGCCCAATCTGATTGTAGTCTGTAGCGACTCCTAAGGTGGCGATGCGATCCAAGAGCTCGTTTACGGAGGAGAGCTCCATTGGATCCAGCTGCTCGGCGAATTCCGAGTTGA
Organism: Triticum aestivum; assembly: GCF_018294505.1. Lineage (NCBI taxonomy): Eukaryota > Viridiplantae > Streptophyta > Magnoliopsida > Poales > Poaceae > Triticum > Triticum aestivum. The sequence continues at coordinate 412,999,104 of NC_057813.1, read as the reverse complement.
CGTGAAGATTGCTTTTGATGACCCGAGAGGTCATCGTCGAAGCGGTGGCCGAACAGGCGGTCATGAGAAACCACCTAGCCGGATAGTTTGGCCGGCGGCCAAAGCTCCTTTGGCGATGGTACCGTCTTTAAAGACGGGAAGAGGCATCCTTCCTGATCGTGACGGCACAGAGGAACTCTCAATGAAAGCACCAATGTCGGTGTCAAAACCGGCGGATCTCGGGTAGGGGGTCCCGAACTGTGCGTCTAGGCGGATGGTAACAGGAGACAAGGGACACGATGTTTTTACCCAGGTTCGGGCCCTCTCGATGGAGGTAAAACCCTACTCCTGCTTGATTGATATTGATGATATGGGTAGTACAAGAGTGGATCTACCACGAGATCAAGGAGGCTAAACCCTAGAAGCTAGCCTATGGTATGATTGTTGTAATGGTTGTCTGTCCTACGGACTAAAACCCTCCGGTTTATATAGACACCGGAGAGGGCTAGGGTTACACAGAGTCGGTTACAATGGTAGGAGATCTACATATCCGTATTGCCAAGCTTGCCTTCCACGCCAAGGAAATTCCCATCCGGACACGGGATGAAGTCTTCAATCTTGTATCTTCATAGTCTTGGAGTCCGGCGGAAGATGATAGTCCGGCTATCTGGACACCCCCTAGTCCAGGACTCCCTCAACGGGCCTTCATTATTTGAGACCACCCATGAATAATTATATTTTCACCTCCAAATGGAATGGAGTAGGTCGACATAAACATCATGTTGTGACCAAGTGCACGTCTGACCCGACCATGGCCAGGCATCTGTATATACATATAGGAACAATAGAACCGGGCAGTTTCTCTTTCAAGAAGACCACATCTGTAAAACTGTGTATAAGCAAGAGTTTAGGAACAAAATATATAACAGAAAACAACTCGTACCATAACTTTCTCGACACAGTTGGACCTGTTCAACATGTGCAGCAGTGGCACACATATCCCACGTGGCTTCCACCATTGAAACGCCCCACAAGGACCTCAAGACGATCAATAGAGTGTAGGAACTTGTGGATGTCGTCCCAGTCAACTTGAGTGCCATCAGTAATAGTCGAGTTCTTGTATAATAACAAACGAGTAGCGTGTTTAACTTTGAAATAACCTACACGTATCATCAATTATAAGAAATACTAGTTAGAAGTAGCATCTTCGAGAGAGAAGGGAATCACAAATCGTTGCTACTTCTAAAGTTAAATTGTGATTAGTTAGAAAGAATAGGTGGATTAAGAAGTAATCAAGGCAACAAGCAAGAACCAGATACAAAACTAACGTGGATGAACTACTGGAATGACGTCGGGGTGGAAGATCACAGTGAAGATGAGACCGGGTTATGCTATTTCCATCAACATTCGTGCACCAACTTTCAGTCCGTAACACTTGAGAAAGTTTATACAAGTTCGGCCATAAAAAAGCAGCGATCTTCTTGGTTCATGAACCCAACTCGGAACTTATATCCATGGCTTGTCTTCAATGTGACCATTAAACTGGTGTATTCAGTTATGGCAAGGTCGACCATCTTGAGTACATGTGTCTTGGCAAAGCAAGGAATGCACTGCAGGAAAAATAATTTGAGAACACAATGTATTTGCTATCCAAATTAGAAACAATTTCCTCCTTCACATCAATGTTGACCATGGTACTAGTACCTTTTATCCAAATACAGCAATCCAAATTTCCAAATTAGTCGATAGCATGTTCAAAAACCCCCACCCTCCCGGATAGAATAGAGGATTCTAGGAACATACTGTGCGCATTTTAAAATCCTTTGTTAGGATGAGAAGGAACAAGTGTGGTGTCTTGTCGAGGGTGCAGAAACCTGTAGGGTCCTCGCACTGTGGGCACTGCAAATGAAACATACTAGATTCAGTAGGAAGAAAAATGCATCAATGACGGCAGCTGCCATCCTAGGATTACCCGCGACCAAGGGACTTGGATTTATCGGGGATGGATGAAGAATTCGTACCTGGTTCTCCATGAGAGAACCCTATGCAATCGCCGAGAGGGGGTTTTCTCTGAACAATCAGACGAGGGAGAAGGGGATCCGGGCCTAGCGAGAGAGGGGTTTTCTCTGAACAAGAAGACGAGGGAGAAGGGGATTCAGGCCCAGTGAAGTATTGCTGCTTCGTCCATCGAGCATACTGCTAAAGCTGCAAAGATGGGGGTTTTTGTGATTTGTCGGCTCATTGGGAATTACTGCGGCGCTACGACCGGGGTGAGTCTACCATGCAGTTGTGCACTCTAATTTGGTGCATGGCACGTGGACCCCATTGCCGGATGCCCCACATATCAAAGAAAGGAAGTAGAAAGGCAGGAGTAACTAGTTACACATAAATATATTATTGACAGAGAGATACTCCCTCTATAAAGAAGAATTTTAAAGTTGACTTGGACCAGCTCTACTTGCCGAGAAAGTTCAAATTTGACATCATCCCCTACCGCAAGATTTGATTTAGATTTGAACCTTGACCATCCTTTAGCATCAATCATCATGCGACCATCCTTTGTGCTTACGGTATATTGAGCTGGTTCATTCACACCAAGGCTGCGCATGGTAAGAGAAACTTGGCCATGGTCACCCGGATTGTTGAACGACTCCCTCGTTGCTCTAGGAATTCTCTGTTTGCAAACAAGAAGACATACACAAATAGTTAGATCAACACAGCGAATCATGTGAAACAACATGGAAAGAAAAAAGAGCGAAGCACTTGGGCCACCAATGCTTACCAAGAAGGGGGGAGATGTCGGTTTTTGTAAGGACTTTGGTATATGCAGTGTGAACTGCAACCCAGTCTGTTGCTAGTGCAACGGCTGGTTCCGTTGCCGCTGCACAGGCCGGAGCAGATGGAAGTGCAAGTTCAAGTGTTGGTGCAGGTGCCGGAGCCATTGATGGTGCCTGTGCCGGTGCGACTGGTAGTGCCGCTACCGCTGCTAGAGGTGGTGCTCCTTGTGGAGCTGGTGCAGGTGTCGAAGCAGGTGCCGTTGTCGGAGCAGGTGCCGGTGTCGATGCCCGATCCTTCGATAGATTAGCCTAATCCCCTGACATGGTCGGTGCCCAATCCTCAAGTGGATCAGACTGAGCTGCTGCCGCTATTAGTGCTAGAGGAAGTGTCGTCGGAGAAGGTGTCGGTGCTCGATCCGTTGCTGAAGGTGGTACCAATGTGCGAGACAACAGCGATCGTCTCTGGTCTGCTATGATCAGTTTTTTAAATTAACTAGGCTCCGTGACCTTGATCCAGTATTTTTCTTTATTTGTTTTAAATGCGAGAAGGACTAATTGTGGCGTGTTTGTTAAACCAAACTGCAGTTCATCACAGGGCTTCAGATTGTACTCAGACAATAGACTGATCCAATTGTGTCCAGTAAAATAAGTGATGGACAGTGCCTTCATTACTGACACGACATAAGAAGTGAAACCTGCAAAAATAACAATCATAGAGCAAAGCAAACAATTTATTATGTGACGAATGTCACATGGAAAAACCTGCATCGTAAATTGCAGCAAAAGTAAGAAAACATGACATTAAATCAATAAGATTTAGACAGTAAATCAATAAGATTTACTTGATGTGCACGAGTGAATCCTTACCAGGAAATCACTATGTTCAAGTTGTAAATAGAAGATTGATCATAAAATTACGCGTGGCATGCAGGGCCCCCGCTTACTCCCACAAGCAGGACAGTCCAAAGGTCCTAACAAATCGTATGGACCGAACATCCATGGGACTGGAAATCCCGATGGGTGTGATAAACCCTATAATGCATACAGATATTGGAGTGTAACCATAATTGATAAACTGTCCTCACAAAAAAGATGATCTGGATACTTCAAAATATACAGACTGAATTGAGTTGACAGACATTAAGATAGACTGTTCTCAGGACTCACCAGACAACAAAAGCGGCAGTACTAAACAATACAGGGTGCACACACACAAATCAAGTACTGAACAATAGTACTTACTACAGACAAGCAAAGTTGCTCCAATTAAACTCTGCAGACTATTTCTTGCCACCGACCTACGGGGTGTGCCCCGCATAACTGACTAGGTCATGGACTTCGTGAGAGATGTCTACCAGCACCATTACCATCTTGTCAACCTTGGAGAACCTAAAAGAGTGGTCTTTCCACTCATAAACATGACGATGAAGATAGTCCGCATCAGATTTGTCGAGAATCTTTACAAGAACCACACCCATCGTAATCGAAGGCACAACCAGGAAATTGTTGTGGTCAAGTACACCCTCGAGAACATGCCTGACAACAATGCTAATGGAAAACACTAGTTCAGGACACGTGGCGACAAGGACACAACAGCTAGATAGTTTAGCAGTACAACTCATCCTCAGGTCTCCCAGTTCACACGGCATGACTTTGGGAACTTAATCTCCACCGCGGACCTGGTTCTAATTCAAACAGAAACCAAATATTTTATTACCACCTCCGTTCAGAAATATAAGAGGATTTTTGATATTTTACTCCATATAAGATTACATATATGCACAGAAATGAGTGAACAAAGACACTAGAACATGTCTTCAAAGGCATGAGAGTAGAGGGATTACTTTCAATATCCATAACACAAGCTACTGGGGCTAATATACTCTCCTAAAAGGTAGCATTGATGTTCATAAAGTTGTTGAAAGTAATCTATAAGAAATCAGTGTCAACCTCTCACATGTTTTGGTCAAAAAAGGAATTTAGAACCATCATTTGGCACACAAAAATCACATGCAAGATCACCCAGAAACTTGTACTGCTAGTACTAGTAATGCGTGCTAGATGAAAAAACATGATCAAGATCGAGAAAAAGATCGTCAAGAAAAGATGTTACCTAGACTTGTTTAATGAGGGATCCCGAAGAAATCAAGGGGGGCTTGGACATGCTGATGTCCTTGAGCTTGTCTGCAGTAGTCTCGACGGGGTGCTTGCGCTTCTTCGTATCCTGAGCCTCAATGTTTTCGGCCAGAGCCTCGGTTTTGGCCAGAGCCATAGACATCACTTCGGCCGGTGCTCCAGGGTCCATCAGGAAACTGTAAAATAGAAATAAAAGAAAAGAAACCATAATCACAAACCCAGAAGAAGAATAGAGAGGGAGTTATAGGATCATTTTTGGGGTTGCAAGACCGGGCTTTGGCCAGAATAAACACCATTGATACGCTCACCGTTCCTTCTTTGGGAGAGAATAACAATGGCAGAAGCTAGTCGGGGTATTCTTGAAGAAATGAGGAACAAGATGAGGGAGAAGAGAGTTGGGGTTTTCTTCAAGAGATGAAGCTGAGGGAGAAGAGTGAAATGATGGTTGCTTCACCCGTCCAACTTACTACTGGAAAGGTGGGGGTTTTGTGATTTGACGGCTCGTTGGGCATTACCGTGGCACTTCGATTGGGGTAGTCTACACGGCAGCCACTTGAACTTACACAGTATCCTACTACTAGGCATGTGAAGTGGTTCATACGTTAGTAGTACTACATAATCTTCTTGCTAGTGTAGTAAGATATGACGACAATAAATGATGTTGTGCATATGTCAACTATATGAACGTAATGCAACATAGTACCTCTTTTTTGACTAGCCGGTCGAGAATGAACAATGAGATCAATGTTAACAGAATTAGGTCTATAGCGCACAAAGAGTATGGTGCCACAGTACTCCATGAAACATGAACCATTTTGAAGCACGAATAAGTGTTAGGCAGGGTGTATGAAGGGTGCATGGGATGGGAGCAAAAGTTCCCTTCTCGACACACTTTTGGGTGTTTGGCAGAGTGCATTAAGGGTGCATGAGTCCACACTAGTAGGGTAACACAAACACACTAGGAGCATGCATGAAGAGGGGTGCTGAGATGAGCATGCACAAAGAGGGAACAACTATATTGAGATGAGAATGCAACCAAACACGCCCACACGCTTTTTGCTACAGTGACTGATCTGCACCGTCTGAGTTTGATCCAACGGTCATGTTGTGCCGAGACATGGACATGCCCATGCAGGGGACGCCTAAACACCACCGAAGTCCCTCTGCTTCTCGAGGGCATGACGTTGGTGATGTAGGGTGCCACCGCTCGCAGAGCCCGCTACCGGTCGACGAGAGCCAGCTCGTCAAAGACGGCGTCCAATGGCATGAATGGATTCCTGTGACGGAGCCCTGAGAGGATTCTCCTGACAACGGTGATGACAGTGTGCAACCCCTCCTTTTCCAGCTCCGCCCCCACCATTGAGCGGAGATGGCTCAGCTCCTCGGAGATATAGGTACAGAAGGAGACCAGATCAGGAAGCCGCAGCTCGTTGAAGTTGACAGGGTGGTCGAACAGGTCTAGCCTGATGGCCGGCATGGTCGTGCTGGCACGACGGTAGGCATCGCGCAGTCGCAACACGTGTGTGGCAACATGGTCCACCAAGTGGCTGAGGCAATCCTGGACCTCGTCACGATCGGCCCGCACGCGCTCCAGCCGGCTCGCCTGATTGCCTATCGTATCTCCCGCTTTCTGCAGCAACGCCGCTGACGCCTCGAGCATCTTTGTGGTGGACGCCTGCCGCTTTTGAAGCTCCGTGAACTCCCGCACTTAAAGGAGTAGCATGCCACTCCTCTCATCCTTGAGCTCACGGAGCTCCACGTCCTTGGCCATGAGCTCAACATCCTTGGCCTGGAGGTCCTGTGTCAGGCGCCACACCTCAGACTCCATGATCTGGTGTGCCGCCATGGAACCAAGTAGAAGCAATGGGGAGAGGAAGCAAAGGGGGCGAAACGGTTGAAAGGCAATGCAATCTACGGGAAGGTGAAGGGAGCCAACTGAGGAGTGGGGTGAATCTTTTGGTTTTCACCATGGGAAAACACAAGTCGACGACTTTTCATATCAGGGAGCAGTGGGTTTTACAGGCGGAGTCATCGTGATAATAGCTGCCGCTCCAGCTCCCATCAATCAAAAAATAAAAATCCTGAAGCGTGCGGCACCCAAAGACCAGAGCAATGCCGCGGTGGATGTTTAAATTTACCTGCCGGCAAGGAGATAAAAAAGGGTGAAAACACAAATGTGGCGGCGGCCTAGCTAATCGGTTGCACTAGCCCAACTAGCTAGCCACCGTGTTTCACTAATGTACTCGGCGGGAAAGGTGGTCTTTCATGATTTGACGACTCATTTACTTGCTTCGGCGCTATGACCGAGGAGGACCCAGAAAACGCGTGGTAGGGCGTCCCACGTCTCGGCAAGGAATAAAATATGCGTGCACCGCTCGGGATGACCCAGAACCGTGTGATAGGGTGTGCCACGTCTCGGCACGGAGGAAAAATGTGTGTGTAAAAATATACTGTACCAGACGTACTACCTATGGTTCGACCTCGGGACCCAGCCAGTCGGTCGAAAACACCCCACTAGCCACACAGCTTCATCATGCTAATGTGGCATGGAGGATACGTGTGGTTAGCTCTGTCTCGACTGGCCACAACGTCTCTTATTCTAGGTGATTCCTCTATTTTCCAATATTTTTTAGTTATAATAACACCACGGCAAGCTCGCGCCGCTCTTCGTGTGTGCCCGTGCGTCTAAAGGAGACGATGTAGAGGAGAGAGAGATCACAGACTTGGGACCCACTAGTAAGTGAGTCAATGGTCAAGCACGTGTTGACGAGCTACTCCCTCTACTCTACTCAATGTAATACTGTATAAAATCAAGTTATTATGGCACAAAGCCAACAACCGTTGTTGTTTCAGGCTATCGACTTATGCTTTGTAGTCCAGTTTGCAAGTTCGAATCTCATCTTCCAGATTTGTTAGTTTTAGGTCCAAATTTGATCAATGACAAATGGACCCCCATGTATTGTTCCGATATTTGAGTGTAGGATGGTTTTTTTGCACAAAAACTTTGCACCATTAGACAAGTGACAACACAAGTTACACTTATTTTGCAAGTTTAGGAACAAAAATGACAGCAGCATAGAATATCACATCCGCCCCGCAGCTTAGATGCTATGGTGAGACGAGTTTTTACGTCGCTCAAACTGAGATCCAATGGCTTGGGAGTAGTCTTTGTAATTATGCGCAATTTCCAAACTCTCCAAGGTTTTCTTGCAAATAAAACATGCAAGCCTTGTGTGTGCCGCTGCATATTGGATCCAACGGCTCCCAGTTGCTCACATTAGGTGCTCCCCGCAGCTTAATTACCTGCTACGGTGATACGAGCATCTAGGTCGTATGATCTGTGATCAGATGCTGCATGCGTAGTACTTGTACTTCCTGCGCAATTCCCAAACTCTCTCAGGCGTATATTGCAAAAAATTCAAACCTCCTACTGTGAGCCGTTAGATCTCCAGGAGCTCGTATCACCATAGAATCTATGGTGCGGGAGCACCTCATATTCTCCCGTGCGGGAAAACATCAGGTGTTGTCGCAGCTTGGATACTACGGTGATATGAGCTTCGAGGTCGTTCGATCTGAGATTCAATGGCATCTGAGCAGTCTTTGTGCTTGTAAGTAGCGGCCGAACTCTTTGAGGGCTTTTATGCAAAAAAAACATTCGAACCACCAAGGAGTTGTTGGATCATAGATCCAACGGCTCTGAATAGCTTGTATCACCAAAGCATCTAAGGTGTGGTAGCACATGATATTCTTACGTACAGAAAAATATGAGGTCCTCCTTCACCTTATATGCTACGGTGATCCGAGCTTCGAGGTCGTTGGATATGGGATCCAAGGGCATATGAGTAATTTTTGTACAAATTGTCTGCAATTCTGAAATTCATTAAGGTTTCCTGTAAAAATGTTAAGACAACATTTGAGCTGCTATATCTTAGATCTACAAGCTTCAAGCAACTCGTATGAGCATATAGCATCTAAGGTGTGGAGGCACATGATATTCTCCTGGGGAGGGGGGTGCACAACCAATCGGTGTTAAGGAGGGTGTGGACAAATATAATGTTCAAAAAATATAATCTAAACAATCCTAAATAGAGCTTCAAAATTTATCTATGGCCGAGGGATTAACCCCCGACAATCTACATAGCAACGCCTAAACACAACATTTGCATGCATGTAGTACTAGACTTAATATTCATGTTTAAGTTTCCTGCTCATTTTAAATATTGAATTGAAGACCATGCATGTCTTACATTTTACATCCTTCGTTCCTAAATATTAGTCTTTTTAGATATTTGATATGGACTGCTACATACCGATGTATATAGACATATTTTAGAGTGTAGATTCACTCATTTTGCTCCGTATGTAGTCACTTGTTGAAATATCTAAAAGATAAATATTTAGAAACAGAGGGAGTATTTTTGAATTCGTGTCATACATGCATGGTTTGAAAAAAATATATGCACTATGCTTGATGGATTGTTGTGGTATTCATGTGTGTGTGTGTGTGTGTCATCATATGCTTGATACATACGAAGTTTTCTCACCACCATACAGTTCATCTTTTAAATTTGAATTTGCAATGAGAAACATACTAGGGATACCATGAAATGTGAAATCCACATTGAGATCACTATATCACAAACTCACTCTAATTCAAGAACTCGTCATAAATCAATTACCACGTGGAGATTACTATTTGCAAGGAAAATACGGGCACTGTAACACATATAGATTCGTTCGACAATTTAAAAAATTCCTTTCGTATTCTCAAATGGTAGGAGTAGCACCCAACGGTGTACCAGCCAGACCCGGGCTCGTGTTGATCCTTAAAAAAAAATACCCGGGCTCGTGTCCTTCTGGTGGCGTGCGTGGTACGCACATTAGCCAACCCCAACCAGTCGAGCCGCCGCTTTTCAAATCGAAATATCTAGCGACCAGAATTCCAGCCCTAGGAAATTCCCCTCATGTCCCCGGTCCATAATGACTACGATGAACAATGGAGGGACGCTTTAGTAACTAGACAATGTTACCTATCATCCCGAGCATGGTTCAATTCCCTCGATCATCGGTACCCACGGCCAGCCGTCAACTCCATTGCCTAGTAGTACTTAGGAGTACTACACCAGGATGACCATAGAATTGAGCCCCATTTGTTCGTGCCTAGTACTTGAGTTAACTAGTAAGTTTGCACGTGCAACACATGTCTTGAACGTTGATCAAAGTTGGTTTTTACACAAATACAAAAGAAATGTTCCAAAAAGTATTAAGTTAAATGGGCACACAATGTTTTAATGTCGCTCAAGTTGAATTTAAAAATTGACATATTTCTGGTCATGTTGTTGCATACATATAATAATATATGTTGTTTCATCCATTAGGTGTTCAAGTTTGTTGTGAAAGAAGATTAATCTTGTTATCACCGAAAAGCAGCCTCACATAGAATATATAATGGCACCAAGATCTCAACACCAACATTATATTCCTAAGGCACCAAACATTCGTTGCAACTCATGTTGCCAATAAAAAAGTAAGTATCATTAAAAAAATTGAGTGGTCTAAATATTTTTCATTAAAGAAACAAATGATAATGGAAATATCATCAATCAACGTCATCTATATGATTGCATAGCTCACCATTTGTCAGTGTATACTGCACTGAAGAAGCTGCAACACCTGCACCAATGATCATGCACGCAAAGATATCATGCACAAAAATATATGCTTGAGTTATGATCCAAGAGCAAGGGTAGTGGGGATAGCAGTGCCACCTGTCAGCAGAGCCATTTCTTTCTGACTGGATCATCACAAACTATAATCTGTTTAATTCTGCATGCTCACGCGCAGGGGTAGAACTTTGAATTGAATTCATTATTACTTCATAAATTAATATCACATCTCGTATCAATCTAATATACAGACAAAAGCAAAAGGTGGTCAAAAATGAAGAAATGCCATCTACTTTGAAGCGGAATAAATTCCATCTTGAAGAACCAATTCTTCTTTTGATTGGAGCCCAACTTCTGAAAGCGGTTGAATAACTTAGAGGCCATCTTTTTTCAACATCCTAACATTACATCTCCATAGCTTCACACATATCAGATTTTGCAATACAATCATATTTATCGAAGAATTGTTAATTGTGTTAAAGCAAGATCTGCAAATGGATAAATTAATAGTGTATTCATTTCTATACTGGACAATAATGAAGCATGTTTGTGAAATTCAAAATAGCACGGCAGCATTCTTCAAATAACTTAGTTTCTTTAGAGAATACATGTAGTCGAAAACATACCAGACTTTCAACATGCAAAAGAAAGAAAAGGGAAGTCATTTTTTTTGTTATTGAAAATAGTCATCATCTTCCTTAAAAATGGCATCCTCTATTTTTAAAATCATGGTGCTGGAGTTGACTTAACGAAGAATCTGTTAGAATGTGCTCATGTTGTTCTTTTAGCGAACTTCTCTAAAAATTGTAGATGGCTTAACCATTCTTTGTTTTCTTCTATTTTAAAAATAATGCTGGTGTTGGACCTGGAGTTCTCATAGCATCTCCAACATTTACATTTTGGCTTGTTCTGCAAAGGTACAAAACAAAGCAGTTGGTCAGACTGATTACAATAGGACCAAAATCGAGACAAAGCTTCGAGAAGCTGATACAAATATAAAGAGATACTGGAACGATGCGTCCAAAAATACCCTTTGTCTAGGAAATGGTAGTATAAATGTAATGACATAAGGAGTGACATACAAGTGTTACTGATGGCGCGTAAATATATTTCTGCATTAATAAATCCTTCAGTGTAAAGTTATTGGAAGTCAACAATTATAGATGTTACATGAACCAGAGGTATGTGCATGTGAAGAGCCTACAGACGGTAGAGGATTGTTGAATAATCGACATGGCAAGGCCAAGACCATTTCTACGATTCAAAAAGGAGTTGTTCAACAAATGCCCCAAGTGAATATTTCTTTAAGATAAATACATACGTCATGTTTAAGCTTAATCAGTGGGGGCAAGAATGGCTCAGCTCACCCGAGTTGTTTTACCACTTGGATTTGCCTGATTGGAGCTATATTCATTTTAAATGGGATATAAATCATGTCCGTCCAACCAAACAAATAAAACCATGACTTCTAAAAGCTGGTGGCAATCTCCCATCCAACTTCATCCAAGCAACCAAATGCTAGTTATATTCTGTAGTCATCTAATGAACTTGCATTAAAAGTGAAGGTTCACCAAAAAATTCTATGTTGGTTTACCTGAAAGGGCATGTGCCCTTGTTTTTCCTGTAAAGATCTTGTAGCATTGCATCAGCTCGCATATGAAATTCCGGACTATAAAGTTAGAAGCAAAACAAAGGTTGGTTGGTAGCACTAATTCAACTTGATTTTTTTTCTCAGTTTCAACAGTATAGTCTAATAGCAGAGGGGAACAGATCGAACAATGTTTACCTATTGTCGCATGTCTTTGCTGACGCCTTAGCCATTTCCAAATCTTCCTCCAGCCTTTCATTCGCCTGAAACCATGATGCTGAAAAAAACACAGCAAGTTATGTGATCATTATAAATACATCTCAAATCTGATCTGATCACCAAAATGTAAAAAATACGAGGAGATAAGAATCGTATTCAACCAATTAATCCATCAACATAAGTAGTATGAAGGAGACATGGGGTCGACACAATCTTATCATATACCTCCACAATAAGTTACTCCCTCTGTCACAGTTTACACGGCGTGCATGAGGTTTCTCTGTGCCCAAGGTAAGTGCTAATTGGCTGTAAAATTCATTACCCAGGACGTAATTTCGGCATCGTTGGTTAGCCCCACATCTACCCCAGCGCCCAATAAAATAATATTTATCTCTCCCAGCCAATAACCCGTGCATGCATCGGGTGCATGCAGATTCCCAACGGTGTTCACACCTACGCATGCAGCATACACCAGAGAAAGGAATAGGGAGGAGAGGAGATTGCGGCTACTCATGCAGCATACAATCGCGCCTAAAATCCCTCTTGACCTGAAAATGCATGATTTTGGAACCGCACCGTGTAAACTATGAAGAAGGGAGTATAAAAACTATGTTGTTAATTCAATTAAACCATAAGTTAAGAAACATTGTTGGATGTGGTAATAAAGAATAGCTAAAACTGCAACAGTGGCTGAACTACTGCTTGCTTACATGAAAAAAACTTTTGGACATATTCAGAATACAATAATTTTGAGCCTCTGTAGTAAAAGGGGACTCACATGGCCTTCGTATGCTTTTCCTCAAGAATGTTTCAAGGGATTTATCAAGAACTTTAAAAAGAATACATATAGATTGCACTTTGCACTTTATTTATACATGGATCGGATTAAAACTCTTGTAAAAATAACAGCGACTGCGCACATGAAACATGATCTATCAACAGATTAAGAGAATTAAAACATGAAGAAAAATTGTAGATACATACCAAGCACAGGGGTGTGCCTTCATGCAATCGAAGGTTGATACAGAGAGCCAAGAGCTACAGAGCAATACACATGCCGTGGAGCATCAATATTTCAAATACTGATACTTCTCTGAAATATAAGATGAACATATATTAACCTAATGGCCTCAAGTTCATGATGTGGATAGCCAAGATTTACACAAAAATACACATGATGTGGATCATCTATATCTCGTATACTAACTTCACACCTCAATATTCTCTGAAATACAACCATAGAAAATATTAAGTCAAAGTATCTCATCAAATCCGAAATTTACAGCATGAAAATACTACTAAGATCACTATTAAAAAAATTAAGCCGAAGTGTCTTGCCAAACCTGCATTTTACAGCATGAAAAGACCACTAATATCACTCTAGTGTACCCATCTGGAAATCTGACAGGAACAAAAATCAGAGTGGCACACTACCGTTTCCCCCAACGAACGTACACAAATACAGAAACTCAAAAAGAAATATCTTCCACGTCACTACTCCCTGCCTTCCCCTTTGCCATTACTGACACCATCTTGCTGTGCCCTTGCCTACGGTCTGCTCTCTGCAGTTGTTCCTCATATCGGCCCCGGCGATGCAGTCACCTATTTGCTTCAGGCCTCCCCCTGCACACCGCTACGCTAGCAGCTTGGGTTCCTTCCAATGTTGATCCTCCACTCGCTTTCCACTTTGAAATTCCAGGGCAAGGTGTTTCATGAGTGCATGAGGAATACAAGGGGATATTGAGTTAGAGACCACAAGTCCACAACCCCACAGCCCATATCTCAGTTTTCTTCTTCCATCCCCTTTTCTTCTCCAACGACATTAGCGGAGACCAAGATTTCCCGCTCAAACGACTATAAAACAAAAGAAGACATAGCCTGAAACTAAATATTGTTGTCTCTCCAGCAAAAATGTTTCCTCTCACAAATATTTCTCCAGAACTTAGAAGTAAAGTGTTATTGCATTGCAATATATGAACCACATGTGAACTCTTGACATCACATTCAGAATTTGGATATTGTGCAATAGACGTGTGAAAGTAAACAGAAGATGGTACGCAGTTCGAATAAACATTGGCACTATCCACTATATTTACCATTGAAATATCATATTTGATTCAAACAAATTGTTACATCTGTCACCTGATCCTCTTCAGCCGCGGGGCAGGGGCAGCGGACAGGGGACGATGGCCGCGGGCGGTGGGGCTGTCCGGCAGATGGCGGTACGACCGGGCGGCGATCTCCGGCAGCGGGGCGAGGTCGGCGGTCTTCGACAGCAGGGCAGCGGGGACAGGGGCGGCAGCAGACGGGCGAGCGGGCGAGGGCGCGGCAGACTCTCCGGCGGCGGTCGAGGCGGTGGCTGGCGCGACTGCAGGAAGAGGGCGGGCGCGAGGTGTGGGGCGGTGCCAAAACTGCCTCGACGGCATGGTCGCGAGAGGGCAGAGGGGAGCGACGTGTTCGAGGAACGATGTTAACCCAATGTCATGATGGGTAATTATCAAAGTATTGGCATGATGGGTAAATAAAGTGTAAAACGCGTTTAGTATGCTGGAGGGATGTAGTCCATCAGATTGCAGGTTTCGATGGATAGGATGATCTGGTTCTCCGCCCTCTCTTCCTTTTATAGTGGTTGTAGATATATCAGGCAATGCACTAGTATGGAGGGATTATCCTTTTACTCTCCATATAACTTGTCTGAAGTCTAACTAAGCAAAACGTTTGACCAAATCCTTTCTTAAGAAATATTAACACCTACAACTGTAAAGATGTATCGCTTGAAAATTTATCGCACGATGCAGGTTATAATATTGTTTTGAATCCTGGATTTTAAATTGCAGAAAATCCAAAGTGACCGGAAATTCATGAAACTGAGCATGGTCTCGTGATATGACACAAATATGCTGTCGCATTTTTTTGGGTTCAATTTGAGACAAGCTGCTTATGAGAAGACGCACAAATGAAGAGCCAAGGTATTTTGGAACAAAAGAACTGTCACGTTAAGGCAAACACTTTCATTATTCAAATCGTGGGCGTTTATGTGCCGCCACAAGTCCTGCTTCTCATCGGCAGGTGCCGTCCGAGCAAGCATGTGAGTCGAAGGGAAGCGTGCGAGCAGACCGTTGCGCTGGCTGACCGGGAGGCGTGCGAGTAGGCCGCGGCGCAGGCTGATACGTCTCCAACGTATCTATAATTTTTTATTGTTCCATGCTATTATATTATCTGTTTTGGATGTTTAATTGGCATTTGTATGCTATTTTATATTTTCTTTGGACTAACCTATTAACCTAGAGCCAAGTGCCAGTTTCTGTTTTTGGCCTGTTTTAGTGTTTCCCAGAAAAGGAATACCAAATGAAGTCCAAACGGAATGAAACATCCGTGATGATCTTTCTTGGACCAGAAGCAAACCAGAAGACTTGGATATGAAGTCAGAGACGCAACGAGGTGGCCACGAGGGTGGAGGGCGCGCCCAGGGGGTAGGACGCGCCCCATACCTCATGGGCCCCTTGTGTATCTCCTGACCTAGTTCCTTCGCCTATATATACTCTTATACCCTGAAAACATCCAAGAGAGCCATGAAACCACTTTTCCACCGCCGCAACCTTCTGTACCCATGAGATACCATCTAGTGGCCTTTTTCGGCGTCTCGTCGGAGGGGGATTCGATCACGGAGCGCTTCTACATCAACACCATTTACCACAAACCAACGGGTCCATAATGAGTAGCTAGATGGCTTCTTCTCTCTCTTTGATTCTCAATATCATGTTCTCCTCGATGTTCTTGGAGATATATGCGATGTAATATTATTTTGCGGTGTGTTTGCCGAGATCCGATGAATTGTGGATTTATGATCAAATTATCTATGAATATTATTTGAGTCTTCTTTGAATTCTTATATGCATGATTTGATCTCTTTGCAAGTCTATTCGAATTATCGGTTTAGTTTGTCCTACTAGATTGGTTTTTCTTGCAATGGGAGAAGTGCTTAGCTTTGGGTTCAATCTTGCGGTGTCCTTTCCTAGTGACAGTAGGGGCAACAAGGCATGTATTGTATTGTTGCCATCGAGGATAAACATACGGGTTTTTCATCATATTGCTTGAGTTAATTCCTCTACATCATGTCATCTTACTTAATGCGTTACTCTGTTCTATATGAACTTAATACTCTAGATGCAAGCTGGATAGCGGTCGATGTGTGGAGTAATAGTACTAGATGCAGAATCGTTTCAGTCTACTTGACACGGACGTGATGCCTATTGATACGTCTCCAACGTATCTATAATTTTTGATTGTTCCCTGCTATTATATTACCTGTTTTGGATGTTTACGGGCTTTATTATACACTTCTATATTATTTTTAGGACTAACCTATTAACCGGGGGCCCAGCCCATATTGCTGTTTTCTTGCCTATTTCAGTGTTTCGAAGAAAAGGAATATCAAACAGACTCCAAACAGAATGAAACCTTCGGGAAAGTTATTTTTGGAACGGAAGCAATCCAGGGGACTTGGAGTGCACGTAAGGGAAGCTTCAAAGGTGGCCACGAGGCAGGGAGGTGCGCCCACCCCCCTAGGCGCGCCCCCACCCTTGTGGCCCCCTCGTGGCTCCCCTGACCGACTTATTTCTCCTATATATGTCCATATACCCTAAAAACATCGGGGGTAATAGTAGATCGGGAGTTCCGCCGCCGCAAGCCTCTGTAGCCACCAAAAACCTCTCGTGAGCCCGTTCCGGCACCCTGCTGGAGGGGGAATCCATCACAGGGGCTGAGGGTATGTACCAGTAGCTATGTGTTTGATCTCTCTCTCTCTCTCATTTTCTTGAGGTGGTACGATCTTGATGTGTCGCGAGCTTTGCTATTGTAGTTGGATCTTATGATGTTTCTCCCCCTCTACTCTCTTGTGATGAATTGAGTTTTCCCCTTGAAGTTGTCTTGTCGGATTGAATCTTTAAGGATTTGAGAACACTTGATGTATGTCTTGTCGTGATTATCTGTGGTGACAATGGGATATTCACGTGATCTACTTGATGTATGGTTTGGTGATCAACTTGCGGGTTCAATGAACTTATGCATAGGGGTTGGCACACGTTTTCATCTTGACGCTCCGGTAGAAACTTTGGGGCACTCTTTGAAGTACTTTGTGTTGGTTGAATAGATGAATCTGAGATTGTGTGATGCATATCGTATAATCATGCCCACGGATACTTGAGGTGACATTGGAGTATCTAGGTGACATTAGGGTTTTGGTTGATTTGTGTCTTAAGGTGTTATTCTAGTACGAACTCTATGATAGATCGAATGGAAAGAATAGCTATGTGTTATTTTACTACGGACTCTTGAATAGATCGATCAGAAAGGATAACTTTGAGGTGGTTTCGTACCCTACAATAATCTCTTCGTTTGTTCTCTGCTATTAGTGACTTTGGAGTGACTCTTTGTTGCATGTTGAGGGATAGTTATATGATCCAGTTATGTTACTATTGTTGAGAGAACTTGCACTAGTGAAAGTATGAACCCTAGGCCTTGTTTCCTAGCATTGCAATACCGTTTACGCTCACTTTTATCATTAGTTACCTTGCTGTTTTTATATTTTCAGATTACAAAAACCTATATCTGCCATCCATATTGCACTTGTATCACCATCTCTTCGCCGAACTAGTGCACCTATACAATTTACCATTGTATTGGGTGTGTTGTGGACACAAGAGACACTTTGTTATTTGGTTGCAGGGTTGTTTGAGAGAGACCATCTTCATCCTACGCCTCCCACAGATTGATAAACCTTAGGTCATCCACTTGAGGGAAATTTGCTACTGCCCTACAAACCTCTGCACTTGGAGTCCCAACAACGTCTACAAGAAGAAGGTTGTGTAGTAGACATCAAGCTCTTTTTGGCGCCGTTGCCGGGGAGGTGTGCTTGAAGGTATATCTTTAGATCTTGCAATTGAATCTTTTAGTTTCTTGTTTTATCACTAGTTTAGTTTATACTACAAAAAAAGGAATTAAGGTTGCCTCACATGCTTCGTCTTTTTAATGTCTTTCGTGAAAATGATGGGAAGGAAAATTGTGCTCAAGTACTAGAAGAAGAATTACAAAGAATGCTTGGCATAAAATATGTGAATGATGAGCATGATTTCAATATTGTTAGTATGAATTCTTT
Source organism: Triticum aestivum (assembly GCF_018294505.1). Lineage (NCBI taxonomy): Eukaryota > Viridiplantae > Streptophyta > Magnoliopsida > Poales > Poaceae > Triticum > Triticum aestivum. The sequence goes on along the minus strand of NC_057813.1, from coordinate 412,980,582 downwards.
GAATACCCATGATGCTAATGATATGCAAATCCACAAGCTTGGGGATGCTATGTCTGATGAAGATGATATGTTTAGTCCCCCAAGTTTTGATGAGAATATTTATTATGATGAAAACATGCCTCCTATTTATGATGATTTTATTGATGAAAGTGGATTTGGAGAGGTCACAACTTTATTTAGTGATGAATCCACTATTTCGAAAGAGGTTCCAATTGATTATGAGAACAAAGTTGCTATCTATGATGATTATTGTGATGACTTGTATACTATTAAGAATAATGATAACCATGAAACTTGTCATCATGATTTTAGTGTTCAATTGGATTATGCATCACATGATAATTATTTTGTTGAGTTTTCTCCCACTACTATTCATGAGAAGAAATTTGCTAATGTGGAGAGTAGTAAATTTTCTATGCTTGTAGATCACTAAAAGAATGCTTTATGTGATCGTTATATTGTTGAATTCATTCATGATGCTAATGAAAATTATTATGAGGGAGAAATCTATGCTTGTAGGAATTGCAATGATATCAAGTTTCCTCTCTATGTGTTGAAAATCTTAAAGTTATGCTTGTTTTACCTTCCTATGTTAGTTGATTATTGTTCCCATAAGTTGTTTGCTCACAAAATCCCTATGCATAGGAAGTGGGTTAGACTTAAATGTGCTAGTCATATGCTTCATGATGCTCCCGTTATGTTTCAATTCTTATCTTTTATGTGAGCATCATTGTCATCATCATGCCTAGCTGAAAAGGCATTGAAGAAAAGCGTTAGGATAGCTTACGGTGATAGTTGTATTCGCTGAAAATCAGAAACTTTTGCACCCAGTAAATTAGTTTTAGTAATTCACAGAAACGTGCGTTTTATCTGATTATTTTTGCTCTGGATTGGTACACAAATTTCTCAGGTTTTACTAAGTTGGTAGAATTTTTGGTGTTACATAAGTATTCGAATGATACAGATTACTACAGACTGTTCTGTTTTTGACAGATTCTGTTTTCTATGTGATGTTAGCTTATTTTGATGAATCTATGAGTAGTATCGGAGGGTATGAACCATAGAGAAGTTGGAATACGATAGATATTACACAAATATGAAGCCATAATGAGTTCACAATAGTACCTAAGTGGTGATTTATTTTCTTATACTAATGGAGCTTACGAGTTTTCTGTTGAGTTTTGTGTTGTGAGGTTTTCAAGTTTTGGGTAAAGATTCGATGGCTATGAAATAAGGAGTGGCAAGAGCCTATGCTTGGGGATGCCCAAGGCACCCCAAGGTAATATTCAAGGACACCAAAAGCCTAAACTTGGGGATGCCCCAGATGGCATCCCCTCTTTCATCTTCATTCATCGGTAACTTTACTTGGAGCTATATTTTTATTCACCACATGATATGTGTTTTGCTTGGACCGTCTTTTTATTTTCTTTTGTGTTGCTTTCTGTTTGAATAAGATACCAAGATCTGAAATTCTTAAATGTTAGAGAGTCTTCACCTAGTTGCACAATTATTCGACTACTCATTGATCTTCACTTATATCTTTCGGAGTAGTTTGTTTTTTGTCCTAGTGCTTCACTTATATCTTTTAGAGCACGGCGGCGGCTTTCTTTTGTAGAAATTGTTGATCTCTCATGCTTAACTTATATTATTTTGAGAGTCTTTTAGAACATCATGGTATTTGCTATGGTTAAAAAAATTGGTCCTAGAGTGATGGGCATCCAAGTTGGGTATAATAAAAACTATCATAGGAAGTGAATTGGATGCTATGATCAATTTGATGCTTGATAATTGTTTTGAGATATGAGGATGGTGTATTAGAGTCATGCTAGTGGAGTAATTATGAATTTGAGGAATACTTGTGTTGAAGTTTGTGATTCCCGTAGCATGCATGTATGGTGAAGCGCTTTGTGATGAAGTGGGAGCACAATTTATTTATTGATTGTCTTCCTTATGAGTGGCGGTCGGGCACGAGTGATGGTCTTTTCCTACCAACCTATCCCCCTAGGAGCATGCGCGTAGTACTTTGTTTTTAATGACTTGTAGATTTTTGCAATAAGTATATGAGTTCTTTATGACTAATGTGGAGTCCATTGATTATGCGCAGTCTCACCCTTCCACCATTGCTAGCCTCTCTTGTGCCGTGCAACTTTCGCCGGTACGATACACCCACCATATACCTTCCTCAAAACAGCCACCATACCTACCTATTATGGCATTTCCATAGCCATTCCGAGATATATTGCCATGCAATTTTCCACCGTTCCGTTTATTATGACACGCTCCATCATTGTCATATTGCTTTTGCATGATCACGTAGTTGACATCGTATTTGAGGCAAAGCCACCTTCACAATTCTTCCATACATGTCACTCTTGATTCATTGCATATCTCGGTACACCGCCGGAGGCATTCATATAGAGTCATATTTTGTTCTAAGTATCGAGTTGTAATCTTGAGTTGTAAGTAAATAAAAGTGTGATGATATTCATTATTAGAGCATTGTCCCAAGTGATGAAAAAATGATGGAGACTATGATTCCCCCACAAGTCGGGATGAGACTTCGGGCTTTAAAAAAAGAGAAAGGCCAAAAAAAAGAGAAAGGACAAATAAAAAAATGAGAGAAAAAGAGAGAAGGGACAATGCTACTATCCTTTTACCACACTTGTGCTTCAAAGTGGCAACTTGATTTTCATGATAGAGAGTCTCCTATGTTGTCACTTTCATATACTAGTGGGAACTTTTCATTATAGAACTTGGCTTGTATATTCCAATGATGGGCTTCCTCAAAATGCCCTAGGTCTTCGTGAGCAAGCAAGTTGGATGCACGCCCACTTAGTTTATTTTGTTGAGTTTCCATACATTTATAGCTCTAGTGCATCCGTTGCATGGCAATCCCTACTCACCCACATTGATATCTATTAATGGGCATCTTCATAGCCCATTGATACACCTAGTTGATGTGGGACTAACTTCCTCCTTTTTGTCTTCTCCACAACCACCATTCTATTCCACATATAGTGCTATGTCCATGGCTCATGCTCATGTATTGCGTGAAAGTTGAAAAAGTTTGAGATTACTAAAGTATGAAACAATTGCTTGGCTTGTCATCAGGGTTGTGCATGATTAAATACTTTGTGTGATGAAGATGGAGCAACAGCCAGACTATATGATTTTGTAGGGATAACTTTCTTTAGCCATGTTATTTTGAGAAGACATGATTGCTTAGTTAGTATGCTTGAAGTATTACTATTTCTTATGTCAATATGAACTTTTATTTTGAATCATTTTGGATCTGAACATTCATGCCACAATAAAGAAAATTACATTGAGAATTATGCTAGGTAGCATTCCACATCAAAAATTCTGTTTTTATCATTTACCTACTCAAGGACGAGCAGGAATTAAGCTTGGGGATGCTTGATACGTCTCCAATGTATCTATATTTTTTGATTGTTCCATGCTATTATATTACCTGTTTTGGATGTTTACGGGCTTTATTATACACTTTTATATTATTTTTGGGACTAACCTATTAACCGGAGGCCCAACCCATATTGTTGTTTTCTTGCCTATTTTGGTGTTTCAAAAAAAAGGAATATCAAACGGAGTCCAAACGGAATGAAACCTTCGGGAAAGTTATTTTTGGAATGAAAGCAATCCAGGGGACTTGGAGTGCACGTAAGGGAAGCTTGAAGATGGCCACGAGGTAGTGAGGCGCGCCCTCCCCCACTTGGCGTGCCCCCACCCTCGTGGGCCGCTCGTGGCTCCCCTGACCGACTTATGTCGCCTATATATGTCCATATACCCTTAAAACATGGGGGGGCAGAATAGATCAGGAGTTCCGCCGCCGCAAGCCTCTGTAGCCACCAAAAACCAATCGGGACTCTGTTCCGGCACCCTGTCAGAGGGGAGATCCCTCACCAGTGTCCATCTTAATCATCCCAGCGCTCTCCATGACGAGGAGGGAGTAGTTCACCCTCGGGGCTGAGGGCATGTACTAGTAGCTATGTGTTTGATCTCTCTCTCTCTCTCTCTCGTGTTCTTGAGGTGGTACGATCTTGATGTATCACAAGCTTTGCTATTATAGTTGGATCTTATGATGTTTCTCCCCCTCTACTCTCTTGTGATGAATTAAGTTTTCCCCTTGAAGTTGTCTTATCAGATTGAGTCTTTAAGGATTTGAGAACACTTGATGTATGTCTTGTCGTGCTTACCTGTGGTGACAATGGGATATTCACGTGATCCACTTGATGTATGTTTTGGTGATCAACTTGCGGGTTCAATGAACTTATGCATAGGGGTTGGCACATGTTTTCGTCTTCACTCTCCGGTAGAAACTTTGGGGCACTCTTTGAAGTACTCTATGTTGGTTGAATAGATGAATCTGAGATTGTGTGATGCATATCTTATAATCATGCCCACGGATACTTGAGGTGACACTGGAGTATCTAGGTGACATTAGGGTTTTGGTTGATTTGTGTCTTAAGGTGTTATTATAGTACGAACTCTATGATAGATCGAACAGAAAAAATAGCTACGTGTTATTTTACTATGGACTCTTGAATAGATCGATCAGAAAGGATAACTTTGAGGTGGTTTCGTACCCTACAATAATCTCTTCGTTTGTTCTCCGCTATTAGTGACTTTGGAGTGACTCTTTGTTGCATGTCGAGGGATAGTTATATAATCCAGTTATGTTATTATTGTTGAGAGAACTTGCACTAGTGAAAGTGTGAACCCTAGGCCTTGTTTCTTAGCATTGCAATACCGTTTATGCTCACTTTTATCATTAGTTACCTTGCTGTTTTTATATTTTCAGATTACAAAAACCTATATCTGCCATCCATATTGCACTTGTATCACCATCTCTTCGCCGAACTAGTGCACCTATACAATTTACCATTGTATTGGGTGTGTTGGGGACACAAGAGACTCTTTGTTATTTGGTTGCAGGGTTGTTTGAGAGAGACCATCTTCATCCTACGCCTCCCACGGATTGATAAACCTTAGGTCATCCACTTGAGGGAAGTTTGCTACTGTCCTACAAACCTCTGCACTTGGAGGCCCAACAACGTCTACAAGAAGGTTGTGTAGTAGACATCAAGCTCTTTTCTGGTGTTGGGGACACAAGAGGCTCTTTGTTATTTGGTTGTAGGGTTATTTGAGAGAGACCATCTTCATGATACGCCTCCCACGGGTTGATAAACCTTAGGTCATCCACTTTAGGGAAATTTTCTACTGTCCTACAAACCTCTGCACTTGGAGGCCCAACAACGTCTACAAGAAGAAGGTTGCGTAGTAGACATCAAGCTCTTTTCTGGCGCCATTGCCGGGGAGGTGAGTGCTTGAAGGTATATCTTTAGATCTTGCAATTGAATCTTTTTGTTTCTTGTTTTATCACTAGTTTAGTTTATAAAATAAAATTACAAAAAAAATGGAATTGAGTTTGTCTCATACGCTTCATCTTTTTAATATCTTTCTTGAGAATGATGGAAAGTAAATATGTGCTTAAGTGCTAGAAGAAGAAGTCTGTAAAATGTTTGGCACTAAATCTTTGAATGATGAGCATGATTGCAATGTTCTTAGTATGAAGTCCTTGAATATCCATAGTACTGATGATGATTGCACTAGTCATGATGAAAATATCTCTTCTAAGCATGTCGATTTTTGTGGAGTGTATTGGGTTTGCAAGTACACACCAAATAGGGAAGATAGATACTGCAAGAGGTATAAGTATTTAGAAACTAAAGGGTTGCAAGAAAGGCTAGATAAGAGTGTTGAAAATTTAAAATATCTTTACCGTTCTTGTGAACTTTGCAATGAACATGGTCATTTAAATCTCTGATGCAAATTGTTTCATGATCGAATCATGTCCAAAAATTGTGATGACTTGATTTCCCTTGCACATCATAATGAACTTAGTTTGCTTTTGGGTTATGAAGAATTGAAACGTGCAACTAAGCATATTCCAGAATTTAACCTTAAGAATTTTCTTGAAATTAATCTAGAGGAAATTTATATGTATTGTGCGGTGAATTGCATTTAAAATCCTTATATTGCCAATTATCTAAAGAAAAGAAAGCAAATAGAATATGAAGAGAACACTAATGAAAGGGAAGAGACTTCCCAATACCCTCCTATTATTTCTTATGATGAATCAGGTAACCAGGAGGAGCTTTCTATTCAACCAATCTCATCAATAAGGAGCTCAGAGAAGAAGGTTGAACCCACACATAATGTGAAGAAGAAAAAGAAAAAATGGAGAAGCAAAGGTAGGAAGGTATCTCTCCCAAATGATGTTGCTCCTACTACTCATTGTGATGATGATAATTGCTATACTATTGGTGCTATCCATACTATTAATGATGAGAGTGATTATGCTTATGATATGAAAAGGCCCAAGCTTGGGGAAGCTATGTTTGATGAGGATGAAATATTTGAGAATATATTTGCTGCAATTAATGTTTGTCCCAAGCTTGGGGATGCTATGTTTAATGAAGATGATATTTATAGCCTCCCAAGTTATGATATGCAAAGTTGTTATGATGATAGCATGCCTCCTACTTATGATGATTATATTGATGAAAGTGGGTCTAGAAGAGTGTCAACTTTAGGAAGTAATGATCCCACTATTTTGGAGGATGTTGAATCTTATCATGATGATTATGAAATTGAATTTGGAGAGGTCATGGCTTTATTTAGTGATGATTCCACTACCTTGGAAGAGGTTTCAATCGATTATGATGAGAACAAAGTTGCTACTTATGATGATTATTGTGATTATGCTATAAAAAGTAGTAACGATTATATTTATAAAACTTTTCATGATTATGATTACCCTTTTTCTGAACATTAATCTTTTAATGTGGAAACAATTTGTAGTATTCAAGTCTCTTATGGTACTCCCACTATTCCGAATGAGAAGAATTTTGCTTATGTGGAGAGTAGTAAATTTTCTATGTAAGTAGATCATGGAAAGAATGCTCTAGGTGCTGGTTATATTGTTGAATTCATTCATGATTCTACTGAAAATTATTATGAGGGAGGAACATATGCTTGTAGGAATTGCAATAATATCAACTTTCCTCTCTATGTGTTGAAAATCTTGAAGCTATGCTTGTTTTACCTACCGATGCTAGCTGATTATTGTTCCCATAATTTGTTTGCTCACAAAATCCCTATGCATAGGAAGTGGGTTAGACTTAAATGTGCTACTCATATGCTTCATGATGCTTCTGTTATGTTTCAATTCTTATCTTTTATGTGAGCATCATTGTCATCATCATGCCTAGCTAGAAAAGGCATTAAAGAAAAGCGCTTGTTGGGAGACAACCCAATATTTACCTTTACTATTTTTGTGTGTCCACATGATTATGCTACTGTAGTAATCATGTTTTATAGCTTTTGTTTCAATAAAGTGCCAAGTAAGACCTTTAGGATAGCTTACGGTGATAGTTGTGTTGATCCTGCTGAAAATCAGAAACTTTTGCACCCAGTAAATTAGTTTTGATAACAGAAACGTGCTTTTCATATGATTATTTTTGCTCTTAATTGGTACACAAATTTCTCAGGTTTTCCTAATTTGGTAGAATGTTTGGAGTTACAGAAGTATTCGAATGATACAGATTACTATAGACTGTTCTGTTTTTGACAGATTCTGTTTTCTATGTGTTGTTTGCTTATTTTGATGAATCTATGAGCAGTATCGGAGGATATGAACCATAGAGAAGTTGTAATACGGTAGATATTACACCAATATGAAGTTAGAATGAGTTCACAACAGTACCTAAGTGGTGATTTATTTTCTTATACTAACGGAGCTTACGAGTTTTCTGTTGAGTTTTGTGTTGTGAAGTTTTCAAGTTTTGGGTAAAGATTCGATGGACTATGTAATAAGGAGTGGCAAGAGCCTAAGCTTGGGGATTCCCAAGGCACCCCAAGGTAATATTCAAGGACAACCAAGAGCCTAAGCTTGGGGATGCCCCAGATGGCATCCCCTCTTTCGTCTTCATTCATTGGTAACTTTACTTGGAGCTATATTTCTATTCACCACATGATATGTGTTTTGCTTGGAGCGTCATTTTATTTTATTTTGTTTTGCTTGCTGTTTGAATAAGATACCAAGATATTAAATTCTTAAATGTTAGAGAGTCTTCACCTAGTTGCACAATTATTCGACTACTCATTGATCTTCACTTATATCTTTCCGAGTAGTTTGTTTTTTGCTCTAGTGCTTCACGTGTATATTTTAGAACACGGCGGTGGCTTTATTTTGTAGAATCTGTTGATCTCTCATGCTTCACTTATATTATTTTGAGAGTCTTTTAGAACAGCATAGTATTTGCTATGGTTAAAAAAATTGGTCCTAGAGTGATGGGCATCCAAGTTGGGTATAATAAAAACTATCATAGGAAGTGAATTGGATGCTATGATCAATTTGATGCTTGATAATTGTTTTGAGATATGAGGATGGTGATATTAGAGTCATGCTAGTGGAGTAATTATGAATCTGAGGAATACTTGTGTTGAAGTTTGTGATTCCCGTAGCATGCATGTATGGTGAACCGCTTTGTGATGAAGTTGGAGCATGATTTATTTATTGATTGTCTTCCATATAAGTGGCGGTCGGGGACGAGCGATGGTCTTTTCCTACCAATCTATCCCCCTAGGAGCATGCGCGTAGTACTTTTTTTTCAATTACTTGTAGATTTTTGCAATAAGTATATGAGTTCTTTATGACTAATGTTGAGTCCATGGATTATACGCACTCTCACCCTTCCACAACTTCCGCCGGTACCATACACCCCCCATATACCTTCCTCAAAATAGCCACCATACCTACCTATTATGGCATTTCCATAGCCATTCCGAGATATATTGCCATGCAATTTTCCACCGTTCCATTTATTATCACACGCTCCATCATTGTCATACTGCTTTTGCATGATCATGTAGTTGACATTGTATCTGAGGCAAAGCCACCTTCATAATTCTTCCATACATGTCACTCTTGATTCATTGCATATCCCGGTACACCGCCGGAGGCACTCATATAGAGTCATATTTTGTTCTAAGTATCGCGTTGTAATCTTGAGTTGTAAGTAAATAAAAGTATGATGATCTTCATTATTAGAGCATTGTCCCAAGTGAGGAAAGGATGATGGAGACTATGATTCCCCCACAAGTCGGGATGAGACTTCAGACTTTTAAAAAAAGAGAAAGGCCAAAAAAAAGAGAAAGGCAAAATAAAAAAATGAGAGAAAAAGAGAGAAGGGATAATGCTACTATCATTTTAGAACACTTGTGCTTCAAAGTAGCACCATGATCTTCATGATAGAGAGTCTCCTATGTTGTCACTTTCATATACTAGTGGGAATTTTTTTTCATTATAGAACTTGGCTTGTATATTCCAATGATGGGATTCCTCAAAATGCCCTAGGTCTTCTTGAGCAAGCAAGTTGGATGCACACCCACTTAATTTCTTTTGTTGAGCTTTCATACATTTATAGCTCTAGTGCATCTGTTGCATGGCAATCCCTACTCACCCACATTGATATCTATTAATGGGCATCTCCATAGCCCGTTGATACGCCTAGTTGATGTGGTACTATCTTCCTCATTTTTGTCTTCTCCACAACCACCATTCTATTCCACATATAGTGCAATGTCCATGGCTCACGCTCATGTATTGCCTGAAAGTTGAAAAAGTTTGAGATCACTAAAGTATGAAACAATTGCTTGGCTTGTCATCGGGGTTGTGCATGATTAAATACTTTGTGTGATGAAGATAGAGCAACAGCCAGACTATATGATTTTTTAGGGATAACTTTCTTCAGCCATGTTATTTTGAGAAGGCATGATTGCTTAGTTAGTATGCTTGAAGTATTAGTATTTCTTATGTCAATATGAACTTTTATTTTGAATCATTTTGGATCTGAAAATTCATGCCACAATAAAGAAAATTACATTGAGAATTATGCTAGGTACCACATCAAAAATTCTATTTTTATCATTTACCTACTCGAGGACGAGCAGGAATTAAACTTGGGGATGCTTGATACGTCTCCAACGTATCTATAATGTTTGATTGTTCCATGCTATTATATTTCCTGTTTTGGATGTTTACGGGCTTTATTATACACTTTTATATTATTTTTGGGACTAACCTATTAACCGGACGCCCAGCCCATATTGCTGTTTTCTTGCCTATTTCAGTGTTTCGAAGAAAAGGAATATCAAACGGAGTCCAAATGGAATGAAACCTCCGGGAAAGTTATTTTTGGAACGAAAGCAATCCAGGGGACTTGGAGTGCACGTAAGGGAAGCTTCAAGGTGGCCACGAGGCTGGGAGACGCGCCCCCACCCTCGTCGGCCCCTCGTGGCTCCCCTGACCAACTTCTTTCGCATATATATGTCCATATACCCTAAAAACATCAGGGGTAACAATAGATCAGGAGTTCCGTCGCCGCAAGCCTTTGTAGCCACCAAAAACCTCTCGGGAGCCCGTTCTGGCACCCTGTCGGAGGGGGAATCCATCACCGGTGGCCATCTTCATCATCCCGGCACTCTTAATGATGAGGAGGGAGTAGTTCTCCCTCGGGGATGAGGGTATGTACCAGTAGCTATGTATTTGATCTCTCTCTCTCTCTCTCTCGTGTTCTTGAGGTGGTACGATCTTGATGTATCGCGAGCTTTGCTATTATAGTTGGATCTTATGATGTTTCTCCCCCTCTACTATCTTGTGATGAATTGAGTTTTCCCCTTGAAATTGTCTTGTCGGATTGAGTCTTTAAGGATTTGAGAACACTTGATGTATGTCTTGCCGTGCTTATCTGTGGTGACAATGGGATATTCACGTGATCTACTTGATGTATGTTTTGGTGATCAACTTGCGGGTTCAATCAACTTATGCATAGGGGTTGGCACACGTTTTCGTCTTGACTCTCCAGTAGAAACTTTGGGGCACTCTTTGAAGTACTTTGTGTTGGTTGAATAGATGAATCTGAGATTGTGTGATGTATATCGTATAATCATGCCCACGAATACTTGAGGTGACATTGGAGTATCTAGGTGACATTAGGGTTTTGGTTGATTTGTGTCTTAAGGTGTTATTCTAGTACGAACTCTATGATAGATCTAACGGAAAGAATAGCTACGTGTTATTTTACTACGGACTCTTGAATAGATCGATCAGAAAGGATAACTTTGAGGTGGTTGCGTACCCTACAATAATCTCTTCGTTTGTTCTCTGCTATTAGTGACTTTGGAGTGACTCTTTGTTGCATGTTGAGGGATAGTTATATGATCCAGTCATGTTATTATTGTTGAGAGACCTTGCACTAGTGAAAGTATGAACCCTAGGCCTTGTTTCCTATCATTGCAATACCGTTTACGCTCACTTTTATCATTAGTTACCTTGCTATTTTTATATTTTCAGATTACAAAAACCTATATCTACCATCCATATTGCACTTGTATCACCATCTCTTCGCCGAACTAGTGCACCTATTCAATTTACCATTGTATTGGGTGTGTTGGGGACACAATAGACTCTTTGTTATTTGGTTGCAGGGTTGTTTGAGAGAGACCATCTTCATCCTACGCCTCCCACAGATTGATAAACCTTAGGTCATCCACTTGAGGGAAATTTGCTACTGTCCTACAAACCTCTGCACTTGGAGGCCCAACAACATCTACAAGAAGAAGGTTGTGTAGTAGACATCACCTATGTCATGATCATTGCCTTAGATATCATCATAACTATGCGCTCTTCTATCAATTGCTCGGCAGTAATTTGTTCATCCACCGTAATATTTGCTATCTTGAGAGAAGCCACTAGTGAAACCTATGGCCCCCGGGTCTCTTTTCCATTATTGAGTCTCTTTTTCCAACATATAAGTTCTCTTTTACATCATACTAATTTGCAATCTACTATTTTGCAATCTTTTACTTTCCGATCTATAAACCAAAATACCAAAAATATTTACTTTACCGTTTATCCGTCTCTATCAGATCTCACTTTTGCAAGTTACCTTGAAGGGATTGACAACCCCTTTATCGTGTTGGGTGCAAGTTGTTGATTGTTTGTGCAGGTATTCGATGACTTGTGCGTTGTCTCCTACTGGATTGATACCTTGGTTCTCAAACTGAGGGAAATACTTACTCTACTTTGCTGCATCAGCCTTTCCTCTTCAAGGGAAAAACCAACGCAAGCTCAAGAGGTAGCAGGAAGGATTTCTGGCGCCGTTGCCGGGGAGATCTACGTCAAGTCAAGGCATACCAAGTACCCATCATAAACTCTTCTCTCTTGCATTACATTATTCGCCATTCGCCTCTTGTTTTCCTCTCCCCACCTCTAAAACGATTTTCGAAAAGATTTGCCTTTTCTTCGCCCCTCTTTCGTTCGCCTTTTTTCGCTTGCTTCTTGTGTGCTTGTATGTTGGATTGCTTGCTTTGTCACGATGGCTCAAGATAATACCGAATTGTGTGACTTTTCCAATACCAACAACAATGATTTTATTAGCACTCCAATTGCTCCCACTACTAATGCTGAATCTTGTGAAATTAATGCCGCTTTGCTAAATCTTGTTATGAAAGATCAATTTTCTGGTCTTCCTAGTGAAGATGCCGCATCCCATCTAAACAATTTCGTTGATTTGTGTGATATGCAAAAGAAGAAATATGTGGATAATGATATTGTTAAATTGAATCTATTTCCGTTTTCGCTTAGAGATCGTGCTAAAACATGGTTTTCATCTTTGCCCAAAAATAGTATTGATTCATGGAATAAGTGTAAAGATGCATTCATCTCAAAACTTTTTTCCTCCCTCTAGGATCATCTCCCTTAGGAACGATATTATGAATTTTAAGCAACTTGATCATGAGCATGTTGCAAAATCTTGGGAGAGGATGAAATTAATGATACGTAATTTCCCTACACATGGTTTGAATCTGTGGATGATTATACAAAAATTTTGTGCCGGATTAAATTTTGCTTCTAGAAATCTTTTAGATTCGGCCGCGGGAGGCACTTTTATGGAAATTACTATAGGAGAGGCTACTATGCTCCTAGATGATATCATGGTTAATTATTCTCAATGGCACGCTGAAAGATCCACTAGAAAAAAGTTCATGCGATTGAAGAGATTAGTGTTTTGAGTGGAAAGATGGATGAACTTATGAAATTATTTGCTAATAAGAGTGTTCCTTCTGATCCTAATGATATGCCTTTGTCCACTTTGATTGAGAATAATAATGAATGGATGTGAATTTTGTTGGTAGGAGCAATTTTGGTAACAATGCATATAGAGGTAATTTTAATTCTAGGTCGTTTCCTAGTAATTCCTCTAATAATTATGGTAACTCCTACAATAATTCCTATGGAAATTTTAATAAAATGCCCTCTGATTTTGATAAAAGTGTTAAAGAATTTATGAGTTCGCAAAAGAATTTTAATGCTTTGATTGAAGAAAAATTTCTCAAGATTGACGATTTGGCTAGGAACGTGGATAGAATTTCTCTTGATGTTGATTCTTTGAAACTTAGATCTATCCCACCTAAGCATGATATTAATGAGTCTCTCAAAGCCATCAGAATTTCCATTGATGAGTGCAAATAAAGAACCACTAAGATGCGTGCTAAAAAAGATTGGTTTGTAAAAGCATGTTCTTCTAGTTTTCATGATAATAATGATGAAGATCTAAAAGTTATTGATGTAACTCCTATTGATTCTTTGTTTACCATTATTAATCTTGATAAATATGGGACTGGAGATGAGTCAACTTTAGTTAAAAGGCGTCCTAATGATTCAGAGTTTTTAGATCTAGATGCAAAAATTGATACAAGTGGGATTGGAGAGGTCAAGACTTTAATTAGCAATGAACCCACTATTTTGGATTTAAAGGTATTTAATTATGATAATTTTTCTTTAATAGATTGTACTTCCTTGTTGCAATCTGTGTTTAATTCTCCTCATGCTTATAATTAAAACAAAGCTTTTACTAAATGTATCGATGATGCTATGATGTAATCTTTTGAAGAAAGGCTTGAATTAGAAGTTTCTATCCCTAGAAAACTCAATGATGAGTGGGAACCTACTATTAAGATTAATATTAAAGATTATGAATGCCATGCTTTGTGTGATTTGGGTGCTAGTGTTTCCACGATTCTGAAAACTTTGTGTGATGTGTTAGGTTTCCGTGAATTTGATGATTGTTCTTTAAATTTGCATGTTGCGGATTCCACTATTAAGAAACCTATGGGAAGGATTAATAATGTTCTTATTAGTGCAAATAGGAATTATGTGCCCGTAGGTTTCATTGTTCTTGAAATAGATTGCAATCCTACATGTCCTATTATTCTTGGTAGACCTTTCCTTAGAACAATTGTGCAATTATTGATATGAAAGAAGGAAACAATAGATTCCAGTTTCTGCTAAGGAAAGGCATGGAACACTTTCCTAGGAAGAAAATAAAATTTCCATATGAATCTATTATGAGAGCCACTTATGTATTGCATACCAAAGATGATAATACTTAGATCTATTCGCGTTTTTATGCCTAGCTAAGAGAGTTAAACAATAGCGCTTGTTGGGAGGCAACCCAATTTATTTTTATTTTTTGATTTTTATTCCTATTTTGTAATAAGTAAATCATATAGCCCCTTCTTATATGTGGTTTTATGTTTTAATTAGTGTTTGTGCCAAGTTAAACCTTTAGGATAGCTTACGATGATAGTTGTGTTGATCCTGCTGAAAATCAGAAACTTTTGTGCCCAGTAAATTAGTTTTAATAATTCACACAAACATGATTTTGATGTGATTATTTTTGCTCAGGATTGGTACACAAATTGCTCAGGTTTTCCTAATTTGTATGGATTTTTGGAGTTATAGAAGTATTGGAGAGTTACATATTATTACAGACTATTCTGTTTTTCGTGTGTTGTTTGCTTATTTGATGAATCTATGGGTAGTATCAGGGGGTATGAACCATGGAAAAGTTAGAATATAATATATATATAACACCAATATAAATAAATAATGAGTTTGAAACAGTACCTTAAAGTGGTGATTTATTTTCTTATACTAACGGAGCTCATGAGATTTCATGTTGAGTTTTGTGTTGTGAAATTTTCAAGTTTTGGGTAAGGATTTGATGGACTATGGAATATGGAGTGGCAAGAGCCTAAGCTTGGGGATGCCCAAGGCACCCCAAGGTAATATTCAAGTACAACCAAAAGCCTAAGCTTGGGTATGCCCCGGAAGGCATCCCCTCTTTCATCGTCGTCTGTCGGTAACTTTACTTGAGGTTATATTTTTATTGACCACATGATATGTGTTTTGCTTGGAGCATCTTGTATGATTTGAGTCTTTGCATTTTAGTTTAGCACAATCATACTTACTGTACACACATTTTGGGAGAGACATGCATGAATCGTGATTTTTAGAATACTCTATGTGCTTCACTTATATCTTTTGAGATAGACAATATTGCTCTAGTACTTCACTTATATCTTTTTTGAGCACGGCATTGGCTTTATTTTATAGTAATTGTTAAACTCTCATGCTTCACTTATATTATTTTGGGAGTCTTTTAGAATAGCATGGTAATTTTCTCTGGTTATAAATTTAGTCCTAATTTGATGGACATCGAAGAGGGGTATAGTAAAATCTTTCATATGAAGTGCATTGAATACTATGAGAAGTTTGATTCTTTATGAATGGTTTGAGATATGAAGATGGTGATATTAGAGTCATGCTATGGAATAGTTGTGAATTTGAGAGATACTTGTGTTAAAGTTTGTGATTCCCGTAGCATGCACATATGGTGAACCGTTATGTGATGAAGTTGGAGCATGATTTATTTATTGATTGTCTTCCTTATGAGTGGCCGTCGGGGACGAGCGATGGTCTTTTCCTACCAATCTATCCCCCTAGGAGTTGTAACATCCCAAATTTTCAATTTGGAATGTTATACATTTGGTCATCATTGCATATCAGATTTTACTGCATTTTTGGTTGATCCTAGAAATTCTAAGCAACTCAAGGACCCATGGAGAGAATTGGGGATTTCGTTATTTTCATATTTGAGTTTTCTCAAATTTTGAAAAGAGGATCATTTGGTTTTAATTATTTTTCTCTTCGAATATTTCCAATATGAAAATAAAAGAGAGAGTTTAAAATGACTTCTCCAAAATACAGATACATTGGAGGAAAAATATTAAAATCAAATAAGAATTTTATTTGGAGTTTTATTGCTATTTTATTTGACTTAGGAAAAAAATGTTTTTCAAAATTGCATTAGAGGCCCAAATAAATGTCCACTTTGTCCGCAATATTATTAGAGGACCGTGAAAATTTATTTCAGGATTTTTGGACTCCGTTTAGTTTTTCTGCGTCATTTTAAAAAACTAACCGACCTAACCCGACCGTGCCCGAGCCGGACACTAGCCTGGCCGGCCCTTATAAGCCGAGGCCGAGGCCCCGCCGCAATCCAAGTTGCCGCCGCCCCAAACCCTAACCCTAGCATCGCCCCGCCGCTGCCGCCTCACACCACCACCTCCCCGACGCGCTGCCGCCGCCGCCTCACACCACCGCCTCCCCGACGTGCCGCCGCCGCCGATTCCGCCGCTGCTGTCATACGGTTTTTCCTGGAAAACCGTCGGTTTTTCTAAAAACCCTAGATCTATTTTTTTCAGATCGGTTCGGTTTTTTCGATTTAGTTAAATAGCGGACGTTCGTCCATACGTTCGTTTTAACGAACGCTGTTCGTCAGTTAGCCGCAGACAGTGAACGTTCGTTCGTTAGCCTGTTCGTCTAGTTTTCTTTTTCCAGGGTTTTTCCGCGATTATTTTCAATCGTGATTTCTGCCCAAATCTTCATTTTACTTTATCTTTTTGCTCGTTTATTCGATTCAGGTGAAACAAGTGCCTAGATCTTCTTCTCAAAGCCCTCTTTCTGTTTAACCAACTTGAACAAGATTTTGGTACTGTAAAATTTGACTTTAGTCCAGATTAGTAAATGAATCTTATTTCTTTCGTAGTTTTAGTTTTGTTCTTCCATTTGACTTGATTCTTTTAGCAAACCGGAGTTCTTCAATTGAATTTTCTGGTTAGATCTTCTTATTTGAGTTTTACCCGTGCTTCTAGTTGAGTGCTTATGTATGCTATTGTTTGTTTGCAATAGAATTCCCGGAGTGCGAAGCGTGCTACTACGAGTCTCTAGGTTTTGCGGATCATCAGCAAGGCAAGTAACACTTTGATCATACCTCTTGATTACCCAGTTTTTATGCATTAGTTACAACCCTCAAACATTGCATGGTTAGGATCTGAATAACATGTGGGTTTGGGAAGTAGATGATGAGGTAGAACCTATTGCCCTTTTTATTATCAAACCTTTGGGAGTTACTTCTACATTATGCTCATGATTGCTATGCTATGCTCGTAGAGGTGGATTGGGTGAGTATATCCATGACAGATGTGAGTATTGTTAATTAATCGTTAACTTATGGTGGCTACTTAAATACACATCTGGGTGGATTGGTTGAGGCACCCTGGAGTACCCAGTGGTTGTCAGGGCACCTGGAGAATTCAGTGTTGTCCTACGATATCCCGGAGTACCCGTGTGATCATCCTATAGTTCGCCACCCAGGCTTAAAGGGATCATAAGATTATTCATGTTGGAAACTTCTGTGTGCAGCCACAAGCCAATATGGGCTCTGGCATAGTTGAGTAAGTTGCGTGAGCTCTTGAAGAGGTAGACTAGCAGATGTAGTGGGTTGTAGGTGGTATTGTCTACCCAGAGTAGGGAGTTAATGCTTCAGAAAGACTTAGTCTCGACCCTCCGATCATGGATGTGTTCAAGTCTTGTGGGGAAAAGTGCGCAAACCTCTGCAGAGTGTATAAACTAATCATGGTTAGTTGTGCCCCATGGTTATGGACATCTTGAGTATCTGGTTCTTGGATTATCATGTTGATCTCATCACTCTAAATGAATTTGATTGGGTTATTGATGATGTTTAATTGGGATTGAGTTGGAGGAACCTTCTCAATGTTTAACAACCACCATGATAGTTAAATAAATTTTTTTCCTTTGTTGTAGGAAAAAATTGGCTTTATGCAAAACTGTAACCATAGAGCTTTCCACCAGCCATGTATGTATGTAGTGATAGCATTTATTCTGTTCATTACTCTATGTGTTACATTGCTAGCATATTCCATGTGCCGACCCATTTCGGGCTGCAACATTTCATGTTGCAGACTTTTTAGACAACGAGTAAGGTGCCATAGGTCATTGTCATTCACTCAGCTATGCCGTTGGAGTTGATGGACTCACTTTATCTTCCAAGCCTTCCGATGTTATCATTTTTAGATGGCCTTAAGCCATATTATTGTAATAAGTTCTCTTTTGAAACATTCGATGTAATACATGTGTGATTGAAACTCTGCTATAAATCCTCAAGTACTGTGCTTGTCAGCATTACCGATCTAGGGATGACACTGATGCACAGAGACTAGACTATTTGAGGCCTGGTCGCTACAAGATGGTATCAGAGCACACACTGACTGTAGGACACGACCACTAAGCTAAAAGCATAGGTCACTACTCTCTTCTCAGTTCTGACTCCTCTCCTTTTCTACTCTATAGGATGGCGAATGCAAGGAACAAGTTTACACAACCGGATGAAGACACTCCTTTTGGACGACACTTGAACGAAGTTACTAGGCACCTAAACATTGGAATACCAAGCTTCACCGGGACCTACATCTCCACTTTACCAGAAGAGGAGCGTTGGATGATTCGAGTTCAAGTTCCAGGAAGGACATTCATGCCAGTCACACAGCCCATAGAGTTTTCCTTTGATGCACCAACCTGGAGTCTAGGAAAGAGCATGGAAGCCCACATCACCATGGGACGCATTGGAGAAGTTTACACAAGGATCTCAAGCATACTATCTACCAGATTTGTGGGCGCTGAGACGAGCAATGGGAGATGATCAGCACCAGGAGGGGCATGTCCATTGCAACTTTCATCCAGGAGCTAAACCAGCACATTCCTCGCTAGGAGAACTAGATGTGCGCATGCATGATAGATCTGAAGAAGGCAATGACCAGGATCATGGAGCTGGAGGAAGAACTCAAGTCTAAACGCGACGGATATGAGGAGGAAATGATGATACTCGTGGAGAAGAATGATGACCTGACAAGGAAGCTAGGAGTATTCATGGGAGACCCCACGCCAGGAGGAGATGACGATGATTCCAAGGACATTCGCTCGGAGGATTACATCATCATCGATGACACCGACTCGGACCCCGATGATAGTGATGATGACTATGTTGATGAAACTGGAGCAGATATCATGGAGTCTTCCACCGATTAAAGACTTATAGTCGACCACCATATCAGTTGTAGTATTTCCCCATGTATATAGTATAGTCCGAGCACTTTTGTAACGATAGTTAGACCGATTGTATGCCCTTGTTTGAATTGATTGAAGTGATATGATTGTGTTTGTCTCATGTGGATGTGGGTAGTGTTTTCCCTTTAGACCTCATTCTATTCTGTTTTCTCACCTTTTCTAAACCCATCAGATGCCTCCGAGACGTGACAATGGATTTGCTTTCCCACCGGAGCTCACTCAGTTGATCCAGCAGCAGAATACCCTGATGCAACTACTAGTCCAGAATCAGAACCATGGGAACAACAACAACAACAACCCACCACCACCACCACCTATTGATCACTTAGCCTATTTTTTAAGGCTGAATCCGCTGGTGTTCTCTAGTAGCACCGAGCCGGTTGTTGCAGATGATTGGCTCCGCAAGATTGGAAGGGAGATGACCACTGTAGGATGCACAGATGCAGAGAGAGTGCATTTTGCCGCACATCAGCTTGATGGACCCGCAACATCATGGTGGGAGAATTTCAAAGCCACTTACCCCATTGACATTGTTACATGGGTTAGTTTCAACAGGCTTACCGCACTGCCCATGTTTCAGCAGGAGCTATGAACATGAAGAAGCGCGAGTTTCACAACTTGCGCTAAGGGGGACGCATAGTGGGCCAGTATGTGGATGAGTTTAGTAAGTTAGCATGTTATGCCCCAGATGACGTTGCTACAGATGCCGCTAAGCAGGAGAAGTTTCTGGAAGGACTGAATGATGAGCTGAGCATGCAGTTGATGGTGGCAACCTTCAACAACAACCAGAAGTTGGTAGATAGAGCTCTCATGATTGAAGGGAAGCAGCAGCAGATAGACAACCGCAAGAGGAAGTATAGACAAGGGAAGTACAATTTAGGAGCTCAGCAGAGGCCCCGTTTTACCCCGAACTCGCGAGGACACATTCACCATAACCATGGAGGCCATAATTCCAATGGAGGAAGTTCGCATAACCATAGTGGCCCCAAGAATGGGAATGGGAATGGAGGAAGCAACGGCCAAATCCGTTCCAACCCAGCAACGCCCGCCAAGAAGGATCTAAGTCACATTACTTGTTTCAAGTGCGAGAAGAATGGACATTACGCCACGGAATGTTCTAAACCAAAGAATGGAAATGGCAATGGAAGCTCTGGGAAGAAGCCCAACCCTTTCAACAGGGGACAAGTGAACCACGTTAGCGTGGAGGAGGTTGAAGCGCAACCCGATGCAGTTATAGGTAAGTTTTTGGTTAAGTCATTTACTGCAATCGTTCTTTTTGATATTGGTGCATCGCATTCATACATATCAAGGGGATTTGTGGATAAGTATAACCTGCCAACCCAACCCTTAGGTCACCCATGTTAGTAACCTCGCCAGGAGCAGAGTATATGGCTAGCCTATGGTGTGATCGGTTACCATTAAGGATTGGTAACTACGTGTTCCCCTCAGACCTAATAGTATTGGAGTCACAAGGACTGGATGTAATATTAGGCATGGATTGGTTATCAAAGTATGGAGGGAACATTGACTGCGCCAGTAAGTCGATTATGCTCACCACCCTAGAAGGAAGAAGGATTAAGTATGTATCCCGGCATGTGCCGAAGAGGACTCAAGTGAATTCCTTATCAGGAGTTGTACAGGAGGAAGTACCAGTGGTGAAGGATTTCCCTGACGTATTTCCACAGGAGTTGCCAGGCATGCCACCATATAGAGACATTGAGTTTTTGATTGAGCTTTTGCCAGGCACAGGGCCAATATCTAAGAGACCGTATCGGATGCCCACCTAGGATTTGGAGGAAATTAAGAAGCAGATTAAGGAGTTACTGGATAAAGGTTATATTCGCCCAAGTTCGTCACCTTGGGGATCCCCAGTACTTCTAGTGGAGAAGAAGGATGGATCATTAAGGATGGTTGTTGATTATCGTGCGCTGAATGAAGTGATGATCAAGAACAAATACCCACTGCCAATGATCAATGATTTGTTTGACCAGTTGCAAGGAGCTAAAGTATTTTCCAAGATCGATCTGCTATCAGGATACCGCCAGCTGAAGGTTCGAGAGCAGGATATACCTAAGACAGCTCTTACCACATGGTACGGGCTATATGAGTATACCGTTATGTCCTTTGGTCTGACTAACGCACCTGCCTATTTCATGAACATGATGAACAAGGTGTTTATGGAGTTTTTGGATAAGTTCATCGTGGTGTTCATTGATGATATATTAGTCTACTCGAAGAATGAAGAGGAGCATAAGGAGCATTTGCTTTTGGTTCTCGAGAAGCTCAGGGAAGATCAGTTATATGCCAAGTTCAGCAAGTGTGAGTTTTGGTTGAAGGAAGTTGGATTCCTCGAACATGTTATATCCGGAGAAGGAATAGCAGTAGACCCCACCAAGGTTGTCACTGTGACTAAATTGGTAGCACCCACATCGGTTGGAGAGATTCTGAGTTTTCTTGGACTCGCAGGATATTACCAGAGATTCATTGAGAATTTCTCCAAGATTGCAAAGCCCATGACAGAGTTGTTGAAGAAGGACACCAAATTCAAATGGACTGAGGAATGTGAAGCCGGTTTTTAGGAGTTGAAGAAATGTTTGGTTACAGCCCCAGTGTTGATTCTACCAGATCAATGCAAGGATTATCAAGTGTATTGCGACGCTTCTCGTCAAGGACTTGGAGCATTGCTTATGCAGGAGGGAAGAGTTGTTTCAGATGCCTCACGATATCTTAAACCTCATGAGCTAAATTATGCTACACACGATTTGTAGTTAGCAGCCATAGTGCATGCATTGAAGACCTGGAGACATTTTCTCATCAGAAACCACTGTGAGGTGTACATGGATCACAAGAGTTTGAAGTATATCTTCACGCAGAAGGAGTTGAATCTCAGGCAAAGGATATGGTTGGAGCTCATAAAGGATTATGATATGAAGTTGCACTATCATCCCGGAAAGGCTAACGTATTAGCCGATGCATTGAGTCGCAAGAGTCATGTCAATACACTCATGACCGGAGGATTACCCAAGGAGTTAGTAGAGGATCTTCGCCAGCTATGTTTGGAAATAGTTCCGAGAGGTTATGTAGGTGCTTTGAAAATTCAGTCTACCTTGATGGAGAAGATCAGGGAAGCTCAGAAGACGGACAAGGAGATCGCCAAGATAAAGGAAAGGATGAGCAAAGGAAAGGCTAAAGGATTTCGTGAGGATGAGCACTATACTTTATGGTTTGAGGATCGTGTATATGTGCCTAATGACCCCGAGATCAAGAAGTTGATTCTGCAGGAGGCCCATGATTCACCGTATTTGATTCACCTAGGAAATACCAAGATGTATCTGGATTTGAAGGACCATTTCTGGTGGACCGGAACGAAGAAGGATATTGCTGAGTATGTAGCAGTATGTGATGTATGTCAGAGAGTAAAGGAAGAGCATCAGAAGCCAGCAGGATTGCTACAGCCATTGCCGATACCCGAATGGAAGTGGGACAAGCTAGGCATGGATTTTATCACGGGATTGCCCAGGACTCGTTCAGGCTATGACTCGATATGGGTTGTAGTCGATCGGTTGACGAAGGTAGCTCATTTCATCCCAGTGAAGACCACTTACACCAGTGCTAAGTTGGCAAAGATATACATGACCAGGATCGTATGTCTGCATGGAGTTCCGAGGACCATTGTATCAGATAGAGGAATCCAGTTTACCTCAAAGTTCTGGAATCAGTTGCATGAGACTTTGGGTACCAGGCTAGAGTTCAGTACAACCTTTCATCCACAGACAGATGGACAGACCGAGAGAGTCAATCAGATTCTAGAGGACATGTTGAGAGCTTGTGCGCTAGATTATGGATCTAGTTGGGACGACAATTTGCCGTATGTAGAGTTCTCTTACAACAATAGTTATCAAGCCAGTTTGAAGATTGCCCCTTTCGAAGCCTTGTACGGAAGGAGGTGTAGGACACCGTTGTTATGGGATGAAGTTGGAGACTGTCAGTTGTTTGGACAAGATTTTATTAAGGAGTCTAAAGAAAAGGTTAATTGATTCGCGATAGACTCAAGGTAGCCCAGTCTAGGAAGAAGAGCTATGCGGATTCTAAATGCAAAGAGACAGTTTACAAAGTCGGAGATAGAGTATATCTTCGTGTGTCCCCACTTCAAGGAGTTAAGCGTTTTGGAGTTATGGGAAAGTTAGCACCACATTTTGTGGGACCATACAAAGTTTTGGAACGTACGGGAGAAGTTGGTTACAAGCTGGAGTGGCCAGAAGGATTGTCAGGAGTTCACGATGTGTTTCACGTTTCCCAGTTGAAGAAGTGCCACGCAGAGATGGCTGATATCCCTCTGAGAGATACAGTGCCACTGGAAGCGATTCAGTTGGATAGCGATTTGACCTACAAGGAGAAACTAGTGAAGATTCTCGAGTTTGCCAGCCGAGTCACACGCAGCAAGGTTATCAAGTTCTGCAAAGTTCAATGGAGCCACCATACCGAGGATGAAGCCACCTGGGAACGAGAGGAAGACCTATTGAAGGACCACCCGCACCTATTTTCAATTTGGAATGTTATACATTAGGTCATCATTGGATATCATATTTTATTGTATTTTTGGTTGATCCTAGAAATTCTGAGCAACTCAAGGACCCACAGAGAGAGTTCGGGATTTTGTTATTTTCATATTTGAGTTTTCTCAAATTTTGAAAAGAGGATCATTTGGTTCTAATTACTTTTCTCTTCGAATATTTCCAATATGAAAATAAAAGTGAGGGGATAAAATGACTTCTCCAAAATACAGAAATATTGGAGGAAAAATATTAAAATCAAATAAGAATTTTATTTGGAGTTTTATTGCTATTTTATTTGAATTAGGAAAAAATGCATTTTTCAAAATTGCATTAGAGGCCCAAATAAATGTTCACTTTGTCCGCGATATGACTAGAGGACCGCGAAAATTTATTTTAGGATATTTGGACTCCGTTTAATTTTTCTTTTATTAGTTTTTCTGCATTAGGATTTATTAAAAAAAAAGCTAACCGACCTAACCGGGCCGTGCCCGAGCCGGACACTATCCTAGCCGTCCCTTATAAGCCGAGGCCCTGCCGCAACCCAAGTCGCCGCTGCCCCAAACCCTAACCCTAGCGCCACCCCGCCGCCGCCGACGCCGCCGCCTCGCGTTTGCCCCCTCGCACCGCCGTCGCGCCGCCGCCCCGCACCACCGCCTCCCCGACGCGCCGCCGCCGCCGAGGTAGCCACCGCCGCCGTACGGTTTTTTCTCGAAAAACCGTCAGTTTTTTTAAAAACCCTAGATCTAGTTTTTTTCCAGATCAGTTCATTTTTTTTCTAGTTTAGTTAAATAGCGGACGTTCGTCCGTACGTTCATTTTAATGAACGCTGTTCGTCAGTTAGCCACAGACAGCGAACGTTTGTTCGTTAGCCTGTTTGTCTTGTTTTCTTTTTCGAGGGTTTTTCCGCGATTATTTTCAATCGCGATTTCTGCCCAGATCTTCGTTTTAGTTTATCTTTTCGCTTGTTTATCCGATTCAGGTGAAACAAGCGCCAAGATCTTCGTCTTGAAGCCCTCTTTCTATTTACCCACCTTGAACAAGATTTTGGTACTGTAAAATTTGACTTTAGTCCAGATTAGTAAATGAATCTTGTTTCTTTTGTAGTTTGAGTTTCGTTGCTCCGTTTGACTTGATTCTTTTTGCCAACGGAAGTTCTTCAGTTGAACTTTCTGGTTAGATCTTCTTATTTGAGTTTTTCATGTGCTTCTAGTTTAGTGCTTATGTATGCTGTTGTTTATTTGTGATAGAATTCCCGGAGTGCGAAGCGTGCTACTACGAGTCTCTAGGTTTTGCGGATCATCAGCAAGGCAAGTAACACTTTGATCATACCTCTTTATTACCCAGTTTTTACGCATTAGTTACAACCCTCAAACATTGCATGGTTAGGATCTGAATGACATGTGGGTTTGGGAAGTAGATGATGAGGTAGAACCTATTGCCCTTTTTTATTGTCAAACCTTTGGGAGTTACTTCTATGTTATGCTCGGTATTTATATGCTATGCTCGTAGACGTGGATTGGGTGAGTGTATCCATGATAGATGTGAGTATTGTTAATTAATGGTTAACTTAAGGTGGCTACTTAAATACACATCTGGGTGGATTGGTTGAGGCACCCTGGAGTACCCAGTGGTTGTCAGGGCAGTTGGGGAATCCAGTGTTGTCCTAGGATATCCCGGAGTACCCGTGTGATCATCCTACGATTCGCCACCCAGGCTCAAAGGGATCATAATATTATTCATGCTGGAAACTTCCATGTGCAGCCACAAGCCAATATTGGCTCTGGCATAGTTGAGTAAGTTGCGTGAGCTCTTGAAGAGGTAGTCTAGCAGATGTAGTGGGTTGTAGGTGGTACTGTCTACCCACAGTAGGGAGTTAATGCTTCAGAAAGACTATGTGTCGACCCTCTAATCATGGATGTGTTCGAGTCTGGTGGGAAAAGTGCGCAAACCTCTGCAGAGTGTATAAACTAATCATGGTTAGCCGTGTCCCCGGTTATGGACATCTTGAGTATCTGGTTCTTGGATTATCATGTTGATCTCATCACTCTAAATTAATTTGTTGGGTTTAATGATGATGTTTAATTGGGATTGAGTTGGAGGAACCTTCTCAATGTTTAACAACCACCATGATAGTTAAATAAAATTTATTCCTTTGTTGTAGGAAAAAATTGGCTTTATGCAAAACTATAACCATATAGCTTTCCACCAGCCATGTATGCATGTAGTGATAGCATTTATTCTGTTCATTACTCTATGTGTTACATTGCCAGCATATTCCATGTGCTGACCCATTTCGGGCTGCAACATTTCATGTTGCAGACTTTTCAGACGACGAGTAAGGTGCCTTAGGAAGTTGTCGTTCACTCAGCTATGCCGTTGGAGTTGATGGACTCACTTTATCTTCCAAGCCTTCCGCTGTTATCATTTTTAGATGGCCTTAAGCCATATTATTGTAATAAGTTCTCTTTTGAGACATTCGATGTAATACATGTGTGATTGAAACTCTGCTATAAATCCTCAAGTACTGTGCGTGTCAGCATTACCGATCGAGGGATGACACTAATGCAGAGAGACTAGACTGTTTGAGGTCTAGTCGCTACTGGAGCATGCGCGTAGTACGTAGTTTCGATAACTAATAGATTTTTGCAATAAGTATGTGAGTTCTTTATGCCTAATGTTGAGTCCATGGATTATACACACTCTCACCCTTCCACGATTGCTAGCCTCTCTAGGACTGCACAACTTTTTTCGGTACCATGCAACCACCGTATACCTTCCTCAAAACAACCACCATACCTAGCATTTGCATAGCCATTCCGAGATATATTGCCATGCAACTTTCCATCGTTCCGTTCATTATGACATTCTCCATCATTGTCATATTGCTTTGCATGATCTTGTAGTCGACATTGTATTTGTGGCAAGGTCACCGTCCATAATTCTTTCATACATGTCACTCTTGAATCATTGCATATCCCGGTACACCGCTGGCGGCATTCACATAGAGTCATATTTTGTTCTAAGTATTGGTTTGTAATTCTTGAGTTGTAAGTAAATAAAAGTGTGATGATCTTCATTATTACAGCATTGTCCCATGTGACGAAACGATGATGGCGACTATGATTCCCCCACAAGTCGGGATGAGACTCCGGACAAAAAAAGAGGCCTAAAAAAGAGAGAGAGAGAGAAAGGCCCAAATAAAAAAATGAGAGAAAAAGAGAGAAGGGGCAATGTTACTATCCTTTTTCAATACTTGTGCTTCAAAGTAGCACCATGATCTTCATGATAGAGAGTCTCCTATTTTGTCACTTTCATATGCTAGTGAAAAATTTTCATTATAGAACTTGGCTTGTATATTCCAATGATGGCTTCCTCAAATAGCCCTAGTTCTTCATGAGCAAGCAAGTTGGATGCACACCCACTTAGTTTCTTTTTGAGCTTTCATACTTTTATAGCTCTAGTGCATCTGTTGCATGGAAATCCCTACTCACTCACATTGATATCTATTGGTGGGCATCTCAATAGCCCGTTGATACGCCTAGTTGATGTGAGACTATCTTCTCCTTTTTTTGTCTTCTCCAGAACCACGATGTTTTATTGCACGATAGTGCTATATCGATGGCTCACGCTCATGTATTGCGTAAAGATTGAAAAAGTATGAGAACATCAAAAGTATGAATCACTTGCTTGGCTTGTCACCGGGGTTGTGCATGATTTAAATATTTTGTGTGATGAAGATAGAGCATAGCCAGACCATATGATTTTGTAGGGATAGCTTTCTTTTTGCCATGTTATTTTGAGAAGCAATGATTGCTTTGTTAGTATGCTTGAAGTATTGCAGTTTTTATGTCAATATTAAACTTTTGCATTGAATCTTTCAGATCTGAACATTCATGCCACAATAAACAAAATTACATGGATAAATATGTTAGCTAGCATTCCACATCAAATATTCTGTTTTTATCATTTACGTACTCGAGGATGAGTAGGAATTAAGCTTGGGGATGCTTGATACGTCTCCAACGTATCTATAATTTTTGTTTGTTCCATGCTATTATATTATCTATTTTGGATGTTTAATAGGCATTTATATGCTATTTTATATTATTTTTGGGACTAACCTATTAACCTAGAGCCCAGTGCCAGTTTCTGGTTTTTTGCCTGTTAGTTTCGCAGAAAAGGAATACCAAACGGAGTCCAAATGGAATGAAACTTTCGCGATGATCTTTCTTGGACCAGAAGCAAACCAGAATGCTTGCATATGAAGTCGGAGATGCAACAAGGTGGCCACGAGGGTGGAGGGTGCGCCCCCTACCTCATGGGCCCCTTGTGGGTCTCCTGACCTAGTTCCTTCGCCTATAGATACTCATATACCCTGAAAACATCCAAGGGAGCCACAAAACCACTTTTCCACCGCTGCAACCTTCTATACCCGTGAGATACCATCTAAGGGCCTTTTCCGCGTCCAGCCGGATGGGGATTCAATCACGGAGGGCTTGTACATCAACACCATTGCCCTTCTGATGAAGCATGAGTAGTTTACCACAGACCTACAGGTCCATAGCTAGTAGCTAGATGGCTTCTCTCTCTTTGATTCTGAATACCATGTTATCCTCGATGTTCTTGGAGATCTATTCATTGTAATATTCTTTTGCGGCGTGTTTGCCGAGATCCGATGAATTGTGGATTTATGATAAGATTTATCTATGAATATTATTTGAGTCTTCTCTGAATTCTTATATGCATGATTTGATATCTTTGCAAGTCCCTTCGAATTATTGGTTTAGTTGACCTACTAGATTGATTTTTCTTGCAGTGGGAGAAGTGCTTAGCTTCGGGTCCAATCTTGTGCTGTCCTTTCCCAGTGACAGTAGGGGCAGCAAGGCACATATTGTATTGTTGCCATCAAGGATAAAAAGATGGGGGTTTTCATCATATTGCTTGAATTAATTCCTCTACATCATGTTATCTTACTTAATGCGTTACTCCATTCTTCATGAACTTAACACTCTAGATGCATTCTGGATAGCGGTCGATGTGTGGAGTAATAGTAGTAGATGGAGAATTGTTTCGGTCTACTTGACAAGAACGTGATGCCTATGTTCATGATCATTGCCTTAGATATCATCATAACTTTGCGCTCTTCTATCAATTGCTCGACAGTAATCTGTTCACCCACCGCAATATTTGCTATCTTGAGAGAAGCCACTAGTGAAACCTATGGACCCTGGGTCTCTTCCCCATTATTGAATCTCTTTTTCCATCATATAAGTTCTCTTTTACATCATACTAGTTTCTGATCTACTATTTCGCAATCTTTTACTTTCCGATCTATAAACCAAAAATACCAAAAATATTTACTTTACCATTTATCTATGGGAAGTAACCGTGAAGGGATTGTGTCGGTGAGAACGACACCTATGGGATCAACGGGATCCCTACTATGGTCGGCGGGCGCGGGGTTGCGAGAAGAGCGAGTCTAAGAGCCAGCACAAGGGTTGTTTACCCAGGTTCGGGCCGCGGAGATCTGATAACCCACAAGTGTAGGGGATCGCAACAGCTTTCGAGGGTAAAGTATTCAACCCAAATTTATTGATTCGACACAAGGGGAGCCAAAGAATATTATTGAGTATTAGAAGTTGAGTTGTCAATCCAACCACACCTGGATAACTTAGTATCTGCAGCAAAGTATTTAGTAGCAAAGTAGTATGATAATAAAGGTAATAGTGGCAAAAGTAAAGATAATAGTTTTGTAGTGATTGTAACAGTAGCAACGGAAAAGTAAATAAGCGAAGCACAACATGTGAAAAGCTCGTAGGCATTGGATCAGTGATGGACAATTATGTCGGATGCGAGCTCCAATTCATCAATGTAATGTAGGCATGTATTCCGAATATAGTCATACGTGCTTATGGAAAAGAACTTGCATGGCATCTTTTGTCCTACCCTCCCGTGGCAGCGGGGTCCTAGCAGAAACTAAGGGATATTAAGGCCTCCTTTTAATAGAGAACCGGAACAAAGCATTAGCACATAGTGAATACATGAACTCCTTAAACTGCGGTCATCACCGAGAAGTATCCCGATTATTGTCACTTCGGGGTTGTCAGATCATAACACATAATAGGTGACTATAGACTTGCAAGATAGGATCAAGAACACACATATACTCATGAAAACATAATAGGTTCAGATCTGAAATCATGGCACTCGGGCCCTAGTGACAAGCATTAAGCATAGCAAAGTCATAGCAACATTAATCTCAGAACATAGTGGATACTAGGGATCAAACCCTAACAAAACTAACTTGATTACATGGTAAATCTCATCCAACACATCACCATCTAGCAAGCCTATGATGGAATTACTCACGCACGGCGGTGAGCATCATGAAATTGGTGATGGAGGATGGTTTATTATGACGACAGCGATGAATCCCCCTCTCCGGAGCCCCGAACGGACTCTAGATCAGCCCTCTAGAGAGCGATTAGGGCTTGGCGGCGGTTTCGTATCGTAAAACGCGATGAAACTTTCTCTCTGATTTTTTCTCCGTGAAACAGAATATATGGAGTTGGAGTTGAGGTCGGTGGAGCCTTAGGGGGTCCACGAGACAGGGGGTGTGCCCAGGGGGTGGGCGCGCCCCCACCCTCGTGGACAGGGTGTGGGCCCCCTAGTCTTGATTCTTTCACCAGTATTTTTTATATTTTCCAAAATGTGCCTCCGTGGATTTTCAGGTCATTCCGAGAGCTTTTGTTTTCTACACATCAAACAACATCATGGCAGTTCTGCTGAAAACAACGTTAGTCCGGGTTAGTTTCATTCAAATCATGCAAGTTAGAGTCCAAAACAAGGGCAAAAGTGTTTGGAAAAGTAGATAGATTGGAGACGTATCAACTCCCCCAAGCTTAAAACTTTGCTTGTCCTCAAGCAATTCAGTTGATAAACTGAAAGTGATAAAGAAAAACTTTTACAAACTCTATTTGCTCTTGTTGTTGTAAACATGCAAAGCCAGCATTCAGGTTTTAGCAAATATTATGAACTAACCATACTCACAATAACACCTCGGTCTCACAATTACTCATATCAATAGCATAATCAACTAGCGAGCCATAATAATAAAACTTGGATGACAACACTTTCTCAAAACAATCATAACATGATATAACAAAATGGTATGTCGCTAGCCCTTTCTGAGACCGCAAAACATAAATGCATAGCACCTTTAAAGATCAAGGACTGACTAGACATTGTAATTCATGGTAAAAGAGATCCAGTCAAGTCATACCCAATATAAACCAATAGTAATGAATGCAAATGACAATGTGCTCTCTAGCGGGTGCTTTTTAATAAGAGGGTGATGACTCAACATAAAAGTAAATAGATAGGCCCTTCGCAGAGGGGAGCAGGGATTTGTAGAGGTGCCAGAGCTCGATTTTAAAATAGAGATTTAATAACATTTTGAGCGGCATACTTTCACTGTCAACGCAACAACTATGAGATGGTTGTATCTTCCATACTACATGCATTATAGGCAGTTCCCAAACAGAATGGTTAAAGTTTATACTCCCCCACCACCAACAAGCATCAATCCATGGCTTGCTCGAAACAACGAGTGCCTCCAACTAACAACAGCCCAGGGGGAGTTTTGCTTAATTATATTGATTTGCTTTGATCTTTTTGGATCATGGGACTGGGCATCCCGGTTACCGGCCCTTTCTCATGAATGAGGACCAGAGTCCACTCCTCTTGAGAATAACCCACCTAGCATGGAGGATATAGGCAACCCTAGTTGAAACATGAGCTGCTCGAGCATACAAAACAGAATTTCATTTGATGGTTTGGAGTTTGGCACATACAAATTTACTTGGAACGGCAGGTAAATACCGCATATAGGAAGGTATGGTGGACTCATTGGAATAACTTTGGGGTTTAAGGAGTTTGGATGCACAAGTAGTATTCCCGCTTAGTACAGGTGAAGGCTAGCAAAAGACTGGGAAGCGACCAACTGAGAGAGCGACCACAATCATAAACACGCATTAAAATTAATTCACACCGAGTACAAGCATGAGTAGGATATAATCTACCATGAACATAAATATCATGAAGGCTATGTTGATTTGTTTCAACTACATGCATGAACATGTGCCAAGTCGAGTCACTCAATTCATTCAAAGGAGGATACCATCCCATCATACCACATCATAATCATTCTAATAGCATGTTAACACGCAAGGTAAACCATTATAACTCATAGCTAATCAAGCATGGCACAAGCAACTGTAATCTCTAAATGTCATTGCAAATATGTTTACTTCATAATAAGCTGAACCAGGAACGATGAACTCATCATATTTACAAAAACAAGAGAGGTCGAGTTCATACCAGTTTCTCATCTCAATCAGTCCATCATATATCGTCATTATTGCCTTTCACTTGCATGACCGAATGATGTGTATAATAATAATAGTGCACGTGCATTGGACTAAGCTGGAATCTGCAAGCATTCAACTCAAGAGAGAAGACAAAGTAATATGGACTCTTAGTTAAATAAACAATCATGCATATGAGAGCCACTAAACATTTTCAATATGGTCTTCTACTCTTGATCCCCAAAGGAAAGAAAAGAAAATAAAACTATTTACACGGGAAATCTCCCAACAAGTAAGAAGAAGAACGAGAAATCTTTTTGGGTTTTCATTTTAATTACTAGTACAAGAATGGAAATTAAACTAACTAATTTTTTTGGTTTTTCTTAAGGTTTATCAAACACACAAGAAGAAAACTAGAAAAAGGAAATTAAAATAGCATGGACAATACAATGAAAGAGTATGAGCACCGACGACTAGAATAGTGTGTGAACATGAATGTAAAGTCGGTGAAAAATACATACTCCCCCAAGCTTAGGCTTTTGCCTAAGTTAGTCTAATGCCAAGGACTGCTGCTACTCTCCCCGGTGTACTGGGAGGTGTAATCAGGATACCACTGGCTGGCCATCTCCGGGTCCCACTAGTAAGATGATGCACGATAAGGGTCCAGTGCAGGTTCCGGCTCAAGCTCAGGTTCTGGAGTGGATGCTTGACCTCGATGAGCATACACCGCTTCCGGCATGACAGGAAAATTATTTGCAATCAAATCAAACAACAGAGGCGCAGGCAAAATAATAGTCTCATTGTGTTTCATATTAAATCTTAGGTTATACAAGAGCATCTTATCTTTGTTGTCAATAGTGAACTCATGTGCTACCATGCTCCTGTAATCTAAAATGTAAGGAGGAAATTTTGTCTCCTCTTTCTCATGGTGCCCAATAGGTATCCCAAAATGTCTAGCAAGACGTGCAACATAGATACCTCCAAAGATGGGGCCTTTTGTATGATTCAGGCTTAGCCGTTTAGCAATGAAAGCACCCATACTACTTATCTCCAAACAAGGCATGGTGAAGAATGATAATATCAGGAACATTGATGTTTCCACTATTTCCACGACTAATCAAGCATCTACTAGCAAATATGGCAAAGTAGCGTAAAACAGGAAAGTGTATGCTAGAGATTCTCGCATCGGAACCCTTCTTCGGATCCCCTACAGTGATAGTGTTAACAAAGCCATCCACATCTCTACGATGTGGTTCCTCTAATTTTCCCTCCAAGGGTATCCTACGTACCGCGCAAAAATTCCGTAAAGACATTTCCCTGAATTCATCATATAAATGAAATGATACTGAAGGCGGTGACTTCTTCGGATAATAATAAAAGTTTTGCACAAAAGTATTGGTGAGTAGGAGATATTGATTGATCTGTTTGTGGAGGAAATCGGTGAGGCCTGCATTCTCGATCAAAGAATAAAAATCTTCATGAATTCCAGCTCCTTTCAAGAAATTATCGCATGGCCATTCACACGGCCGTACATCCGCTATGCGAGGAAGATTATACTTGGCTTTTTCCTTCTCTTTAGCTTGTTTTTCCTAGGAGCCTTGGCTAGAAGAGCCCCTGAAAAATCTCCTTAACATTTTCTGAAAATTTCTGAAATTTTAGTAACTTCAAAATAAAAGTGAATAAAACTAAACAAGATTGGTAGCAACTACTCCTACAAGTGCCTAGAGCCTATATCATGCATTAGAATTACTTGGGACCTCATAAATTTAACATGCAAGCTCAAGAACATGGTCACCTATGCAGCAGAATTTTGCAATGAATAAAGCACTAGAACAAAAATAATTGGACCAATGGAGGAATCACATACCAAGCAACAATCTCCCAAAGCAGTTTCGTGAATGGAGCTTTGAGCAAGGAGATCGAAAATTGCAGCCGAATGAGCTACAACTCGTGCTTGAGCTGGATGGGGATTTTTTTGCGAAGAAGATGGAGTGTGTGGGTGCTGGAATAAGTGGAGTGGGGCCACCAGGGGCCCACGAGAAAGGGGCGCACCCAGGGAAGGTGGGCGCGCCCTCCACTCTCGTGGCCTAGTGCTTGCCCCTCCTGCAGTGTTTTTCAGTGCCTAAAATCCTCAAATATTCCATAAAAAATCATACTAAATTTGTAGGGAATTTGGAGCACTTTTATTTTTGGGATATTTTTTTATTGCACGGATAATTCAGAAAACAGACAGATAATACTATTTTTGCTTTATTTGTTCTAAACAACAGAAAGTAAAAAGAGGGTACAGAAGGTTGTGCCTTCTAGTTTCATCCATCTCATGATCATCAAAATGAATCCACTAGCAAGGTTGATCAAGTCTTGTTAACAAACTCATTCCGAATAACACGGAACCGGAGAAATTACGAATTACACTAAGTTACCTCAACGGGGATATGGACGTCCCCAATAATAAGAATATCATACTTTTTCTTGACAGTAGGAAGAGGAAAATCAAAACCTCCAATAATGATAGTTGGAACTTTTTCCAATAGAATTGATGCTATGAACTTGAGATTATTTCCTCGGAAAGTGTACCATATGCTCATTACCATTAACATGAAAAGTGACATTGCCTTTGTTGCAATCAATAACAGCCCCTGCAGTATTCAAAAAGGGTCTACCAAGGATAATCGACATACTATTGTCCTCGGGAATATCAAGAATAACAAAGTCCGTTAAGATAGTAACATTTGCAACCACAACAGGCACATCCTCACAAATAGCGACAGGTATAGTAGTTGATTTATCAGCCATTTGCAAAGATATTTCAGTAGGTGTCAACTTATTCAATTCAAGTCTACGATATAAAGAGAGAGGCATAACACTAACACCGGCTCCAAGATCACATAAAGCAGTTCTAACATAATTTCTTCTAATGGAGCATGGTATAGATGGTACCCCCGGATCTCCAAGTTTCTTTGGTATTCCACCCTTAAAAGTGTAATTAGCAAGCATGGTGGAAATTTCATCTTCCGGTATCTGTATTTTGTTTGTAATGATATCCTTCATATACTTAGCATAAGGATTTACTTTAAGCATATCAGTTAAGCGCATACGTAAGAAGATAGGTCTAATAATTTCAGCAAAACGCTCAAAATCCTCATCATCCTTTGTCTGGGATGGTTTAGGAGGAAAGGGCACGGGTTTCTGAACCCATGGTTCACTACAAAAAAAGACACATCCGTGACATTTTGGGTCGAACGAAATTTTTTTATGTCATACATATGACACTTCTATGACGATAATTGTGACAAAACCCGGTATCATCATAGATGTGGTGGCTCCTACTTCTATGACAAAAAATCATGACAGAAAATGGGCTTTTCATCCTGGGCGGGCTAGAGACGCAGCTGCATGACATTATTTGGGCCGTCCATGACGGAAAAAACCATGGTAGAAGCGAGGGGGAGGAAAATTTCAGGGAGTTGCCGGTTACGGTGGGAGGTCGGGGACGGAGTGATGCACGTTTCTCTTGTACGTACGCGCGTGTGTGTGAGGCGTTGGCTCTAACTAAAGCCGAGCGAGGCGTTGGGCTCTAACTGAACCCGAGGGATCGATCGATGGCTGTTAACTGAACTCGATGGAGCGATTCCTTCGCTACTGCTGCTAACTGAAGCCGATCGATGCTGCCTCTGGGATGAACAGTGAGCATTGCGGGGGGGGGGGGGGGTTGGATGAACAGTGAGCGGTGGCGTTGCCTCTGGATGAACAGGAACCCGTGGTGTGGAGGGCTGGATGAACAGTAGACGGTGGATGGGTGGCTGTGGAGGGGTGGTTGAACAGGACCCCGCGGTGTGGAGGGATGGATGAACAGTAGACGATGGAAGGGTGCCCGTGGAGGGGTGGTTGAACAATAGCCGGTGGAGTAGAGCGCGGTGGAGGCTGGATGAACAGGAGCCCGTGGAGGCTGGTGGAGGTCGACGGTAGCCCGTGGAGGCTGGAGGAGGTCGATGGTGGAGATGAACAGTATCCTGTGGAGTCCCGTTTTGCGGTACACCAAACCCCCCCCCCCCCCCCCGTTTCGACCGTAGCGCTCCAACACAAGTCCGTTTCGTCCGTTTTGCGGTATGCCACACCCCTCCCGATCAACAGGACCCCCGTTTCGACCGTAGGAGGTCCGTTTCGTCCGTTTTGTGGTACGCCACACCCCTCCCGATCAACAGGACCCCCGTTTCGACCGTAGGAGGTTCGTTTCCTCCGTTCTGCGGTACGGCACACCCCTCCCGATCAACAGGACCCCCGTTTAGACCGTAGGAGGTCCATTTCCTCCGTTCTGCGGTACGCCAGGCCTCGTTTCCATCGCCTGTTCCGTCCAAGCCGGTTGGCTCCCACGCGTTCTGTTGCCTCCCGATGAACACGACGCATTCCGTTGCCTCCCCATGAACACAATGCATTCCGTTGCCTCCCCATGAACACAACGCATTCTGTTGCCTCCCCATGAACACGACGCATTCCGTTGCCTCCCCACGAACACGAGCCCTCGCCATACGTATGTGCGACTAGGCGTTCGAGACCTCGCCCGTATGTACACATACGTGGCCGTATTTTCTTTCTTGCACCCTGGCCGCTGTACGTACGTGTACATGCTACGTGCGCGCCTCTACTACGACACGTACGCGCCTCTACTACGACACGTGCGCGCCTCTACAACGACCAGTATATATGTACGTACAAGTTCGCGACCAGAATGACAACGCTACATAAGCTTCGACCAGGTGGGTCCCGACTGTCAGGCAGTTCCTTGCGTGTGAAAATGTAGCTGGTGGGTTCCAGCAGTGAGAGGGGCGAATCGTTTTTTTTTGCCTGGACGCACTTCCTTTGTGTGCAAAGATGTAGCTGGTGGGTCCCAACAGTCAGGGGGCGAATCGTTTTTTTTTTGCCCGGACGCACTTCCTTGCGTGCGAAGATGTAGCTGGTGGGTCCTAGCAGTCAGGGGGGCGAATCGTTTTTTTTGCCCGGACGCACTTCCTTGCGTGCGAAGGTGTAGCTAGTGGGTCCCAGCAGTCACGGGGGAAACGTTTTTTCACTAAATATGGTGGCCCGTCCGGTGGGTCCCCGCCGTGGACCCAGCTGTCAGCCTCTCCGCGTACAGTCCACGTCCGATGGAAGCCGTTCCTTGACCATGTTGACCATGCCGCGCCGTGAGCACCAGGGGGTGGACGACGGCGAGGCCTAGGAAGGGGACGACGCGGAGCCGGGGAAGACGCGGCAGTGGATGCCCACGCGTAGAGGAGTACGAGGGTTCACTGGTTCGCTGCGGTGTGAGGCTGCCGTCGCCGCAAAATAACAGGAGGTGTGGGTGAGTAGAGGGATGGCCTGGCCAACTGTGGGAGTAGTAGGGGGCGGTGAGGCCTCCGCCGCATCGCAGCCGGCCACGGGAGGCAGGAGCACGAGGCATGACCGGTGCTGGTTTGGGCGGTTGGAGCAAGAAGACCAGAGGTTGAATAAGCACTACGACCATTGGATGGACATCGTATGGTCACTGGAGCTAGAATCGTGCATATTGACTAAGTTGACAAAGCCCTCCGTCCCCGTCAACTTAGTAGGCCCACAAGTCAGCCTGCCACTATACTGGGTCCCAGCTAACAGGGGGAGTATTCATTTCTTTTGTGAGTAATAAGAGGCACTTCCTTGCGTGCGAAGTTATAGCTGGTGGGTCCGAGCTGTCAGCGGCGGTAACGTTTTTTTCGCTAAATACTGAGGCCCTTTCGGTGGGTCCCCGATGTCAGGTGGAGGAATCATTATTTTGCGCGTAATAA
The DNA here is from genome assembly GCF_018294505.1 of Triticum aestivum. Taxonomy (NCBI): domain Eukaryota; kingdom Viridiplantae; phylum Streptophyta; class Magnoliopsida; order Poales; family Poaceae; genus Triticum; species Triticum aestivum. Next base: position 412,942,442 of record NC_057813.1, on the reverse strand, counting down.
GGAGGCATTTCCTTGTGTGCGGCCGTGGACCCAGCTGTCGGCCACTCCACGTATAGTCCACTTCAGATGCATGTCGGTCGTTGACCACGTTGACCAGGCCACGCCGAGAGCACCAGGGCGGTGGACGATGGCGAGGCCTAGGAAGGGAACGACACGGAGGCAGGGAAGACTCTGTAGTTGTTTCCCACGCGGAGGGGAGTACGACTGAACGAGGGTTTACTGGTTCGTCTGCCGTCGCCGGAGAATAACAGCAGGTGTGAGTGAGTAGAGGGATGGCTAGGCCAGTGATGGGAGTACGGTGGGGCGGTGAGGCCTGCGCGGTAGCACAGCCGGCCGCGGGGAGGAGGGAGTAGGCAGTCCCGTCGGCGCTTTGTTTGAGCGGCTGGGGCAGGAAGAGCAGAGATTGAAGAAGCATGACGGCCATCCAACAGTCACTGCTTGTGCGTCAACCTTTTTTTTAGGAAAGCCTCAAATTTGTGGAAAACAGCATACAACCCATCTACCATTATTTCTAATAATTTACAGCCCATTTGTTAATTCTTAAGGTTTTGTTTGGAGCCCATATTCTTTTTGTTAGCATTACAGCCCATATTGTGGCCACGGTTAAAAATTATATGAAATTTTGCATATTTCGGTGCAGTCCGAACTGTTTTTAATCCTGAAATTTCGACTCACATACAAACTGGTTTTGAAAATAAATGTATATCAATATAAAATCCTACAAATCCCCACGCATAAAAATTAATGTAATTTAAAATCTCGAAATGCAAAAAAGATATTTGAAACTAATTGCCGGTTTGATGTGTTTTAAAAATGTACAACCCATTTCTCATTACTGATAGGCCATTTTCTCGGCCAGCCGAATGAAGCTCTCCTCATCTTGAAAGATTTGCAGCCCAACAGGCCTGACAAAGCGACTTACTTGGCAAATCACAAAAAAACTGGGCTGTGGCCTTGGACCCAGCTGTCAGCCTCTCCACGTACAATACTCTTCTGATGGAAGTCGGTCGTTGACCACATTGACCACGCCGCGCCGAGAGCACCAAGGCGGTGGACGACAGCGAGGCCTAGGAAGGGGATGACGAGGAGCCGGGGAAGACGCGGTAGTGGATGCCCAGGCGGAGAGGAGTACGAGGATTCACTGGTTCGGCTGCGGCGTGAGGCTGCTGTCGCCGCAGAATAACAGGGGGTGTGGGTGAGTAGAGGGATACCCTGGGTCAGCGGTGGGAGTAGTAGGGGGCGGTGAGGCCTCCGCGGCATCACAGCCGGCCACGAGAGGCAGGAGCACGCGGCACGACCGGCGCTGCTTTGGGCGGCTGGAGCAAGAAGACCAAAGGTTGAAGAAGCACTATGGCCATTGGATGGACATCGTACGGTCACTGGAGCTAGAATCGTTCATATTGACTAAGTTGACAAAGCCCTCCGTCCTCGTCAACTTAGTAGGCCCACAAGTCAGCTACCCACTATGGTGCGTCCCAGCTAGCAGGGGGTATTCATTTTTTGGTGCGTAATAAGGAGGCACTTCCTTGCGTGCGAAGATATAGCCGGTGGGCCTGACCTGTCAGTGGGGGGGGACGTTTTTTTCACGAAATACAGAAGCCCTTCCCATGTACAGTGCATGTAGGGTGCGTAATAAGGAGGAACTTTCCTTGCGTGCGACCATGGACCTCGTGGGCCCCAGCCGTTAGGCTCTCCATGTACAGTCCTCTTCCGATGACTCTCGTATGTTGACCACGCTGCGTCGAGCGCACCGAGGCGATGGACGATGGCAAGGCCCCAGACTGGAACGACCCGGAGATGGGGAAGACGCGGCAGTGGAGTCGCAGACGGAGAGGAGTGGGAAACTTGACTGGTTCGGGTGCGGGGTGGGCCTACACTTGGCAGAGAATAACAGGAGGTGCAGAGTGGAGGGATGGCCTGGCCGTCGGCGGGTTAGCGTTTCGCTGAGGAGCGCAAAACAACACCATTGGACGGCGAGATTGAAGAAGAATGCCGGCCGTTGGATGTAAATCCAATGCCTTCTTAGGCTTCGACCTACTGGCCCACATGTCAGCCAATCCATTTGATTTTTAGTCCATTTGGTGGGCTGGGTGAAACAATGATGTAGCATCTATGCAGCCTGTTTAAATCCCATTTGCATTTTTCTCGAAATCTGCGGACTTGCTGGGCTGGGTGAAAATATAATGTTGGGCTAGACAGAGAAATGTTATAAAAACATAAACACATGATTGCACATTAGTAAAATCTTTGCAAGCTTATGTACGCAATCACTAGGAGTTAACTTGGCAAGTTATATATAAACAATAACTATTATTATTTTGTAAGAACTTTCAACTTACGAAATAAAATATCATTTTAATTTGATGAGTTAATAGTATGTGGGGTATTATTTTTTTTAGGCTAGACGTGGGACAGTTGAGTTGGTTCTAGGGGAAAGTACTGGGAGAAACTCAGTTTACATCGAAAAAGAAAGTGGGAGAAAATTTAGAGACCTTCTGGGTCCACCTGAGGAGAGGAATATGTTGGGAGGAAGGAGGTTCAAAGCACGGCAGCCGAGTGAACTAGTTTTTTTTACGGACAAGTGAACTAGTTTACATACATTAGCAAATAGCCACTAAAAAAGGCAATCAGGTTAATGGGTTCTTAAAAGAAATATTTTGGACAAAACATATAATTATGACACATAGGCTAATGCATGAAACAGTCAGATGATAAAGGTGCTTATAAACAGATAAAGTACAACATCAGACCTTCCTAGCACGCTTGATCATGACGCTGCGGCTGTCCGTGTACTCGTCGGTTACGGGAAGCAGACACACCCTCATGTACAAGATCTGCCTGTACATGTCGTAGCATGCGTATGCGTCCTTGGCCGCGTAGGTTATGTAGGCTATATTCAGTGGTACCTCCCACGTGTTCAGGTCGTCTTCTTTCATGTTGGCATAGCAGGGGTCGATGATGGTCTTAGTGAGGTCAACCACGGAGTCCTTCTCCAGCCCGTTGCTGATGATCTTGTATTGCTTCTGGATGTCAACAAGCTTGTTGCACCAGATGGCCGAATCATTGCGTTCTTCCTTCTCTCCAACGTAGTGAAGGTGCAGTCGGCGCTGCCGATGAAACGGGGGAATGCTCTAGAACCTGGTGCAGCCATAGGACTGAGGTGAGACAGAGCTTCACCGAGTCTGTATCGTCGGTGTACATCACATTCAACTTGGTGCCGCCATAGGACTGAACGGCGAACTAACACCTTGCTGAAGTCCATATCCAGCAGGCTCACCCCTCGGATCGCCATTGGAGTCTCTTCGAGTGAACGAGTGTGTAGGCGGCGGCAGCAGTCCATTTTTCAGGTTTTGCGGAACTGGATTCAACAGTAAGCTGAGTTTGTACAGGCGACAACAGTTACTACCCCTCCCTCGTCCGCTACACGCCCGACAGAAGATGCACCCTCGGCGCGTTCAAACGCCTCCATTAAGAAACCTACTCCGGCCACACGGTGGTTCATGAGAGCGTCTGTATTGGTACTGTAATAATAGGAGTTAGTGGTCACTTTACTTAAATTTAATTAGCTTTAATAGAAATTTATACTTAAAACAATCAATGCATTGGCTCATTCTATCAGTGCCATGGGATCAACATGCACAACAATTAGAATTATTATTCTCAGGACGCACACGATCAGCACATTTGTCGCTCTTTCACAAAGATAATACTACCAAGTTTGAATTGTTTGTTATGGTTGCTATCCTCTGCATCATCATGCCGTGTTTCCCAGCTTGCAAGATTCAGAAAGAACAAGTAAGATCCAAATAATAAGTACAACAAAGATGCCTACACATCTCATTGATTCCCAGCTTGCAAGATTCAGAACCAACAATTAAGATCCAAATAATAAGTACAACAAAGATGCCTACACATCTCATTGATTCCCAACTTGCAAGATTCAGAACCAACAAATAAGATTCAAATAATAAGTACAACAAAGAAGCCTACACATCTCACTGATTCCCAGCTTGCAAGATTCAGAACCAACCCATTAGAGCCTTTTGATAAAGTGAATATCGGGATTAAATCCATCTTGGCTAGCCATGTCATACAATCGAAGAAGTTGGCGAATGCTCTTGACCGTCACAACATCTGTAGTAGAGTATTCCTGTTTGCACAACATGTTTGCATAGCACAAACAAGGAGACAGGAGAGCATGATTTCACTTTAGTTGAACCATTTTGTGTAGTTCCACCAAAATTGAGAGATGTTGCTCTTGACCGTCACAACATCTGTACTAGAGTATTCCTGTTTGCACAGCATGTTTGCATAGCACAAACAAGGAGACGGGAGAGCATGGTTTCACTTTAGTTTAACCATTTTATGCAGTTCCACCAAAATTGAGAGATGTTGCCCACGTGACATTTTAGTTGAACCGCACAAGACACTCATTCCAAAAAAGTGTTTTGTGCAGTTCACCAAAAGGTCACAATAGCAACAAGGAGAAATGGATATCCCTATCTGCACAAAATGATAGAAAGTAAACAGTTGCTGGTCAATAAGAATATACAAAACATATACAAAATGAAAGGAAGCATCTTAATTATGTTCATGGCAATCACGCAAGGACATTAGAAATTTTAAAATGTCAGCAATGCTTCATGTTACCAGAAGCATTACGATCAACAATGAGATTCATCAGATATGGGATTACTTTAATGGTGGCATTGCTTGTTTACCAGACACAGTAAATCAACAGCAGCTAAAGAGTTGGTTTAAGGGCATGGGACCGTGGGGACACCAGGACACTCAGCAGTGTAAAGGAGCAACTTACTTATCATACTGGGGAAAACAACATGAGTGCCATTTGTAACACAGTTCCATTGCATCTTATCATTGGAGGCATTAGATTAACAATAACACTGGTTAGACATGTCCCTAAGGTAACAGTGTGATCGCTTCATTTTACATGCGCCCTTACAGCAAAAGGTTGGTTTACCCGCAAAAAAACCAGCAAAAGGTTGGTATAAGGACATGCGACAGTGGACGCATCAGCACAATGTACCTACAAGGAGGCATAAAGTGGTGATGCCGAGCTTGTTCACGCTATGTGAGGGCAGCAAACCTAATCCTGGAGACCTTTTACTATGTGAGGGCAGCAAATCTAATCCTGGAGGCCTTTTACTATGTGAGGGCAGCAAATCTAATCCTGAGACCTTTTACTATGTGAGGGTAGCAAATCTAATCCTGAGACCTTTTACTATGTGAGGGCAGCAAATCTAATCCTGAGACCTTTTACTATGTGAGGGAAGCAAATATAATCCCGGAGACCTTTTACTATGTGATGGCAGCAAATCTAATCCTAGGACATACTCTGTTGACTTGTCCACCAGCCGCCACTTTCTATCCTTTTTCAACCAATAATAGATCTGTTCCTTATCCAGTTTGTACCGCGTTTTCCCATTATTTCCCTTTTCAACCAAGAGATCGGTTGGGTATCCGGTCTCTACTACTTTCACCATATTATTTCCTCTTTGAATCAAGTCCTAGATTCATGCTACAACTTTCCCCCCTTTCTTCGTTGTTTGAACAAAGCCCTAGATTCGAATGCATGAAGTAGCTTTACCTCTAATAATACTAAAAATTTAGGTGGCTTTGGAAGAGCTGATGGGAGTAGAAAAAGATGCACATGCAGACACGTGGGGAGCTGGGGCAGTAGAGCAAGGCCGCTTTCGAAGAACTTATACCTGAGGGTCGCCGGGATGTCGGCGGCGGCAGGTCGGATCTGCGGACAATACGGCAGGGAGGAAGAAGGGTCGGAGGACCTCCCGAGCCGGCGCTGTGTCGGAGAGAATGGCACGGGCAGAGGATCGGGCCCCTCCGGCAGCTGTGGGTTTCCTCCCTCGGCGGCGATGACCGCGTGAACGATGCACCTTTTAGTCCTCTACACACACCGGCCGAAGGGATCCGGCTGGATCTGTGACCAGCGGTGAGCAGAGAGAAAATGTCGCTACCGCTGTCTTGTTTATATCTGGAGAGGATGAGAGAATGAAGAGAGCAACCCTAGTAAAGCAAGCGCTCAGGCCCCTGCATCCATATATAGTGGAGTGATTATCTTTTTTCTCTCCACAACAAGCGTTTCAATTTGTGTACGTGGCATTAAAGAAAAGAAACTCTCTATTTAAGGTGACTACTCTACGACTCCTACTTACTACTACTACAGTACTACCTCCGTCCTGGTTTATCGGTCCCTTTTATAGTTTGTGCCAAATTTTGACTAAAGTTTTAACTAACAAAATGTTAATGCATGTCAAGAAAAATTATCTCATTGGATTCGTATTTGAACATAGTTTTGAAAAATATAATGTTTGGTGACATGCGTGAACATTTTCTTAGTTTAATCTATGGTCAAAATTTGGCACGAAATACAATGGGGACCAATAAACTCGGACAGAGGTAGTATTGTTCACTTGTGCTCCCCGCCGCTCCATTCATTGAGCAACCCCACGGGTGAATAAACATATAGTAAGTATTGTATTTATATAGAACGAACAAGCTCGAACTATTTTCTCGTAGTTAACAGTTGAGGGCGGGGCTTTTCCCGGGCAGTATGCGCGGCAGTTTTCGGGTAGGCGGTTTGACAGAGAGGCGAGGAAGGTGAGCGAGTGGGGCTGTGCGATTTGACGGCGCATTACTGCTAGAAAGACTTGTGATATGACCACTCACTATAGTCATGAATTACTGGCGCTCCGACCGGGGTGATGCCCCCCTTCCGTTCCGCGCTCTAATCTGGTGCATGACACGTCGACCCGGATGCTGGCTCTCCCACATGTCGGAGTAGTAAGAAGGAGCAAAGAATGATGCGGTATATACTAGTACTATACTACTCCCTCCGTTCCTAAATATAAGTCTTTGGAGAGATTTCACTATGGACCACATACGGAGAAAAATGAGTGAATCTACACATAAAATGCATCTATATACATCCGTATGTGGTCCACAGTGAAATATCTACGAAGACTTATATTTAGGAACGGAGGGAGTACTACTCAGGTCGGAGGAGTGCGAACCACGGCAGCCCAGTGAACCAGCCGTGCGAACCACGGTAGCCCAGTGAACCAGCAGTAGAAAACAATAATGTGGTGATATGGCCATAAAAAACAATGTGCTACGGTCCACACTGTAGCATGTACAGTAACACTCCTCTTTGTTTGGATCCCTGAGTTAGAGCTAGTTTGGGTTGAAATAGCCTCAAATTATCGAAACAAGAGGGGTTAGTTTGAGCTAGTTTGCTCTAACCCAGCTAAAAAAACTAGCCCGGTGGAGAGGTTCTAATTGGGTTAGTTATCCTGGGCCCACTAAAAGAGAACTAAAAAAATCTCACCTGCCCGCACCAGATCGCTCCCCTAAAAAAATCTCACCTGCCCGCACCAGATCGCTCCCCCCCTCTCGCACGACTCCTCTCTGTTCCCCATAGGGCCGCCCGCCCAAGCGCCGCTCGCCCTCTCTCTCCTCCGGCCGCCCTCTCCTTCCGGCCTCCGCCGCCCTACTCCGGCCGCCCTCTCCCTCCGACCTTCGAAGGTCGCCCCGCTCCCCCTTCACCAGTCGTTTTTCTCCCTCTGTCGTGCGCGGCGGCGGCGCATCTACCAGGGAGGTCGCGAGAGGGGTGAGTTTGTTCGTTCCTTCTCTGTCTCACGGCCATATCATTGATCTTGCTTGCTCTAGCGCTAATTCTGATTTGGAAAAGTAGATCCTGATCAAACTTGCTATAGATTTGTGGTGCACGCATGGAATTGTTTGATGCTGCTTGAGGAGGTAATAAATCTTTCTAGAGGCCCAAAGATTCAGGTCACCTTTCTAGGTATTTCAATTTCAGGCTTGCATTATTTGTAGAGGCCCAAAGATTCAGTTCACCTTTCTTGGTATTTCAATTTCAGGCTTGCATTGTTTCTAGAGGCCCAAAGATTCAGTTCACCTTTCTAGGTATTTGAGTTTCAGGCTTGCATTATTTCTAGAGGCCCAAAGATTCAGTTCACCTTTCTAGGTATTTCATTTTCAGGCTTGCATTATTTCTAGAGGCCCAAAGATTCAGTTCACCTTTCTAGGTATTTCAGTTTCAGGCTTGCATTATTTCTAGAGGCCCAAAGATTCAGTTCACCTTTCTAGGTATTTAAGTTTCAGGCTTGCATTATTTCTAGAGGCCCAAAGATTCAGTTCACCTTTCTAGGTATTTCAGTTTCAGGCTTGCATTATTTCTAGAGGCCCAAAGATTCAGTTCACCTTTCTAGGTATTTTAGTTACAGGCTTGCATTATTTATAGAGGCCCAAAGATTAAGTTCCCAGTCGGCGGCAAGCGGCCCTGCTACCCATGCCGGTGTCGACCTCAACTCGCAAGGGCCAGCGTCGGAGGGGTTCCCGGGGCTTGGGCTCTACAGAGCCTTCCTCCAGAGCGACGATGGCGAGCTCCTCCCTCGGTGCGTGAGGGGCTCCGGGCTCCCTCCCTATCGTGAACAACTTCCATGATGAGTTAGCTCATTCTTTGTTTCATGAAGTGTTTTTTTATTTTGTGAAGCTTGATTGACGACTTGTATGTTTAAGTGGGATATCTCATTTGTATGGACAAAGTAAAAATTATCATGTTTTGCATGCTTGATTGTATAGATGGTTCGTTTATGTCAATTGTGAGCGGGAGGAGGCCACAGAAGAGCCGGCCACACCAAGAGGGTGCTTGGATCCAAGGGACTTATTTTAGTCTGACTAAAAATAGGGTCCAAAGTAGTCAAATGATTGAGATAGAGCATTTATTGTCAATCTAACCCTGCCATCCATACACCTCTTTGGTTTAGAGTTAGTTCAGGGTTAGAATCTAACTCTAACCTCTAACTGAGTTAGAGTTCTCCTCGTCTCGGTTCATCGCCATCATACTTTCCCCATTCCTGTGTTTTCAGTATCCTGCGAATCAAAGAGGCCCTTTTTTCGGGAAAAATCAAAGAGGCCCTTAGACTGGTTTAGGTCCGGTCATTTTTTATAAACGTGTTATGTCCAAAATTTAATGAACGTGCTCCGGTTTCCACGAAAATAATCCGGTTTCATGTAGTAATTCATTGATTTATTTATTCTTCTGCGGGGGGTTTGCATGTAATTCGTGAGGTCTGAAATGTAAAGTACCCCGGCATATGCTCCGAGTCGTGCATGCACTACGACCCAGATGCTCTATGTCCCACATGTCGGCGAATGGGAGCACGTGGAAATAGCCTAGGAGTACATATAGGAGGATAAATGCGTGAAAAATATGTACTGTGAAGCGTAGCCGCGGTTCGAAAAGTAGACCTAAAGTGATGACAGCTATAGGTCGCACGCACCCAACTAGTGGTACTAGACATACGACTAACTTTTCCCTCTCAATAAAAGAGGCACGAGTGCTCAGTACTCCTATTCTATAAACACGAGTCCCATCTGACAACAGCGTCCGTGCTACAGCTAGCCCTCCTCCCTCGTTTCTCTCTTCTACTCTCTAAGAGCATGGTTAATAATATAGCCAGCTGCTGGCTATATGATGTTGCCATGTCACATATAGTCAAGTTTATAGCCAACAAGTGCAATAGCTAGATATAAATATGTACTACTACTTTGTTCATACATGGCCCATTCCACTCTCTCACAAAGTACCTAGGAGCACGTGCTGCAGCCGGCTGTTAACTAGTAGCCCGCTTCTCTTCTCTCTCCTCTTCTCTCTCTTCCAAGTAAGCAAGAATATAATATTCAATGTCTTACAGCCCGCCTACATCACCTTATTGTACTTGTTCTAAACTCGGCCGACGCCCGGTGGGTGGGCTGGGTTTGCTCAACTGCGGCCCCACCTCACAGTGAAAACGTTACGACTGGAATAAAAAATGCCATATACTCCCTCCGTTCATAAATATAAGCCTTTTTAGATACTACTTCAAATGGAATACAACATATAGATGTATGAAGACATAGTTTAGAGTGTAGATTCACTCATTTTGCTCCGTATGTAGTAGTCACTTGCTGGAATCTTTAGAAAGACTTATATTTGGGAACGGAGGGAGTACTATACTAATAAAACATTAAGGCCACGAGGCGATGCAGTGCTGGTTACAGGAGGCAAGAAGAAGAGATGCATCCATCGACGACGTCCACCTCCTCGACTCAGGGCGCCGGCCCACCGAACGGCGCCTAAGTAGCAGCGGCTTTCGTGGCCAGGTCGACGTGCTTCTGAACAATGGCGTCCAAAGATTCCAGCCGCTGGAAGAAGGCCAACGTCTTTCTGTCCTCGTTTGCCTTGTAGTGGCCTATGTAGACGATTTCCTCGTAGACGTGGATGTGCAGGTCGACGGTTTCTTGCATGGCGAGGCGCTGCACGGCGAGCGCGGCCGCGAGGTGCACATTCTTCGTCGCGACCTCCGGCACCTGCAGGGCCACCAGGGCTTGAAAGAGTTCGTCACCATGTAGGCCGATGAGGGTGGCAGGCAATGAGGAGCCTGGGCGCGCGGGCAGGAGCAGTACGGCAAGGTCGTCCGCGCGCTTCTTGATGGCGGTGAACTTGCGGATGGAGTTGACCATCATGTCGTCCATGCGAGAGGCGAAGCCGGCGTCGGCGAGGGCTACAATGCTTGCGGTCGCTAGCACTGTCTGGAAACGCTGCACGGTGCGGGGCCGCAGGCCGGCGCCTTGGATGATTTGGCACAGCCGACTGCCGCTCGCGTCCATCGCCTCCATAGGTGCTTGTGGCTTCTGGTCACTTGGTCTTGGATTGGAGTGAGCAGTGTTGCGCAGAGACTTGGGAGTAGATGGATTGGAGTGGTGGGGCGCCTTTATTATATGAGAGTCCAAACTCTGTTGCATTCACATCGTGTTGGCTCTAGTCTGCTTCTCCAATTAATTCCCTCTGCATGTAATTGAGGGTACACCATTGACCGTTCAACGTCTCGGGAACCGCTACCCTCTTCCTCCTTGGCATTCAAGCACCTATGGACCCGTCGACGACGAGGTGCCTATGGTGACTTCGTAAATTTCAAGATGATAGTGCCGTGCGTGTGTGCGTTCATAGGGGTGAGTGTATGCGCGTGTATATGAGCGCTTGCGTCTGTACTGTGTCAAAAAAACGTAAATGCGTGTCAAAAAGAGACTAGTCAGTATACTCAATATTGTGCACCTCGGAGAGGAAAACGATAGAACTAGTACGTATTTATTTACGGTGCAGATTCACTCATTTTGCTCCATATGTACTCCGTCTCGGTGTAGTCTAGTCACTTGTTGAAATCTCTAGAAGGGCAAATACTCCTTTCTGGTTTACAGGGCTATACTAGCAAGTAGTTGTACGTACTAGTACAATAGTGGGCTCACATAGCAATTTTGTCTCATGCAAGAGCCTGGCTATATGCGTGCTCCAATGTTCGCAACTGCAACGTTCGGTTTGCGCTTGGCTCTTCGCCTCTTCGAGAAGACGAACAATGATGTTACTACTACTGCTTCTACAGTGTCGAATCCACTGCTGCATGTCCGTCCACCGCGAGCGGGACGGATAGCTTGTTGTGGAAGTACTACTACTAAGCAAAAGCCTGTCCTCGTTTGCGAGCAACCGCGCGCATGGGCGAGGGAGAAGGCGTGTAGTAAAATCAAGCTTCTCCTCGTTCTACGAGTTGACGCGACACATCATAGCACTGGCCCCACATGCTTGCCTCTAAACTTGGCTGAAAGACCCGCAGTGTACAATATATTTGCTGCAACCTCTAACATTTACCCACCACAAATTAAAATATATGTGGCCGTATGCATCGTTCTGATGCAGAGGCCGGGGAGTCCCCCCTTTTCGAAAAAAACAAATTAAAATATATATTCCTGTCTTGACCAGATGAGCGTGCAAACTACAATCACCAGGGTGACAGGTAGGGCCAGAAGACTATTTTAATTTTAAAAAAACTTCGAGACGGCCACATAGCATGGAGCCGACCCCAACGATTTTAAGCTTACAGGCACGGTACACGCTATCTAGACTACTCTACACATGAAACTGCCACACGAGCGTCCGGGCTGCGCTTGGCTCTTCGCCTCTTCGGGAAGTCGAACAATGATGGTGTACTACTGCACTGGAGGAGTACTACAGTACGCTTCTGGCCATCTGGCACCGATTGAACTGCTGCATGTCCACCGCGTGCGGGAGGGAGAGCGTGTAGCGAAAGCTTCTCCTAGTCTTGCCAGCCACCACGCTCATGGGCGAGGGAGGGACGCTCCTGTCTTTGCGTGTATGACAGGTGGGCCCGACAGGTGTGTGGCCAACCTGTCATACAGCCAAAGGCAGGTGCAGTTAAGTCCGCGAGGGAGAGGATAATCAAACTTCTCGTTGATGTACGAGTTGACGCGACACATCAAAGCACTGCACTCGATATATTTCAATAATTTGCGTTTACCGATGCATTAATTACAACGCATGCATGCATGCCGTGACTCTTCTTTTGATAGTACTTTCATGTGTTGATTTAATGCACCTTGAAGGATGGTTGTGCACGAGGAGGGCGAGATCATGCAGACCGAACAGGAACAGGACCCGACGATGGAGCTCTCTAAGGTCTCGATGGACCTCACCGTGCTCCACTGCCCCTTGTGCCTCCGCCCCTTGACGCCTCCAGTGTATGAGGTTCGAATACACCTCGTCCGTTCGGCTGATTGAGCAAGGTGCAGGTTTCTTGATTGATGTGATGTTGGATTGATTTCTGCAGTGCAAGGGAGGGCACCTGTCCTACGCGGACTGCCGCGTCGAGCGCCCCGGGAACCAGCGGTAGTGCCAGAAGTGCGAGCGCGGCGGTGGCTTCGATGTGCGGAACACGGCGGTGGACTCCGTCCTTTCGTCGGTGAGGGTGGAGTGCCCGCACGAAGGCTGTGGGCTCTACTCACTTACCACAAGCTCGCCGATCACCAGAGCGTGTGTCCGCTCGCGCCCTGCAAATGCCCCGTGCCCGTCTGCGGCTACGAAGGCCCGCCGCCGGCGCTCTACCACCACATCAGCACCGCGCATCCCATGCCCGTGCACAGGATCCAGTACGGCAAGGTGCTCCAGCTGCAAGTGCCACTGTCAGAGCCACGGCTCTTGCTGTTCGCGGAGGAGGACCGCCACGCGTTTTTCTTGGTCGGCGGCGTGCTCGACATCGGTGCACCTATCACCGTGTCGGTCGTCTGCATCAGAGCGGGGGCGTCCCCACTGCCGCACTACTTGGCCAAGCTGTGGGCGAACGGCCCGCCGGGGGAGCCCAAAGGCACGACCGATGCCGTCAAGGTGGAAATGGAGGTGACAAGCAGCAAGGATCCCGGCGACGTCGACGTGCAGGAGCTGACCTTCTTGACAGTTCCGCCCAAGCTGCTGGCCGGGGCTAAGCTTGTGTCCCTCCACATTCAGATTGACAAGCTCACGTCCTAAATGTTTCGACAGTGCCTTCTGTTTATCTTAGTAATATGCTAATATAGGGATTACCTTGGTCTACTTTAGCTTAAGAAATGGTGGGTTTTGGTGGCGCTGCAGCAATTACTTCGACATCAGATCAGTAATTTCCAACAGTCGAACGGATATTTTGTGTCTGTTGGATATAAAGTTCCTTTGGGTAAGAGTACTACTTGTCATCAAAATGGATAAAAGGAGATGTATGTAGACGTATTTTAGTTCTAGACACGTCCCTTTTTATCCATTTTGATGACAAGCACTCCCTCCGTTCCACAATACATGCCTTCCATTTGTCAAAATATAGATATATCTGGACATGTTTTAGTATATAGGTACATCCATGATAGAGCCAATCGGATGGTTGAGAACACTACAATTAGTAGCTACAGATGCGTGTGTGACTCCCAGATGCAGAGGCCGGGGGTCATCATCCTCCTTTTCGAGAAAAAACAGACGCATGTGTGAGAGGACGAGTGCGTGCGTGCACCTCTTCTCTTCCTGTATAACGTACTACTAAACTGAGAGTACAAGTTTTTGAGCTTGCGTCTCGTCACATTCCAAATTACTCCACACTATATTGACTTGCAAACCTGTTCACACCGATCACAACCTAAACGGTTCCACTTAGGAGCGTATTAGTACCACGCTAGTATATTGAATTCCAAACCTGTTCACACCGATCACAACCTAAACGGTTTCCCACTTAGGAGCATATTAGTACTCGGTTATAAATACTAGTATGCCAAGATGACTGCACATTCCTCCTCAACTCCTCATCCACAAAAACAAACAAGTCATTCAGCATCCTTCCCTTGCGTCTGCCATGGCCAGCGTGAGTTCTGGGTCGAGAGATTGCTACCAGGGAGAGGCGAGCATGGAAGCGGAAGCACGAGAGATGTCCCACCTCGCTACGAGAGCAGCCGACATGTCCCGCCGCGCGAAAGTAGCAGCACAGAGGTCCCGCCGCGCCGCTGAAGCAGCATGGAGGTCCCGCCGCGCCGTCGATGCAACAGCCTGGTCCGGCCGCACCACGGAAGCAGCAGAGATGTCCCGCCGCCCCACGAATGCAACAAAGATGTCCCACCGCGCCGCAGCGGCCTGGGAAAATTTCTCGCGGGCAGGCGACGACTGTTACAGGCGCATGCATGCGATCGTCCATAGCCAGATGGAATAGATCTCCGGCTTGGCGAGGTTGCAGGACGATGTGAAAGCCTCGTTTGAACAGGCTACCGGCATCATCCGGCAACTAAGGGAGGGCAATGAGAGGCTCCAGGCCGAGCATGACCTGCTGACGGAGAAGATCGTCCGAAGTGCAGACCAGCAGGAGGAGACCAGTGCCTTGTTGAAGAGGACCGGCGTCATCGTCAAGAAACTTATGGACGAGAATGACATGCTCCGTGACGAGCGCCAAAGGCTGGTGGAGGAATCTGTGGATGTTCTCAAGCAGCGTCTTGAGTACACGAAAGAGCTCATCGCCGCTCGCCGCGGAGACTAGTTCCCGCGGCCTGCAGCAACGCATCAAGAAAGTAGTGATCAGCGAGCCAGATCCTTGTCTTCCTTCTTCTTTTGCCCTTGTGTATTTCGGGCGTAGCCGCATGTGGCTTTTTTAATTATCTTTCTAATTATGTAAGACAATTAATCGTCCTTATCTTTTTGTGGAAGATCAATGTTGTGAGGCTGGAATGAAGAAAACTCTTGCTGTGGCGACCCTGGCGTTGCTGTTCTTCTAGTTGCTGCTAGGCTTCTTTCAGTTTCCTGGTTTCTTTTGATGTAATAATCGGTTTAGGATGTCGATCATGTCGTCGGTTGTGAAATGTTGGGTTCTAGCGCGGATGTTTGGCCTTTGTTGGCCTCTTGGGATGTTGCGATTTCAATCTGGTACTTTTAGTCCTTCGTGTTAGGCTAGAGTTGTGCTGAACTTCTTGTGAATTGTGGTGGTTTTCAGTAATGAAAATCGGAAGGGGCAAGCCCTTCTTTGATAAAAAAATTGTCCTTATATATTCATCAGTCTTGCTATAAGTCGTAGTAGATGCTATATAGGTCTGTCGGATCTTACATCAAGATCCATGCTGTCAGATTTTCTTTTTTCTCTCTTAAATCTCAGTCGAGTGAGACATAGCCACGCCATTAAACAGAGGCTCGGGCGCCATTAATGGAGACCTTGGCAGAGAGGTGGATGGCAGATGGAGGTCAAAGGGCTCTCCTCCCGATAAGCACGCGCAGGGGTCTGATCGCACGCCTCTCGTACTCAAATAGCTACCCTGCATGGCGCCTCCTAGCTAATAAAAAATGGGGACGCGTGGCGGCACGTAAATGGTACTAGTAAGTAGAACGCCCACGGTTTCAATAATACTTGTGTTTCCGATTGTCATGTGATAGCACTTGTTCCACAATGACTTTGTTGATTGTTAATGTGTGCGCCTTCGCAAAATCGGACTGGAAATTTACCACATCATGTTGGTGCCATGTCATGGCACCAAGCCAAGTTTCATTATTTTCATGCGTGTTTTGGATTTACAGGAATTAAAAAACTAAGTTTCTCAATGTTTCCAACCCAGCCACGATGCCCAGAATTTTGAATTTCATTCCCATTTCTTGCATGGAACCTAGAAATTTACCCAAGGACACACATGTGATTTTTCAACCAACTTTGGTGCACTGGAACATGTGCTTGTATTTCAAATTTGAATTATGCACACAAAGGTGACACGTTCCCTCCCAGAACCACGAGCCTTCTTGAGAGAAGCTCCGATTTGCAAGAAGCTTATACCAAAATTTGTTCCTATTCGGCCAAAAAAATTTACCACGGCATGGTACTATGATGACATGACACCATGCCAAGTTTCATGATTTTAAAACCAAGTTTCTCAATGTTCTTGACCGAGCCATGATGCCCAGATGTTTGAATCTTATTCTCATTTTTTGCATGGGAGTAGAAATTCACCCGAGGACACAAATGTGATTTTCAACCAACTTTGGTGCACGGGAGCACGTGCTTGTAGTTCAAATTTGAATTATGCACATTAAATGACCAAAAACTCAATTAATGTTTAAATAAGGCCAAACAAAGCCGGAATAATTCCAAAATTTAATAGGGCACTCATGTAGTTCTATGTTGCCTTTGTAAATAAACTCAAGGGGGACAACGTATATCGTTTCGCACTCCAAGGTGACACATTCCCTCTCAGAACCACGAGCCTTCTTGAGAGAAGCTTCGGTTTGCAAGAAGCTTATTCCAAAATCTGTTCCTATTCGGCCATTTTTTTACCACAACATGGTAGTACCATGACATGACATCCATACCAAGTTTCATGATTTTCAGATGTGTTTTGGATTTACAAGAATTTTAAAACCAAGTTTCTCAATGTTCTCGTCCGAGCCACGATGCCCAGATGTTTTAATTTTATTCTCATTTCTTGCATGGGACCTAGAAATTCACCCGAGGACACAAATGTGATTTTGCAACCAACTTTGGTGCACGAGAGCATGTGCTTGTAGTTCAAAATTGACTTATGCACATTAAATGACCAGAAACTCAATTAATGTATAAAAAACGACAAATGAACCCGGAATAATTCCAAAATTTAACATGGCACTAATGTAGTTCTATGTTGCCTTTGTTAAGAAACTCAAGGGCGGGGGGGGGGGGGGGGTGGCACGTTCCCTCTTAGAACCACGAGCTTCCAAATCGGCCCAATTTTTTACCACAACATGTTAGTGCCATGACATGACACCATGCCAAGTTTCATTACATGAATTTAAAATCTAAGTTTCTTGATGTTCTCGGCAGAGTCATGACGCCCAGATGTTTGAATTTCATTCTCATTTCTTCCATGGGACCTAGAAATTCAACCAAGGACACACATGTGATTTTTCAACTCACTTTGGTGCACCGGAGCATGTGCATGCAATTCATATTTAGACTATGCACATTAAAAGTCCAGAAACTCAATTAATGTATAAAAAGGCCAAATGAACCCGAAATAATTCCAAAATTTAACAGGGCACTCATATAGTTATATGTTGCCTCTGTAAATAAAATCAGGGGGAGGCAGCGTATATCGTTTCGCACACAAAGGTGACACGTTCCCTCTCGGAACCACGAGGCTTGTTGAGAGAATCTCCGGTTTTGCAAGAGGCTTATACCAAAACTTGTCCAATTCAGCCAAAAATTATACGTATGAAAACAGGGTTTAGATTATCCCGAACATCTCGCTACCTAGACCAATAATGTACTATGATTTGAATTCAACATAAAATGGATACAGATATTTGAATTGGAGAGCGTATGGTACATGTAGTTCATAGTGAAATATGATTACTGCTATATGCATGTCTTTTTGTTATCAAGATAATATTTAAATTATTATATAACTTAACAACAATCGTATTCAAATAAGGAAAATTGATTCAAATTTAGTCCATATGGTAGACGACAATATATACGTTCACATGGTGGAGTAAAACCTTCATATATGATGGAAGATCAAAATGTATGACTACATCAATTATAAACCGCAAGGTCACCTAATGATATATTCGAATTCAACATAACGTGGATTCAAAAATTGAAATTCGAGATCATGGCATCTGTAATCATATAAAAAGGGACATTACTCTTTCTTTGGTGGGAATTGATTTGTTTTTTGTTTTTGTTGAGGGAAGTGCGAATCGATTTGGTACTGTGCAGGGTAATCATGTTCTCCCAGTTTTTTTACATTTTTCTTGTAGTTTTTTAAGTGGCATCTATAGCAATATAGTAAAAGGGGACATGACTCTCTTGTGTCTTGTATGATTTTTTTACACATTAAGTTTGTTCTGCCGAACAATGAATCCACACCTTGTTATCCCAAAATTTTCAAGCTCGAGTATCTTTTGTCTCACCTGCTTTGAAACTCCCGCTTCTTCAACCCGCGCCGCGCCTTGTTATCCCGAAATTTGGACGCGTGCGAGAACTCCCTCCTCATCTGAAATCGCTCCCGTAGCCCAGACACGCGAAATCCCCCTTCTACCCCTCAGCCGGAAATGAAGCTCCACGTCGCGGTGCCAAAACCGGCGGGGTACGCTGGTAACTTACCCTACATTTCGGACAAGCGCGTCCCTAAGCTTGGCTCCCCCCTCCCCCTTCGCCCCCCCATTCGTACACCGAGGCCGCCAAAACCCGCGAAACCCCACGCTCCTCCGTCGGCCTCCCGACCGCCGCCCAGCCGGAGACTCTTCCCCGACTACGTCGTCCACCGCAACAGCTTGCCGGCCCTCATCCACCGCACCCGATGAGGATCCGTTGTCGATCTCGTCGTCCCGCCGGATCAGCCGCCCCATCCTCCACCTCCAAGGAGCTGCCCTGATGTTCGCCTCGTCTATCGCGCCACCTCCATCCCCACAGCGCCGTCTTGACCTGCCCTACCGGAACCGCAGCACCCTCACCAATTCCTCCGATGAAGCCGAGGCCAACTCGGCGCCACCAAGGAGATTCTGCACTCACCACTGCATTTTATCTTTTATTCGATCTCACGGGGCTGCCGGTGCTCGATACCGAGCAGACATGGCGTCTCCATCGACGGTGCCGTCGCCGGCCACATCACATGGCGTCTCTCCCCCATGTCATTCCTTCCTCGACATCGACTTCCACAACGGCACTAGCTGCAGCTGCTCCGGCTCTCGCTCGCGCTGCGACTCTGTTCTTGCTATCGATCGCGCTGCTGCAGTGCTCCTGCTTTCGTTCGTGCTGCTGCTCTGCTCTTGCTCTCACTTGCGCTGCTGCTGCTGCTGCACGACCTCCGGCAGCTATAGGAGTTGCTACTTTAGCACTCGCTCGTGGTGCTACTGCACGACTTGCTCTCTGCTCGTGTGTTCCCTGCTCGAGCTTCTCTGCTACTAGTGCTCGAACGCCCTAAACATCTATTGCAATGCTCTGTTACTAGTTCAATCAGTTTCGACAGTAAAATCCAGTTTCGACTGTGAAGTTCATTTTCTTCAGTTAAGTTCAGAGTGAACAGTACTTACAGCATCTGTCGGAGCGGCCGTGGCGCGGCTAATGTGTTTTACATCTAGCACTTTTTGGTGATGTATTTTACATCATCTATTGCAGATGATATTAGGGTCCCACTTCAGATTAAAGTTGTCTGTCTTGTCATGCTTCAGCCTCGTCGCCGTACACCTTAGCGGAGCTGCTCCAACGACGGAACCGTCCATCACAGCGGAGCAGTACCCTCGGCGCCGTTTCCACAGGCCTCAGATCTTCTTCCCCGCCTCCGACAGTCACACCAGCATCATCACCATCCTCCACGCCCAACCCAATGATGCTGAGGTCCACAAGGCTATGCCAAAGAGGTTGTACACTCGTCGCATCACTTTGTTTCTCCATTCCTATGTTCTTCCAATTCATGTGAGCCAAACACCCAGGTTGACTGAAATCCTATGTTTCCAAATGCTCTGTTTTGCACGTGCATCCCTATCCTATTCCTGTGTTTTTCCTGTCCCTGCGTTTATAGAATCCTCCAATTCTAAGGAGCCCTTACAAATTTACTTCATTTTCAGATTGGCGTCAAAGAAATCTCTGTGTGTTATGTCCTACTCCTGCCGTGTCGTCATCCACCCCACCTGAGGTGCACCATCGACAGAAGTGTTCACTGCAGCAGAGATCCCCCCTGCAGACTTTCTTTCGCCGCCTCAGATCATCTTCCCCATTGATGGCAGCCACGGCAACTGCATTACCATCATCGACTGAGCAGATGAACCTCAGGACTAGACAGTTCCGGAAGAGAGGTCGCAGTCTTTCGTGTTTGCTTAGGTTATACATCGGTTATTATTACCTGCTACTTTATCGTTCAATCTTCAGTTTTGAATTGCCCATGGGTCTCATATCGAGCCAGCAACGAATAGTATCTGTCTACTATCTGGTTCATCTGGGGTCTTCTATGTGGTTCATGTTGGGTGGACAACAAACAATAGATGATCCATTGTTTATCTTTTTAAACTGAAGCTATAATCTACCTGCTATCATTAGTTTTGGATCCATCCACTCATTTGCTACCATCAGTCTTGATTTTTACATGCACCCCTTAGGCCTTACGAAATCTAACTATTTTTTATTATGCATGTAAGATATTGTACACAATCGTACTGAACATGTAGAGAAAAAGAGAAGACCGTTGCGTGCGAATATAATGTCATGTAGACGCTGCTCCATGGTGGGCGAAGTCCCCCCCCCCTCTCCCGCATTTCTGGATTGTATTCCAGGGGAAGATAACTGTTCAGATGGAGATTCATAAGGAGCCGACAATGCCTGTTTACCACCTGAGGTGTTTGCTCTAACCTGGCATGCTGATGTTGGTCATATCATGCATATGGCGCCTTGCATTGCTTACATTATACATCTTATATGTCATCAGCTTAGTTTAGATTTGCTTTGTGTGAATGCCACCTGTTTGATTTTTATATCATACTCTGTCAGGACCCCGACTCAATGCCACATAGATCTAGCATGTAACACCTCATATCACTTTGCGGCCTCATGCACGGTATCCCCACGGGTGTTGCCTTACCTTTGCCCAGGACCGTTTGCGCCTTTTGGCACACGTATATGATAGTGTCGCTAGCATCCATATGATAAGGAGCCCGGGCTGACATGGCTAGTCGTAAACCCAAAGTGGCACAAACTTACAGGGACAGGCATCCATGACCCAGCATCGAACATGTCGGTCATCAGTGAGTGAATCCAGGCTGTAGCACTGGGCTAGAAGGACTCCGGTGAACCGGGCTGTAGCGGGCTAACAGGACTCTGGTTTTCATCGCGTGACATTTCCCCGAAGGGACAGACACAGGAACAAACAAGGACACATGCCGGCAAGCCTAAGTGTTCCGGAGCAGTAGCAAGCTACCATGGCTCAGTGGAAGCACTAGGAGACATTTCCCGGTAAGAGAGGCTACTAAGGATAAACAACTAGATAGTCAGATCCCACACATACCAAGCATTTCAATAACATACACACAATATGCTCGATATGTGTAAATACAACATGGCATCACAACATGACTCTACAACTCAAGTATTTTATTCAATAGGCTCCGAGGAGCGAGATATTACAAACAGGGGTCTCACGACCCAACATTCAGAGCAAACAAGTCAAGCACAAGCGGAAGCTTAACATGTCTTAGTACAGACATCTACAAAAGAAAAGGCTGAGAAGCCTCACTATCTACTAGATCCTACCGAGGGCACAAGATCGTAGTTGAGGTAACAAGCTAAACGTCGAAGTCCAGGCGAAACTACTAGCAAGACTGAAGTCTCGCTGCAAAAATATAAAATAGGCAAATGTGAGTACAAATGTACCCAGCAAGACTTACATCAGAACTAACTACATATGCATCATCATGAACAAAGGGATGGTGGGGTTTAACTACAGCAAGCCAGCTTTGACTCGGTGGCTATCCTGAACTACAACTGCAAGTAACTCTTTTGAGGTGGCGCACACGAGTCCACATATTCACCATATCAATACACCACTATGGATCCGCTCCCATCTCCCTACGAGAATGCCATCCATAGCACTCACGCTTATCTTGCGTATTTTAGAGTATCCACTTTCACTTGTCTATGAAGTGTACAGGCAACCCAGAAGTCCTTTACCGCAGACACGGCTATTCGAATAGATCATATTAACCCTGTAGGGGTGTACTTCTTCACATACGCTCTCGCCACTTACCGCCATGTACACGTCATGTATCTCGGCAACCTTTAAGCGGAAGCCTGGCAAGGGAGTCGGCCACGACCTGACTAACCACACAAGTCTCTAGTCCAGGTTTATCGCCTATTCGGGTTCCATCTGCAAGGAGATCCGGCCGGGGTGTCGCTCACGGCCCCAAACGATGTGTGCAGGGTTCCCAAGTCCACCATCCGGGTGCCACTTGGTACACCGGGCCACTGTGCCTAGTCTGTCCCAAGCCCACCTGTACCGGGTGCAACTTGGTAGACTACTAACACTACCTACAAACACCAGAAACTAGTTGCAACTCCTGGACAGAGATCATGTCGATTAATAAGTCGAGAGGGGTCGAGTTACCGGAACCCAATGTGTGGTAGTAGCTGTTCATGGATCACAAACACAGAACTCAGTTCCTGACGACGGTTTCAATGAGACAACCCACCATGTACTCCTACACGGCCTCTTACCGCTACCTTTACCAAATCGTGTTCACACACTTAGCTCTCAACAGTAGGATATGTTCACACACCTCCAATTCATCCCTGATGAATCAGACCTGACTTAACTCTAAGCAATAGCAGGCATGACAAACAAGCATGAATGAGTAGGCACATCAGGGCTCAAACAACTCCTACTCATGCGGGTGGGTTTCATCTATTTACTGTGGCAATGACAGGTCATGTAGAGGATAAGGGGTTCAACCACCGCAGCAAGTAACAAATGAATCGTTGTTGTCCTAATGCAATAAAAGTGAGCAGGAGCGAGAGAGTGGGAATGTATCGGAATGAACAAGGGGGTTTTTTCTTGCCTGGTACTTCTGAAGATAGTATATCTCTTCATTGGTGTCATCGATCTCATCATCAGAACCACGTCTATCGAGAGGGGACAAACACTGGCAAACAAGGAAGAACACAATCAATGCAATGCACAATATGATGCATGATCATGACATGGAAATATGCTGTGATTTGAGCTAATGCAACTAGCAACAGATTAAATGAAGTTGGTTTGAATACAAGATTCAAATTCAAACTCCATATGTGATTATTCAAATGCCATTTAATTGATTTGACCTAAACAGTGAACAAAAGTTGTTCTAACATGCATGAAAACGATCCAGATGGATAGATTGGATTTTTCTGATCATTTTTCATATATAATTTATTTCATTTGGAGTTACGGTTGAATTTCTATGATTTTTTGAAGTTTGTGGTATTTTCTGGAATTTCCTATATAAAAATAAATCCAGAAAATACTTATTGCGTCAGCATTGCGTCACTATGACGTCAGCAGTCAACGAGGCTGGTCTAGGTCAAACCTGGCCAGTGGGGTCTCCTAGTTAGTGACCCAGTGCTGGTTAGTGTCGCTGACAGGTGGGGCCGAGTCAACAGCCACGTCAGCAAGTCAGCACTGACGTGTGGGGCCGGTCAACAGGTGACGTGGCCAGGTTAAACTGACCTGTGGGGTCCGTGGGGTTAGTTTAGTCTAAACAGGAGCTAAGCAGGGTTAATTAGGCCATGGGGCCCGGTAGTCAGTGGCTCTGGGGAGGGTTACTGGCCGTGATTAGCGCTAATCACGCGGCCACATCGGTCGCCGGAGTTCAGCCGGCGGTGACCTCGAACCACGGCGGAGCCCACTCGGAACTCGCCAGAGGCCACGGGTCGACGCGCCAGGGGTACCAGAAGGAAGCCCGTGCCTGTGCGCATCCGGGGAGACCAACGGGAGGGTGCAGGGTGGCCGGAGTTCGCCGGAAGCGAGCTCCTGGCGGCGGCCGGAGCTCGGGAAGGACCGGCTACTCGCTATGGTGCATGGGAAGGTGAGCTACCAGGTGCGTTCGTCTCCTGGGAGCAGCACGAGGACGATGACGTGCTCAGGGGCAAGCTACAGCGTCTGTAGCCACGACGGTGACATGGCCGTCGGCGGCAAGCTTCGGGCACTTGTGGAACGACGGCTAGAGGATGGGAACGGAGGGGGCAAGCAAAGAGGGGAGATAAGGAGCTCACAGGGAGGCGACGCAGAAGGTCAGTGGGCTCAGGGGCGCACCAGACGTCGTGAATCGACGGCGGTGATCGATGGCGCCCGAGGTGGAAGACGAGCTCGAAGGCGTCACCACGGTGCTCTTGGGTTTGGGATCTTCCGCGTGAAGGAGCTTTGCGTCGTCACGGAGCTTTTGGACACGGGGAAGGGGCAAGAGGACCACGGTGGTCATGGTGGCAGCGAACGGCGGCGACGGTGGCGTTCGGTGGTGAGAGGGAGAGAGAACAGAGGAGGGGGATGAGCTCGAGAGAGAGTGAGAGGGGGCCAGCGGGATCGTGACGACACGGGGAAAATCGTCCACGCGTCCAGGGGCCCGTCGGCAAGCAGGAGGTGGCGCGGAGTGCGTGGGCGCGCACGGCGGCCACACGCCCTCCTACCCACTGGCAAGAGGTTGAAGACGGTGGAGGGCCCGGTGGGCTGGCCAGCAGTGCCAGGCCAGGTGGGCTGTAGGTAAGCCAGGTAGGTGACCCAGGTGAGTCCTTTCTCTCTCTCTCTCTCTTTTCTAATCGTTTCTGTTTTTTTCTATTCTTCTGCAACTTTAGAGCTTTATTAAAAATACTAAAACTAAAGCAAAAATCATGCATGCCCACTGTTTGGAATATTTCCAATAGTAGACATTTTAGTTTATGATTATTTGGACATTTAAAATATTTAATAGCATTTAAATGCCCAAATGCAAGTACTATATGATTTAATTCAGAGCCCAAATATGTCATGGAAAAATGTGCAACACCTCTGGTTATGATTCTAGCATTTTCCAGAAATGATGAACATTTTTGAAAGCCATTTGGATTCACTAAAAATATTTTAGTTGAACCTAGTGAATTCCTTTGATGCTAGGGTTTAGGCAATCCCCATTTCAAGTTTCAAAAGAATTTAAACATGATGCAATAGACAAGTGCTAGCCTAGTGCAAGGTAAGGCTAGGGATGTGACAACTCACCCCCACTAAACAAAAATCTCGTCCCGAGATTCAAGACGTGAGGTAAGAGGACAAAGGGGACACAAACTAACACAATCTTCATGATTCAATTGCTCTTCTCGAAGATGTTGATTCATTGCTTCAAATTGATCTTGGCGTCTTTCCTTTCGAAAACTTCATCCAACATGACGACGATAGAAAGAAACTATACAGGAATCGATCTTCTCGAAGATCGAGCAACTCACGATCAATTCATGGAATGAGGCATAGAACACCTCTTGAGCTGAGATGTTCAAACACACTTCGGGAGGGACGGAAGAACAGATGACGGGGGTTCAATTTGGTAGGCAACAATTCCACGCTAGAGGAGATGGTGAATGGTTTCAAGATAGCGATGAAATAATTGCCATGATTCCATAACGGGGCACCTTAGAGAAGGTGACTCGTAGAATTATTCCCCTAAGTGGCAAAAAGAATTACTTTTGATACCTAGATCATTGAAACTCTTCATACCAGCCTAAGGGCAATTCAAAATTGATCGTTTGATGGAATATGAATGAATGTCATACCCAGTTTGGAACGGAAACTACAGTTATAGAACAACTCGGCAAATGGAAGGCACATTCCAGTTGATACCAAGGATATAACCTAGTGACTGAGCATGCTTTCAAGAATTTGAGCATTTCCAAATTCATCAAGGTTTTACCAACATCCGTGCCAAGGATCCTGGCAACACATCATACTACCGTGATGAACGGTGATGGAGGATGCAGGTGCAAAGGAGGACATCACTTTCTCAGATTTTTCCTTAGCAATGCCAAAGAAGCAAATCTGGATGATCGACCGAGAGACATTTAGCACTCCGCTTCTAATGTTCTCCTTGATGTACTAGGTACCACAGTCAATGCTTAAAACATCAACATGGCCATCAAGTAAAGGTCGGACTTCAAAAGCACAAAAATCCATAAGGAAGAACTTGTGGAATAAGTCATACTAAATCCTCATGGAGAAGATGGTCAAATTGCTTAATCAAGAAGCTACAATAATAGATCT
Organism: Triticum aestivum; assembly: GCF_018294505.1. Taxonomy (NCBI): domain Eukaryota; kingdom Viridiplantae; phylum Streptophyta; class Magnoliopsida; order Poales; family Poaceae; genus Triticum; species Triticum aestivum. Next base: position 412,916,285 of record NC_057813.1, on the reverse strand, counting down.
TCCGGCTAGGTGTGTGGGCCAACATCGTCCTTTTCTGGACCTACATCATAGATCTTGGAAAAGTTCCAACCATCGTATCTGCCTGAGATTCAGACCTGGTCGGGAACAGGACATTTCAGAGAACATGCCTGGAAAAGAGAGTTTCCAACACAAATCGACGAGATGACGTTGCGAGATTCTCGGGAAATGAACTACGATAGCAAGCTCCAAAACATGAGCTGGTTTTGCTACACACATGTGAACATGCTGTCCCAGACAAGCATGGCCACATAGTAGTCTTATAATAAAACACTACCGAGTTCAGGTGGGGAACCATCAACGAGGATATCGAAGTCCTTGTATACTTATCGATGAACTTCTTATCCTTGAACAAATCAATCAGTGGCTTGGTGTGCTAGGGATACATATAGAATGAAGGTTGCAAGTCTCCAAACCACATAATACTTCGCACATATGCGTGACTGACTTGGGATGATTCCAGAGGAGATAAAACAAGCCTTCTCAAATTCATGGCGGCAACTTGCATCAAGTACACATGAATTAGAGGGACTCACTTCTTTCGTCCAAACATATGCTTCATGAACGGGACATGAAGATAATGCTTATAAAGTTTCCAATACTAGCTGGATGTTCAAAATGAATCATGGAGAAGATAAAAATGTTGCTAATGGGACCAACAACAATTCATCCAGGTTTCCATATAAGTGGAATTCCATAATTATGTGAACAAGGTGATAGCATTGTTCAGACCCGAAAGATATAATGGTGTATGCTCGAGGTACAACCACGAGTAAGACAACATTATGAATATCATTGGTTCTAATCTGATTTGATGATAGCCCATACTCAAATCAAAGGTTTGGGTAAGACAATAGATCCAACAGTTGACCACGAGGATCAACTAATGAAGATATCATCTTTCTTCAACACACATGCACAAGGATAACCCTTTGGAATGAACTGAGTCGGACAAGCTTTTATCTTCCAACTCTCCAAGTTGTTGTTTAGCTTAACCAACTAGCTTAGGGGTATCCAACACAGACTCTTGGAGAAGGGGTGGTTACAAGGAACCAACTTGATCACGAGCTCAACATAACAGTCAGGTGATAACCTGGTGATACTTCCGAGAAGATATTCAGAAAATCATGAACCACCGATAAGTTACTAAGATCACAAACGATCTTGCTTTTCAGGGCAAGACGATATGATCACAAGAGCGAGGGATTGGCACAATCCTAACTCATTGATCGAGGGGTGCACTGGAAACAGGGACTAGGTAGCACGATTAATCCTAGAATGAGGATTCATAACCAACATGCTAAGAACGAAATTATTGTCCTTTAACTACCAAGGAACAAGGTTGCTAGGAGTATTGATTTCACACATCATAGTTCACCTATCGCCATTCCGGTTGCAACAACACGGAAGCCGAGAAATGAATAATGAGGGCGAGAAGTATCACTTTATCCAGAGTTCATAGGATGGTGTGCAAATCTCATGATACTCTTGCTATGAAAGAGGGTGATACTCTGAGGTAGAACAGAACAAAAGATGGATTGGCATTTTGATCTGCGGAATACAACTGCTTTGACCAAATCCTAGAAATGGACAAGGTACTGGAGTTTGTTTCTCCTAGTCATTCCGAAATAGAATGGTTTGACGGACCACAAGGGTAATAAGCATCGATGAACGAATGCATGCATACTCTTGACTATCAATTGATAGACGAAGGTCTGAAGACAAGTAAAGAGGGACAACTCAAAGGAACATATGATTTTTTGAGTTGTGGATGCATGGACTAGCATGTCGAACGAATTCAACATATTTCTTCCGAATAACCCATGCAGAAAGGTAGAACTGGCAGAGTCACAATATAGAATCGAGAACTCATCAGGAGCACTCTAATTGCGATCTTTCAATTAGCGAGGAACTTCTGCCATAAGCAGTTCATGGTATTTGGAAGAACGATATACCACGAACCTCGAGAACTATCGCAAGGTTACTAATAACCTAAAGGAACTAGCAAAAACTATCAACATGAAGTAAGTAGGGTGAATCTCGGGTTCAAGAACCCAGGAATAGAATACCTACTACTAAGTGGCATCACGGGATGCTTTCGAGAATAAAGGCCAGAATCATCACACTAGGAACACAAATCATGGTTAGCTTACTAGGTGGTACTCTAAGACACCTAGGATCATAATAATAGCTCCAACATATATGTCGAGGCAATATAGTACCTCAACTCACCGTTCAGTGTGGTTAATTTGGCCCAAAGGGACATCGAAAATGGGAGGAAAGGAGATTGCAAATGCTTCAGACTATTTAGAAACCTGGGATGACTCGGACAGCATAACGACTATAAATGCTCAAAAAGATTTGAGACATGCTACAAAAATGGTGGCATCGCCACTCAGAAGCACAACATCAAGGTTTCGAGATCAACAATTAACATACGGAAGTAGTAGGAACTTAGCTGAGGCTTGAAACCAACAATCCTATAAGTCTACGGATTAGTAACACGTGATCCTGATAGAAAGAAGAGAAGGCCTAGTTCTTAACCCCGTAGATAAGAAGAGGGTGACTCAAATCAGAGGGACATAAGGTAAAGGAATAAAAAGAGCCTTACGTTCCATCCCACAATCAATTCCCTTATATAACTAAGAATTTCTAGAATCAACTTCGACCAGTTTAGCTTGGTAATCCTATAGGCAGTCAAGCTCTGATACCAAAGCTGTCAGGACCCCGACTCAATCCCACATCGATCTAGCATGTAACACCTCATATCACTTTGCGGCCTCACGCACGGTATCCCCACGGGTGTCGCCTTACCTTTGCCCGGTACCGTTTGCGCCTTTTGGCACATGTATATGATAGTGTCGCTAGCATCCATATGATAACGAGCCCGGGCTGACATGGCTAGTCGTAAACCCAAAGTGGCACAAACTTACAGGGACAGGCATCCATGACCCAACATCGAATGTGTCGGTCATTAGGGAGTGAATCCAGGCTGTAGCACTGGGCTAGCAGGACTCCGGTGAACCGGGCTGTAGCGGGCTAACAGGACTCCGGTTTTCATCGCGTGACATTTCCCCGAAGGGACAGACACAGGAACGAAGAAGGACACATGCCGGCCAGCCTAAGTGTTCTGGAGCAGTAGCAAGCTACCATGGCTCAGTGGAAGCACTAGGAGACATTTCCCGGTAAGAGAGGCTACTAAGGATAAACAACTAGATAGTCAGATCCCACACATACCAAGCATTTCAATAACATACACACAATATGGTCGATATGTGCAAATACAACATGGCATCACAACATGACTCTACAACTCAAGTATTTTATTCAATAGGCTCCAAGGAGCGAGATATTACAAACAGGGGTCTCACGACCCAACATTCAGAGCAAACAAGTCAAGCACAAGCGGAAGCTTAACATGTCTGAGTACAGACATCTACAAAAGGAAAAGGCTGAGAAGCCTGACTATCTACTAGATCCTGCCGAGGGCACAAGATTGTAGCTGAGGTAACAAGCTAAACGTCGAAGTCCACGCGGAACTACTAGCAAGACTGAAGTCTCTCTGCAAAAACATAAAATAGGCAAACGTGAGTACAAATGTACCGAGCAAGACTTACATCAGAACTAACTCCATATGCATCATTATCAACATAGGGATGGTGGGGTTTAACTGCAGCAAGCCAGCTTTGACTCGGTGGCTATCCTGAACTACGACTGCAATTAACTCTTTTGAGGTGGCGCACACGAGTTTACATATTCACCATATCAGTACACCACCATGGATCCGCTCCCATCTCCCTACGAGAACACCATCCATAGCACTCACGCTTATCTTGCGTATTTTAGAGTATCCACTTTCACTTGTCTATGAACTGTACAGGCAACCCATAAGTCCTTTACCGCGGACACGGTTATTCGAATAGATCATATTAACCCTGCAGGGGTGTACTTCTTCACACACGCTCTTGCCACTTACCGCCATGTACACATCATGTATCTCCGCAACCTTTAAGCGGAAGCCTGGCGAGGGAGTCGGCCACGACCTGACTAACCACACAAGTCTCTAGTCTAGGTTTATCGCCTATTCGGGTTCCATCCGCAAGGAGATCCGACCGGGGTGTCGCTCATGGCCCCAAACGATGTGTGCAGGGTTCCCAAGTCCACCATCCGGGTGCCACTTGGTACACCGGGCCACTGTGCCTAGTCTGTCCCAAGACCACCTGTACTAGGTGCCACTTGGTAGACTACTAACACTACCTACAAACACCAGAAACTAGTTGCAACTCCTGGACAGAGATCATGTTGATTAATAAGTCGAGAAGGGTCGAGTTACCAGAACCCAATGTGTGGTAGTAGCTGTTCATGGATCACAAACACAGAACTCAGTACCTGAGGACGGTTTCAATGAGACAACCAACCATGTACTCCTACATGGCCTCTCACCGCTACCTTTACCGAATCATGTTCACACACTTAGCTCTCAATAGTAGGACATGTTCACACACCTCCAATTCATTCCCGATGAATCAGACCTGACTCAACTCTAAGCAGTAGCAGGCATGACAAACAAGCATGAATGAGTAGGCACATCAGGGCTCAAACAACTCCTACTCATGCTAGTGGGTTTCATCTATTTACTGTGGCAATGACAGGTCATGCAGAGGATAAGGGGTTCAACTACCGCAGCAAGTAACAGATGAATCGTTGTTGTCCTAATGCAGTAAAAGAGAGCAGGAGCGAGAGAGTGGGATTGTATCGGAATGAACAAGGGGGTTTGCTTGCCTGGCACTTCTGAAGATAGTATATCTCTTCATCGGTGTCATCGATCTCATCGTCAGAACCACGTCTATCGAGAGGGGACAAACATCGGCAAACAAGGAAGAACACAATCAATGCAATGCACAATATGATGCATGATCATGACATGGAAATATGCTGTGATTTGAGCTAATGCAACTAGCAACAGCTTAAATGAAGTTGGTTTGAATACAAGATTCAAATTCAAACTCCATATGTGATTATTCAAATGCCATTTACATGATTTGACCTAAACAATGAAAAAAGTTGTTCTAACATGCATGAAAATGGTACAGATGGATAGATTGGATTTTTCTGATCATTTTTCATATATAATTTATTTCATTTGGAGTTACGGTTGAATTTCTATGATTTTTAGAAGTTTGTGGTATTTTCTGGAATTTCCTGTATAAAAATAAATCCAGAAAATACTTATTGCGTCAGCATTGCGTCACTATGACGTTAGCTGTCAACGAGGCCGGTCCAGGTCAAACCTGGCCAGTGGGGTCTCCTAGTCAGTGACCCAGTGCTGGTTAGTGTCGCTGACAGGTGGGGCCGAGTCAACAGCCACGTCAGCAAGTCAGCATTGACGTGTGGGGCCGGTCAACAGGTGACGTGGCCAGGTCAAACTGACCTGTGGGGCCCGTGGGGTTAGTTTAGTCTAAACAGGAGCTAAGCAGGGTTAATTAGGCCGTGGGGCCCGGTAGTCAGTGGCTCTGGGAGGGTTAGCTGGCCGTGATTAGAGCTAATCATGCGGCCACGTCGGCTCGCCGGAGTTCAGCCGACGGCGACCTCGAACCACGGCGGAGCCCGCTCGGAACTCGCCAGAGGACACGGGTCGACGCGCCAGGGGCACCAGAAGGAAGCCCGTTCCCGTGCGCATCTGGGGAGACCAACGGGAGGGCGCAGGGTGCCCGGAGTTCGCCGGAAGCGAGCTCCTGGCGGCGGCCGGAGCTCGGGCAGGACTGACTACTCGCTATGGTGCATGGGAAGGTGAGCTAGCAGGTGCGTTCATCTCCTGGGAGCAGCACGAGCACGATGACGTGCTCAGGGGCAAGCTACAGCGTCTATAGCCACGATGCCGCCATGGCCGTCGGCGGCGAGCTTCGGGCACTTGTGGAACGACGGCTAGAGGACGGGAACGGAGGGGGCGAGCAAAGAGACGAGATGAGGAGCTCACAGGGAGGCGGCGCAGAAGGTCAGTGGGCTCAGGGGCGCGCCAAACGTCGCGAATCGACGACGGTGATCGGTGGCGCCCGAGGTGGAAGACGAGCTCGAAGGCGTCACCACGGTGCTCTTGGGTTCGGGATGTTCCGCGTGAAGGAGCTTTGCGTTGTCACAGAGCTTTTGGACATGGGGAAGGGGCGAGAGGACCACGGTGGTCACGGTGGCGGCGAACGGCAACGATGGTGGCATTCGGTGGTGAGAGGGAGAGAGAACAGAGGAGGGGGATGAGCTCGAGAGAGAGTGAGAGGGGGTCAGCGGGATCGTGACGACACGGGGAAAATCGTCCACGCGTCCAGGGGCTCGTCGGCAAGCAGGAGGTGGCGCGGACCGCGCCGGCGCGCACGGTGGCCACACGCCCTCCTGCCCACTGGCAGGAGGTTGAAGACGGTGGAGGGCCCGGTGGGCTGGCCAGCAGTGCCTGGCCAAGTGGGCTGCAGGTAAGCCAGGTAGGTGGCCGAGGTGAGTCCTTTCTCTCTCTCTCTCTCTTTTCTAATTATTTTTTTTTCTATTCTTCTGCAACTTTAGAGCTTTATTAAAAATACTAAAACTAACGCAAAAATCATGAAACTTCTCACGCCCACTGTTTGGAATATTTCCAACAGTAGACATTTTAGCTTATGATTATTTGGACATTTAAAATATTTAATAGCATTTAAATGCCCAAATGAAAATACTATATGATTTAATTCAGAGCCCAAATATGTCTTGGAAAAATGTGCAACACCTCTGGTTATGATTCTAGCATTTTCCAGAAATGATGAACATTTTTGAAAGCCATTTGGATTCACTGAAAATATTTTAGTTGAACCTAGTGAATTCCTTTGATGCTAGGGTTTAGGCAATCCCCATTTCAAGTTTCAAAAGAATTTAAACATGATGCAATAGACAAGTGCTAGCCTAGTGCAAGGTAAGGCTAGGGATGTGACATACTCCCACCATTCCTAAATATTTGTCTTTTTAGAGATTTCAACAAGTGACTACATATGGAACAAAATGAGTGAATCTACACTCAAAAATATGTCTATATACATCCATATGTGGTAGTCCATTTGAAATCTCTAAAAAGACAAATATTTAGGAACGGAGGGAGTATATGGGAATTATGCAATGCCATCTTCTTTAGCCAGGCATCATATACGTGAATCATGCAATGCCATCCTGTTTAGCCAGTCATCATATATGCGAATTGTATCGTGCCATATTTTTTCCGTAATGTGATCCATTTGTCAGCAATGTTTATACGTTCATCTACTCTTCCTGTGCATCAGCCATTTGAGTCGTTCATGGGAAAAATCTGGAGTGAAAACAAGGTCTTCTGAGCAGTCAGTGCTACCTGTCAATGCAGATTTCTTGCTGGTTACAGATAGCTCCTCAGAGGAGGATTCAGAGAGAGATGACCAGTCGTATTTCCCCCCCCCCCCGAGGTGCATGCTCTAACTTGGCTCGGTTATATTGCTCATATCATGCATATGGTGTCTTGCATTGTCATGCCATCTTCTTAGATTAGACATGCTTTGTGTGAATGCCTCCTGTTTGCTTTCTATATCAGATATGTGAATTATGCAATGCCATGTTTTCCAGCCAGTTATCATATATGTGAATTATGCACCGCCATGGAGCCAGGCATCATATATGTGAATTATCTCATGCCATCTTTTTTTTCATTACGTATTCCATTTGTCGACAATCTGTGTATACTGAACTACTCTTCATGTGTATCAGCCATTTGAGCCGGTTATGGAAAAATCTGGAGTGAAAACAAGGTCTTCAGAGCAGGCAATGGTACCTCTTGAAGCATATATCTCGATGGTTACAGGGGGCTCCTCAGAGGAGGATTCAGAGACAGATGACCAGTCCTATATCCCACCTGAGGTGTATGCTCTAAGTTGCAATGTTTATATTTCTCATATGATGCATATGGTGTCTTGCATTGCTTAGTTTAGACATCATATGCACAATATTGAATTCTATCTGCTTAGTTTAGAGATCATACATGCGAGTGCCAGCTGCTTAGTATATGAATCAATTATGTCAATTATATCATGCCATCCTGTATACTTAGACAACATGTATGTGAATTATTTCATCCCAACCTATTTTAGAAAGACATCATATAGTTTTGTCATGTCATCCTGGTTACGTACTCATCATATGTTGAATTATGCCATTATATCCTGTTAAGTTATCCATCATATATCTGAAACTGTGTCATGCTATCCTGTTTAGTTAGGCATCATATATGTGAAATTGTGTCATGCTGTCCTGTTTGGTTAGACAACATATATGTGAATTACCACATCTGTCTATCATACAATGTCTGTACGTTCAATTTCTTTTCTTGTTTATCAGCCATTTGAATTGGAGGGGGTGATGATAGTATCTAAGGGAGCAAAAATCCGTTCTTCACAAAAGACAGTGCTACCCGTTGACATAGATAGAACCATGGTTGTACTGGCCCACAAACTAGCCCCACCACACATAATCGAGACTCTTCCAGGTTGCACACTTACACCGTTGGGCAGTGTCACGCCCAAGATGCGACCCTATCCTAAAGGAACTCGAGGCTCCCACCAAGGATAGAAGCGCATCTTAAAGACGCTTTTGCAAGGTGGATATCGTTACATCAACATTACATAATAGATGGGGATACATACATAAGGCATACAATGCCACAAAAATACAACATCATCTTACAAAAGAGCACCATCCGACTACGGATGAAACACAAACAGAAACTCAAACGACATCCACCCTGCTAGCCCAGGCTGCCGACCTGGAACCTATCCCCTAATCGAAGAAGAAGCAGAAGAAGAACTCCAAAACAAGCAAGCATCACTCTCGCGTCATGATCATCGCAAAACCTGTACCTGCAACTGTTGTTGTAGTAATCTGTGAGCCACGAGGACTCAGCAATCCCATTACCATGGGTATCAAGACTAGCAAAGCTTAATGGGAAAGGAAGGGGTAAAGTGGTGAGGTTGCAGCAGCGGCTAAGCATATATGGTGGCTAACATATGCAAATGAGAGCGAGGAGAGAAACAAAGGAACGGTCGTCATCTAGCAGAAACCGTGTACACTTCCCGGACTCCGCCGAGAAGAGACCATCACGGCTACACACGCGGATGATGCGTTTTAATTTGGATCAAGTGTTAAGTTATCTACAACCGGACATTAACAAATTCCCATCTGCCACATAACCGAGGGCACGGCTCTCGAAAGTTTATACCCTATAGGGGTGTCCCAACTTAGCCCATGATAAGCTCTCGCAATCAACGAAGGATATTCCTTCTCCCAGGAAGACCCGATCAGTCTCGGAATCCCGGTTTACAAGACATTTCGACAATGGTAAAACAAGACCAACAAGACCGCCCGATGCGCTGACATCCTGATAGGAGCTGCACATATCTCGTTCTCAGGGCAACACTGGATAAGCTAAGCGTACAGGTACGGATGTAACCCAAGTTGCCAAGGGATGGTCCCGCACGGTGCTCTAGTTTGGACCAACACTTAGACAAGCATTGGACCAGGGGGGCTATAATAAAGATGACCCTCGAGAGAGCGACTCCCAAGGGAAAAGTAGGTGGTGGTGAGGCAAATGGTAAAACCCAGGTTGGGCCTTGCTGGAGGACTTTTATTCAAAGCAAACTGTCAAGGGGGTCCCATAAATCACCCGACCGCGTAAGGAACGCAAAATCCGGGAACATAACACCGGTATGACGGAAACTAGGGCGGGAAGAGTGGAACAAATCACCAGGCATAAGGCCGAGCCTTCCACCCTTTACCAAATATATAGATGCATTAATAATATAAGAGATATCGTGATATCCCAACATAACCCTGTCCACCATGGAGCAATCTTCAACTTCACCTGCAACTAGCAACGCTATAAGAGAGGCTGAGCAAAGTGGTAATATAGCCAAACAACGGTTTGCTAGGAAGGGTGTCAAAGGTTAGAGGTTCATGGCAATTTGGGAGGCTTGAAGAGCAATTGATAGGTAGCGCAGCAAAGCGATAGAACGAAGCAACTAGCATAGCAATGATAGTAGTGAGATCCAGGGTAGCGGTCATCTTGCCTGAAATCCCGCTAGGAAGAAGAACGAGTCCATGAAGAAGACGAACGGGAGTAGTCGAACGAATCCTCACAACTCCGGAACGAAACCGAAGCTAACGAGAGAAGCGAACCGGAAAGAAGCAAACAACATGGTAAACACACAAGCAGAATCATGGCATGATGCACAATCAAGTATGATGCATGTCCGGTTTGAAAGCATGACAAAGCATGGCAAAGTGCACAAACAATACTACAAATTAAGTGGAGCTCAATATGCAACGAGTTGCATATTGACGAAACACCACATTCAAGGTATTTAGTTCGCTCTTGTTTATGTACCTAACAATATTAAATGTTATTAAACATGGAAAGGGGTGAAGCATAAGAAAACTACCTATCTAGGCAAGTTTAAATGAGGCCGGAACAACAAACAATAATTCCGAAAAATCCCCATATGCATATTTTGAATTAGCTACTGTTCTGCCCTAAAACATATTCTAAAGTTGTTAAACAGGAAAATAAAGTGGACCATGTTAATCTAGTCATTTTTCCACCCCATTTACATATAAGTTTATTTAAACCTGAGCTACGTTTATTTAGTTATGAAATAAAACATTTTAGCATGGCATTATGCAAAACAAATGCAAACAGCAGTTTAAACATTTCAAACATGGATGAAAGTGGCTGATTATGAAACTAGATGAAAAACTAAACATTTTTACATGTTTAAATCATTTTAATCCGATGCACGGTTTGTGAGATATTAAATGCATGAACATGAGGGTTTTTCTACAAATCTGTCATCTCTGAAAAAATTAGACAAATTCGCACATGGAAAAAAACAACACTAGGCAGAAACTGCTGGGCGCTGGTGCGCTCAGCATGGGCCAAGCCCAGTCGGTGGAGATGATGTCGGCAGGCAGAGCCCACTGGGCCTTGGAGAGGCTCGTAGCCCACACGAGCAGGAATAGAGGAGGCGGACGCCTGACAAGCGTGCTCCTGTTCGTTGCAGAGGAAGCAGAGGCCGGCGATGGCGGCTTCAGGCGAGGAAGGGGACGACAACTTGGCGCGGGACTTGGGGCGCCAGAGGTGGGGACGGGGCGGATCCGGCTTACCGGCACCGGATCTGGGCAACGACGGCTGGGCAGAGCTCAGGGGCGGCGTCGGTTCCCTGTGGAAGAAAGACAGAGAGGGAGCGCATTCAGAGAAAAAGAGAGAGCAGGGAAGGAGAAGGAAGCAAGGGCTTGGCCTGGGTGCTGGTCTTGGGCGCCGGCGGCGGGGTCGTGGCGGAGCGGTTCCCGGCGTTTGTGGCTGAACTTTGCGGCACCCATCCATGGCAACTCGAGGTCGTCGGTCGTGGATGGGTTTCTGGGAGATAGAGAGCTCCATATGAGAGAGAGAAGAACAAGAAAGGAGGAAGGGAAGGAGATGGCGCGAAGGGGTTTCACCTGGGTAGCAGAGGGCATCGGCAGGAGGAGCTCCGCTCCGGCGAGGTGGAACTCCGGCGAGGTGAGCTGCAGGAGGAGAGCACGGGAGGGGCTCCAGGAGAAGGTAGGGCGCGAAGGTCGACCCGGAGGGGCGGCGTGCTTGTTGCTGGCCTTCGGGAGGAGCTCGGGAGGGAGGCGCAGGCAGTAGGGATGGAGCCGAGGAGGAGGTGGCCATGGATCGAGAGGAGGAGGTGGTTGACCCGGTGGATTTTTGGATCGGGATGGATCCCAAGGAAGATGGAGGCTGGTCGGGGAAGGATCCCGAGGGAGTGGGCGGCGGCGCAAGGAGGGGAATGGATGGGACAAGCCCCTAGGATCTAGGGTTATACTGATATTTATATCAGATGAATTTAGTTTAGGGAATATCACGACCCTACGATCGTAATCGGACGGCTGAGAAAAAATAGGTTAGGAAGTCCAATTAAGAAAACGGGGATGTTTTATAGATGTTAGGGGATGAACTAAATCCAACGGTGATGACTGAGCAGGTCAGGTTCGGGGAAGTCTCGGACGCGCGCGAAGGGGTTGGAGAGAGGTCAACGAGGACAAGGGCCTGACAAAATGATAATGGAGGCAAAGAGAGAACGGGCAACTGCAAACGGCTACGAGTTTTATGAAAACATGCAGATGCAAAGTGCATGATGCTATGAGATGAGATGCAAGACATGAACAAAATGCAAAACAAACGACAAAAACCCAACCACGAAGGAAAATAACATACTGCATCTCCGGAAAAGGCAAGAGTTTGAGTTAGGAATATGGAACGTTGTATCCGGGGCGTTACAACACTCCACCACTACGAGAGGATCTCGTCCCGAGATCTAGGATGGCACCGGAGAGAAACGGAAGAGGTAGAGAAGAGGTAAAACTAAGTTGCTTCTTCGACCAATGAGTGAAACCAAAGAACCTTGAGAAGTTGAGCAATTTAAAAGAAAGAGTACAACAGAGATGAATGAGATTGCAAACAATCCGTTAGAAAAGAGGAACAAGGAGTATTACGAGGACTTGAAGGCTGAAAGACATGGAAATAAGAGCTTCACGAACGAAAAGAATATGACCACCTCGGTATAATGAGATAGCCAAGGAACAAGAATTACAGAATTTGGACAGCACTCCGGTAGAAAATAGATGAAAACTTGATGAGATGAAAAGATATTGAAGAGATGATACAACACTCCGGTTAAATGGATAAGCCATAAAAGAAGACGATCCTCACCAAACGAGGTGATGGGTGAAGAGCACAACATCACAATGCCTCCGTAACGAAAGAATAGAAGTAGATCATTTGAATAACATAATGTAGGAGAAAATGCCAACTTCTGCCACAAATGAGCTTGGAAAACACCCTTCCAAGAAGGTTATAACGGAGTTGTTGCAAAACCAACAACAAAAAGAATAAGCTTGTAGTGGGCTTATGGAAAACATCTCAAGACTATGAGGTGACAACCGGCCACTAATGGGAACCATTGATTTGATTGAGAGCATCAAAAAGATGAAAACTTCTTCCACCAAGAGGATAAAGAGGAAGCTTGGGTCATGCATAATCACCACAAATAGCAACAACCCTTAAGGAAAGGCTTTAGGTGAAATCTGACACAAGATAACGCCCCAGATGCGACCCTATCCTAAAGGAACTCGAAGGTCCCACCAAGGATAGAAGCGCATCTGGGGCGTGACAGGCAGAGAACCAGCTACAACCCATCTAACCGCAACCCCAGTGGAGAGTGACCCACTTATAGTTGACAAAGCACCATGTCCACCACAGAGTACCCCAACACGAGCAGTTTGTAAAGCTACTGCAGTGCCCAAAGCACGAAGACCACCATAGCTAACCCAAACTTCACGTTTAAAGCAGAAGAGCAACTATTCTCAGGTCAGATTCCGTAGCTATGGTCCATACTCCTTTGCTGTTGCATCACTGTATTTACTCATACCAACTACTTTCGAACTTGAAGGATCCAATTGAAACTCCAATGGCGCAACAGGTATGTTTTAAACCTATTTCTTTAACTGGATTGCTGTTCTAACTTCTTGCTCTATGTTGATTTCAGTTTAAGTTGTATAAACAATTATGTTCTCATGTGATGCACATTACAAGTGCTGCCAATGCTGTGTAGTTTCTCACACTTATATTCTGTCTATGCTACTGTGTCTTAAAAATATATGAGTTGAACTGTGTCTCTATCTGGATTAGGGAACATAAACTAGAATGATATGGACAATACAATGACCATAGTACATAGATATATGTTTGTTTCATGCTGTTATCCTGTCCACCTTACTACTGAACCGGTTTACCAAAATGAGTTTGGTATACTACAAGCTAAACATGTGATGTGTCTGCTTGTTTCTCTTGTAGTATGCAAACAGAATATTGGAGAAGAGCACCCCACTATGCAATGGTAGAGAAAGTAATGCAGATAAGGTTCAAGATAGTGAGACAACCCTGTTGGTCTCCAAGAAAGGTGATAAAAACAATCTTGTAGACAGTGAGAAAACCCCACAGTCCTGCGTTGATGTACTGTTCGAGTTACTAGCCAGTACCGCTGGCACAAGCTCTTCGAACTTGCTGCCCGAATCACTTCGGCTTCTTCAGCCTCAGCTACAAGCTGAAAGGCATCAGTCATCTGTGTTGCGGCAAGAAGCCGAAGGACTGAGGAAGTCCCTGCAAAATTCAGATGCGTACTTTCTTGTGCAATAGCAAGCGCTAGAGGATTTAAGCGCCAAACAAGAGAAAGTTAATAAGCTTGCTAAGCATCTTGCCAGCATTATGGGTACCCAAGATATTGTTTCTTGAACTCTTCTGAAGTGGTTTTAGTTCTGGACTAGTTTTGCTGCGGCGTTTATATGCTGATGTGTTCCCTATATTTGCACTGGTGGTGAACTTTGATGCCCAGTGGATGTAATATGTGTAATAGTCGTGATAGCCTAGCATAAGTTGCTTGCTTATTTATTTCCTTGTTGTCTTGTTTATTTGTTTGCTTGTAGTCAGTGCAGTTCTTTTTCCACGGTTTGCTAGTGGCTGCAATAACCTATTTTTTAAAACTAGGCCACAATAACCACGGGCTAATATTTACTGTAGTGACACTGGGCCTCCTACGGGCCATAGAAATAGTGGGCCTTCTACGGGCCGTAGAAACAGTAGGCCTTCTACGGGCCGTAGAAACATTGGGCCTTCTACGGGCCCTATCATCAATGGGCCTTATACGGGCCGTATGATCGATTGGCCAAACATGGGCCAATAACAGGCCGCATTATAGCTGTAAACGGGCTAGAGTTGGAATCGTCCACTCATGGGCCGACCATAACGGGCCATCGTTAATAGGCTGTATTTGATGATGCTATGAAAATGACCCAATGTATTAACGGACCACAAACGGGCCGACAGTAACCACGGGCTGAATTTGGCCCACAAGCAGAAAATTACAGTAACAGGCCGTAAGTAAACGAATGCTCAAAATGAGCCCAAGAATAAATGGGCTCTGAGAAGGCCAAAAGATAACATGGGCTGGAAATGGCCCAACTGAATAACGGGCCATTCATGGGTATAAAGTGATACACTTTTCATTACGGGCCAGTTTCACCACGGGCCGTTAGTCGGTCTAAAGTGATACACTGTTCATTGCGGGCCAGTTTCACCACGGGCCGTTAATAGGCCAAGAGTTACATAGGGCCTCATATGGGCCGAAAGACGTCATGGGCCATACATAGGCCAGAAGTGAAAACGGGATGGAATCATATTGGATGGCCCAGATGAAGCTACTGGGCCTAATTCGAGTAGGGCGTAACCGGCCTTGGGTTAGCGGGCTGTAAATGGGCTATATGCGAACAGGCCGTTAACAGGCTTTCCATGGGCCAGCCCGTCACGTTTTGACCAAGTCAAACGGGCCGGCCTTTTCACAGGAATGGGCCTCTGTTGGGCCGGGCCACGTGTCGACGTATCATAGGCGCCTTATGTCCAATGAGTGGATGACATCTGTCCCAACAATGAGCCGACACGTGTTTCCTCCAGCCAATGACGATTTTACATGTGGAAAGTCCCCATTGGTCGGGGCTGTTAACGGGTTATCGGATCCAAAACCCGACCCGATAGCTTAACGGCGCTCCGTTACAGTGGATGCCACGTGTCGGCCACCTTTGATGAAAGCACTTCTGTGACGCGCGATTTATCGTCAAGGAAGTGGACACTTCCGTGATGATAATTTTGGTAATGTCATGGAACACTTCTACGACAGCACAGGTATGACTATCTTGATTCTGTCATAAATTTGTCATGGATGTACATGCATGACAAAAACGCGACCAACTGTGACAAACACGTATCATCACGGAAGTGTATTTTTTTGTAGTGGTTCTCTTTCTCTACCGTGCTTCCTAGCAACAAAATCTCTCTTGTCATAACGTTGATTCTTTGATTGTGGGTTATCAAGATCAACAGCAGGTTCAATTTCTACTTCATTATTTTTGCTAGGTTGAGCATCAACATGAACATTGTCATTAACATTATCACTAGGTTCATGTTCATCACCTGGTTGTGTTTCAGCATCAGAAACAAAGATATCATTGGGATTCTCAGGTGTGTCTACGACAGGTTCACTAGAAGCATGCAAAGTCCTATCGTTTTTCTTTTTCTTCTTTTTAGTAGAACTAGGTGCCTCTAAATTGTTTCTATGAGAATCTTGCTCGATTCTCTTAGGGTGGCCTTCAGGATACAGAGGTTCTAGAGACATTCTACTAGTTCTAGTAGCCACTCTAACAGCAAAGTCATTTTTATTATTTAATTCATCAAGCAAATCATTTTGAGCTTTAAGTACTTGCTCAGCTTGAGTAGCAACCATAGAAGCATATTTGCTAATGAGTTTAAGTTCACCTTTAACTCTAGCCATATAATCGCTCACGTGTCCTATCTCGAAAGCATTATTCTTTAATTCTCTACCAACATAAGCATTAAAACTTTCTTGTCTAGCCATAAAGTCATCAAATTCATCTAATCATGGGCTATGAAATTTAGTAGATGAGATTTCAGCTTTATCATATCTATAGAGAGAATTTACCTTTATTACCTGTGTCGGGTTATCAAGACAATGTGGTTCTTCGGCAGGCGGTATATTAAGACCATGTATTTCTTCAATAGGAGGTAAATTCTTAACATCTTCAACTTTTATACCTTTTTCTTTCATTGATTTCTTTGCCTCTTGCATATCTTCAGGACTGAGAAATAAAACACCTCTCTTCTTCGGAGTGGGTTTAGGAATAGGCTTAGGAGTTGGCTCAATTGGTTCAGGAATTGCCTCAGGAATTTTCTCGGGAAGAGTCCAATTATTTTCATTAGTCAACATATTATTCAATAATAGTTCAGCTTCGTCGCCTGCTCTTTCCCTGAAAACACAACCATCACAACTATCCAAGTAGTCCTTGGAAGAATCGGTTAGTCCATTATTAAAGATATCAAGTACTTCATTTTTCTTGAGAGGATGATCAGGCAAAGCATTAAGTAATGGAGAAGCCTCCCCTAAGCTTGTGGGAGACTCTCTTCTTTGATTTGCACAAAATTATATATTTTCCGCAAGGCAGCTTGTTTCTTATGAGCAGGGAAATATTTAGCAGAAAAGTAATAAATCATATCCCAGGGACTACGCACACAACCAGGAGCAAGAGAATTAAACCAAGTCTTAGCATCACCCTTTAATGAGAACGGAAATATCTTAAGGATATAATAATAGCGAGACTTCTCATCATTAGTAAACAGGGTGGCTATATCATTTAACTTGGTAAGATGTGCCACAACATTTTCAGATTCAAGGCCATAGAAAGGATCAGATTCAACCAAAGTTATTATTTCAGGATCAACAGAGAATTCATAATCCTTATTAGTAACACAGATAGGTGAAGTAGCAAAAGCAGGGTCAGCTTTCATTCTAGCATTAAGAGATTGCTGCTTCCATTTAGCTAATAACTTTTTAAGATCATATCTATCTTTATAAGAAAAGATAACTCTAGCAGCTTCCTCTTCCATAACATAACCCTCAGGAACAATAGGTAATTCATAAGCAGGGGGAGAACTTTCACCATCACTATCATCAATAATAGCATCTTCAATGATTTCATTCTCTCTAGCCCTAGCAAGTTGTTCATCAAGAAATTCACCTAATGGCAAAGTAGTATCACGCACAGAAGTAGTTTCATCATAAGTATCATGCATAGCAGAAGTGACATCATCAATAACATGTGACATAGCAGAATTCATAGCAGTAGCAGGTTTAGGTGTCGCAAGCTTACTAATAACAGAAGGAGAATCTAGTGCAGAGCTAGATGGCAGTTCCTTACCTCCCCTCGTAGTTGAGGGCAAAATCTTGGTTCTTTCGTCTTTCAAGTTCCTCATAGTGATCAACAGATATAAATCCCAAGTGACTCAGAGAATAGAGCTATGCTCCCCGGCAATGGCACCAGAAATTAGTCTTGATAACCCACAAGTGTAGGGGATCGCAACAGCTTTCGAGGGTAAAGTATTCAACCCAAATTTATTGATTCGACACAAGGGGAGCCAAAGAATATTATTGAGTATTAGCAGTTGAGTTGTCAATTCAACCACACCTGGATAACTTAGTATCTGCAGCAAAGTATTTAGTAGCAAAGTAGTATGATAATAAAGGTAACAGTGGCAAAAGTAAAGATAATAGTTTTGTAGTGATTGTAACAGTAGCAACGGAAAAGCAAATAAGCGAAACACAAGATGTGAAAAGCTCGTAGGCATTGGATCAGTGATGGATAATTATGTCGGATGTGTTTCCTCATGTAATAGCTATAACATAGGGTGACACAGAACTAGCTCCAATTCATCAATATAATGTAGGCATGTATTCCGAATATAGTCATACATGCTTATGGAAAAGAACTTGCATGACATCTTTTGTCCTACCCACCCGTGGCAGCGGGGTCCTAGCAGAAACTAAGGGATATTAAGGCCTCCTCTTAATAGAGAACCGGAACAAAGCATTATCACATAGTGAATACATGAACTCCTCAAACTACGGTCATCACTGAGAACTATCCCAATTATTGTCATTTCGGGGTTGTCGGATCATCACACATAATAGGTGACTATAGACTTGCAAGATAGGATCAAGAACACACATATATTCATGAAAACATAATAGGTTCAGATCTGAAATCATGTCACTCGGGCCCAAGTGACAAGCATTAAGCATAGCAAAGTCATAGCAACATCAATCTCAGAACACAGTGGATACTAGGGATCAAACCCTAACAAAACTAACTTGATTACATGGTAAATCTCATCCAACCCATCACCATCCAGCAAGCCTACAATGGAATTACTCACGCACGGCGGTGAGCATCATGAAATTGGTGATGGAGGATGGTTGATGATGACGCCGGCGACGAATCCCCCTCTCCGGAGCCACGAACGGACTCCAGATCAGCCCTCCCGAGAGAGATTAGGGCTTGGCGGCGGCTCCGTATCGTAAAACGCGGTGAAACTTTCTCTGATTTTTTTCTCCACGAAACAGAATATATGGAGTTGGAGTTGAGGTCGGTGGAGCCTCAGGGGGCCCACGAGACAGGACGGCGCGCCTGGGGGGTGGACGCGCCCCCACCCTCATGGACAGGGTGTGGCCCCCTGGTCTTGATTCTTTCGCCAGTATTTTTTATATTTTCCAAAACGTGCCTCCATGGATTTTCAGGTCATTCCGAGAACTTTTGTTTTCTACACATAAAACAACATCATGGCAGTTCTGCTGAAAACAGCGTCAGTCCGGTGTAGTTTCATTCAAATCATGCAAGTTAGAGTCCAAAACATGGGCAAAAGTGTTTGGAAAAGTAGATACGTTGGAGACGTATCAAGATCGCGTAATACCCTAGTCCTGCTTTAGTATGTATATGAATGTTCTTGAGCTAGCTATCGAGCGTGACTTGCTCAAAGAGCCGAATCCCCCTCCAGTACGCCCCAGGCATCCTTTTATAGTCGAAGGAGGAGCTACAGTGGCACACAGGAGGTGGAAAGGGTACAGCGTATAAGCTTATCGCTTGTCATTACGGGACAAGACGCATTAAATGCGCCCTTAAGGTGTCCCCCTTGCTTTATTGCCGCCTCACCCTGCTTCGACATGCGCCCAGGCCAGCGAGGCGGTCAGCACCATGTAGGCTGGCAGGCTGCTGAGGTGGTGCGGTGGCGGCGTCTTCATAAAGATCTGCATGCCACCACGCAGGTGCTTGCTTAGTTGGCCTTGGGACCGCATATTGCCACGCAGGTGCTCGCCTAGCTGGCTAGGCTGGCAGCTGCATGGGAACGGCGGTGGGGTCTTGGCACGCACGGGCCTGGCCGCGGATGTCCTCGGCAAGGGTCTTGCTGGGGGCCCCGGCAAGGGTCTTGCTGGGCGGCCTGGCAAGGGTCTTGCCGTCGCACCGCGGTCGTCCCCGGCAAGGATGTTGTCAGAGGTCTCGCCTTCTGGTCCCCATCTGATCTTGGGTTGTTTAATGATCTTCACAAAGATCTGCATGCTACCATGGATGTGCCTCCCGAGCCTTGGTTCCAATGTCGTTGATGATGTTGGAAACCTCGGGCTCAAGGGTGGCACGCTCCACTGGTGTTGGGCAAGTTGCCCCGGCAAGGCCCTTGCCGGGCCCGTGGAGGCCGCCCTGGCAAGGGTCTTGCCGGGGGAGCCCAGCTCTCCCTCTTGCTCTTCGCGTCTCTGTCTTGGCGTTGCTTTGATCATCTCGTGGCTTCGGCTTGCTTCCCTTGCCCTGCTAAGTGTTGTCGTAGGCGCGGCTCTGACTACTCGTGCACAGGTAAAGGGGTGCAAAGTAGAGCCCCTACTTCTGTACACATACAGGAGCCCCCGGGCCTGGGCCACACATAAGCGCGACGTGTTGTCCGGCCACGCCCAGAACAATGCGCGGGCAGGCAGGGACGATTTTGTCGTGGTAACTTTCCGTCCAGTGTGCTTCCCCGCGACCCGCGTTGAATGCGTGTCATGGGGGTCGTGCGTGGGGTGACCGCAGCGTGCTTGCATCATCCTGAGGTGAATAGTGAACAGGCGGCTTGCGTGTCCCTTTAAGACCGTAGGGTTACTGCTCATTTACTTCCTCCACCTTGGAACCTTCGTTCCATGTTTCCCACTACGCCCGCCACTTGCGCCATGTACGCCGCATGCACGGCGCGGGGCAGGTGACAGGCACATGGGATATGGGAAGGCGCGCGTGCGTGGGTTGATACCCACTCGCCTTTGATTGGGCGAGAAGGGCGGTTGACGGCCTCGCCTGCTGCCACCTTAATGAGCTAGATTGGCTGAGAGAGGCAGCCGAGCCCTGACCCCGCCCCTTTATAAGGAGGGGAGTGGGAGGGATGGCACCCCTCAATCTTTCGCCATCCGCCTCCTCCCATCTTTGCTTCTTCCTCCCTTCTGCTATGGCGAGGGGACATGTTGATGCTTCAATGGTGGTGGCGAGGGTCTCCGCTCGACAACGCGCCCCTCCTCCCCAAGAGCTCGTGGCGGTGGAGCCGGCCACGAGGGGAAGGGGGAGGGGGCGAGCCCGAGGTCGCCATGGCGCTCGGGGAAGAGGAGGATGGGGCGGCGCATTGGCTTCACCTCCGCCGGCGGTCCCTCCCCCAATGAAGGGCCATGTCGGGGACCAGCCTCGCGAATTCTTCATCAGGCTGTGCCGGCCGGTGCATCGTTGTCTTCGTCTCCCTACTCCATTTGCTCGGGAGATGGAGCTCGACCCGTCGCAGTCTCTGAGAATGCATATGAGGGGCTGCGGGAACAGTGACACATGGGCTAACGTTGATTTCCTAGCCCCTCATGTCATGTATCTCCATTGCGTATGGAAGACCTTCGCCCGCATCCACATCCTGATGGTGGGGCTCGTTCTCTATTTCAAACTGATAGAGAACAGCCTGCTCTCCGTCAAGGTATTCGGAGACTTTGGGACTCGCCCAAAGTGCTGCGTGGAGAGCTCCTCTGATGATGAAGACTCTTCCTCGAGCGAGAGTGACGAGGAGGACAGCGCCAGTGACGACGAGGGTAGCAGGCGGGAGGATGACGGGTCCGACTAGGTGTCAGACCCGCCATCCCCGGGCGGTGCCGACAGCAGCAACATCTGCACCGGGCCCCTTCTCCCGGTGGGCCGGCTCCTTGAACTTCTTGGGGTCGCCTCCTCGGGCGGCTTGCATGGGAAGCCGAAGAAGGCGAAGAAGGCGGGTGGTGGGCCGTCAAGTCGGAGTACGATGGCGCCGACGCCTTCATAGCATATTAACGGACCGCTGCCTCATCTTCCAGCTCTTCTCCCAGCACCATCATCACCAGCCCTCCCCTAGGCGGCCGCCGACATGTTCTCTTGGCGCCTTCTGCTACTCGTACCTCGCCTAGGCGCTCCTTCTGCCCTCTAGCTTTCTTGTTCCGTTTCCTGAGGAGAGGGACAAGAAATGGATTACGGGCACCTTATCTCTTTTTAGTTTGTAACCCTACGGGCCTTAGTTTAATTTAAAACTTGTAATCCCCTTGCTCATGTTTACATTCCATATGAACTGTACCTGTATGGGGTGTATTAATGAAAAAGGGTGCTTGTCGGGTTCTTTGTGTGTGAGCGAAGCCCATACCAAGGAACGGATCCTTGTTATTTTCAGTATAGACATTGTCGCCCGGCAACAGGCCTTGCCACTCCCTTACTTTATTCGACCACACTCACGCTCTCGGCGGAGTAGGGGGAAAAGCAGAGTTAGGCCCTACGCTTGCTTTCCTGCCGCCGCGGCTACAACCAAATTCCGAACCAAGAAAAAGCTCTCGGGCAGCAGGAAAAAGGAGCACGACAGCCTTGGAATAAGACAAAGTTTCATACGTCCATATTCTATACAGAAATGCATAACAGGGGATAGGAGACTTATCTGAATCTGCAGCCCCCCGCAACCTTGGCTTGCCGTGGGTGGGCCCTGGTGTCTTCAGCCCCCGGCAACCTTGGCTTGTCGGGGCCGGAGCGCCGGCTCGTTCTTAATCTTCCATATAGCTCAGCAGAAATGCCTATGTGCCCTGCGAACCAAAAAGGACGGAAAGGAATAGAGAGACGCAGACTCGACCTCTATGCTAGGGGTTAGCCGTCGCTAAGCACTATCAACCCTAACCGAGGGAGAGACTCAATCTAGCATGCATGCTATGACTTAGGGCACCAGCGCTTCGTTTATTTATGCTTAGGGTCTGCGCCTGGCTTTATATAGAGGGTTACATGCCTTGCCATCAAGGCTTGTACAAAAGGTGGCTTGCCGGGGGGCCCAGCAACCGCGCCTTATGGTTAAAACTTGCGAAGATGCTCGATTTTCCAGGATTTGCTCACTGGAATGGCATCTTTGGTCTCAAGGAGGATTGCGCCGGGCCCGGTGACTCGTATTACCCGACAAGGGCCTTCCCACTTCGCCGTCAACTGATACGTCTCCAACGTATCTATAATTTTTGATTGCTCCATGCTACTTTTATCTACTATTTTATGCAATATTGGGCTTTATTATCCACTTCTATATTATTTTTGGGACTAACCTATTAACCGGAGGCCCAGCCCAGATTTGCTGTTTTATGCCTATTTTAGTGTTTCGAGGAAAAGGAATATCAGACGGAGTCAAAACGGAACGAAATCAACTGGAGAAGTTATTTTTGGAAGGAAACCCACCTGATGGACTTGGACCCCATGTCAGAAGATACAGGATGTGCTCACAAGGGTGGGGGGCGCGCCCTCCCCCCCTGGGCGCACCCCCCTGCCTCGTGGGGCCCCCGTAGCTCCACCGACGTTCTCCCTGCACCCATATATACCTACGTACCCTAAAACTTCCAGAACAGAAGATAGATCGGGAGTTCCGCCGCCGCAAGCCTCTGTAGCCACCAAAAACCAATCGGGACCCTGTTCCGGCACCCTGCCGGAGGGGGATTGTCACGCCCAATATGCGACCCTATCCAAAAGGAACTCGAAGGTCCCACCAAGGATAGACCCGCACATTGAAACGCTTTTGCAAGGTGGATATCATTACATCAACATTACATAAATAGATGGGGATACATACAAAAGGCATACAATGCCACACGAATACAACATTATCATACATAAGAGCAACATCCGACTACGGATGAATCACAAACAGAAACTCAAACGATATCCACCCTGCTAGCCCAGGCTGCCGACCTGGAACCTATCCCCTGATCGAAGAAGAAGTAGAAGAAGAGCTCCAAAACAAGCAAACATCGCTCTCGCATCAACATCATCGCAACCTATACCTGCAACTGTTGTTGTAGTAATCTGTGAGCCACGAGGACTCAGCAATCCCATTACCATGGGTATCAAGACTAGCAAACCTTAATGGGAAAGGAAGGGGTAAAGTGGTGAGGTTGCAGCAGCGGCTAAGCAAGTATGGTGGCTAACATACGCAAATAAGAGCGAGAAGAGAAGCGAACGGAACGGTCATGAAGCTAGCAATGATCAAGAGGTGATCCTGAACACCTACTTACGTCAAACATAACACAGAAACCATGTTCACTTCCCGGACTCCGCCGAGAAGAGACCATCACGGCTACACACGCGGTTGATGCGTTTTAATTCAGATCTGGTGTCAAGTTATCTACAACTGGACATTAACAAATTCCCATCTGCCACATACCCGCGGGCACGGCTCTCGAAAGTTTATACCCTGCAGGGGTGTCCCAACTTAGCCCATGATAAGCTCTCGCGATCAACGAAGGATATTCCTTCTCCCAGGAAGACCCGATCAGTCTCGGAATCCAGGTTTACAAGACATTTCGACAATGGTAAAACAAGACCAGCAAGACCGCCCGCTGTGCCGACAAATCCCGATAGGAGCTGCACATATCTCGTTCTCAGGGCACACCGGATGAGCAAGATGTCGGGTTGGCATAGACCCTAGTTGCCCAGGGGGCGCCAGACATCGCTCGGTTTGGACCAACACTTAGACATGCATTGGCCCGGGGGGCTAAAATAAAGATGACCCTTGGGTTAATTACTCCCAAGGGAAATGTAG
Source organism: Triticum aestivum (assembly GCF_018294505.1). NCBI lineage: Eukaryota > Viridiplantae > Streptophyta > Magnoliopsida > Poales > Poaceae > Triticum > Triticum aestivum. Next base: position 412,891,672 of record NC_057813.1, on the reverse strand, counting down.
GTGATGGTGAGGCAAATGGTAAAACCAAGGCTGGGCCTTGCTGGTGGAGTTTTATTCAAAGCGAACTGTCAAGGGGGTCCCATAAATCACCTGACCGCGTAAGGAACGCAAAATCCGGGAACATAACACCGGTATGACGGAAACTAGGGCGGCAAGAGTGGAACAAAACACCAGGAATAAGGCCGAGCCTTCCACCCTTTACCAAATATATAGATGCATTAATAATACAAGAGATATTGTGATATCCCAACATAATCCTGTCCACCATGGAGCAATCTTCATCTTCACCTGCAACTAACAACGCTATAAGAGGGGCTGAGCAAAGCGGTAACATAGCCAAGCAACGGTTTGCTAGGAAGGGTGTCAAAGGTTAGAGGTTCATGGCAATTTGGGAGGCTTGATGAGCAATAGATAGGTAACGCAGCATAGCGATAGATCGAAGCAACTAGCATAGCAATGATAGTAGTGAGATCCAGGGTAGCGGTCATCTTGCCTGAAATCCCGCAAGGAAGAAGAATGAGTCCATGAAGAAGATGTAGCCACGAAGACGAACCAAGCGTAGACGAACGAATCCTCACGATCGCAACGAAATGGGAACTATCGAGAAGAATCACACAACATGGTAAACACACCACACATGAACAAGACATGATGCACAACAAGCATGAGGCATGACAAAGGCTATATGAAGCTACTCATGGCAAGAGATGATGCAAACAAGAACAACACATCAAAGCAAGTTTAAATGAGGCCGGAAACAACATATAACAATTTCGGTAAGTCCTCATATGCAAGTTTCGAAATTGGTCCAGATCTGAATAAACCTTAAGTTGAAGTTGTTAAACAGCAAGTTAAAGATGCACCAGATGATCTACATGAGATTCTAGTCAAGTTACATATAAAGTTCATTAGATTCGGAGCTACGGCCTAGAAGATATGAGCAAAACAAGTTAAACATGGCATTGATGCAAAATGCATAAAAACATCAAGCAAACACACCAAAACAAGGATGCAACATGATAATATGAAACTACATGCAAAATCAAGCATTTTTCATATAGAGCACACTCAAAACGGAGCAACGGTTCAACACACACACTATACAAGTCATAACAACAATCTGTCCATAACAGCAACTAGGCATATTGGAAGCATCAAAACACTATGCTACAGCACCTCAACATAATAACAAAAGGCATGGGCATGAAGTAAAGGTAAAGCATAACAAAACATCAACACTGAGCTATCTCTAGAAATCACTAGAACATGCTCCAAAAGACATGGAAAGATTGCAAATAATAACAGTTTTAGACTTTGCAGAAATAACATCAGGTTGCAATGTTTAGAGCTATCAAACGACATGTTACAGGAACTTATCATGGCAAACAAAGGCATGGCAAGAATCTACTAAATGCATAGAACAAAAGACTCTTACTGACCATAAGCCAAAAAGGATCATAAGATAGGATGGCACCCATGTAAACATGGCAAGTTATATGACAGACTCATACATGGCAGGAACAACAATAAGTAGGCATGTTGGTGAGCTTGAACCACTCACCACAGAGCAATACATGGCATGGCAAGGCAACCAACAGTAAGAAGACATGTTTGTGAAGCTAAGAATGGCAAGAGCAAGTTCATAGGGTGCATGGATCACTAGCAACAACCATGGAAACATTGAACTTAATGTTAACAGGCTGACAGCTACATCATTTAGCAACTTTGGAGCAAGATAACAACAAACTACAGAAGGCTATAAATGTAACCAAGGGCATGAATGGATAGAGCATGACATGTATAACAATTCATCCTTAGTGAATATCTCCAGATTATGCATAGAATGACTAGTAGAAGCATGTTTACATAGCAACAAAATATAACAGAATCAGCCTAGCAAAACAGTAACAACAAGTGTCCTACTTAACAAGCTTGATGCACTCAGTACACAACTCACAAAAATACATGGATGGAACCCCTGGAAAGATGGCATGGCATAGATCAAAACACATGTAGAGCTCATGTTCATAAGATGCACACATCAATCATGGCAAAATTGACAAAACAACAAGTTATAACAGTTTCAGCAGGTTAACATCAACATGCACTCTTCCAACAGCATTTCGGGCATCAAGATGAGCTCAAATGAAAATGATGCAATGGAATGAAATGAAGTACTCGTCGAGACGAACAATTTCACATATTACACGCACGAAACGGTGCTACGGATGCAGAGATATGATGCGATGAACATGGCATGATTATGCAAAAATACAGGGACTTACTCGTTTTCAGGGAAGGGGAAAAAGTCAACCTCATCGGAATCTTCGCCGGAGAACGGCCGGAGAGGACGGAGACGGCGGCCGGAGCTGCGGTACAGGCCGGGGAGGACGGGGACGTCCGGATCCGAGCGGCTCCGGCCCAGATCTAGCTGGAGGAGGCCGGGGGAGGCTGGAGGGAGGCCGCGCGGGGTGCCGACGTCGATCCAGCGCGGCGGCGCCGGCCAAGGCGGCGGCGGATGGCGGCGACTGGCGGGTGGCGCCGGGGCGGCGGGCGGCGGTGGCCGCGGGCGGCGAGCGGTCGGGACGGCGGAGGCCGAGGGCGGCCGGGCCGGGCGGCGGCGGGGCGAGCCCGGCCGGCGGCGGCGCGGGGAGCCGGTCGGGCCGGCGGCGCCTCGGTCGCGGAGGCGGCGGCGGGCGGGCCGCGCGGGCCCAGCTCGGGCCCCGCGGGCCGGCGGCGCGGACGGCGGCGGGAGGCCACGTGGCGGGATGCGGTTGGACGGGAGCGACGGGCGGACATGTCCGGCGGGGTCCGGACGTGTCCGGCTGCGGGATGAGGACGAAGCTAGGGTTAGGGGTGGTTTCATCCGCGAATTTCGGGGGGAGGCACATATTTATAGGTAGAGGGAGCTAGCAGAGTCCAAATGGAGTGCGGTTTTCGGCCACGCGATCGTGATCGAACGACCGAGAGCATGGAGGGGAGTTTTCGGGGTTTTGGGCCACTTTGGAAGGGGTGTTGGGCTGCAAAGAGAAAGGGGGGTTTTACGGTTACCCGGTTAACCGTTGGAGTATCAAACGACCTCCAAATGGCACGAAACTTGACAGGCGGTCTACCGGTGGTATACCAAGTCCGCTTGGCAAATCTTGGGCCATTCCGAGAAAGTTTAACACCCGCTCACAACGAGAGACAAAAGGGGGACGCCGGAGGACATATGAGTGCCGGATTGCAAAATGGACAACGGGGAAAATGCTCGGATGCATGAGACGAACATGTATGCCAATGCGATGCACATGATGACATGATATGAAATGCAGATGATGACATGGAAAAATGCAACACGCAAGCAAATGACATGGCAATGACGGCGAATAACTGGCAGACACCTGGCGCATCGAATCCGGGGCGTTACAACACTCCTCCACTAACAAGAGATCTCGTCCCGAGATCTTAGGACCGAGACAGAAGGGAAAAGGAATGAGGTGAAGCAAGAACTCAAGAGAAGAAGCAAATAATCGAGAGCACTCGAGAAGAAGAGAGGAACGACGAGAATGATGAGAATCGAAAACTCACGGAATCAGATAGACTAAGAAACGACTCGTTCTAACCGGAGTGGTTAGAATGAGAAAAGAAACGAATAAGACTGAAAGAATTTAGGCAACACTCCGACTAAACATGGAAAGAATAGAGCACGAGCTTGAGTGGATGGAATGATACATGACGAAGACATGACACAAAACCTCCGGAAAGAATTGAAAGAGTTGAATGAAAGAACGGAGAATAAAACGACACCTTGTGCCACGAATGAAATAGAAAGCAACCTCGGAAGAAAGGATTGAACGGAGTTGTTGAGAAAAATCCACAATGAAAAGAATACGATTGTTGTGGACTTATGGATAACATCTCAAAATTATGAGGTGATAACCAACCACAAGCGGAAAATATTAAATAGCTGAGAAGAATGAAGAAATGCAAAACTCCACTTCAAAAGAATACGGAGAATTAATTGCACTTTGAGATGCGAGAAAGAAAGCTTCCTGAACTCCACCAAAAGAACCTTGATGAACACTTGAAGAATGAATTAAATCATGAAGAACGCCATGAAGAACTCCGGTAAACAAAAGGATGATGAGATAGAATTCAAGGATGGAAAGAATAAGATTAAGGCCCTGCGATGATTTAGATGGGGCTTCCGACGAGATGGCCGAGGAAAAATTTGAACTCCGGAAAAAAAAAGATGAAGACACTTCGAACTAGAATTTATTCCTCAAGAACAAACTCCGAAGGATGGGATTACTCACTTGGAGAAATAAGAATAAGATTTATTGTATGCTTATCCTTCATCAAATTAAATTGATGACAAGCAATGGATTTTGCATACTACTTATTCTTCTTGAAAAGGATTGAGAAGTGACATTATGCAAACTTGAGAAGTTCTTCATAAACCACCGGTAGGATTGAAAGAACGAATGGATTAATATGATAAAAAAGGAAAAGAATCTGAAAGAACCACCGTAAGAATTCAAAATGACTGATGAAAGAGAATGAATCACCGGGGAGAATTAGAAGAACAAATATGCTAGAGGGAATTTAGATGCAAAAGAACAAAGAGATCATGAGCTGATTAAAGAACACTTGAACGAAGCACCGGGATAAATGGATAACGGTAGCTGAAATGTGAGGATGAAGAATTCTTCTGGAATGAAGGCCTCTGGTGAAAAGAAATGGAAAACAACTTCTGACATACTCCGGATGGGTACGAAAAGAATATCTGACAAATGGAATAATTTGAGAGGATGATATGAAGCTAGAACCACGAATCTTCGAGAGAACGGGCAAGATTTAGGGGGAAAACTCTTCTTCGGTCTTCAAATAACGACGAGAAACACCACCTAAATTACTAAGACACTCCGGAAGAATGAAAAGCAGAGAGGTTGAGGCAACAATGAAAATGATTTGAAATCGATCTTGGAGAAGGCATGTGACTGATGTGATCCATTCTTACATCACACTTGAAAAAGAATTGAGAAAGTATGAACCCTAGGCCTTGTTTCCTATCATTGCAATACCGTTTACGCTCACTTTTACCGCTCGTTACCTTGCTGTTTTTATTATTTCAGATTACAAAAACCTATATCTACTATCTATTTTGCACCTGTATCTTCATCTCTTCGCGGAACTAGTGCACCTATACAATTTGCCATTGTATTGGGTGTGTTGGGGACAGAAGAGACTTTTTTTATTTGGTTGCAGGGTTGTTTGAGAGAGACCATCTTCATCCTACGCCTCCTACGGATTGATAAACCTTAGGTCATCCACTTGAGGGAAATTTGCTACTATCCTACAAACATGTGCACTTGCAAGCCTAACAACGTCTACAAGAAGAAGGTTGTGTAGTAGACATCATCAACTTGTTGGAATTCTTGTCCGACTGAACGCGCCGAAGAACAAGGTCACCTTCCTTTAAGTTTTGGGCATGAACCTTGTAGCTATGGTAGCGGCGCAAGGCTTGCTGGTAGCGTGCTGCTCTCACAGCCGCCCGAATACGATCTTCCTCGAGGAGTGTCGCGTCATCTTGCCGCAATCGCTCTTGCTCAAGCTCATCATAAGCGAGCACTCAAGGTGACCTGTACATGAGTTCCGTGGGGAAAACTGCTTCTGCCCCGTATACCAGGGCAAAGGGCGTCTGGCCGGTGGCTCGATTTTGCGTCGTTCTAATTGACCAAAGAACCACCGGCAACTCATCAATCTAGCGCCTTCTGCTCTTGTGCAGCCTGTCAAAAGTATTTGTCCTTAGGCCTCACAGTACTTCAGCATTTTCCCTCTCCGCTTGGTCATTGCTTCGTGGGTGCGCCACGGAAGCGAAACAGGCCTTGCTGCCGAGGTCCTCATTGTATTGCATGAAGGTGTGGCTTGTGAACTGCGTGCCATATGTGGCACACCAAAACGGGAAACTAGCCCCTTGAAGAATTTGACGGCTGACTGCACTATCACCTGCCTCACTGCTTCCACCTCTGGCCACTTTGTGAACTTGTAGATTGCAACGTACAAGTACTCAAAGCCCCCAATGGCGCGGGGGAAGGGGCCCAGAATGTCGAGCCCCCAGACCGAGAATGTCCAGGAGAGAGGGATTGTTTGCAGGGCTTGAGCTGGCTGATGAAGCTTCTTTGAATGGAACTGGCATGCTTCACACTTGGCTACTAGTGCTGTCGCATCCTAGAGGGCAGTGGGCCAGAAGAAACCTTGCCGGAAAGCCTTACCGGTAAGGGCCCTTGACCCTATGTGGGAGCCACATACGCCTCCATGTATCTCCGCCAATAGCTCCAGTCCCTCCTCCCGGGGAATGCACTTCAATTTCACTCTGTTTGATCTTTTTCTGTATAGAACATTGTCAACGAACTGGTACAGGGCAAACCGACGGGCTACTTTCTCCGCTTCTCCCTGCTCCTCAGGAAGCTCCCTGTTTGGAGGAATCAGATGGTATGTTGTGCCCATGCTTGAGCATGAGGCTCGACGGCAAGGACGAAAGGCATCTCCTCTTCCGTGGGAACGGTTGCCTCTACGGCCAGGGCTTGGCGCCCTGCCGGAGTCGGTTGCCCCATGGTAGGCTCGGCGTCCACGGCAACATCTTCGCTAGCGGCTCCAGGTAGCTCGGTGGGGAAGTACTTGTCGGGTCCTAATTTCCTCCGCTTGTTCTGCTCTGTTGATGGTTCAACGGATGGTTGAGTTAACCAAAGCACAAAAGTACCTGGTCCCATAGGTAGCTTGAGGGCAGCGCGCTTCGACAGGTAGTCGGCGATGTCATTCTCCGCTCAGGGGACATGCTCTGCCTGTATACCATCAAAGCGCTCCTCCAGTTTCCTCACTTCATCCACGTAGGCTTCCATCAACGGGCTTTTATAATCCTAGTTGACCTGCCTAACGACAAGCTGTGAATCACCCCTGATGATGAGCTTCTTGACCCCGAGGTCCGCCGCGATCCTGAGACAGGCAAGCAACCCCTCGTATTCAGCAGTGTTGTTCATCGACATCTCCCTCGGAAAGTGCATCTAGATCACGTACTTGAGGTGCTCTCCGGTGGGTGCGACGAGCAGCACTCCAGCACCGGCGCCTTGTAGCGAAAAAGTCCCATCAAAGTACATAACACAATTGTGTCTTGTTTCCTTGCCGGGAAGAGTGGTCTCTTGGATCTCTTCATCGGGCGTCGAGGTCCATTCCGCAATACTCCGGGTTGAATCAACAACTTCTTGGGGGCTGATCCAACACATACTCCATATTAGCACTCCTGAGAACAAATCTCAGGTTCCTAATCTAATCCTCATAGTTTTCCACCATTAGCAGCCAACTTTTCTTTCTCTAACATAGGAGCTAAGTTGAACATATTGCGAGCCACTGATCTACAATGATAGACAAAAAATATGTTTAGACATTTTCATAATTAAACCTTGCACTAAGTTGTTTAAATTAACAATATAAAAGTGCACTCCCACTTAAATAAATATCTCTCATAGTTGAAAGTGAGTGATTCAAGATCCAAGTCTAGTTATTGGTCATTGATGTGGACATCACTCATGACAGGAATCTTGACTGGTGGGCAAACTATTGCCGATTGTGTCACCATATGACTCTTGTTCATCTTTCGATGCTTTGTGCTTTGAGCTCAGAAAGGTTATGCTAGAACTTCAAGATAACAGAGTGCTATCTGCACATATGGTCTAACCATCTCCATCTTACATCTCTCATCTAGTTTGAACTCATGTGGACATGACGAACTTCAAGAATGTCATAGACGGTTGCAGCAGAGGGAAGAGCACCTTTTACTTGATATTTACTATGAGAGTTCACCCTAATAATTGACTACTGCGCAATCAAAGGGGGTAAACAACAAAGGGATAACCATCTCGGGTAGTTCATAAAAGCATGATATGGTATAGCCCTGGGCACCAGGAATCTTTGTGATCATCTTCAATCCCTAGTTGTTGGTGCAACAAACCCCGGGTCTATTGCCCAGACCGTGCACAGGCCTAAAAGGGCAAAGTTGCAACGACCAAGACAAGGCCAAGCACAAGAGATCAGTTCTTTGAGAAATCAGAGTGGAGATCAAGAGGACCAAGTCAAGCAACAGGAAGCAAGATACCATTAAGGGAAAACCTCCCTTACCGGGCAGGTGAGCTTGGCGAGGTCGAGGTGGCCCCAAGAGTAAGCATCAAGACCATCGCGGTAGGCGTGCCGAGCACAACGAAGGCAAAACACCCCGCCCAGGCTCCATCGCTCCACATCACAGCAACGCAAGTCATCGATCGATGCGGTTTCAAGCCCCCAAGTGATTAAGTGGCTGTTTCTTGCCACATGGCAGCCACTTCCTACGGAAAACACCTCGAAATGACACTCGTCCAGCGACATGTCATGCAGACAGGAGGGAAGGTGGCCGATCACCACGGCAAGGCTTGCCGGGCAGACCATGATGTGACACTAAGGGGTGCATTTAATGCGCTCTGCCCTGTTTGCAGAGTTAGGTATGATAGCATTGTTTGCTATCTAATCAGTGCATAATGACTAATTTGCCATTGTGGTGACCCCTTAACCTATAAAAGGAGGCCCATGGAAACTGTAGGATCGAAAGTATGTCTAGAGGGGGGGATTAGACTACTTGACCAAATAAAAACTTATCCTTTTCCCAATTTTAGTATTTGGCGGATTCTAGCTATCTTAGCACAAGTCAAGCAATCTCAACACAATTCAAGCAAGCATGCAAAGAGTATATGAGCAGTGGAAAGTAAAGCATGCAACTTGCAAGAATGTAAAGGGAAGGGGTTTGGAGAAATCAAATGCAATTGGAGACACGGATGTTTTTGTTGTGGTTCCGATAGGTGGTGCTATCATACATCCACCTTGATGGAGACTTCAACCCACGAAGGGTAACGGTTGCGCGAGTCCACGGAGGGCTCCACCCACGAAGGGTCCACGAATAAGCAACCTTGTCTATCCCACCATGGTCGTCGCCTACGAAGGACTTGCCTCACTAGCGGTAGATCTTCACGAAGTAGGCGATCTCCTTGCCCTTACAAACTCCTTGGTTCAACTCCACAATCTTGTCGGAGGCTCCCAAGTGACACCTAGCCAATCTAGGAGACACCACTCTCCAAGAAGTAACAAATGGTGTGTTGATGATGAACTCCTTGCTCTTGTGCTTCAAATGATAGTCTCCCCAACACTCAACTTTCTCTCATAGGATTTGGATTTGGTGGAAAGAAGATTTGAGTGGAAAGCAACTTGGGGAAGGCTAGAGATCAAGATTCATATGGTAGGAATGGAATATCTTGGTCTCAACACACGAGTAGATGGTTCTCTCTCAGAAAATGCAAGTTGAAAGTGTAGGTTCGTTCTGATGGCTCTCTCCACGAATGAAGAGGAGGTGGAGGGGTATTTATAGCCTCCACACAAAATCTAACCGTTACACACAACTTGCCAAACTCGATTGGACCGAATTCAGAAACTCGGTCAGACTGGTTCAGCAAATCTAGTGACCATTAGGATTTTTGGTGGGACCGACATGCAACTCGGTAGGACCGATATGGTTAGGGTTAGGGCATAACGTAATCTCGGTGAGACCGATTACACAAACTCGGTGGGACCGATTTTGGTAATAAGCTAACCAGAGAGTTGGTCAGGTAAACTCGGTGGGACCGGTTCGCTCATTTCGGTGGGACCGAAATGTCACGGAAAGGAAACATGGAGTTTACATTTCAATCTCGGTGGGACCGATGGCTCATCTCGGAGGTACCAAAACGTTACGAAGGGAAACAGAGAGATTACAATCCCATCTCGGTGAGACCGAGATCCGTATTGGTGAGACCGATTTGCCTAGGGTTTGTGGTAGTGGCTAAGACATTTGAACTCGGTGGCGCCGGATAGAAAGAATCCGTAGGGCCGAGTTTGAGTTTTGGTTTAGGTCATATGTGGATGTGGGTAAGTAATTGAGGGTTTTGGAGCATATCACTAAGCACTATGGAGCAAGAACCTCATTAAGCAACACCTCATCCCTCCTTGATAGTATTGGCTTTTCCTATAGACTCAATGTGATCTTGGATCACTAAAATATAAAATGTAGAGTCTTGAGATTTGAGATTGAGCCAATCCTTTTATCCTTAGTATTTTGAGGGGTCCACTTTTCTCATCCATGCCATGCCATTCATTGAGCTTTTCCTGAAATATTTATCTTGAAAGAGCATTAGCTCAATGAGCTATATGTCGTTAGGAATTACCAAAACCACCTTGGGATAGTTGCACTTTCAATCTCCCCCTTTTTGGTAATTGATGACAACATATAGATCAAAGCTTCGAAAAATGATAATAAGAGTGAAAAACATTGTCGATTTGAGAAGTATGTGATAAGCAAGAGCCCCCCCTAAATTTGTGCATAGTTTAAGATTTGCTTTGGACTGCAAATGCACAAAGAGTTAGGCTCATGGGTTACTTTTCCATGTCACATACATCTTGGTGGAGCGCTCAAAATGATAATAGTTAAATACATGCACTCATCACCAAGCAAAGTGAATGATCATATAGGGATAAAAGGATAATGTCATCCAACAAGCATTAAGGTAGCATATGATCAAACACATGATCATCCAAGTATCACACAGACATAAAGTATCTCAAAAAAGCTAATAAAGTTTAACCACCAAAGCAAGAGAAAATAAAAAGCAACGCTCTCTCTTGAAGCCTATGATCTATACATTTTCTCTCCCTTTGGCAACAAGTTACCAAAAAGTTCATAGAAAATGCATAGCACTAAATCATCGCTCAGGCTTGATCTTCAGGTGGTGGTGTAGAGATGGCTCCTTGGACGAAGACTTCAGTAGATGTGGATGGAGCTGGTGGAGTAGGTGCTGGAGCTGGTTGCACTGGGGCTGTTGCTGGTGTAGATGAAGTGGCTCTGGTGTCTGTCACTGGCACTGCAGCTGATCTCCGAGCTCTAGGCACTCTGGCAAATGCCTCAGTGGTTGTCTTGCCCTTCCTCTCCTGCATATAATCCTGAAGTTGCTCAACAACGGACTGGATCTCAGTTACCTTCACATCCAAGTCATAGAACTTCTACTCCATGATCCTCTCCAGGCTCTCCTTGTTTTGAGTCAAGGTAGACAGCCCCTTCTCAATCCTCAGAGTGGATGCAATCAAGTAGCCAACCTGATCCTGTTTGCTATTCAAAAAGTACTGAGATGCCTCTTCCATTGTTGGCATCTTAGTAGCCTTCTCTGTCCTTTCCTTCTCCTTCTTTGCTTGTGCATGCACAGAAGATGGTTCATCCTCATCCATAACCACTTGGTTGTCCTTAGAGTCTGGATAGATAGGCATGTGATCCTTATCCAACAAGTATGTGCCAGTGCCCATCTTGGAGTTAATCAGCTCCTGGATCTGTGGGGCATACCCACAACTTCTCTTTTGGTCAGCAGTTGTCCTCTTGATAGTTTCAACTATAAGGCTCATGACCTTGAACTTTTGTGGCACATCAAATAAGTGTAGCAGATTTATTGCATGGTCTCTGATCATGTTGTGATCACCTGACTTGGGCAATAGAGTGTGCCTGAGGATCCAGTTGATGGTTGGCAGTCCTGACAGAAGGTAATGTACTGATCCAAACTTGTGTGTTTCAACAGCAGCATCTGGGATCTCCTTGTACATATGTGCCATAGTGTTGTGATCTATCTTCTTCTTGGCATAGACATCCAAGTCATCTTCTTTCTCCTTAGGTGCATTGATCATATTAGCCCATTCTTCAATTGATGATTGGTACCTAGTACCTTCAGACATCCATACTATCCTCCCATCTGGATAGAAGTGTGCTGTGGAGTAGAATTGCATTATGAGCTCATCATTCCACTTTGTGAGCTTCTGCCCAACAAAGTCTGCCACTCCACAAGCAAAAGCTATCATGCACACCCGGATAGTGTTCTTCATTCTCCTTCATGTACTTCCAGTCAACCCACCTCATGTCACACACTATTGGCTTCTTGTCTAGCAGCACTGTCTCATAGAAATCCTGTTGTTCCTTTGTATGGAACTTGTAGTCCACAACAGTTCTCCTCCTGACTGCATAAGGATCAGTCAACCTCCATTGTCTGAGTCCTGCATCCTTTCTCAGCTTCATGTTCTCAGCTACAGGATGAGCATCATTATGATCTGGAATTTTTGGCTTCAATTTTCTCAAGACATGCTCTTCGTCATCTTCTTCTTCAGCAATAGTTTCACGCACTGGGGCCTTGTTCTTCTCAGCAGCAGATATGTTCCTGGTATTCCTCTTAGGTGCAGTCTTGGGCTTGGAAGCAACCTTGGGTGCTTCTTTAGGCTCTGATGAAGCAGCCCCTGACCTGATAGCATCACCCATAAGCTTCTGAGCTTTGGGTGCTGGTGTAGCAACCTCTTCTTCTTGTTCCTCCTCTTCGGAGTCTCTCCTCATAGAGGGATTTCCAAGAACCTTGGCAGTAGTGGTTCTGACTCTCTTTTTCTTCTTGTCTTGTCTAACAGCTTCATCTTCTGACTCAATGGTAAACTTCATGGTTTCCCCAGTGGCAACCTTCCTAGGTTTGGAAGTGGGAATCCTTCTGGCAGGTGCCTCTTTGGGTTCAGATTCCAAAGGTACTTGAGTGGAGGCTCTGGATTTAGACATGGGAGTTCTCTTTGCAGGTGCTTTAGTCTTCATACCAGGCTTAGTGGCTGCAGCTGAGCCATATTCTTTCTTGAGCACCTTCTTCTTGGAAGTGGCCTCATCCTCAACCGCCACATAGTCTTCATCCTTAGATTATGAGGTTCTCTTCTTTCTGGCCCTGGTGGCAGCTTTGGGTAAGTTGCTTGGGGTGCTCCTGCTGCCATCATCAGAGCTGCTAGAGGGACTAGTGCCCTCACTCACATGAACCTGCTCCTCTAACTTGTTCTGGCTGTCACTCTGATCAGACATATTGCAAACACTGACAGCAGACCCTATGAATAGATATAGACGAGATAGAGTGGATGAGCATCACAAAATACAGAGTTTTTTGCAAAAGAATGAGTCAAAAACTTAGTTTTAGTTTTCCACAGAAAGCATTTCGGATCTACCGATTTGTAAACTTAGTGATACCAAAGCAGATTTTGGAACCTAAACTAGTGAACTCGGTCCGACCGAGTCACAGTTCGGTGGCACCGAGACTGCTAGGGTTTCACAAAGTCCTGAACTCGGCCACACCGATTTGGAATTCTCGGTCAGACCGAGAATGACATGTGCAATGGCCTTAGCCGAATTGGTGGAACCGAGTTCTACAACTCGGTGGGTCCGAGATGGTTTCGGCGGAAACCTAACCCTAAATTTTCAATTCATCTCTAATCTATGGAGTGTTTTGACTAGATAGGATACTTTCAGTCATGGCAAGATTCATGGCAAACACAATGTGCTAGGAATCAAATAGGGATAGCACAGTGATCGAGTCCATACCCTAGTTCGGCGATGAACTCGCTACGGCGGCAACAGCGGGGATGATTCCCGTTGACGGCGGCGGAGACCAGCGGCACGAGGCAGCTGGCAACGAGGAGGACGATCCGGAGACCCTGGAGGCAGAGCGGGCTAAGTGTGGGTGAAAGAGTTCGGAGAAAATTTCCAAAGTTTTGCCCGTGGGTATATATATCCCGACCCTGTCGGTGTGACCGAGTGGAACAACTCGGTGGCACCGAGATGCATAACTGCTAGCAGTTACAACAACTCGGTGTGACCGAAATGTTCAAATCGGTTGCACCGAGATTAAAAACCTAGATCGACTTAGTGATCTCGGTATGACCAAAATGGAAGAATCGCTGAGACTGAAATGCACAAAGAAGTTTTGGAAGTTTAAGTCTGTGACGAATCGGGGACTCCGAGTGCTCCTCACACAAAGTGGTTCGAATTTGACTTGATCAAATTTTGTGATGTAGCATGAATAGAGTTTGAGACAAGAAAAGCATAGATAGCTAGAGAAGGTTCTTAGGCATTCTTGTCCATCCACTTGGCAAAAGAAAAAATAAACCAAGCAATCAAAACAACAAGTGGATGTCCTCGAATGAGTAAAATATGCAACCAACATGCTCACACAATAAAATGGCAAATGAAATATGTGGCAAAGCATGCAGAACGAATTCTAGCATCTATTAAGCAATTGGCGATGACTAGGTCATCTATATATGAGTATATTGACTTAGGGGTCAAATGAGAACATTTGATCATAGGTCATACTCATCGTTTAAGCTCAAGTGGAGTTACCACTTTTACATAATGCATTGATGTGTTCACACCATTAGAGTTGCTTTGAATCAATTCTCAGAGTAAATCTCCCCCTAGATGTGAGATCCCCCCTAAGGGGGATGAACTAACCTTGGGTTTTGTTGATGATGACTTCATGTAGGTGTTGAAGATGTGGATGCTCAATGTTGATGTAGATCATTTGGAGCAATCCTTTGGAGTGAGTTGCACTTTCAATACCTACACAGGTTAGTCCCACAAGGAACAAACAAGGATATCCATAGACATAGAGTGATGCACACACAAGATGATGTCTATGAGAGCATTAGGTTACCTTGTCCCTTGTCTTACCAACAAGATGGTTTGTGACTCCTTGAACTAGTGCAAGATGTGGAAGTTGATTGCACTTGTTATTGCCAAAATGATATGAGTGAAGTATGTTGGCGGAGTCACCCTCAAGAACTCTCTAGTTCTTCTTCTTCGGGATCCACATCATCTTGACGGGAATCCTTGGAGTTGTAGTCGTACTTGATGAAGTAGAGCTTGACGTAGTCTTGGGAACCCACTTGACCAAGGCCTTAGGAGCTTCTTCAGATGCATCAATCTCCTCTTGAAGCTTATCCTTGCCTTTTTGCTTGTGGTCTTGTGGTGGAAGATCATCTTGAGCTTGTGTCCCTTTGAAGGAAGTAGGATCATACTTCTCTTGTTGAGGAACAAACTTCGTCTTGGGGTATTGATCTTCTTCCCACTCAACTCCATTGGCATTGAACTTTCATTCAAAACCAACACCTTGGTTCTTTCGGTGCCTTCCTTGCTTGCGTACAATTTCCTCAAATTGCTTACTATCGGCAAGGCTCTTTTAAACACCTTTCTCTATAATTCCCTTCAATAAGCTATTTTCTTTCTCAAGTGTAACTTGGCTAAGAGAATCATTAGTGGAATCAAGAGAACTACTAGAAGCAACAACATTGGATTTAGCATGATTATTGGTACTACTAGAGGAAGAATCCTTCTTGTTCTTGTTACTAGTCTTGACTTGAGGCATGTAAGTAGATAAGAGTAAACGCTTGGCAATGTAAGAAGAACTTTTCTTACGAAGATCATCATTGATTTCCTTTAAGAACTCATGCTCTTGCTCAAGATTGAGCTTTTCAAAGCGTAACTTCTCATGAATCCTGAAAAGTTCTCGATGATCTTCAAAGATAGTTTCATGAGCTAACTTAAGAGTGTTTAGTTCTTTAGTTAGAAGATCAATCTTGTCCTTATCATTGTCATTCATTTTATCTTGATTAGCATTATTAATTGACGTTTCATCATAGTATTCATCACTAGAGTTGTCAACAAGTAAATCATCATCACCTAACAAGTCATCTTCATCACTATTGAAATCAACATACTCGGGGTGTGTTACCTTTGGTCCTTTAGCCATGAAGCATCTTCCAAGTCCTTCATTTGGTGAATCAAATATGTCGTAGGAGTTGGTTGACACAAGTGCTAGACTGGCAACACCTTCATCTTGAGTATATTCAGAGTCGGAGTGATAGCTTCTCTCGGAGTGATTGTCGGAGTCGGAGCCGGATACCCATTCACCAGCATGAGCTTGATGTCTTTGTTTTGTGTAGCTTCTTGATGACTTGTCCTTCCTTTCCGAATCCTTGCTTCTCTGGGATGTTCTTCGTTCATAACGATCATCTCTACTCCTCCTCTCTCTTGGTGGTGATTCTTCTCTTCTACTTCTCCGTTTAGGTGATTCTTCTCTTCTTTTGTAGGGTGCCGTACACTCATTGGAATAGTGTCCGGTCTTCCACAATTGTAGCAATTACGCTCTCGACTAGAAGATCTTTTGTCATTGTAGGACCTTGACTTGGAGCTTTTCTCTTTGCTTCTACTCTTGTAGAACTTGTTGAAGTTCTTCACCATTAAGCTCAATTCTTCATTGAAGGTTTGTTTCTCACTTGATGATGTGGGGGATTCACATGAGGCTTTGTAAGCACCACTCCCTACAAAAAAATACACTTCCGTGATGATACGTGTTTGTCACAGTAGGTCACGTTTTTTGTCATGCATGTACATCCATGAAAAATTTATGACAGAATCAAGATAGTCATACATGTGCTGTTGTAGAAGTGTTCCATGACATTACCAAAATTATCATCACGGAAGTGTGCACTTCCATGACGATAAATCGCGCGTCATAGAAGTGCTTTCATCAAGGATGACTGACATGTGGCATCCACCGTAATGGAACGCCGTTAAGCTAGTGGGTCAGGTTTTGGATCCGATAACCCGTTAACAGCCCCGACCAGTGGGGATTTTCCACGTGTAAAATCATCATTGGCTGGAGGAAACACGTGTCAGCTCAACGTTGGGACAGATATCATCCTCTCATTGGACCGAAGGCGCTTATGATACGGCGACACGTGGCACGGCCCAACAGAGGCCCATTCCTGTGAAAAGGCCGGCCCATTTGACTTGGTCAAAAGGTTGCGGGCCGTCCCATGGAAAGCCTGCTAACGGCCTGTTCGCATATAGCCCATTTACAGCCCGCTAACCCAGGGCCCATTACGCCCTATCCGAATTAGGCCCAGTAGCGTCATCTGGGCCGTCCAGTATAATTCCAGCCCATTTTAACTTCCAGCCCATGTGTGGCCCATGACTTCTTTCGGCCCATACGAGGCCCTTTGTAACTCTTGGCCCATTAATGGCCCGTGGTGAAACTGGCCCGTAATGAACAGTGTATCGCTTTATCCCATTAACAGCCCATTATTCTATTGGGCTGTTTCCAGCCCAAGTTATCTTTCGGCCTTCTCAGGGCCCATTGATTCTTGGGCTCATTTGCAGCATTCGGTTACATACGGCCCGTTACTGTCAATTTCTGCTTGTGGGCCAAATTCAGCCCGTCATTACAGTCAGCCTATTTGCGGACCGTTAATACGTTGGGTCGTTTTCATGTCAAAAAAAACCGCTGGGCTGTT
The DNA here is from genome assembly GCF_018294505.1 of Triticum aestivum. Taxonomy (NCBI): domain Eukaryota; kingdom Viridiplantae; phylum Streptophyta; class Magnoliopsida; order Poales; family Poaceae; genus Triticum; species Triticum aestivum. The sequence continues at coordinate 412,874,452 of NC_057813.1, read as the reverse complement.
TTCATAGAGTTATCAAATATGGTCTATTAACGACCCGTTATGGTCCACAAATTGTATGGCCCATGATTGGCGAAATGATGATACGCCCCGTAGAAGGCCCATGGATCTACGACCCGTATGAGGCCCATGGATCTACGGCCCGTAGAAGGCCTGTCGGGGATATACCCCGCGGAATGACCCGGCCGGAGTCGTAAACCGGTCGGGACTTGGTAAACCGGCGGATGTTAAACCGGTGGATAGTTAAGACAGTCAAGACAGATGGCTCAGACAGACGATAAAGCGGCTGGTGGTAAACCGGCTGGTGGTAAACCGGCAGACAATGTTAAACCGGCAGGCAATGTTAAACCGGCAAACTGTGATAACTGGGTTGTCAGGGGTTATGAAGCCCGAGATGTTATGAAGCCCAAGATGTTAAGAAGCCCATATAGTTAGGTCTTAAGTCCGAGTTGGACTCTACATGTAACCCGCCTCTTCAAAATATATAAGGAGAGGTAGGGCTCCCCAAAGAGGGAGAAGCTACAGGCAACCAAGAAACAATCTCTAGGGCTAGACACAACTAGAGGAGAGCCGGTTTACGGCGACTCCCTCAGGACGATAATGAGATCTAGCCTCAAACAGCATGTAGGGTTATTACCGGATGATGTTTCCCGGGGCCCGAAGCTGTCTAAACCCTTGTCTTATGTTGCGCTTCTCGATTCCGCTCAACCCCTCTCAAGCTACCACATATATGCATTGGCCTCGCGACTAAGTCCTAACACTAAGGACATCTGCCTTGACAATTCCACGACAAGGCCCATGGACCCTACGGCCCGTAGAAGGCCCATGGACCCTAAGGCCCGTATAGAAGGCCAATGGATCCTACGGCCCGTATAGAAGGCCAATGGATCCTACGGTCGAAAGAAGGCCCATGGATCGTACGGCCCGCAGGCGGCCCATGGTTACAACAGTCCGTGTGTTGCCATGATTATTTTGGCCTAGTTACCAAAAATAGGCTATTGTGGCCACTAGAAAAACACAAAAAAAGAACTGCAGTGACTACAAGCAAACAACTAAACAAGACAATGAGGAAATAAATAAGCAAGCAATTAACACTAGCCTATTACCACTATTACACATATTACATCCACTGGGCATCAAAGTTCGCCACCAGTGCAAATATAGGGAACAAAGCAGCATATTACATACACTGGCCGTTAAAATTGGCCACCAGTGCAAATAAACGCGGCAGCAAAACAAGAGCATAACTGAAACAACTTCAGAAGAGCTCAAGAAACGTTATCCTGGGTATCCACCATGCTAGCAATAAGCTTAGCAAGCTGATTAGCTCTGTCCTGTTTGGCGCTAAAATCCTCCAACGCTTGTTGTTCCACCAGAAAGTATGCATCTGAATGCTCCAGGGACTTCCGCAGTCCTTCCACTTCTTGTCGCAGCACAGCTAATCGATGTCCTTCAGCTTGTAGTTGAGACTCAAGAAACCGAACTGATTCAGACAGTGAGTTTGAATAGCTTGTGCAAGCGGTAGTGGCCAGTAACTCGAACACTAAACCAAGACAGGACTTTGGGGTTGTCTTGTTGTCTTCAAGATAGTCTTCCTTAGCTGTTTTATCAGCTTTGTTGGAGACCAACAAGGATGTGTCACTATATATCCTGAACCTTATCTGCATTACTTCCTTTACCATTGCTTAATCAGGCACTCTTCCCCAATATTCTGTCAGTATTCTAAAAGAAGAAACAAGCAGACACATAACAAGTTTAGCATGTACTAGTATATGAAACTCATTTCAGTGAACCAGTTCCTTAGTAAGGTGGACAGGATTAAACTACCAAGTCTTCTATTGCCAAGTACTAGTACATAATAAAAGCATCAAACAAACATATATCTATGTCCTATGGTCACTGCACTGTCTTGCCAAATCAAAATAGAGACACGGTTCAAGTCATATCAGTTCAAGACAAAGCAGTAGTGAAAGAATACAAAGCGTGGGAAACTACACGGCACAACAAGATTTCAGATGGGTACCACGGGTCTACATGTACAACAACACTATTGGCTCTGTTGTGATGCTAGTAATGTGCATGATATGAAAGTCAACTGTATGCACAATTGAAATTGAAATCAAAAGAGCTATTGATAAGAGCAAACCTGTTAAAGAAACATGCATGAACATGCCTGTTGTGCCATTGGAGTTTCGATTGGATCCTTCAATTTAAAAATAAGTTTGTATTAGTAAATACAGTGATACAAGATAAAAGCAAGCATAGTTAAAAAAGGCGCGCCTAAGCGAGCGCTTAAGCGCGCCTAGGCTCTAGGCGTTGGCAAAACGCATTGTGCATAACTACGCTTAATCTGTGCATAACTGCGCATAAGCATGCGCTTTGGTCAGTAAAGCGCAAGGCGGTGGCAAAATGCACAATTAACGCCTAGCGCTTTTTTGAACTATGATAGCAATGGAATCTTAAATTAGAACAGTTGTTCTTCAGGTTTAGGCACTTGTTCTACATGAACAGAGTATAGTAAGACGCAAGAATATAATACTTAAAAATAGAAAATGAGCTCATAGACCTTACCACATTCTTGGTTCGGGACCAGTACAGAACAAGGCGTTCCCAGTCATCGTCCAGTAAATGTGTCTCAGGAGAACGTAAGGGAATTTGATGAGTTTCTTTGCCGGTGAAGTACGTTTTCTTCAGGTAATTCCGATACTGCCACCAAGCATTCTTGAAGATAGCAGAGGTATTAGCACAGGTTACCTCATCCTGAGTTTCCAAATCGGTCCTTCTCTATAGAGAAAAATGGGAAAATTTGTTGTATTATAACCATCATGGAGGTAGGATGTATGGGACGAAGCAAAGTAATTGCCATGAATAACATTACTTACACATAACTCCTGGACAAACACCTGCAACTGGCATTTTCCTTCATCTTCAGTATAATATTTCCAAGATGGGAAGATACGCACATACGATTTAACAACATCAAATGCGATAGATGCTAAACTACGACTAGCTGGTTGTGCTTCCTCCACAGGAATAGGCATACTAACTGGTGGAGTTGGGGTTCGCCGTGATAGTACTGGCCCTTTGGGCACTGGAGCTGCCTTACTAACTGCTCTTGTTTGGGAGCTCTGTGGTGGAGATGGTGCTGTGTCAACAGGAACTGGGTTACTATCGGCTGGGGTTGGGGTTAGATTGGGTGAAGCTGGTTCTCTGTCCATCGCAGTAGGGGTACAATCTGCGAGAGTTTGGGTTATGTGTGGTAGGGCTGGTTCTTGTGCATGTACAACCGGGGTGCTATCTCCACCAAGAGGTAGCACTGTTTTATTTGAAGACCGTGTTTTTATTCCGCTAGATACTGGCATCACCCGCTCCAATTCAAATGGCTGATAAACAGGAAACATAGTTGAATGTACAGACATTGTATGAGAGACAGATGCAATAGATAGTGTGGAAAAAAGAGGGCATGAAATAGTTGACATGTATATTGTTTAACTAAAACGGATAGCATGACATAATTTCACATATATGATGTCTATCTAAACTGGATAGCATAGCATAACATAATTCAAAGATATGATGAATAACTAAACAGGATCGCATGACATAATTCACCTACATGTTATCTAAGTAATCAGGATCGCATCATTTAATTCACATATGTGATTTATATGCTAAACAGAGGGCATTCGATATGATGTCTGAACTAAGAACATGGTGTTGAATATTGTGTATATGATGTCTAAACTATGCAATGCAAGACACCGTATGCATGATATGAGCAGTATAACCATGCCAAGTTAGAGCATACACCTCAGTGGGGGAATAGGACTGGTCATCTGTCTCTGAATCCATCTCTGAGGAGCTATCGGGACCCAACAAGAGATCTGCTTCGACAGGTAGCACTGTCTGCTCTGAAGGCCTTGTTTTCACTCCAGATTTTTCCATCTCCCACCCAAATGGCTGATTCACAGGAAGAGTAGTTTAATGTACAAACATTGTCGACAAATGGAAATGTAATGAAGAAAAGGATGGGCAAGATATCATTCAAATATATGATGCCTGGTTAAACAGGATGGCATTGCACATTTCACATATATTATGGCTGGCTAAAAGACATGAGACTGCATAATTCCCATATATGATATAGAAACTAAACAGGTGGCATTACAGAACATGTCTAAACTAAGCAGATGACATATATGATGTCAAAAGTAGGCACTGCAAGGCAACATATGCATGATATGACTAACATCATCATGCCAAGGTAGAGCAAACACCTTGGGGGTAAATAGGAGTGGTCAGCGGCGTCTGAATCCGCCTCAGAACAGATATCTTCCTCTGGATTACAATCTGGAGAGGGGTGGGGAGGGTTTGCCATTGAACCCACCATGGAGCGATGTCTGCATGACATTGTATTGCCGCGCAAAACTCTTCTCTTTTTCTCTACATGTTCAGCATGACTGTGTACAATATCTGACATGCATACGAAAAAATATGGTGAGATTATGTAAGGAGAGCATGCAGAAATTTAGAGTGATGGTAACAACCAGTGGATGGATCCAAAAATAATGATAGCAGGCTGATGATTGCTTTAAATTAATAAAAAGACAGATGATGATTGCTTTACTATTTGTTTCCCACCCAAGATGAACAACATAGGCATACCCTAGGTGAACCAGATATTAGACAGACATACTATTCATTGCTGCCTCGATATGTGCCCCACAACTAATTTAGAACTCAAGTTTGAACATTAATTTGGACCTGACTTGGGAGTCCAAGAGCTGAACAGGACGATAAAGTAGCAGGTAAGTTTAAGCAATGCATAACATAAGCAGAAACAAAAGAGTGCGACCTCTCTTGTGGACCCGTGTACTCCTCAGGTTCATCTGCTGAGTCGATGATGGTGATGCCGTTGGGTGGGTGCCGGCGGCAGGGAAGGAGATCTGAGGCGGCGAAAGACGGTCAGGAGTCGTGATGTCTGGTTTGGTGGATGCTTCTGTCGATGGAGCAGCTCAGGTGAGGTGGACGACGTCGCGGCAGGAGCAGGACAAACCACACAAAGTTCCCTTCGACACGTACCTGTAACTGAAGTAATTCTGTAAGGGCTCATTTGGCTTGCATGATTCTTAAAACGCAGGGATAGGAAAAACACCGGAATAGGATAGGAAAATGCACATGGTAAACAGAGCATTTGTAAACACAGGATTTCTGTCAACTTGGGTGTTTGGTTTACAGGAATTGGAAGAGCAGAGGAATGCAAAGAAACATGGCCAAAATAAAGAGAAACCATATGAAAGCGTGTACAGTTAGAATGTTATTCTGGCACTAATGCACTTGGTCTTGTTTTCATGCATAGGATTTTGAAAAGTAGGTCCAGGTGGATGTTTTGCTTCATTCCTTTCAACAAAATGCATGAATAATTGAATAGTAGAGTGCCATTGGAAAATTCCCTATTGCTATGTTTTTCCGTTGAACCAAAATAGCCCTAATGGATCGACGTGAATGTATAGTAATAAGTGATGCAACAAGTGTACAACCTCTTTGCCGTAGCCGTGTCGACCTCAGCATCATTGGGTTGGTCGCTGAAGCAGTTGAGGCAGAGGTGGCTGTCGGAGGTGTGGAGGAAGATCTGAGGAATCTGTAGACGGCGTCCAGGGCACTGCTCTATTGTGATGGATTGTTCTGTCGTTGGAGCAGCTCCGGTGAGCCGTAAGACGTCAAGGCTGAAGCAGCGCAAGACAGACATCGTCAATCTCAAGTGGGATTCTAATAGCATCTCCAATAGATGATGTAAAATGGATGTAAAATTAACATCACCAAAAACCACCTGACTACAATAGATGAGGTAAAAACTGTTGACTCTGAACTTAACTGTCGAAACTGAAATTTACTATGGAATCTGAATGCTACTGTCGAAACTGAACGCAATGGTAGCAGAGAGGCACTTGACATGTAGTTTAGGGAGGGCCTGCAGTTCATCTTCTACCTGCACCCCCCCCTGAGCCGCCTACCACCACCGGCCGAACTGCTGGCCCCAGCGCCGCCTCGCCGCCCCGAAACAACTCGCCACCGCCGCCCCGGCCAGCCCTCTAGGCCCCCCCCCCACCCTGAACCCTAAGATAGATAGTGGGGTACCTCTCCGGCGAGCCCCCGTCCCCGCTGCGGGTGGTTCTTCCTTAACTCCGGCGAGCCCCCCCCCCCAACCCCTGAAAATCGACTGACCTAAAAGTCAATTCAGTCGACTGAAGTGTGGCTTAATTGGAGTAGAGCAGTAGCACGAGCGAGAGGGGGAGCAGCAGCAGCAGCTGGGCGAGCAAGCGATCGAGCGAGAGCCGGAGTAGCAGCAGCAGCGCGAGCGAGCGAGCGAGAGCCGGAGCAGCAGCAGTAGATCCGGCCGGTATGGACGCCGCTGCCGAAGGGGCCTCACACTGGGGGAGAGCCGACGTGGAGATGTCGCCCGTGGAGCCGGCTTCAAGGTAGCCGCTCCATGGGGGTGCGGGATGGAGCACCGTCGGCACCGGGAGGTCAAGTTAAGGAGAAGGTGCGATGCGATGAGTGTACAACCTCTTTGGTGGCACCGAGTAGGCCTCGGCTTTGTCCGAGGAGTCGGTGAGGATGTTGCGGTTCCGGTGGAGCAGGTTAAGGCGACGCTGTGGGGATGGAGCAGCCGCGATAGACGAGGCGATCATCGGAGCAGCTCCTTGGAGGTGGAGGACGGGGCGGCTGAATCGCCGGGACGGCGAGATGGACAACGGATCCTTATCCGAGGAGGTGGACGAGGGACGTCGAGCTGTTGCGGTGGACGACGTCGTTGGGGAAGAGGCTCCGGCTGGGCAGCAGTGACATGGCGGACGGACGAGGGTGGGGTTTCACGGCTGGAGCGGAGAGGTTATGGCGGCCTAGGATTTCGAATGGCGAAAAGGGGGCAATGGGAGGGGGTGAAGCATGACTTAGGGACGCGCTTGCCAAAAATGTAGGGTGTGTTGCAAAAGTACCCCCCACCGATTTGAACTAGCGGCCCTTTCGGCTTAGGGTTAGAAGGGGGATTTCACGTGTCGGGATTTGGCAGCTGGAGGGAGTTTTCGCGCTCGTTGTAATTTCGGGATAGAGAGGCGCGGGTTGTGAAGGCGCCAGTTTTGGGACCACGATATTTGAATTTTCGAGATATAATAAGACGCGGGTTGAATTTTAGGGACAAGCCTAACGTGTAGTAATATTGTACTTGTACGTACCAAATCAATTCGCACTTCCCTCAACCAAAAAGAAAACGAAAAAAATAAAACTATTCACACCACACAAAGAGAGAGTCTTGCCCCGTTTTACTATACAAATGCTATTCAAAGCTACTCCCTCCTTCCATCTATATAGGGCCTAATGCGTTTTTCGATGCTAACTTTGACCAAATATTAGAGCAATGATATATGACATGCAACTTACACAAAGCACACCGTTAACTTCGTCTGTGAAAGGTTCTTTCAATGATATAATTTTCACATTGTGCATGTCATGTACTATTAATCTTGTCAATAGTCAAAGGCGGTCTTAAAAATCTCATTACGCCCTATATAGATGGAAGGAGGGAGTATGAATCCATGTTATGTCCGATTAAATTTTTTCGCTTGCTGTATAATGCATGTAACCTACTCATACCAACATTTTAGTGCATTCCAAATGTCTATACTACCGCTGCAATTCGAACTAAATTTGAATTCGTTTCTCTATTTCAATAAGAATCTACAATCATGATTGTTGCCAACTTCAACCATCATTCGTGTATTACCTTAATAACACACCACATGATTACTATAGAGATAGATATGAACTATGTGTACTACATGAACTCGAATTCTATTTTTTGAATACACTTGATGTTGATTCCAAATAATAGTACATTTGATGTACTAACTATATATTCATAATCTAAACCATGTTCCATACGTACACCGTGTTTATCACACAAAGTATAGTGCCCCGCCCCCTACATTATGACAAGTATTTAGACCTGAGTTGCAAAAGCCACACATTAGCCCAAATTATAATCAATGTTCTACATTATGATATCTTCTTCAAGTATCCGTATCCACTTTTTTATAATGAATTATGATCTTTGTTCGTCTTTTACACCTTCACGATCCTCTTCTATTTGTAGCTAGCTAGCGCTAACTTTCTATCGTGCATGCACACGCCCGCCCCCCTCACACACCCTTAGCGTCCCCTCCATCGCACACGTTCATTATTTCTCTTTAGGTCGTCCACCAGCGGTGTGTGTAGGCCCCCGGCTCCTTCTTTCTGGCACACACCGGTCGATATACCTCTCTAGCCAAGTGTGCCTACAACAAACACATATATACTTCCCCTCTTCTCTTCTCACCGTCCATGCCCCCATATGTCCAATACGATTCCACGCAGGTGCACACTCCCGCCCCTCTTTTCATTAATCACATGCTCGCACACTCCTCCCCCCTCGACATGGTAGGCCTCTCGCACCACCTCCTAGCCACACCCTCTCCCCCTGTCTGCCTCTCCGGACCTTATTTGCTTCTAACACATGCAGGCGTGTATATGAACTGATCTCCCTACATATAGCCAGGTCGACTATAATTCGTTTTCACCAAGCACCGATACACTTACCTCGCTAGTTATGTCTCTCCTTTTCTCGGACACACGACGGTTGATCTTCCTATGTAGTTACGCATGCTTACCACAACCATATCTTCTCCCCTCATCATCCTTGAATACCTCCCGACCTGTCTCTCACACGCACGTGCATGGACAGACAAACATCCCCCGCCCTCTCTTATTGATATTGCACTCATACCCTCCGTTTGTCTAGCAGGCCTCTCCCACCATTTGTGAGACGCCACTCCACCACCAACCCTCCGACGCTCTACCTTTGTCTTTTTCCCAACCTTATTCCTCTGCTACACATATCCATGGATGTCGATCGATCTCCCTCAATACATAGCTAGGTCTCTCTCCTTCCCCACACATATACTAGTCGACCGGTCTCTACCCCCCCACACACACACACCGATAGTCAAACGTTGTAGGTAGGTATCCATGCCAGGGAGAAGAACTGCACCTCTGCCCTCTCAAATTCCAGTAGGCCAGCCGCCCTGTATCTTTGACGTGGGCAAACACAAATTCAATGGCACTCTTTATCGATCGCGCAGGGACACACTTCATCCCTGTTTTCAATTCTATCGATATCTCACGTCCATGACTCCGTTGCACACACATTGCATATGTTACATTTTTCTGATTGAGATATCATCAACACATTGCCTCTGTTTCGCACAAACCATCTCTCTCACACCCACCCACGTACATACCTGCACCTAAAGAAGAAGGGCACGCAGGACGCACGTACTCACGTCTCGTTCCCGGCCACACCCGCGCGTGTACATAGTGTAGTTTGTTTCTGTACGAAAAGGCAGCCCACGTGATAATTTGACGCGTGTAGCGGTTGTTTACTCGAAGAAGGGTCGGGTACCACGCCTAGAATATAAAACGATTGCCGTGGGGAAAATGGAAAAATGGGTTTCTCTCTCGTGAGTCTCGTCACACCATCTCACACAAGGCCGTCGTGGCCTCTCTCTGTCTCAGCGTTGGTCAGTGATCCGGCCGCATCCCGTCCACCGGCGGAAAGGGAGGATGTGCATTGTCTCTCCGTTCGACGGCGTTGAGGCAGCTCGTCCCAATCTGCGATACCCGCCGTTCTCTCTGACCAAGCTCCGGCGCGGTAGGGCCTTCGCCACTTGCTCGCTGCCGCAGTATGGGCAGATCCCGGCCGTCGGCGCCCTCCTAGTAACATCCCGACGACCCTCAGGTACAGCTTCCTCCGGCCTTGCTCCACTGCCCATCTTCCCACATTGCTGCATGTGGATCTTCTTTAGTTGTTTGCTTAAATCGTATCTCGGCCGGCGTACTTTCCATCTTGCAATCTTGTCCTCAAACCATTTTTGATAAACCACCATGTGCTATCTTTCCCTTTTTACATGGAACATGCTTCTTTTTTGTCGGCGTATGTGTCTTCAACTCGTGTTATTGGGCAGTAATTGTTTCCTTTCGACCTCCTTTTGCAAACAGGGCTATCCATTTTCACCTCGTTGCTATTGCGACCTTTTGGTGAACTGCACAAATCACTTTTCTGAAGAGTGTTTTGTGCAGTTCCGCCAAAATGTCACACGGGCAACGTTTTTACATTTCTGTGGGACTGCGGAAAGGGAGATTGGTTTTGCTATCCTCCTCATCCAACTCCGTGCCTAATCTTCTCCAACAAGAAGTTAGTCCTAAAGAGAGATCGTAGAGGTGATCGGCTTCTATTTATGTGTGTTATGTTTCATCATCTAGTTCCACTATTATTGTAATCACACTGACTGGATATCTTTGCAAACAGGGATGGTCCGCCCGATTTTAGTGGAGCTGCACAAAATGATCGGATTGTGGTGTCCTTCATACACCTCTTTTTTGGCTACAGAGCTGGGTGAAACTAGCTGCCAAGCAATGAACACTGTGCCAAGGAAATGGAGCCATGCCTACGAACAACATCGATCAATTATATTTTTTTCTTTATTTGTACACCTTCTCACAACTTTGTCTTCAGTTGTGATGTGAATATTGGCGCTGATCTGCGAACCATTGAGATGCATTAGCCATGGTAGTTTCATTTGTATTTGATGGAATGTTGTAACGAGATAATCTCGAGGCAAGACACATGAATCCTAAGTTGAAACCTTTTTTTCCTGCGGGAACCAGAGTTGAAACCTTCATAGCATCACAGTACAATTTCATCAAAATTATGCGTACATATAAACAAATCCTGAAGGATTGATAGCAATGCCAGAAACAATTCAACTTCGTTTCGCCGACATGTTGGACATCCTTCATCCGGCTCCACCTGCCATGCAGCAATATTGAGTGCACAACACAACTTCAGGGAAAGATTCACCCCGGTCGTTGCGCCGCAGTAGTAATGACTAGTGAGCAGTCAAATCACAGAGCCCCACCTTCGCCACAGTAAGTTGCTCGGACGAAGCAACCATCATTTCTCTGTTCCTTGAATCCGCTGGTACTCCCATATTCCCACAGTAATAAGTTGCTCGGGCGAATCAACCATCACTATATCCGCTCACGTGTGATGACCACAGGAGCTATCCATTCAAATTGCATGTTAAAAAAAGGTCGATAACTAATGCGGCAAACTTTCAAAAAAAACTAATGCGGCACCTCGGGCCAACGCGGCCAGATCGCATTTTGCACGAGAAATTACACACCATGTTTCATTGACATGTGGTCCCGTTCCAACATATCAGTGAGACGACGGCGAGTAGTAGGAGTATTTCCGAACCGACGTGTAGGCCGGGGCGCCCCTTCGTGAACCGTGGCAAACTGGCAACCGTCCACCGAGTCTTCGCCTTTCCCTCTCGATTTGGAACTGCTGTCGCACGCTCTTCCTCTCCCTCCTCCATTTTCCTTCAGCCCTTCACCCTTTCTTCTGCCATTGTTCGATCGTCTTCTCCATGGAGGGAACAGGACGGAAACGACCCCGTTATTCTTGCCCCGATCTGAAAGATGACGTGGTGGAGGAACTCATTGATCGGTGCGACGTCATCACCTCGGCTAGCATGGCAGGTTCGTTCAAGCCCATTCTTGACTCAACTAATAACATCATTACAAGGAACCCAAGAGTCAAGGAGCGGTTTGATCTCCCCTATCTTCTTCGCCGTGACCCTGATGACTGGCGCCGTCACGACGGAGGCCTCGCCCTGTGCAAGTTGATGCCGCTTGATAATGATACGTATGATGTTAAGATGCCATCGCTTGAGGGCAAGGCTTGGGCAGGCGCAAATGGAGATTGGGTTGTTTACATTGGGTCCAACTGCGAGTGGGAACTTGTGAATGTGTACACTCGTGACCGGGTTCCACTTCCAAAAATCTCAGCAGACTGCCCAGAGGTTGAGCACACCGGTATTGTACGCACGTTCAAATACAATCATGGTGACTGTCTTCTACGGAAGATAGCAATTTCTCGAGTTCCCACCCGCTCTTGGAATTACAACAACTATGAAGTTGTTGCTATCTTCGACAAGCTTGTTGCCGTCGTTGCTGGTTTGACTCGATGGACATTGCTCAAAAATCAGTTTCTGTACACGCATGAGTACTGTGATGCAATTCAATACGAGGGCCTTGTGTTTGCTGCCACCACTCGTGGCACTGTTTTTGCATGGAATCGTTATGATTTCGGTACGTTTGTCTTCCACCGTAATTATAATTGTTTCATCCACATGCATGCGGGTTAGCAAGTTTCCCTTTACTAATTAACCTTCTTGTTTTGTTTCCAAGGTCCTGTGAACATTCCACCACCTATACTTGAAAAATTTTATAACCAAGGGGGAGATGACGATGGTGATGATCACGAGCATGAGGACGAGCAGCGCCCATATACTCGTTGGCGCCTGGCAACTAATTCCGATGGATCACCTCTTCTCGTGTGTATACAGCCCACTGATGATGTTACTGCTAAGGAAGCAGGTGTAGTCTCCCATGGTCGCACTCTCCGGACCTATTCCAACACCCGTTGCATGGTATTCGGGATGGATACTAGTGTGCTAGCGCCAACACCTTCTCCCTGGTACAGAATTGATAGTCTTGGAGAAAACTCGCTCTTCCTTGGACAAAACTATCCGATGATGGTGAAAGGCGATCCAACTGCTGTTGACACAACGTTACTAGCACCATTTATGAGAAGCAACTGTGTCTATACCTCGGACATTAGCGTGGTTCCCTACCCTGGTACTGATATAGTAGGCCGCTTCAGCCTGGATGATCAGTCCTGCGTTGGTCTCGAGATCGACAATAGATGCCCCGTCCCAGAGAATCACTTGTGGTTCAAAGCAAGCGTTTCCAACGCCGAGGAATGGTTGAGTTGAAGTTCATTTCATTGCTTGTTATTTGTTGTGTGGTGAAAACTTTAGTATTTATAATGTATCCTCGTTGTCGATGTGGGTTGATGACCTGTTGTATGTAATAAAATGATATGCCTGTGATAAACTTACTAAATTTATGAATGGCTTTCGAGTTGCTTCTGTGAGTGAGTGGTGCGACGAGGCAAAAAAATATTTTCCGAATACATAATTGTACGTGCATTGCAACAGGTTATCGGATGAGGCCAATCAACAATAGTAGTACACTATTTGTACTAGCTTCACATGCTTCGTGCATCGTGCGGGTGTTTTTACTGTAGCCATATTGTACTACGTAACCAGCACCTCAGATCCTCGATACTAGTACTATATAGTAAGTAGTAGGAGCAGTAGGGTGGCATGGGCCAGAACAAGCATTCACGTCCAGGAGTACGGCACACGCCACCAGCACGACTTCCATCTGACACCATATTTCTTGGAGTCCATGCTAGAGAAATCTCTTCAACCTCATCATTTCTCTAACTCAGCCATCGCGCGGCGGGCGAGGTGGGGGTTTGCCGATAGTCGGTTTCCTCAACTGCGGTCCCACTTGTAAGGCATCCTCCAACGCTCTATCAATATATGGATGTACTCAACTTCCCAATACAAAAACTTGCATCCATTCTTCTCCCTCCGTTGCACAATACATGCCTTCTACTACCTCCGTCCTGGTTTATAGGTCCCCTTTGTAGTTTGTGTCAAATTTTGACTAAAGATTTAACTAACAAAATATTAATGCATGTCAAGAAAAATTATCTCGTTGGATTCGTATTTGAACATAGTTTTCAAAAATATAAATTTTGGTGACATGCGTAAACATTTTGTTAGTTTAATCTATGGTCAAAATTTGGCACGAAATATAATGGGGACCAATAAACCCGGACGGAGGTAGTATTTATCAAAATATATTTGTATCTAGACATGTTTTAGTATATTTGCACATCCATTATTGGACAAATGGAAGTCAAGTATTTTGGAACGGAGGGAGTACACAATAAAATTTTTAAGTTAGCACCACTAGTCTAATCCGAGAGCACAACCGAAGATTTGGTCAGGTTCTTCCTCCTTTTGCCGACGCGTGGGACATCCAGCATCCAGGTCGTGTCATGAAAGAAAATAGAGTGGTAGTTGAAGCCACGAGATGTGCATCCTGGGTTAAACTGTAAATAGAATCTTACTACTCTTGAGTAAGTCCAAAAGCGGCCACCGAAGATCTTTCTTGGATTTGTTTTTCATCACCAGCACGTCGAGGTGAAAGATGTGCAGGTTCAGTGGGTCCTCTTGCGTTTTCACTAACATGTGGGACCGCATGTGAGCAAACATACGATGGGCTCCGCGCGTCCGCTGGCTGGCTGAGAAGAGAGATAGAGGAGGGTTGAGCACGGACTGCAGGAAATTTGTTCTACGTAACCAACACCTTGATATTCGCGTGTGGTAGTTTCTAGAATAAAAAAAGGAGGTACCCCTACTTATGTTACTCCCACTACGCCTAGCCTAAGGTTAGTAGGTGACCTTGCGCTTGGCTCTTCGCCTCTTCCGGAAGTCAATGGTTCTATGGTAGTGCTTCTGGCAATCTGACGCGAAATGAACTGCTGCAGGTCCACCACTTGTAAGCAAAAGTTTCTCCTCGTGCTGCGAGCCACGGCGCACGCATTAGCTAGGGAGAAGGCGTAATCAAGCTTCATGTCGTTCTGCGAGTTGACGGGACACATCAAAGTTATTTACTAGTAGTACGTACTCTCTCCAAAAAAGGGCTGACCATGTCATTGCTACCATCCCGTGCTCCGTCGTTGAGTACGTGCACTATTCACGTGCCATTCACGTGCCATCGAGGAGAAAAAATATTGCATAGGTGCCATCGAAGTGCACGACTCACTTACGGAAAAGGGTTTCCCCCCGCTTCCCCCCCCCCCCCGCACGACTCACTTACGCACTGCTTATCTGATTATATCCATTTTCTTGCATGACACGTGCACCTTGATGCTAGATGTCTCGCGTGTTGGGAAAAGGATGAACAAAGCTCACGTAAAATAAAAGAGTTGAAGAGCATAGATTCCCGACGACCGAGGAGGAGCAAGGAACCTCGCGGTGGAGCGTCTGCAAGGAACCTTGCACGTTTTCCCTTGTTTTTTGCCACCTGTCCACCTATAAAAAACTAAAAGAACATGAACTTTTCGCTAACCACTAGAAATGGTACATCAGGATGCTAAGTTGAAGATATTTTATACTCCCTCCGTTCCCAAATATAAGTCTTTTTAGATATTTCAATAAGGGACTACATACGAAACAAAATGAGTGAATCTACACTCTAAAATATGTCTGCATACATCCGTATGTTGTAGTCTATTTGAAATGGCTAGAAAGACTTATATTTAGGAACGGAGGGAGTAGTTTATATTGAATTATTGATAACCTTGCAACAAGCCATGCATATACACAATCCAACGCACTAACTCCACCTGATCCAACTCATGCACATACGCGCACAGCATGGAGCACACAACGCACATACACAAGACGTGCATGCACACACGCTCGGTCGCAGAATGCACGTGAATAACACATGCATGCGCACACACTTGGCTGCATGGAGGCATGCGCCATCCGCGGCGATGTCCGGTTCGTCGTTCTACGACGAAGCTCGCACGCAACGGCGCATACGCATCTCTTGCAGCACCTCTTTGCCGTCGTTGCTCAACTACTAGTCGGAGACAAAGACGACCGCAGCCTCGGGCTTAGAGCTAGCACCGATGGAAAAACACGCACGCTACACGCACACGAGCACATATGGAGTGCCCATGACGTGGTGGTGGTGCGTACCTAGTCGCCTCTACTCCTTCTGTGCACGTTGTCTATCAAGGCGGCTGCATGCTAATGATGATGTGGGAGAGGCCAAGGCTGGTTATAGTGGGGAGTAACTTGTACTGTAACATATTACTATGTTACTCTAAACATCTCTATAAACCGGAAAGGAGGGAGTAGTAACATAGACTAGTGTCATATGCAGAGTATGGGAGCACATGATATTTCCCCGTCTGGACCGATCCCAAGTTGGCTTCTCACCTTCTTGGCCCAACACAAACCCCTCCCCCCTCCCGCACGTGCTTCCCGCCCGGTGCCAGCTGAGCCCGCCGCTCCACATTGATGACAAGTCAGTTGACGCTGCCTCTCACTGCTTCCACCATTGAAGCGGCGCGCCGACCGAGGGCACCGCCCGCTGCACGCCCGGCATTTCAGACTACATAGTGGATAGTAACTTTTAGAGCAAGTACTACAATTATATGACATAAGCAGGCTATAAGGATTTAAATATAGTATTTGTGCTTAGTTGAAGGAGAGAGAAGAGGAGACAGAAGAGAAGCGGATTGTAAACATGTAGCCGGTTGTACTCCAACGTACTCTACTTTGTGAGACAAAAGGTGGGGCCATTATTAATGATATTGTATTTATACTAAAGGGACTAACGGACGCCTTAATTACTCCGGGTTTTTTTGAGACAAACCTTGGTGGGGCAATTATTGACTTTTTTTAGCTATTATTGACTTGGACGTGGGGTTTGGGGGCCAAACGCCTACTATTATACTCGCACGACCGATCTGAGATGCTCTGCCCTAGCCGCCGCTGTATCATATGTTTTCGCATCGCTCCAGATCTTAGCACCGCCGCACAATTCTTCTCCAGCCCTCCTTCTGGCGTGCACCGCGAGAAGGGACAACAGTCCTCCGAACCCCGCCTTTCGTGATCCTGTACGGGAGAGGGGCGATCAGGTTTTTGGGGAGCACACTCATGTGACTGCTGCCAGCGACGACTTCCTCAATGACAGCCTTCTTCCCCGACCTCGGTAACCTCTTCATCAACGACATGAGTGACAGCATCAACCACATCGTTTCTGCTCCCGCTGTACAGTATGTGATTCTGTCCTCCTGGTTTAGTCCGCATCATTACTTTGATGTTTGCAATTGTCGTCATGATCTATTTACTGCTGATTCGGATTAAATCTCATACTAAATTGCTCATATATTCAACAATCCAATCCAAAAACCTGATCACAGGCAATTTACTCCGAGTGGTTTTGCTGTGCTTTTGAAGCCGCCTAATTTTAAGGGGGTGAAATATAAAAGGTGGCGCACAAGAGCAGTATATTGGTTTCAGATCATGTACTGCTATGACGCCACTAAGGGTAAGCCTGAGGGCGATCTTAATCCTACACAGCAGGAAGCTTTTCAGAACATGGATACCCTCTTCAAAGCCGCCTTGCTGAGTGTTCTTGACGATTCCATTGTGGATTCATATATGTCGTTTGACAGCGGCAAAGACATGTGGGATGCGCTCGAGGCCACGTTTGGGCCCTCGGGCGCTGGCAACGATTTGTACGTCATGGAGCAATTCTGTGATTACAAGATGACTGATGAGCGCTCTGTTGTTCAGCAGACTCATGAGATATAGTCACTCTCTAAGGAACTTGAGTACTTTAAGTGTGTGTTGCCGGACAAATTTGTTGCTGGGACCATCATTGCCAAGCTTCCACCTTCATGGAACGATTTTGCTACTTCTGTGAAAAACAAGAGACATGAGTTTTTTGTTTTGGATCTCATTAGCACTCTTGATTTTGAGGAGAAGGCGAGAGCAAAAGACACACATGCTCGGGTCACCGAGGGAGCTTCTAGTGCCCACATGGTACATGAGAAGAACTTATAGCCCAACCAGCCCCAAAGCAACAAGAACAAATCTCAGGGGAAAGGCAAGTTTGATGCAAAGAACAAGCCATCACATTCTACCAACTTCAAGAAGAATTCTCATAACGGGACGGGATACAAACCTCAGTTTTGGTAGCACCACACAAAATTTAAATGGCTGCATCTACCTGCTGTCAGCTAACCTCATGGTGCTCCAGGTATTCCTACATTCGTAACTAGGTACAATGACCACCACAATATGAAATTAGCTTATTCGTACGTTGACTTGCTGAATGCAGTGCGAAACGATCATGTCATGTGTGGAGGAGCAAACAAGCAGTGCAGCCGAAGGTGGAAATCAACCAAGGACTTATGAAATTATATGTAATCTTCCTCAAGCAGGTCAGTATCCCCTTCGTCCAGATGATCGTGTTTTGTCATGCCGAGCTATTGATATGTGCTACTGTTTTGCAACACCGTTTAAGTATAGCTACTGTTTTCCTATCTTTTCAGATTCAGGACAATGAATATGATATCAGGGGAACCGCACAATATGGACCCATGTTGAGTCATCTTTATTGCCTCATGTGTTTGCTGCAAATGTGTCAGCATCAAATGCAAGATGAGGCACTAGCTAGCTGTGGAGTTGTCAACATGCTCAAAGTGCTCGCAACGTTGAGAAGAAACAAGCATGCCCAGGAAATTAATGCGTGCGCAGGGAGGCCCTTTGCTCAAAGAAGCATCGACCGATTTTCTTTATTTCCACACCTTCTCACAGCTTTGTATATTGGTTATAGTATGGTGAATCATTGAGATGCATAGACATGCTGAACTTTTGTTTTTCTGAATGTTAGTTTAATGTGAGTGTCTGCATCCAGTACCGCATCCTCTAATTTGGTGGATGCACACAGAGAAAATAAATCTCCTTAATTTACTCCATAACAACCCTATTAAATAGGCCTAGTAACAAACCAGGCGCATGCAGTGGCCGGCGGGCACAAGCATCCTGCATGCATGGCCAGTCATGCAGCAACGCAAAAGAAGAGAGCGGTTCTTGGGAGAAAGCGAGTAGTTAGTGCAGCGGGCCTTATAAACACGAACATCTCGCTCTCCCGCTTCTGTCTCCCCACCCAATTCTCCCTGCTCCCCGATCTTCCTCACTCGTCCAAAAAACACCGCTCACCTTCTTCCTCACTCGTACAGAAAACGCCTGCTCCTCTTCTTCCACTCCTACAGAAATCCCCAACCCTCCTTCTTCCCCACTCGCACTGCCACTAGGATCATCTCTGGCTACTCTTCTAAAACCCGTGAGCTCGGCGCAATGCCCACAAGGAAAATTGAGTCGGCTGGCCCCAACGCCAAGAAGATGAGGCTCCCGCTAGCGGTGACGTCGGTTGTAGATCCCGCACCCGGTAGCACGAGGAGAAGCGGCAACCCCCCCCCCCCACCCGGATCTGAGGAACCGGTAGAATCTTATTGGACCGCATCAGCGATCTCCCGGGCGTCATCCTTGAGGAGATGATCTCGCTTCTGCCCACGAAGGATTGCTGCCGCACACAAGTCCTCTCAACTCGGTGGCACCCTCTATGGCGTTTCGCGCCCCTCAATCTTGACTGTCGTCATATATTTGTCCTTCCTGAATTTGATCTCATCAGAGCCATCGTCTCTTCTCACTAGCAGGGCCCCATTCAATGCCTCTACATCCCGACAAGCTACATGCTGTCCATACCCGGCAAGGTGGACGCTTGGCTGACATCCCCTGAATTCGGAAAACTCCAGCAGTTTGAGTTCTACCATTACCACGAAAGTTTCATACCACGAACATACCAAAAATTCGTTCCCACACCACCATTGTCCATCTCGCGGTTTTCCTCCTCTCTCCACACCGCCACCTTCGCTTGGTGCCATCTACCAGACGATCTGGTACAAATGCTTCGACTCCCACTGCTAAAAAAACTTTCGCTTGTGGTGGTTTATCTGTCAGAGGCCTCACTGCACAGCATCATCCACTCCAGTTGCCCTGCCCTGGAGCGCTAGCTGATTGTTTTGGGAATAGAAATCGGTATCAGTTCTCTCCAAATAAAGTCGCCTCACCTTAAAAGCATTGGAATTTGTTTCAAAGGACAGCAGCTCATCATCGAAGATGCCCCTTCACTTGAAAGGTTGCTCCTTCATAATTGTTATACACCTTCAGAAATAATTGTCGTCTCTGCGCCCAAACTGGTGACCTTGGGTGTAATTCATGACCCGTTTAATAATCACAAGAAGTTGGTGTTTGGCTCCTCACTTTTTCAGGTACCGTATATTATCATCTACACATTTGTGATCATATGCTGCATTTTTCATTTGTGCGCATAAGTTCTATATCATCTTGGAGTACACTTTGGGTACTAATACTATGTTATATGCTCAATGAAGAGTTCGTCCATTGATAGCCTATCAATGTTGCTAGATTCTGTCAAGATCATATATATCAATATGTATAGTTTTGATCTGGACATAATTATTGGCTTGTTGCGATGCTTTCGATCTCTGGAGAATTTATACATAGAGGTGATGATTTCATGCACATTGAAAGCCCGTATATATTGTACTAGAATTAACTGTTCAGCTATCGTTCTTTCGACATACTCTTTTTTCAGACCTTAACTGTTTTCAATCTTCATGTCTACTTAGGGAGAACCACATGGAGAAAAACATATAACCAATCGTTGGCATAATAAGCACAAGGATTTTCTCAGTTCTCATGACATTTGTTTGAGGACAATAACGATGGGACGATATGCATCCAACCAGGCAAACAGAAGCTTTGTCACATTCTTCCTGTTGAACGCGAGGTTACTATTGTCCGTGAGGCTTAATTTTTACAGCAAGAGATTTCTCACGGACGAACATGTTGAACAGCAAAAAAAGAAGTTTCAGGTGGACAAATGGGCTTCTAAACGTGCTTGGCTTATATTTACAATAAGTTGTAGACATCCTGAAATAAACTTTTTTGCACAGGATGTTGATTTTATGGATCAGACCGATCCATTTGTTTGTGACTGCAAAAAAGAGTGGTTGGGTTAGATGTTACTATCATGTTCAGTATGGGTTAGCGGTTACCCAACTGTCCTTGACCGTGGACGCAGCTATTCGAATAGTTTTACACTCTCCAGAGGTTGCACACTATACCCACAAGATCCGGGGAACTTCCGTGTCATCCACGACCCGCGATACCTCAAGTACCCGGGGTAAGCACCCGATCACTACCTTTCCCTAGACGACACTAACATGGAGTCCACTCGATTGGTAGTAACCCCCGTGCCTAACATTTCATATCATAAAGTTGTGGAGCCTCGCTCCCATATTCATCACATACCACAAGCACGGGGTACCAACGGTGTGTCCGGTGCCCTGTAAAGACAGTCATGGCCGCCCTACCTGGCACGACCCCGTCTCGAGAGAGAGCACCAACTCTCCCCCGTCACTAGTAATGCGGGCTCCAAGCTAGTATCGACCTAGGTAATCAATAATGCCCTTTCCCATATAAGGGTATAGTGGTTGCGCATGTAAGATTGGAATAACGATCGCAACTTCAACCAATCCATTTTGAAAACAACACACACTTGCCTCAGTAAACCACTTCGTCATCAAGTGGCTACCCAACTCATCATCTCCCCCGGGCATAAGTGGCACCCGATGGGGTTTTCGAAAAGTCCTTTGAAAATACTTAGTCTCCTTCACCATGCATATTCCCGTCCCTTTTTGCGTAGCATCTACTTTAGCATCCTATCTACTCCCACCGGGATAACCCTCATAAGAAGGTAGGGTCATGCACAATGCAAGTATCAACAAGGAAGTAACAAAGGCAACCAACCCACGTGGTTCACCATCTCATCATGATTCCAATGCAACAATAATAAAGAGGTATATGACATGCATAAAAAGGGTTTCATAGACATGGTCAAAGGGTTGCTTGCCTGTTTTAACAAAGTCTTCGAGGTCTTCAAATATCTCTGGTCCAACTCCGAGCATTTCGTCTACTTCGTCAACTATCGTTGAAAGCAACCATAATAAGCAACACAACAAGGCAGGAAATAAAAGTGCTCTAAAAATATGAGTTGGACTTTTCTGGGATACCTCTGGTCATATGAGGGATGACCAAAGTGGTTTCATTAGGATTTGATCAATGGACATCTCTGAACATTTCAATATGATGGAATCAAGGGATTAATGGGTTTGCAAGAAGTGTACAAAAATATTATTTTCAAAAATGAGTAGAGGCACCCATTTGGCAAAGCATGATTTTAGAAGCACCTAGGAGTTGGTTTCTCTGGAATTGGAGTTGAGATGAGTTTCCAATGAATTTGCAAAGTTGGCTATATATGAAGAAATAGACCATTATTTGAGGTGATACAGAAAGTATTAGTAAAAATGTTCAAAAACTAAGTTTTGAACTTATAGACATCTAGGAGTTTGAGTCATGGAATTTGGAGCAAAAATGGGCTCTCTGTGATTTTCTAAAGTTCATCATAGAAATAGGAAAAATAGGGTTTGGTAAATATTTGTGAAGAAAAGGTCTCTGTAAAAATGTGCATGTTGCACCACCAGGTAGATCATGATTTATAGAGTCACTAGAAATTTGAATCATCAAATTTGGACTCCATTTGAAATGTTTATGGATTTTTGAAGTTGACATGAAAAAGAAAAAAGGAAATAAGGCTTTAACCTTATCTTGCGCAGGAGGCGACAGATAGACCGTGGGCCGGCCCAGCGGCTCAGTTGCGCGGGTGGTAGGGCGATGTCGAAGGCGCCCCGGACGGAGTATGCCTTCGGTGTGCGGGAGGCGGGTTTAATCCCGGTCCGTCTCCACTTAAACGGGCGGGGCCCGCCCACCGGGTCACTGACGAGCGGGGCCCGGTGCTCAGGCCGTCTCCTACCTCCCGCTCTGGCAGAGCAGAGGCAGGGGAGGTGAGGCCGAGCGGGCGCCGGCGCTCTCCCGGGCGGCATGGGCCACCTCCGGCGGCGCTCGGCACACCGGCAGACTCAGCGTGCCGCGGCGCACCCGTCCATGTGCTGGACGCCCACGGGGGAGCCCGGGAAGAGGAGGGCTTCGGGTGCGGCGGACCGGGGCTGACGACGGGGTTCGTTGAGGCGACGAAGACACGAGGAGGAGGGGATGGAGCACGGGGGAAGTTGGAGGTGGTGATGAGCGGGTGCGGGTGTGTTCATGGGGACGAGGGAGGGGTCGAGGCCTGCGGATTTGAGCAGCGGCCGGCGGCTCGGCTCCGGCCTAGGAGGATGGAGAGCGCGAGGAGGGGAGTTGGTTGGTCCAGGGGGTGCACGGGAGAGAGGGGGAGAAAATGGAGCAGAGAGGGGGGCCAGGGACAGCCTTAAGTAGGAGGGGGCAAGGTGCACCGCGGGGCCGTGAGCCCGCGAGGCTGTTGCCATCGCTGCAAGCCATGGGGGCTCGTGTGGGCGTGTCTGGGGTGTTCCTGGACGTCGACTACGTCGGGAGGGATAGAGAGAGGGAGTGGGGAGAGGTCAGAGGCGCGCGCGTGTGAGCCGCACCATTGGCGCGCTCGGGCGGCCTCTGTTTGCTAGCGCGGAGGCGCGGGGAGGAGGAGAGAGGAGGGGGCCGACCGCGTAGCATGTTGCGGACGCCGAGGCACCTCGACTGGCGTGAGGGGGAGGCTCGAGGTGGACGGGAGCGCCGTGTCAACGGTCGGGAGCACGGTAGCGTGCTCCAGAGCGCATCGTTTGCCGGCATGCATGGCTTTTGCGCGCGCACTCGCGTGTCCACTTGCGTCTAGTGGCTGCACCGGGGAGTAAACAATGTGGGAAAATGCATTGGATACCCTGGGGCTCGCCAGGAGTGAGAGAGAGGTGAGAAAATGGGAGGAAGGCTGCTGTCCAGAGGGGGGAAAAGGGCTTTTCACCCCCTTAATCATGGCTTCTCGGGCAGGGAAAGATGCAAGAGGTAGAGGAGGACCAGATGAGGCTGTGGGAAAAATCTCAGCTCATGGAGATGTGTGGAAATGGCTAAAACAAGCATTTTAAATTTGTGCCAGAAGGTGTTTGATGGTGGTTTGGACAAGCAAATGGATTCCAATTGATATGAAGATTAACAGGATCAAGTGTCATATAGAAATGGGGTTGATCACCAAGTTGGAGCTCATTTGGAAGAAGTTGACAATGCAACTTTGGTAAACCCTAGAAATTAGCAGAAATGGCTTTACTAAGATTTAGTCATGCAAATCAATTCTCCTTGATGAACCAATTGGTGTAGTGTCATAATTTGAGGTTCTGAACACGCCCAAAAAAGTTGAGATCAAAAGGAGAAAGTTGCCAATGTAGAGTTGTTCAAATTTGGTTCTCGACAGGAAGGGTTTTGGGGCACTTTGATCAAGTTAACTTGTTCTCCAACTTGTGCCATTTGGTCTAGATGCATTATTGTACCATTTGAGCATGTTCACAAGGTTTGAGAACATTTGGACATGTTTGGCAATGTAAAGTTGCTCAAACTTGAAAATGGACAGAAATGGTTTTGAGGGTATTTGATGATGTTATATTATTCTCCAAGTCATCAGACTTGGCAAGATCATCTAATATGTCAAATGTGACATGCTAGAATTTTCTTGGAATTTTTGGAGAATATTTCCTTTGTAAATATTTCAAAAGCTTGAAATATCCAGAAAGGGTTTTTGAGGGATTTGACCAATATTTTGAACATGACCATGTGTTGAAACTCTTATATATGGACAATATATGTCCTATGAGTTTCCCTAAATTTTGTCAAATATTTTTGAAGCAATAAAATAATTTTTCCCTATTAAAGACCATTTCTGGCCTTAAGAAAAAGCTTTTAAATAAAATAGGAAAGTAACTTTAAAAATTATATTTTTGTGATTTATGGGTATCCTATATCTAATAGGAGTCAAATATATTTTTATAAAGATTTTTACTTCCCTTAATTAAGTACTTGCAGTGCAAACGTCAATTCAGGGGTTTTTGAAAAACTAATTTTTGAAAATACTATTTGGCCAAATTATTTTTGTAAGAAATTATTTTTATGTCCTATACACATGGCATGATCATTGGGAAAAAAAATTGGATCAAGGAGAAGGAGTATTAGAATTGGAGGATTTATTTGATTTTTAGAGCACTTGCAAACAGTACACAAAAACCAATCAAGGCAAGGTCCAAAACACTCAAAAGTTTTTGTCAAACCACATTTTAGCATGATTTATTGACTTAAGTGTTGTGGCATGAAAATCAGGGTGTGACAGACCTACCCCCCTTACAAGAATCTCGTCCCCGAGATTCCCAGACTAGGCGCGAAAAGGGATACAGAAACTTGGATCTGGGGTAGTCTTCAAGTCTTCATGTTGCTTTTGCTTCCGTGTAGTGCTTCATTGAGCTTGAAGTACTTGATGGTGTGGCTTCGTGTATGACGCTCTTCTTGATCCAGGTTGCTAATGTGTAGCTCGCGGTAGGTTAGATTGGGCTAGGGGTCGATGGCTCATGGTCGATGTCCTTGTAGAGACCGGGCTAGTTGGGAAGTTGGAAACGTTTCCGGAGTGGTGTCGTGTGGAATAACATTGTGCACAGTAGGTAACTCAGGTGGTAACTCCAGCTGGTAGCCATCTATTCTTCGTCTTGCGGTGATCCTGAGGGGGTTGTTAAATCTTGGTGTGGGTCTCTTTGTCATAGAAATGCTTGGCCCCTTAGAGAGAAGTGGCCCGTAGATACACCTGGTCTTCGATGCGGAGGTTTACTTCTTTGACGATGGTGGTTGGTACAGTTCTTCTTCCTTGACATGGCAGTCTTCAGATGTTCCTGGACTAGCTGAATGGCTCTTCTTCCGTCTTCAGGTGGACAAGTAGGTCACCAAATGATGATGAAAACTATCTTGTCTAAGCACTCCATGAAGACTTTGTTCACGGGGTACATAAAGTAGGCTGGGGAATTAGTGGTGGTCTTGTTGAGTGTGGGCCAAGGTGGTTCTAGATCTAGTGTCAAGGCCCTAAGGTCCTGATCCGACCATGTTGTAGCTTGGTAGGGCTTAAGGGTTTCAACGATTCTAGTGTGCGAGTGAACATTTATCATCTTATCTTTAAGCACGGTTTCTGAGATGCCAATAGTCTATCTAGTCCTTTAAACAAATCACATCATATCACTGATAGCATCATTTCATATAGGTTAACTCCAATCATCACTCATGTGATTCATATCCTCATGGCTCCCGAGAGGAAGTCTAACAAAATCATATATGTCTACAATCCCCAAACTCGTATGTATGTCTACCCCTAAAAATCCATGGGTAGAACATATAAGCTGCTAAGCTTGAACATGACAATCCAAGTGCTCAGCCTGTTCTTCCAAGGTCTAAGATAAAGCACCTCTATCCTAAGGAAACACGTCGTAAGCCACTCCAAAATCTTGTTTCCTTCCTATGAATCAACTCCAACAACCCATTAACTACACCAATCATTACATGATCCAGTAGTTCTTAAAATCCAATCTCTATGGTGTTCCACACGATCTTCTAATGTCCTATAATCCGCAAATACTGGGAAGGCTACCTTACTATAGTCAGTCCACCAATTTCCATTATCATGGTCAAGTAAACTCCAAGGTCAAGCTCATATAGAACCCTAAATCAACCCTGACAATTAATCCAATCTCTTAGTTTATTGTCCACTGAGAACATGGTATCGTGTTCGAGATCATCAGTCTAAACCCAATTTACTCCGAACCATGTAGACATACTCAGCATCTATATTCAACTAGAATCACCTACTTAAATCCAAATGTCTTGTCCAACGAGGATTCCTACATGTCTCCCTCAAATTATTTATGTAATATCAACTATCACCTATCAATATCCCATGGCTAAGTTAAATCCAAATACTTCCAAGAATTTCAGCTTGCGATCATAATTGCCCTATTAAATCCAATTTACTCAGGGGTAATGAAAGTTATGCTAATCTATACTCATGATCCCACCAAGTTCTCCTACCAACATCAAAGCCTCATAATCCACCAAATAGTCTCAGACGATTCCTCAAAGTCATTGACATAAACTCACCAAGTCATTTATCCACTGTTCCTATATCCTTAAGTTGGTCTTCCCTATGGCATCGTCAGTCCTGGTGCTATATTAGGATGATAATGTGCTTGTTCACTATGTCCACTAGTTCCATAATGAACCCAGTGTTGTGCGAGGTTTACAGAGGCTTAACCGGTTCTCTTGCAATTCTGTGGGTTAAGCACATGGTTAAGGACTGGGGTATCTCATGAAGTCTCTAAGGGTCTAGGGATGGGTCTCTAATCTTGAGGGGAAACCATAACTCTAAGGGGTTGCACTTGGTCGAGGAGGTTGTAGCAAAAGTCTTCAGTGCTTGTTGGTTGCCAAAGTAGAATCCTTGGTGTGTCTTGTCTTTCTAGCCTTCAGTTGAGGAGAGAGATGAGAGGGAAAAGTAGCATATAGGAGGGGAATGCCTAAAGGGGGTTCTATAGTGCTAGTGCAAACAAACAGGTGCAAAGAGGGCCAAACAAAAGAAACAAGGTGAGGAAGGTGATATAGTCGCGTACTTGTTGCCTAGGGAAAAAAAGGGCGACTGATATCAAAACACAAACAAATAAAAACAAGAAACACACAATCATGGTTCTATTCGAACTATCATACGGACTCGACTGCGCATATGGGGTACACGACTCATCCTACCCTAGGGGTTCTCGGACTCAGTAGTCGTGCCTTGTGGCTCATGCAGTCTTCTGAGTTTTCCTCAGGTGTTGCTACATCTCTTGTAGTTGTTCGATGAAACAATCCGGGTTGATCCTGAAGATTCTTCAACAACTTCTCGCCTGTTGAAGTGATGGGGTGAAGGTGGCTCCTCGTAACTGGCATTGACTGGGTCTTCTATTGTCTTCTTAATCACGACAATCCCTTTTTGTCTTCTAAGCCGTCGATGGTACCAGGTAGGTAATCCTTTATGCAATGACATTATCAAGGCAGAATAGAGGTCCATCATGTTGTTTATGTTGATGACAATAGTGACACCAAGAGCAAGGGATGAGGAGAACCGTTTTCCTGCTCACTATGGTGAGGTGGACCAAATGGCTAGGTTCTCATCCATCGGTGGTTGCCGATACAACAACGGTAGTGACAGGGTTACTCTATTAGTAATGTATATCATGATCTTGCATATCCTATGCCCTGATCATCGTAGGCTAAGGTTGCATCATCTTGGGGCAGTGTCAAGGATGTCACCATCTCCTGGGTCTTCAGGTCCTCATTCCTCGAGGATGTATCTTCTGTTGGTATCGTCTTGTTGTGATGTCGCCAATCTTGTGTTCGGGGGATGTGGGTGAACGTCTGGCAAGGCATCTTCCTTCTAGATTATCCACGAGGATTACAAGGAATCCAGTGGTCAGGGGCATAAGGGTTCTAACGACCATAGGTTTTGAAGGGGAAGATATTAATAAGGAAGGTATACCCTAGTTTTCGAAAAACTGAGAAGGGAAGAGAAGTATAGATAGTTTTGGAAAACTAGTAGTAGTTTTGGAAACAGTTTTACCCCAACTAACGACCATGCTAACAAAGGCTTCCTACAGTCAGGATGGCTCTGATACCAGCTCTGTGGGGACCCCGACTCATAAGTCGAGATCACCGAATGCACATGTACAGTGATCCCAGAGATCAATGCTCACTGAAGACACAGAAGCTGAATAACAAGAGTCTTACATCCATACATACCGTTTTACACAAGTAGGACCATTATGGTCAAGTCTTGAGTGTATCATCCCAGCGGAAATCTTCAATAACAACTTGGACCCATGACATCTGCCTTAACCCTACAGGCATTCTGACTGGGAAGCGTCCTAGCTCGCATGTTCGTCACCGAAGTATTCTCCATCATATCCTGTTCTTTCATGCCTGGCCAATAAAATAACCAGTGGCAAGCCAATGAGTACTTTGAATGTACTCGCAAGCAACCCATGTTTTGGTTCAAGATACAACAATGCATGATATAGGTAAATTTTTGTAGAAAGCTAGTTTTGAGTGCAATGACTTGTTCAACAACTTGAAAGACATGCATCAAGAGAATTTAAGTAACCATGAGGACAGGTTACAGGTATCAACATAAATAGAGTGGGCACCAACCCAACTCAATCATGTCAAGTCCTTTGACTTGACCCAAGCAGATCTTCCCACTTATCCAAACACACACACTGGTTTGAAAACATGTGGACGTAGCCCAAGAGCGGTTACCCAACTGTCCTTGACCGTGGACACGGCTATTCGAATAGTTTTACACTCTGCAGAGGTTGCACACTGTACCCACAAGATCCAGGGAACTTCCGTGTCATCCACCACCCGCGATACCTCAAGTACCCGGGGTAAGCACCCGATCACTACCTTTCCCTAGACGACACTAACATGGAGTCCACTCGATTGGTAGTAACCCCCGTGCCTAACATTTCACATCATAAAGTTGTGGAGCCTCGCTCCCATATTCATCACATACCACAAGCACGGGGTACCAACGGTGTGTCCGGTGCCCTGTAAAGACAGTCATGGCCGCCCTACCTGGCACGACCCCGTCTCGAGAGAGAGCACCAACTCTCCCCCGTCACTAGTAATGCGGGCTCCAAGCTAGTATCGACCTAGGTAATCAATAATGCCCTTTCCCATATAAGGGTATAGTGGTTGCGCATGTAAGGTTGGAATAACGATCGCAACTTCAACCAATCCATTTTGAAAACAACACACACTTGCCTCAGTAAACCACTTCGTCATCAAGTGGCTACCCAACTCATCATCTCCCCCGGGCATAAGTGGCACCCGATGGGGTTTTCGAAAAGTCCTTTGAAAATACTTAGTCTCCTTCACCATGCATATTCCCGTCCCTTTTTGCGTAGCATCTACTTTAGCATCCTATCTACTCCCACCGGGATAACCCTCATAAGAAGGTAGGGTCATGCACAATGCAAGTATCAACAAGGAAGTAACAAAGGCAACCAACCCACGTGGTTCACCATCTCATCATGATTCCAATGCAACAATAATAAAGAGGTATATGACATGCATAAAAAGGGTTTCATAGACATGGTCAAAGGGTTGCTTGCCTGTTTTAACAAAGTCTTCGAGGTCTTCAAATATCTCTGGTCCAACTCCGAGCATTTCGTCTACTTCGTCAACTATCGTTGAAAGCAACCATAATAAGCAACACAACAAGGCAGGAAATAAAAGTGCTCTAAAAATATGAGTTGGACTTTTCTGGGATACCTCTGGTCATATGAGGGATGACCAAAGTGGTTTCATTAGGATTTGATCAATGGACATCTCTGAACATTTCAATATGATGGAATCAAGGGATTAATGGGTTTGCAAGAAGTGTACAAAAATATTATTTTCAAAAATGAGCAGAGGCACCCATTTGGCAAAGCATGATTTTAGAAGCACCTAGGAGTTGGTTTCTCTGGAATTGGAGTTGAGATGAGTTTCCAATGAATTTGCAAAGTTGGCTATATATGAAGAAATAGACCATTATTTGAGGTGATACAGAAAGTATTAGTAAAAATGTTCAAAAACTAAGTTTTGAACTTATAGACATCTAGGATTTTGAGTCATGGAATTTGGAGCAAAAATGGGCTCTCTGTGATTTTCTAAAGTTCATCACAGAAATAGGAAAAATAGGGTTTGGTAAATATTTGTGAAGAAAAGGTCACTGTAAAAATGTGCATGTTGCACCACCAGGTAGATCATGATTTATAGAGTCACTAGAAATTTGAATCATCAAATTTGGACTCCATTTGAATTGTTTATGGATTTTTGAAGTTGACATGAAAAGAAAAAAGGAAATAAGGCTTTAACCTTATCTTGCACAGGAGGCGACAGATAGACCGTGGGCCGGCCCAGCGGCTCAGCTGCACGGGTGGTAGGGCGAAGTCGAAGGCACCCCGGACGGAGTACGCCTTCGCTGCGCGGGAGGCGGGTTTAATCCCGGTCTGTCTCCACTTAAACGGGCGGGGCCCGCCCACCGGGTCGCTCACGAGCGGGGCCCGGTGCTCAGGCCGTCTCCTACCTCCCGCTCAGACAGAGCAGAGGCAGGGCAGGCGAGGCCGAGCGGGCGCCGGCGCTCTCCCGGGCGGCACGGGCCACCTCCGGCGGCGCTCGACACACCGGCAGACTCAGCGCGCTGCGGCGCACCCGTCCATGTGCTGCACGCCCACGGGGGAGCCCGAGAAGAGGAGGGCTTCGGGTGCGGCGGACCGGGGCTGACGACAGGGTTTGGTGAGGCGACGAAGGCACGAGGAGGAGGGGATGGAGCACGGGGGAAGTTGGAGGTGGTGATGAGAGGGTGCGGGTGTGTTCATGGGGACGAGAGAGGGGTCGAGGCCTGCGGATTTGAGCAGCGGCCGGCAGCTCGGCTCCGTCCTAGGAGGAGGATGGAGAGCGCGAGGAGGGGAGTTGGTTGGTCCAGGGGGTGCACGGGAGAGAGGGGGAGCAAATGGAGCAGAGAGGGGGGCCAGGGACAGCCTTAAGTAGGAGGGGGCGAGGTGCACCGCGGGGCCGTGCGCCCGCGAGGCTGTTGCCATCACTGCAAGCCATGGGGGCTCGTGTGGGCGTGTCTGGGGTGTTCCTGGACGTCGACTACGTTGGGTGGGATAGAGAGAGGGAGTGGGGAGAGGTCAGAGGCGCGCGCGTCTGAGCCGCACCATTGGTGCGCTCGGGCGGCCTCTGTTTGCTAGCGCGGAGGCGTGGGGAGGAGGAGAGAGGAGGGGGTCGACCGCGTAGCGTGTTCCGGAAGCCAAGGCACCTCGACTGGCGCGAGGGGGAGGCTCGAGGTGGACGGGAGCGCCGTGTCAACGGTCGGGGGCACGGTAGCGTGCTCCAGAGCGCGTCTTTTGCCGGCATGCGTGGCTTTTGCGCGCGCACTCGCGTGTCCACTTGCGTCTAGTGGCTGCATCGGGGAGTAAACAATGTGGTAAAATGCATAGGATACCCTGGGCTCACCAGGAGTGAGAGAGAGGTGAGAAAATGGGAGGAAGGCTGCTGTCCAGAGGGGGGAAAAGGGCTTTTTACCCCCTTAATCATGGCTTCTCGGGCAGGGAAAGATGCAGGAGGTAGAGGAGGACCAGATGAGGCTGTGGGAAAAAGCTCAGCTCATGGAGATGTGTGGAAATGGCTAAAACTAGCATTTTAAATTTGTGCCAGAAGGTGTTTGATGGTGGTTTGGGCAAGCAAATGGATTCTAATTGATATGAAGATTAACAGGATCAAGTGTCATATAGAAATGGGGTTGATCACCAAGTTGGAGCTCATTTGGAGGAAGTTGACAATGCAACTTTGGTAAACCCTAGAAATTAGCAGAAATGGCTTTACCAAGATTTAGTCATGCAAATCAATTCTCCTTGATGAACCACTTGGTGTAGTGTCATAATTTGAGGTTCTGAACATGCCGAAAAAAGTTGAGATCAAAAGGAGAAAGTTGCCAATGTAGAGTTGTTCAAATTTGGTTCTCGACAGGAAGGGTTTTGGGGCACTTTGATCAAGTTAACTTGTTCTCCAACTTGTGCCATTTGGTCTATATGCATTATTAGACCATTTGAGCATGTTCACAAGGTTTGAGAACATTTGGACATGTTTGGCAATGTAAAGTTGCTCAAACTTCAAAATGGACAGAAATGGTTTTGAGGGTATTTGATGATGTTATATTATTCTCCAAGTCATCAGACTTGGCAAGATCATCTAATATGTCAAATGTGACATGCTAGAATTTTCTTGGAATTTTTGGAGAATATTTCCTTTGTAAATATTTCAAAAGCTTGAAATATCCAGAAAGGGTTTTTGAGGGATTTGACCAATATTTTGAACATGACCATGTGTTGAAACTCTTATATATTGACAATATATGTCCTATGAGTTTTCCTAAATTTTGTCAAATATTTTTGAAGCAATAAAATAATTTTTCCCTATTAAAGACCATTTCTGGCCTTAAGAAAAAGCTTTTAAATAAAATAGGGAAATAACTTTCAAAATTATATTTTTGTGATTTATGGGTATCCTATATCTAATAGGAGTCAAATATATTTTTTGAAAGATTTTTACTTCCCTTAATTAAGTACTTGCAGTGCAAACCTAAATTCAGGGGTTTTTGAAAAACTAATTTTTGAAAATACTATTTGGCCAAATTATTTTTGTAAGAAATTATTTTTATGTCCTATACACATGGCATGATCATTGGGAAAAGTTTTTGGATCAAGGAGAAGGAGTATAAGAGTTGGAGGATTTATTTGATTTTTAGAGCACTTGCAAACAGCAGACAAAAACCAATCAAGGCAAGGTCCAAAACACTCAAAAGTTTTTGTCAAACCACATTTTAGCATGATTTATTGACTTAAGTGTTGTGGCATGAAAATCAGGGTGTGACACGGCCTCGCCCACGCGGTGCTCGGAGCAAGGCGTCCTCAGGAGGTAGGCCCCTGCCGGGGAGGTGCCCCACGGCCTACCCCCGGCAGAGGACCCATGGTCGTCGAGGGAACCACTGGCGACCGCTCTATCCCATCGGCGGCGTCCTTGGTCTCCGGCCGTCGTCGATGGCAATAGAGTGTGGCGCAAGGCGGGGCCCTTGTCTAGCGATATGAAGCAAGGCCGGTACATGTGAAGAAGGCCCAGTGCCTGTGAAGCTCACTGCCCCATGACACTCTCACATAATAATGAGTGGGGTTGTACACACCCCGGAGTCTCCGGAGAGCCGCCCTCGGGCCTCGGGGGCTCCCGCCCACGCCCGGTGGCAGCACTTAGCTCCGCGCTGGTGAGAAGACGTTGAAGACTAGACTAGGTGCTGGACGCGGCCTTTCTGCTTTTTTTTGCCTTTCCCTTGCTTGTCGTTTTTCCCCTGTTTGGATTTAAGTTGGATTTGAGCTTGAGACTTGCGTGTGTTCGGGGAAGGGATGTTTAGTCTCGTTCGAGCAATCTCTCGCGTTCTGGCTACCGCTTTGCATCCATCCAACTTCAGCTGCCTCCCCTCATGAGCCCCTCGCGAGCCGAGCCAGGCCCAGCATGCGCGCAGCCCGGACTGCCGTCGCCACGCCCTCTCAGGAGGTTCTCATTAAAGGTTCAATGGGCTCGTTCAGGAGGCACTCAGGACACCACGGCCCCCGCAGGCTCGCTCAAGACCCACGCGGGTCGAAGGTAAACAAGCCAATTGACTCGTCACAAGACCAGTCGCTCGGCATAGGCATGCGGGCGATATCATGTCTACAAATACGCTAGCTGCAAGTTTTTACACGAGGGGCTCCCCCTCCCAAAATGCTCTTACAACCTTCAGGGCCAAGCCCGAACTCTCCCTGCGCAGGGTAAAAAGCAAGAACAGCGCACGGTCAATCGGATAAATCCCCCAATGCATCCTCAGGGGCACCTCCGGAGTCATCACTGGCATCGCTAGCCTCGCCATCGCCTTCTACACCGCCCTCATCAGCAACCACGACCACACCATCGTCATCGACGATGAAGGCCCTTACAAGGGCGTCCACGTTGTCTTCCACCCAATGCGCCAGATCGCCCCGGATGCCCTGGGGTACCGGTGTGATGGCGGCATTGAAGTCAAAGTGGGGGTCCATGTTCTGAAGATGACTGAAGACGCGGGAAAAAGCACGCCCAAGTAGGGCACGGCTCCTCTCCTCCACCAACCTGTCAGCTCTGCCTGACCAGGTCTCTAGCTGCGTCACCACATCAATGAAGAACTGAAGGTTACCAGCATAGTTAACCTCATGAGGCTCCCCAACGGCTGCCTCGCAGATGTTCCCCAAGGCCGTATTAGCTCTTTCCCGGAGCGTGCGGAGCATAGGGCCATGCATGTGCTCCAAGGTCTGCCGCTGGCGTATCTCGTCCTCGCTCCGCCGCGCGACGGCCTCAGCCGCGTCAACCCTTTCGCGGAGAAGAAGCACCTCGGCGCGGGAGGAAGCCAGCTCCACCTGTGCCGCACCAAGGGCGGCCCCGGCAGCGTCCACACGCCGCGTCACTTCATCCAGCTTGGCCATCAGGGCGGCGGTCCTGCCCTCTTCTTCGACCCTGATCAAATCCAGCCTTTCCTCGTACTCACGCTCGAGGTACGAGCGGGCCGCCGCCACCTGGCGATCAACCTCTTCTAGGGCTCGGGCTTCCTGCGCGGCAACGTTATCCTCCGCCTGCGCCACCAGGCGCTCTCTCGTCTCCAACCGCTCGAGGTCCAGGGTGCACTCAGTGGCCTCCAGCATCAGTGCCTCGTCATGTCTCTAGAGCTCTGCCCGGTCGACCGAGGCCCCCTTCATCGACGCAAGGGCCGCCTCACGCAACTCCACCTGCTGCTCCAGGGAGCTACTCCAGGACCGGAGCTCCCACGCCCGCTCCTCTACAGCCCTGCGCCGCTGGTAAGCCTCTTGGGCCTCCTCGACAGCCTAGGAGCAGGCCTCCCGAGAAGCCGCCAGCGACGCCTCGGCCTTCTCATTGTCGAGGTCACGCTGGTGGCGCGCAAGGGCAACGGCCACCTTTAGCTTGTGCCTCTCCTCAGCTAAGTGCAGGCCCTCGGGCTCAAGGCGCGCGTCCTCGCTGGCAAGCTCTACACCGAGCTGGCTCACTACGTCAGCCACCCTCTGGAGAAACCCTTGGCGAAGGGCGCGGCACTCCTGAGCGCGTTCGAGCACGTCTTCCGCGTCATCCTCCGCCCCAGGCGCGCGCGGAGGGCCACGAACCAGCACTCCCCCTCTGGGTAGGGGGCTGGGGGTTGGCGCCCTAGCGATGGCCGGGCGCACCCCGCCAGAAGCCTGGCCCAGAGTCGGTTCGTCCTTCAAGGAAGAACGCGAGACCGACCTCAGCCAGTCGCCGTCCATGACCAAGCGAAGAGCTTGGGGCAGGCTGGCTGTGCCCCAGGAGGGCTCGCGAAGGAGGGTTGCGAGGTGCAGAGAATCAGGATGCATCACAGGATGGCTCACCTCTCCAACCGGACTCACCACAAGGGCAGTGCTCGAGCCCGGGGCGCTTGGGGACGGTGGAGAGGGCGAGGCCTAGGGGGTGGCTCCTCGGCCGTCTCCATGAACTCGGCAGGAAGGGCCCTGCATGGCAATGGTCAGCTGAAGCAACGGGAAAGTAAGGGACTAAGAAAGGAGGAGGCTTACTCATCAATGGCGAAGTACTTCCTGCACATCAATAGGCGGCAAGGGTAATCATCACCCAAGGCCTCCTTTGTCTTTCGGAGAGCCTCGAAGTCCAAGCGGAAGCGGCCTAGGAGCTCGGAGCAAGGGTCAGCCTGTGACAAGGAAGAGGCGCCAAGGTGACCGGCGTCGGGGGCATTGCCCTGGCGCACGCTGCCAGACGCCGCCCCGTGAAGGGTGGCCGGGGCCTCGGGAGCCTCTGCCATGGAAGCCACGGGCCGCGGCTCAACACCTTCGGCCGCCGCAGGGCAGGCCTCAGAAGCTGCCACCTCAGGAGTTCCGTGTGGCGTCATCATCCCGACGGCAGCCCCCTTAGCCCCCGGCGGCCCTTGCCTCCTAGCTCCACCACTCGAGGAAGGACTGCCGCGAGCAACCGGGAAGGCAACCACCGCAACTGGGTTCTCACGAGGTCCCATGAGGCCTACTGGACGCATCCCCCATTCATCGAAGTTGGGCATCTGCTTCACAAAATCAGCCCTGCTTGAGCAAAGGTACAGCAAGGCACCCCCTTGCCGGAGGCTGCCAGGGGAAGGATCCCCAGTCAGAATCATGAGAACCTTCCTCAGCACTTCAGGCACCAGCTCTTCCTTCTGGAGCCTCATGCGGTCTTCACGCCCCCCGAATGTCCACATCCGGCGGGAATGACGCTGGAGAGGGGCACTGCGGCTTTGGAGGAACTCCTTTACCACCTTGGGTGCCGTCACACCAAGCGCCCTCAAGTTCACAAAGCGACGCCAGACGAAGACGAGCCGGGGGCTCATGAGCATCTCATGGCCCCAACCCGAATTGGGGACAGCGGGCAAGGTTGGCTCTGAGAGCAGGGGACCGGGCACTCCGACATCCATGTACAACCACCGCTCTCGGAACCCAGTCATAGGCGGAGGAAGGCTCAAATCAATCCCCGAGGCTACCGTTTCTGGAGCGGCGAGGAAGCTCACGCACCCGAGCATTGGGTGGGGTTGCTGAGGCGCAAAGAGAAGAAGTGGCGCAGCAAGGCGACTGAAGGAGGAATGCCCACCATTGCCTCGCAAACAAAAGCAAAAATAGCAAGAAGAGCAATGGATTCAGGACCCAAATGCATCATGTGGATCTGGTAATGGGAAAGTACGGTGTTGAAGAAATCAGAAAAGGGGGGAACTAGTCCCGCCCACAGGGCGTCGGCGAAGTACCGGACCTCGGTGACTATTCTGTCAATGGAGAAGTGAGACGCGAGCCAGACCGTCATCCTCCAGCACTCGTTGAAGATGGTGGCGAGGGCGTAACTGACCTTGTCCAAGGTCTCCAGGTTGAGTATGATCGACTGATCGACAGCGGGAGCCGGCGATGGCGGCAAGCGGGGCAAGGGCACATAATTCTTCCCTTTCCCCTTCTTCGTTGGCGCCATGGCACCAGGAAGGGTGAGGTTCGAGATTGGATTGGAAGCGGAGGTTGGAGCTCAAGGAGAGGAAGAGCAGGGGGCGCACGAGCGGCGATAAGAGGGATGACTGTGTGCAATCGCTAGTCCGCCTAGCTGGGCGCAAAATAAGGAGGCATGGGAAACAGGGACGCCCGCGTCCAATCAACCGCCATGTGACGCCCAAGGCCGCAGGCTGTTGGGGCCCGCGGTGCTTCACACTTGCCCCTTCGCTTCTCTGCTAAGCCAAGTCCAGGCACGCCTTGGGCCTGGGGGCTACTATCGTCATTCTGGGAACGGGGGTACCCAGACTTGCCTGCCTGCGGCCAGCGGCGTGGCTTAGGGAGTGGCCCAGTACGGCCCATCTTCATCAACACATGCTCAAGACCCTCGCGAGGGGCCAAGCCTCGAGGGGCGGATGACAGGAGGCTTCCTCGGGCACAGCCTCGTCATGCTGGCTCGCGAGGAGGCGGAGAGATCAAGGCAGGGTACCTCGCGAGGTGCCCGTGACGCAAGCCATGACGACCGAGGCCAGGCGGGCGCTGGCCTGCGCAGAGTCCTTGTTTCCTCTTTGGAGCAAAGGGGGCAAGCGCAGGCAAGAGTATCAAGCAAAGGCAACCATTTCGGTGCAACAAGACCAAGACCAGTAGAACGGCAGGATTCAGGTCATCCTGGAGCCCAAGCCGGCGTCACCATCAGAGTCTTTGGCAGGCGAGGACCGACTTTAGTCAGGTTAAGTGTACTGGATGTTCCCCTTCAAAATGGCCAATTGTTGGCGCCCTTCCCGCTTAATATTTGGGAAGAGGACCAAGGCCTCGCTCTATAAATAGGACTAGCCACCACAGCAGAAGGCAGCTGAAATAGAGCCACCCCGCAGCTAGAAATCAACTAGGGATCCAGATTTTGGGTAGACTAGAGAGAGAGAGAGGTGACTGAACTCACCCAAGCAGTTCATCGCACCAGCCAAGAACAGCCCCTCGCGAGGCTGTTCTTCCCTTGTATTATTCATCATCAGCCCCTGAGGCAATCCACCAAACGACAAACTAGACTAGGGTATTACACCACTATGGTGGCCCGAACTAGTATAAACCGCGTGTCCCTTGTGTTGTTCTTCGTGTAGTTTAGATCCTTGCGGGGCGACAAGACGTGGGTAGGCAGTAGGTGTGATCTCCGCGGGCACCCCAGAGTTCGAACCTTGAGGGTCTGCCAGAACCCAAAATCCGACAGACGCCATGCGGAGGATGGATCTCGTGCTGGGGGAGGAACGCCGTCGTCAAGCCTCGCTCCGAGCAGCAAGGTACCAGCGGGCGCTGCGACGGCAACACTGCCGCAACGTCCGCTCCAGGATGTTAGAGGTGGGCGATCTCGTCCTAAGGCGGGTGCTTTGCAGGGAGGGGCTGCACAAGCTCTCTCCCATGTGGGAGGGCCCATTTAGGATTGCCCGTGTCTCTAGGCCTGGCGCCGCGTGCCTGGAGACATAGGACGGGGCATCCAGAACGCCTGGAACATCCAGCACCTCTGGAAGTTCTACCCCTGAAGAAAGGCTCCGGCCTGTGAAGCAAGGCTCCAGCCTGTGAAGGTCTCCACTCGTGACACTCTCACGTAATAATAAGTGGGGCTGTACACGCCCCGCAGTCTCCTGAGAGCCTCCCTGGGCTCATGGGGGTTCCCTCCCACGTCCTAGTGGCAGCACTTAGCTCCGCGCTGGTGAGAAGACTAGATTAGGTGCCGGACGCAGCTATTCATTTGCTTACTGAAGTTGCTTGCAGTTTTTTAGTATTCAATGGATTTGGTATTCTCGAACTCTGGCTCCTCGAGTTTCTTTCTTCCTAGTTGTTTCTGCCTGAGGGCCTGAAGGAGGTGGCAGTCGCCCGTCGTTTCCTCTCGCGCACCTCGCGCGTGGGGCTAGGCAGGTGTGTGCGCCTCAGGCACGCCTTCGCGCGCACGCACTGCGCCGAACCCTCGTGTTTCGGCCTCGTCCTCACGAGGAGCCCTCGATCAAGCTCACGGGCACCAGCACCCCTCATATCCGTGCCTCTCAGGCAGCGCGATGCGGTGCGTCAAGCTCAAGCTAATCTATGATAGGGGGCTCACGCAAGAGGGAGTGAGCCGCTTGACAACCTTTTGTTTTTCTTCGAGAGCAGCCCTGCAGTGGCTCCGCAGCAGCTCTGAGACCCCACGGTAAGGGGGCCCCATCGAGTGCCTGAGGCCAAGCCTCGCGAGGCGGCGAACTACTACGTACATACCAAGTTAAGTCATCCTACCCTTTCATACCCAGAGCACAAACATTACAACACAGCATTAAGGCAACAAGCATAGCATAAGGGCATAACTGCCATGATTCATTACACACCCCAGTGGGGTACACCATCTTCTTTTTTCGAATTACACGAGAAAGGAAAAGCTAAACAAGGGGGGCTCGAAAGCGTGCGAACCCGTCATCGGCACCGTATCCTCAAGCAGCACCTCAAGGTGCTGGCCTTGAGCCCAAGTTCGCCAGCCCCCAGCCTCACGCCGGGCTCCTCTCCAGCTTCACTAGGGCGCAGCGGTGGGATGAACCACCGGCGTCCTCGACATGAGCATGACAACACGGAGGCCGGTTCTAGCCACCGCTGCTCGAGCTCTCGTCCGAGGAAGAGCTGCCGTCGCGGGAGGAGGAGCGCGCGCCGTCGAGACCAAGCTCGCCATCGTCACCATCATCGTCGATGCCATCCTCCGGGCAGCACCCCACGCGGCGGCCATCCTCCCTGAACACCCTCACATATAGGGTCGCCAGGTCGTCGTACTTGAAGTGGAGGGTGCACCTTCCGCCCAGGCCATGCGCGCGAGCAAAAGTCTACCAGCCACAGGTCACCACGCTGCCAGAGGCGGAGACCTCGTTACCAAACCATGAAGCTCTGCTGCAGCACCCGTCAGCCTATAGCCAGAGGCCATCAAGCCCCAAAGAAGGAAGCTCGCCGGAGAAGAAGCGCGGGAGCCGGAGCAAGGTGCCAGTCGGGCTCTCCGACCACACCATGAACTCAGGGAGCACGTCCAGCGAGGAAAAGCACGGCCGAGGCGGGCGCACGATCACGGCGCCTCCCTTCATCATGGGGGCTGCCCCGAAGCTGGTGGCCCCCGCCACGGGAAGAGGTACCATTGCGGGCGCCTAGAGCAACGCTGCCTCTGGGGGGCGCACGCCCGTGCCCCCTGGAAGCTACCGGAGGGACCACGGGGTGCTTGCGGGGACGGCCACGGCCCCTCTTGGGAGGAGGAGAGGCTGGCCCCTCCTTGGAGGCCTTCCCCTTCTCGGCCGCTGAAAACCTCTTCGGCGACACCATGGGAGCAAGATGGAAAGGAGAAAAGTAGGCAGGAGCAAGACGAAGGAAAGATGGGCGGGGGGCTCTGCCCCTCCCTCACATTTATAGCCAAGGGAGGCCAACCGCCGGCCTCCATGACCTCGCACCATCATGACCTTTTGCATGCCGCATCGACCAGTCAAGTCGAGCAGTTGCCGAGGTAGCATGGGGAAGCGGAGTCGCCCACGTCCCATCAATCGCCACGCGTCATCAAGGCCACAGGTGGTTAGGGCCCACGGCGCTCTGCACTTTCCCTTAGGATTCACCTGGAAGCCAAGTCCAAGCGCGCCTTGGGCCCGGGGGCTACTATCCACGTCCTGGATTAGGGGGTATCCAGCCCTACCTGCTTGCGACCCACAACGTGGCTTCATCGATGGCCTGGCACGGCCCAGCTCAACACCAACACCACAAGACCCTCGCGAGGGGCCAAGCCTCGCAAGACGGAAAATGCCAAGACCCCTGAAGGAATTGGTCTCCTCATGAGGGCTCCTAAGGGGCGGAGAGTTCTATGCATGTTACCTCACGAGGCTCAACTGAC
Organism: Triticum aestivum; assembly: GCF_018294505.1. Lineage (NCBI taxonomy): Eukaryota > Viridiplantae > Streptophyta > Magnoliopsida > Poales > Poaceae > Triticum > Triticum aestivum. Next base: position 412,833,356 of record NC_057813.1, on the reverse strand, counting down.
GTGAGCTGTGACGACCAAGGCCAGGCGGGCGCCAGGCGGGCGTAGAGCGCAGGTTTCCTCTTCGGTGCAAAGGAGGCAAGCCACAGGCCCGGAGTCCCGAGGAATCAGCCAAAGGTTTCCATTCTGGTGCAACGAGACCAAGACCGCCAGGACGGCAGGACGGAGGTCATTGAGGAGCCCACCACAGCGTCACGACCAGAGGCTTTTCGCAGGCGAAGACTACTTTTGTCAGGATAGACTGTACTACTTGTCCCCTTCCAAATCTGGCCATTGTGGGATCCCTTCCCGCTCATATTTGGGAAGAGGACCAAGGCCACTATAAATAGGACTAGTCACCACCATAGAGGGGGATGGGATCAGAACAAGTAGAGCTAGCATACACCACACCAGCTCAAGACCACCTCACCTCCTGAGGCTTGTTCATCCACTGTACCAGTTCATCCACAGCCCTTCGAGGCAATCCACCACACCACACTCGATTAGGCAGGCTGGGCAGGTTGAGATCTCCGCACGCACCCCAGATTTTGAACCTCTCAAGGGTTTGTGGATCCCTAAATCCGACAGTTTTCAATTGACTAATCAGATTAATGACTCAACAGGAAATCAGAGCAATCAACATTTATTACTCGATGGATTATGTCTACGCAAGTTTAATTGTGATTTATCCACCAGGCCACTCCCCATGGATAAGATGTGCTTTGAAGGTCAGTTTTTTAAACAGAGATACTGGGATTCAATTCCGACCTTTATGATCTTTCATATTCTGGACCAACTACGTTTTGGGTATTCTGTCAGCCACATTGCAACCATTTGGTCACTTACTTCTGTACCACCTTTGGACCACATATACAAACGATTACGTATTTGCTCTAATTGTGACATCTTGGGACATTTATCTGATAGTTGTCTGGGTGTTCCTTGCCCGACATGCTTTAAGGCTCCTTGCCAATGCACGTCACATGCTCATCCTACCCTAGATGTGGAATTCCAAGGCGGCCCATGCAATGTTACGTCGAGAAGTAATGAGGATGTACCTTCTCCGCGCAAAACCTGCCCAACTTGCAACTCTGCTGGACATTCATATTTTTCCTACCCTGGATTAAAATTGTGCTTGTTTTGTTGTTGATTGGGCCACTATTTCTAAGAATGCAGGTTTGGCCTGGTCCGTCGTCTGAAATGGGCTCCTAAGCCTGGCACAGAAACCCAGCCAATTTCGTTGAATGCAAGCCCACTTCTTAGGAGGCATCTCATTAATCCTAAGGATTCTTTCCCCTCCATTGAAGATTTCCCTACCACGCGAATGGATTCCTTTCAGGATTGTAATGGAATTTTATCTCGGTCGGTTCCAATCAATGACGCTTAGCGGCACAAATTGATACATTCTATTTTTAATGATTCACTTGCCCACAACAACCAAGGTGCTACGACCGGAGCAGACTACAGCAACACTGTTAGATGCATATCGTGTGGTGAGCCTAGCCACGTGGCGTCCTCCTATGGAGTCAAGCGGAGGCAGAGGAGGCGTTTTTGGGTTCCCAAGAAGCAAAATACCCCTGTCGATACGCCTCCCTCTCTGTCACCTGTCATTCGCTCGAATCCACCTCCTGCTGCTCCTCCCTCCCCTCCCATGGTGAACTTCCCCGTCAATGTCATCCCGTACCTGCCTCAAGGCATGACTATCGAGCTCGGCCCTGAATATCACCTTGTCAAAGATGAGATGGTGGTCAGACCTGTTCCACCGCCCTGCAATGATTTCCTAGCCATTTCTGAAGTGAATCGCTTCATCCCGTTCCATCAAAAGGCCATGCTTCGTCATGCCATTGAAGGTTTGCTCCATGAGTCTAACTTCTTCCCCACTGAAGTAGATGACTATCCGCTTGGGATTGGTATTTTCGGTTTTGTGGATTCTGCTGTCAGAGATGTTGTGGTCGGTACTACCATTGAGTTAGATGAGGATGAGGATAATCAAGGCACTGTTGTTTCGTTTGTTCCTCATGATGCTGGTATCAACATGCGTCAGACTAGTTTTGGGCCGCTGGTTTGGTTGCTTTACATTGGATTTCCACATGACTACCAGACCTCACACTATATTCATAAGTCCGTCGACAAGTTTGGCGAGTTAGTTACTTGGAATAATCCTAAGGGTGACAGGAAAAATGTTCTAATCAAAGCCAGAGTGCTTAGTCTGTGCCGGATTCCTAAGAGCTTTGTCATGCACCAGTTAGGAGGGGAACATCGCTGCTGGACTGTATGCGTCACAATTCTTTGAAGCAGTGATTGGAATTCTCATACTCCTGACGTTCCGCCGGCCGGCATTGACCCACCTCTTGACGATTATATCCCTCATCCTTCATTTGGTGAAGGTCTCACTGCAGAGCAGATGTATCAAGCATAGCTGCAGAACTGGCTTGCTCAGAATGCCATGCCCAACCCCAATGCTGCACAGCCTCAATACAATGCTGCCCAAGGGAACGATGTTCACTTCCACGCTGGATGGGGTGCCTGGCCTCCTTCCCCTCCACCTGCTCCGCCTGCTCTATATAATTATCAGGCTTGGTTGGCGGCTGAAGGTTTATAGGTCTAGGATGGAATCCTTCCCGCAAACAATCTTAAGGACAGCCCAGGTACTGCTTGGAATGACTCAATCTCGGCTTATGACAGTTCAGATTCCAGTGCTACAATTTCTGACAGTTATGTGTTGGTACCAAGTAGTATATTCTCTTCACTCACTTTGGGAGAAGGATCTGCCTCTCCTCAGACTAGTATGGTGCCTGCTGCTGCACCTTTGCGCAATGCGCTGAACACTGAAATTTCCCTCTCTGCTTCTAGGATGCAATTTGCAATAACTGAACAGGGCAATGTGGTCATCTCCATGATGATCAATGCTGGATTCCCAATTATCCGGCTCAACACTTTCTTCAGATCTGCTATTATGCCAACTGAGGGTGTCCTGGATTAGGGGATATCCGGACAGCCGGACTATATGCTTCGACTGAACTGTTGGAGCGTGAAGATACAATACTCAAGGCTCCGTCCCGTGTCCGGATGGGACTCTCCTTTGCGTGGAAGACAAGCTTGGCGATCCGGATATTGTATTTCCTTCCTTGTAACTGACTCCGTGTAAACCCTAGCCCTCTCTGGTGTCTATATAAACCGGAGAGGTTGGTCCTTAGAGGGACGATCACAATCATAATCATCATAGGCTAGCTTCTAGGGTTTAGCCTCTACGATCTCGTGGTAGATCAACTCTTGTACTACTCATATCATCAATATCAATCAAGCAGGAAGTAGGGTTTTACCTCCATCGAGAGGGCCAGAACCTGGGTAAACATTGTGTCCCTTGCCTGCTGTTACCATTAGCCTAAGGCGCACAGATCAGGACCCCCTACCCGAGATCCGCCGGTTTTGACACCGACATTGGTGCTTTCATTGAGAGTTCCTCTGTGTCTTCGCCGCAAGGCTCGATGGCCCGTCTCGTTGTCAAGGACAACATCACCTCTGGGGGAGCACTCGCTGTAGGCCAAACTCTCCGACCAGGCGGCTTCATCATGGCTGCCGCATCGGCTGTCGCGTTGACGATGACCTCTTGGGTCATCACGCATAATCTCCACGTCGATTCGGAACTCGCCGAACAGATGGATCTGATGGAGCTCTCCTCTCTTAATGAGCCCTTGGATCACATCACCGCTCTGGGAGTTGCCACACACTATGACCGGGTTGGGCTTAAACCCGACCAAAGGGACATTAAATCCCTGCCGGTCACCCACGAGATAGCGGTAGTGGAGGAGCCACATACGGATTACCCCTCTATCTCGAGGACGAGTTATGTCCGGATCACCGAGCTCCCTGAGCTGGACACCCGCTCAAGGGAAGACATGACCCAGACCCCGGACTTAGAATCGGATATTGGGCCAGAGAAATTGGGCAGCACCCTGGATCCCGAGCTGTCAAGCCCGGAAGCTTCCCTGCCCCAGGGCGTTAGATCGGATCAGAATCCAGATTCAGCTACACCCACCCACCCGTACTTAAACCCTCTCTCCCATATTAGATAAGAGCCCCAAGAGAAAGTACATCGCTACTGGGCCAGATTCCTCCTTGTGCTAAACAAGGTCAAGGACTGTCGTGAGGAGGACGCAGTCTCACTTTTCTACAAAAACTGCACGAACAAAGGAATCCTTAATGCCATAAGTCGTCGTGACATAGCACACTTTGCTGACTTGGCAACCATAGTACAAAAGTACTATGCGATGGAAATCGCTTGGAAAACCCAAATAGAATTTTGGGATAGTCCGGCTGTCACTAAAACCTCTGTTCGAGCTAAACGGGCGAACTCTCATAAGTCAGCCGATCCAATCAACAAAAAACCAAAGCCCACCCCAGGGCATGGAACCGTATTGGAAGAATGGCTCAACGGGCCATGTAAACTCCATAGCACGCCGGACACTACACCAACAGATAGCCTTAGAGCATGTTGGATACTCCGGCAGGTAGCAAAAAGTGGCAAGGATCTTCTTGTAAGCCATAAAGCAGAACAACGTCCTGCCAAAGAAAACAATGCGGTACTAACAATCTTCGAGACTTTCGCCTCAAATAATAGGAGCAAGCGAGCTCCAGAAGCCGGTTTATTAGCTATCCACGGTCCTCACCCCATGCAAATCCCGATACCCACACTATAAAAAAATAGCATACGCGGGCTTCATGGCATCCCGGAAGCTACAAAACTACTTTCAAGAGTGTTCGATTATGGTGGCCTCCGAAGTACCACTCAACGACATAATAAATAACCACGACGCTACGGGCCGGATTGCTAAATGGGCCATTGAGCTCCTTCCGTTCGACATAACATACAAGCCACGACGGGCCATCAAGTCGCAAGTACTGGCTGACTTTGTCGCCGAATGGACAGAAGCCGAACTCCCTAAAGAGTACGGCGCGTACTCTAACTGGATCATGCAATTCGACGGCTCTAAAATGCTCGACGGATTGGGAGCAAGTATAGTCCTAACGTCTCCCACCGGAGACACGGTCCAGTACGTACTCCAAATGTTATAGACAGACTCCAACAATGCAGCCGAATACGAGGCTCTGTTGCATGGTCTTTGGATGGCAGTTTCTATGGGCATTCAACGCCTGGAGGTACGCGGGGATTCAAACCTCGCAATATCAGAAATAAACAGAGACTTTGATGCCAAGGATTCGAAAATGGTGGCCTACCGTAATGCCGTCCTCAAAATGTCAGCTCGGTTCGAGGGGCTCGAATTCCACCATGTGGCTCGAGAAAAAAATCAAGCGGCGGATATCCTCGCCCGCATCGGCGCTAGACGCGACCTTGTCCCACCTAACATATTCCTAGAAAGGCTGTTCAAGCCATTTGTGGTAGGGGAGGGGAGTCCAGCAGCACTAGCACGGATCCGATACACCCCCAGACTCCGAACCTTTCTTGGCTGTAATCGCCTCATGCACTGAACCTTTCTTGGCCTACCTAAATAGGCAGGAGCTCCCCGAAGACCAAAATGAAGCACGTTGCATCGTGCGGCGTTCTAAAGCTTACAAAGTCCATGAAGGGGAACTCTATAAGAAAAGTGCAACTGGAGTGCTCCAAAGGTGCATCTCCGAAGAGGAAGGGCGGCAACTCTTGGCTGAAATCCATGCCGGACTGGGCGGGCACCACGCCGCGGCTCGAGCACTAGTCAGCAAGGCCTTTACAGGCTTTTATTGGCCGACAGCCCGAGCAGACGCACAGGACCTTGTCCAACACTGCGTCGGGTGCCAGCTCTTTGCCAATCAGAGTCATATGCCCCCTACCGCTCTTCAAACATTCCCCATCACTTGGCCCTTCGCGGTCTGGGGGCTGGAAATGGTCGGACCCCTTAAAGGGGGAAGCCATAAGAAAAAATACTTATTGGTCATGGTGTACAATTTCACCAAATGGATAGAAGCTAAACCAGTCAAAACGGCCGAATCTGGACCAGTGATAGACTTTATATCTGGGGTTGTACACCGATACGTCGTCCCCCACAGCATCATCACTGATAATGGCTCAAACTTCACAGCCGATGAAGTGAAAACCTGGTGCGGCAACATGGGCATTAAGCTTGATTACGCCTCCGTCTACCATCCCCAAACAAACGGCCAGGTCGAACGTGCAAACGGTCTCATCATGAGAGGCATCAAACCCAGACTAGTGTGATCCTTGACAGAGTCGGACACACACTAGGTCGAAGAGCTCGACTCCGTACTCTGGGGGCTGCGGACCACACCGAATCGCACCACTGGATATACACCATTTTTATGGTGTACGGCGCGGAAGCAGTACTACCCTGCGACATAATACATGATTCGCCTCGCGTACGCATGTACAAAGAGAAGGAAGCCGAGCTAGATCGGCAGGATAACTTAGATGCCCTGGAGGAGGAGCGCGACGTCGCAAAAGCCCGTTCCGGATTCTATCAGCAGCAGTGAGGGAGTTCTGGACTAGGGGGTGTCCGGATAGCCGAACTATCATCATTGGCCAGACTCCAAGACTATGAAGATACAAGATTGAAGACTTCGTCCCGTGTCCGGATGGGACTTTCCTTGGTGTGGAAGGCAAGCTTGGCAATACGGATATGTAGATCTCCTACCATTGTAGCCCTCTCTGGTGTCTATATAAATCGGAGGGTTTTAGTCCATAGGACGAACAACAATCATACCATAGGCTAGCTTCTAGGGTTTAGCCTCCTTGCTCTCGTGGTAGATCCACTCTTGTACTACCCATATCATCAATATCAATCAAGCAGGAGTAGGGTTTTACCTCCATCGAGAGGGCCCGAACCTGGGTAAAAACATCGTGTCCCTTGTCTCCTGTTACCATCCGCCTAGACGCACAGTTCGGGACACCCTACCCGAGATCCGCCGGTTTTGACACCGACATCGGTGCTTTCATTGAGAGTTCCTCTGTGCCATTGCAATCAGGAAGGATGTCTCTTCCCGTCTTTAAAGACGGTACCATTGCCAAAGGAGCCTTGGCCACCGGCCAAACTATCCGGCTAGGTGGTTTTCTTATGACCGCCTATTCGGCCGCCACTCCGACAATGACCTCTCGGGTCATCAAAAGAGATCTTCACGTCAACTCAGAATTCGCCGAGCAGCTAGATCCGATGGAGCTCTCCTCCGTGAACGAGCTCTTGGATCGCATCGCCGCCCTGGGAGTCGCTACAGACTACGATCAGATTGGGCTTAAAACTGATCTGAGAGAGATCAACTCTCCCCAGGCTACCCACCACGTTGCCGTGGTAGAGGAGCAGCGTGGCGGCTCTTCTTCTATATTAAAGACCAGTTATGTCCGGATTCCCGACCCCTCCATGCCGGATTCCCGCAGAGGGATGGACGTCAATCAAGTACTGAACCTAAAGTCAGGCAGCGGACCGGATTCGTTGGACAACATCCAGCAATCTAAGCTTCCAAATTCGTAAACTTTTCGGCCCTTGAGCCTCAGATTGGGTGGGGTTCCGAATTTAATTCCACCCACCCACCCAAATACAAGCGATCTATCTCAAATCCAGCAAGAGCTCGCTGAAACAGTACATCATTACTGGGCCAGATTCCTCCTGGTTATGGACAGGATAAAGGACTGCCGTGTGGAAAGCGCAATCTCATTTCTCTGCAACAACTGCACGGACAAGGGAATCATGAACGCCATAAGTCGTCGCGAAATTACACGCTTCACCGACCTGGCGTCTATAGTACAAAAGTACTGTGTGATGGAGAGCGCCTGGAAAACCGAAACCAAGTTTTGGGACAATCCGGCTCCGCACACAACCCTAGTCCGAAACAAAAGGGTGCATCATGCTCAGGCACCTGTGTCAAAAACCAAAAAGCAAAAACCCCCTAAAGGGCACTAAACCGTACTGGAGGGATGGCTCAGTGGACCCTGTAGAATCCATAGTATAGAGGGCGCCACCCCAACACATAGCCTTCGAGCATGTTGGATACTACGGCAGGTGGCCAAAAGTGGCGAAGAGCTCCTAGCCCCAGAGAACCAGCCCAACAGTACCAGTACGGTATTAACAGTCTTCGAGACTTTCGCATCAAATAATATGCGGAAACGAACACTCCGCGGCCTCGCCGAAGTCTATCAAGTAGCAACAATACATCCATGGAGCGACACGGCTATCACCTTCAACGCCAGCGACGAACCTAAATTCCGAACAGCCCGAGCACCAGCCGCATTGGTCCTCAGTCCAATAGTGGACGGCTTTCGTCTTACAAAGGTACTCATGGATGGCGGCAGCAGATTAAACCTCATTTACGAGGAGACCCTTCGAAAAATGGAAATAGACTGGAGCCCCATTGAGCGAAGCAGCACAACCTTTAGAGGAATAATCCCTAGTCGGGAAGCACGCTGCATAGGAAAAATTACACTAGATGTGATGTTCGGCTCGCTGGACAATTACAGGTCTGAGGAGGTCACATTCCAAGTGGCCCCGTTCAGCAGCGGATATCACGCTTTATTAGGGGGAGAGGCATTCACAATTTTCCAAGCTATACCCCATTACGGGTACATGAAGCTTAAAATGCCCGGGCCCAATGGAATCATCACTCTTGTCAGTGATCCGGACATAGCACTCCGCGCTGAAAATAAGACAGCCGCACTAGCCCTAGAGGCACTATCCGAAGCCCTAGCGGCAGAGGAACTCACTGCGCTGCGCTCCATGGTGAATAGGGACGATGTGATACTCGATAAGAGATCCAAGTCCACCTCTTTTAAACCAGCAGACGAAATAGTCAAATTCCAAGTCCATCCAACGGACCCCACAAAGACGGCCTCCATTGGGGCACAATTAAACCCTGATGTAGACGCCGCACTATGAGTATTCCTTCGAGAAAATTGGGACATTTTTGCCTGGCACCCTTTAGATATGCCAGGAATCCCACGTAGGTTGGCAGAACACAGCCTAAACATCCTAAAAGGATTCAAGCCAGTCAAACAGGCTCTTCAGCGATTTTCCGAACCCAAAAGACAGGCAATGGGAGATGAGCTAGCCAAACTATTAGAAGCCGGATTCATCAGAGACATAAAACATCCGGACTGGCTAGCGAACCTGGTAATGGTACCAAAAAGGACAAATCCTGGCGCATGTGTGTCGATTTTAAAGACCATAACAAGGCCCGTCCAAAGGATCCTTTCCACCTTCCCCGCATCGACCAAATCATCGATGCTACCGCAGGGCACGATTCATTGTGCTTCCTCGATGCATACTCCGGATACCATCAAATCAAGATGGCGGAGACAGATCAGGCTGCAACGGCATTCATTACTCCATACGGACCATTCTGCTTCAACACAATGCCCTTCGGGCTCAAAAACGCTGGCACAACATATCAGCGCATGATTCAGACATGTCTGGCAACCCAGATCGGCAAAACAGTGGAGGCATACATAGACAATGTGGTCGTCAAGACCAAAAATGTCGAAACTCTAGTAGACGATTTGAGGCTCACATTCGACAACCTCCAAGCATATGACATTAAGCTCAACCCGGGAAAATGCGTTTTCGGTGTACCAGCCGGAAAGCTCTTGGGCTTCATTGTATCCGGTAAAGGAATTGAAGCAAACCCAGCCAAGATCCAAGCTCTGTCGCAGTTGGATATCCCAAAAGACCTCAAACAAATACAAAAATTAACTAGATGCATGGCGGCTCTGAGCCGCTTCATCTCCCGCTTGGGAGAAAAGGCATTGCCCCTCTATCGCCTCCTCCGGCGCACCGAACACTTTGAATGGATGGATGCTGCCACGGACGGACTCGAAGAAATAAAGGCCATATTGGCAACAAATCCGGTCCTGGCCGCGCCCAACTTGGGCGAACCAATGATATTATATATCACGGCAACACATCAAGTTGTAAGCGCGGTGCTCATCGTCGAACGAGAAACAGAAGGACACAAATTCCCTCTTCAAAAACCAGTGTACTACGTATCCACTGTTTTAACTCCATGCAAGTCCCGGTATCCACATTATCAAAAGATAGCGTACGCGGTGTTCATGGCATCCCGGAAGCTGCGACACTACTTTCAGGAGTGTTTGATAAAGTGGCCTCTGAAGTACCTCTCAACGACATTATAAACAACTGCGACGCGACGGGCAGGATTGCAAAATGGGCCATTGAGCTACTACCATTCGACATAACCTACAAGCCACGACGAGCTATAAAGTCGCAAGTTTTGGCCGACTTCATCGCTGAATGGACCGAAGCCGAACTCCCTAAAGAGTATGGCGCATACTCTAATTGGATCATGCATTTCGACGGCTCCAAAATGTTCGCCGGCTTGGGGGCTGGCATCATTTTGACGTCCCCAACCGGAGACACAGTCCAATACGTACTTCAGATAATGTACACGGACTCCAACAATGCAGCCGGATATGAGGCCCTTCTACATGGTCTCTGGATGGCAATCTCCATGGGCATTCAACGCCTAGAGGTCCGCAGGGATTCAAACCTCGCAATATCCCAAGTAAATGGAGACTTTGACGCCAAGGATCCGAAAATGGCAGCCTACCGAAACGTCGTCCTAAAAATGTCAGCTCGGTTCAAAGGACTTGAATTCCATCATGTAGCCCGGGATAATAACCAGGCGGCCGACGTGTTGGCACGCATCGGCGCAAAGCAAGATGCCGTCCCTCCAAACATCTTCCTGGAGCGGCTCTTCAGGCCATCCGTATTATGGGAAGAGGAGTCCGGAAATAACAACCCGGAACCAACCGCACCACCCAACACCGTACATTCTGACACAATCGGTGGCTCAGCCAACGAAATAACACCTTCGGCCCACGAAATAATGGCAGTCATTGCCCCGTCGACGGAACCATTCCTAGCCTACTTAACAAGGCAGGAACTTCCCGAAGACGAAAACGAGGCCCGCTGCATAATACGGCGATCCAAAGCCTACAAGGTCTGTGAGGGAGAGCTTTATAAGAAAAGCACAACGGAGTCCTTCAAAGGTGCATCTCCGAAGAGGAAGGGCGAAATCTTCTGGCTGAAATTCACGCCGGACATGGCGGGCACCACGCCGTAGCCCGGGCCCTAGTAGGCAAGGCCTTCCGTACAGGATTTTATTGGCCGACGGCCCGGGCAGATGCTCAGGACTAAGTCCAACGATGCGTCGGTTGCCAGCTCTTTGCTAATCAAAGCCACATGCCACCCACCGCCCTCAAAACTATACCCATCACCTGGCCGTTCGCGGTCTGGGGGCTTGATATGGTTGGACCCCTTAAAGGGGGAACCCACAAGCAAAAATACCTATTGGTCATGGTGGACAAATTCACCAAATGGATAGAGGCCAAACCAGTCAAAACGGCCGAATCCGGACCCGTGATAGACTTCATATCTGGGGTAGTACACCGTTATGGTGTCCCCCAGAGCATCATCACTGATAACGGCACGAACTTCACAGCCGACGAGGTTAAACTCTGGTGCAAAAATATGGGCATCAAGCTCGACTGCGCTTCAGTCTATCACCCTCAAACTAACGGTCAAGTCGAACGAGCAAATGGTCTAATTATGAGCGGCATCAAACCCAGGTTAGTGCGATCCCTCACGGAATCTAACATGCACTGGGTAGAGGAGCTCGACTCTGTACTCTGGGGGCTGCGGACCACGCCAAACCGTACTACCGGATTCACACCATTTTTTATGGTGTACGGCGCAGAGGCAGTTTTCCCTGCGATATAATTCATGACTCACCTCGTGTGCGCATGTACGAAGAAAGAGAAGCCGAGTTGGATCGGCAGGACAGTTTGGACACCTTAGAAGAGGAGCACGACGGGGCAACAGCTTGTTCCGCATTCTATCAACAGCAGGCTTGAAGATATCAAAGCAGAGAAGTACGGGCCAAAAGTTACAATGTTGGCGAACTGGTTCTACGCCTGCCGGACAAGAAAAAGGACAAACTCAAGCCCAAATGGGAAGGTCCCTTCATCATCGACCAAGTCCTGACCGGTGGAGCGTACCGTCTGCGAAACGCATCGAACAACTGACTCGAGCCGAACCCATGGAACGCAGCCCGTCTCCGAAGATTTTATGCCTAGCGCCGGACTCAGAGTTCGTCTCCTTCCCCCGTCCACAATTTATACTTTAGCTGTCTTCTGTTCTCTCTTTCGTCCTCCTTTTTTATTCTCTCTTTTCGTAAAGCCTTTGAGGGCTGATCGGCGCATTGACCGCACACACTTGACGTGCTTCTCGCACTCATTATACCTGGGGGCTTCTTTAACAGAAGCTTATTTATACGGGTTTCATGCCCAACACATGTGTCACACTTCCGCATGTACCTTTTATTCGCCATTATATGCATCGATATGACTTAAGTTTTGGCCAAGTTGGGTTGCCTGGCTCCTGTGCTTACCCCTACGTTCCCGATTGTTCGGCTAGGAGGTAAAGGGAGCACCTCTGCGATTGTTACTGCCGGGTCAGCCGGATGTGTACCTCAGACTGGGTGAAGCCGAAATCTAGCGTTCTTAAGGGAATATTCGGTTGGTGATTTGAAAGATGATTTCTTACTTATTTATTTATCTGCCCCCAGATGTTTTTCTGCTCTTTTCGCAGTCCGGACATGCACTTTAGGGCATGCCTCCCAGGGAAAGGAACCCCTAACGGAACTATTCTCCCTGGAAGATGTTTCTTACTAACCATGTAATATAACATAACTAGTTGGGCACTTATCTGATAAAGCACTAATGACCCCTACGCTTAGTCTCCATGCATGCCCCGGTTTTTTACATAACCGTGAGGGTATTCGGACACACTCCGGACTCTAGGGTCCCGAGGTCGAAGCGAAAAGGTCCGCAAAGACAAACGATCTACAATCCGGCTAGAAGGCATTTTACATATCATTTTAGATTACATCGTCAAATCGACTGATTGTACTCCTCTTCAATCCGTTCTAACAGGCTGTCTAGCTTACAGTCCCATTGGGAATACTTAGCGGCCAACTCTACTTGGCCATACATTAAGCTCACAGGGATCTCCTTCCCATCGGGCCCCACAGGTCCGACCTCGGCCATGTGGTTTGGATCAGCCTTCATGTACCGCGTCTTCACCATGGCCCAGGCCTCCCGAGCGCCTTGACGGCAAGCCGATATCTTCCACAGACGGAAGCGCTGCCGTGCTCCCTGAAGCTTCTCCGCAAGCCCTCCAAGACCCTCCGGCAGGGAGACGGACGGCCATAAGGCCTGGGCGACGCCGCTCATCGCCTACCGAACATGTTCGTGCAGCTGGAGCAGCTCGGGAAGCAGATCACCCATTGAACCGGGCATTTCCTCCGCAGGACGACTTGTGAGCACACCTACAGACACATTTCTGTCAATCGACTCCCTCGCCGAACTCTTCTTTTCAAAAGAGTTTCCTCAAGCACTTACTGTAAATGCCGCGACAAAGCTGCTGATTCTCCTTCACGGAGCCAGACAGCTGGGCCCGAACACCTTTCAGCTCTTCACCCAGCTGGGTGTGGGCATCTTGGAGTTTGTTCCTCTCCTGCTGCACCTTCATAAGCACCCTCTCGCCGGCCTTCATAAGCTGGCGTAGTAGCTGTTGCTTGTCCGGATCAAGTCCGGCACCATCTGCAATATTATTGTCAGGCTTATACGCATGCCGCACTTCATAAACCACTTATCTTTTTGAAATATGTGTTAACAGAGGGGGTCTCTGTGGCTCCCCCGGCGGCGGCTAGTGCGGCCTCAAGTTGTGCCTTGCACTCTTGAAGCTCCTGGGACAGGTGGGTATTCTTCCCCGTAAGATCCTGCATATCAAATGATCCTTAAATCAGTTATCCTAACTATTTTAAGTCTCGGGGGCTACTGGCATATATAACTATTAAAATTCCTTACCTGTATGTCTTTCACATACTGCTTTGTGGCTCTGGTTAAACCATCTTGAGCGGCACGGAGGTGCGCGTCTCCCGCATTAAAGGCATTCAACGCCTCTGGGGAGAAACACGCGTCACGAAGAACTATCCGGCGGCGCCTGTGATTCATGGCGCTCTCCACCTCATACCTGGTGGCGGACAGCCTGTCGGCATCCTCCGTCGGAGGAGCATCCGGCTCACGCCTTGCACTCGCCTCCCCCTCCGGACCAGGTGTTGGAGCCTGACTGGCCGAGGCTTGGTTGGCAACCTCTCCGGGCACAGTCCGGCGAGCGCTCTTTCTCCTGGAAAGGTCATGAGCATTAATATACCTCCCAGGAATCTTTCCCTTAAAAACAGTGGCGTGCTATACCGTTGCAGCGACGTTTCGATTCACACCGCACTCCTCTTCCGCCTGCTGGGACGAACTGACCCTTGTTGGTCAGCCGCCGCGGGGTCGGCTTCCCGCCTTGAAGGCACCTCCTGCGAGGCACCGTTGGTATACGATGGTCAGAAATAAGAACGGATGAAGTAATGGTGTCAGGGCTCCGGTCATAGTTACCTGGGAAGCCGGAGATAAACCGGGGTAGCCAGCCGTAATGGCGACTAAAGCACTGTCCATGCTAAGTTGGTGGAACACCCCGTCAATCCGCTCCACCTCTATGTCCGGATCCTCTTCGGAGGCCGGATCAAGGGATCTTCCCGGATCCTCGGGTTGTGGGGTCGGGCTGTGTATGCCCTCCACATCCTGGCGCAGTTCCTGCGTCGAAATCATAAAGTAAGACACTTAACTTTGAAAGCACGGATCAGATAGATAAACATCCGCTTACCCAACACCGAGGGTTATTCATGGAGAATCCATTCAATGGACTCGTGCGGAGGAAGTCCTCTTTCTCCCCCTTGTACAAGCCGGACAGGATCTTCACCAGATCGGCAACCGATCCCGGCCCCTTGCGGCCATGACGGGTGCCGTCATTCTCCCTGTTGAAATCCCACATGGGGTGGCCCCTATATTGGAGCGGCTGCACCCCTTGCATAATGCACGTGGCCATGACTCCAATCATGGTCAATCCAGAATGAGCCAGTAACCTTATCCGGCCCATCAGATATTGGACGCTCCTATCATCCTCCCGTTGAGGGCTCCGCGGGCGCCAACTCATGCGTTTCTTCAGAGGAGCGCTGCTGAACTCCGGGAGGCCGATCCGAACTGGGTCCGGCAGCGGGGCGTCTTCCATATAAAACCATTCTGAAGGCCAGTCTTCGGACGCCTTCTTCGGGGTTCCGGATAAGTATCTGGTCCCGGCAATGCGCCATATTTCGGCTCCGCCCACTTGATATATCGACCCCTCGTGAGAACGGGGTACGAGGCAAATCAATCTCTTCCACAGCGCAAAATGTGCCTTGATGCCCAAGAACAGCTCGCAAAGGGCTACAAAGCCCGTGATGTGTAAGATGGAGGCAGGTGTAACGTGGTGAAGCTGGAGCCCGTAGAACTCCAGGAGCCCCCGGAGAAACGGATGTATAGGAAATACGAGTCCCCTTATTAGATAAGGGATGAAGCATACCCGCTCTCCTTTGGAGGGATTGGGGGGTGCTCTCCGCCTGCTTTCCACCTTTGTAGGTCGCCAGTCCGGATCGAACCGGAACCATGAAGGCTGGAGGGAGGTATCCCTCCGCTTGGAGCGTCACTAGCTCGTTGTGCGGGACTGAACATCTCCTCCAATCTCCTGGCCAGGGGCTGGGAGCACGAGAGGAGGAGCCGCTTCGACTGTCCATGATGGAATGGATTTTTGTCAGAGGTGCTTCGATGAGTACTCGTGGAAGGAGGATGGTGTGATTCGGATCTAGATCCTCGCCTCTCTTATAGGCAGCTTATTCGCACAGCTAGGGGGTAGAATGTAAAAATACCCTGGTTTTTCGCATTCATACGACACATGGAAGAGGGCCATTATTGGACGTGGAAGCCAAGGACCACAACATTCATAAGGAAATCGGACACCATTCGGCAAGCACATGGAATTTGAAGGAGAACCCGCCTTGCAAAGCCGAAGACAATATACGCACCGGACTTATCGTCATTGAAGCCTGGTTCGGGGGCTACTGAGGGAGTCCTGGACTAGGGGGTGTCCGGATAGACGAACTATAATCATTGGCCAGACTCCAAGACTATGAAGATACAAGATTGAAGACTTCGTCCCGTGGCCGGATGGGACTTTCCTTGGCGTGGAAGGCAAGCTTGGCAATACGGATATGTAGATCTCCTACCATTGTAACCGACTCTGTGTAACCCTAGCCCTCTTCAGTGTCTATATAAACCGGAGGGTTTTAGTGCATAGGACGAACAACAATCATACCATAGGCTAGCTTCTAGGGTTTAGCCTCCTTGATCTCGTGGTAGATCCACTCTTGTACTACCCATATCATCAATATCAATCAAGCAGGAGTAGGGTTTTACCTCCATCGAGAGGGCCCGAACCTGGGTAAAAACATCGTGTCCCTTGTCTCCTGTTACCATCCGCCTAGACGCACAGTTCGGGACCCCCTACCCGAGATCCGCCGGTTTTGACACTGACAAGCAGGCTCGACGGTACCAAAGTAGAGAAGTGCGGGCCAAAACTTATAATATTGGCGAACTCGTTCTACGCCTACCAAAGAAGAAGAAGGACAAGCTCAAACCCAAGTGGGAGGGTCCCTTCATCATTGACAAAGTTCTCACCGGAGGAGCATACCGCTTACGTAATGCATCCGATAACAGACTCGAGCCAAACCCATTGAACGCGGCCAGACTCCGGAGATTCTACGCCTAGCGCCGAACTCAGTGTTCGTCTCCTTACCCCCTCCTTTTAAATTATGTCCCCTCCCTATTCCTTTCTCGACCCTTTTCCTCTTCACACAAAATACTTAATACAGTGCGGACGCCCGGATCATTCCGGCTGCACTATGTGTGTAAGAAATACCTGGGGGCTTCCTATACGGAAGCTAAATATAATTACTTTAATGGCTTTTTGTCCATCACATATGCGTTCTTTTTCCATATGTGCCTTTTCTTCACCATTATATGCATCGATATGACTTAAGATGTGGCCATGCTGGGTTGCCTGGCTCTTGTGTTTATGCCATATGTTCCCGTTAATTCGGCTAGGGCATAAGGGGACGACCTCTGCGATTGTTACTCTCGGTTTAGCCGGATGTGTACCTCAGACTGGGTGAAGCCGAAAGCTAGCGTTCTTAAGGGAATATTCAGTCGGTGAACAAAAGATATTTTTGTTTATTACAACGTAAATCCCCAGAAGTTTTGTATCCTGCGTCCTTGTTCGTAGTATAGACATGTGCATCGTCGCATGCGTACCCAGGGAAAGGAACCCCTAACGGAACTATTCTCCCTGGGAGATGTTTCTTACTATCCATGTAATATAACATAACTAGTTGGGTAATTGTCTGTTCAAGCACTTATGACCCCTACGCCTGGTTTCCACGCATACCCCGGTTCTATATAACTGAGTGGGTATTTGGATACACCCCAGACTGTCGGATCCGGGGGCTGAAGCGAAAAGGTCCACCATGACAAATGATTTTAATCCAGCTAGGGACTACTTATGTCCATTGAATTACACAGTCACTTTGACTGACTATATTCCTCTTCCATACCATCTAACAGGCTATCTAGCTTACAATCCTGTTGGGAATACTTTGCGGCTAATGTTACCTGGTCATACACTAGACTCACGGGAATTTCTTGCCCATCTGGCCCCGCCGGTCCGACTTCGGCCATATGGTTCGGGTCCAGCTTAGTATAGCGCATCTTCACCATAGCCCAGGCTTCTCTTGCACCTTGTCGGCATGCTGACATCTTCCACAATCGGGAGCGCCGTCGTGCTCCTTGAAGCATATCCACAAGCTCCCCCATGCCCTTCGGCAGGAAGCTTGATGGCCACAAGGCCTAAGCAACGCCCTGCATCACCTGCCGAGCTCGCTCGTGCGGTTGTGAGAGGTCTTGCAGTAAATTGCCTGCAGACGCGAGCATCTCCTCCTCAGGGAGGCCCGTTAACATACCTACAAATAAAAATTCTTTCAATATGCTTCCTCGCCGAATTGTACTACAGTTCGTCTAGGCACTTACAATAAATGCCGCGGCGAAGCCTTTTGTTCTCCTTCACGGAGTCCGCCAGCTGAGCGCGAACATCTTTTAATTCGACGTCCAGTCGGACATTGGCATCTTGAAGATTGTTCTTCTCCTGCCTAACTTGTGTAAGAACACGCTCGCCAACTTTCAGTTGCCGTTGGAGATGTGACTCGTTATCTCCTACAAACTCCAGATTCACCCCAGGATTGTCTGCAGAATTTTCTGTTAGACTTATAATACGAGCCCTTACTAACTGGCACATCTTCGTACAACTGAGACAAATATTACTAGACGAGGCCTTCTGGGATTCCTCTAACTTGGCAACCATGGCCCTCAGCTGGATCTTGCACTCCTCCAGCTCCCGAGACAATTGCTCATTCTTATATACAAGGATATGTGCATAAATTGATCCTTAAAACAGTTGTTCCAACCGTTTCAAGTCTCAGGGGCTACTGCTATACATGCTTATCAAATTTTCTTACCCGTATATCTTTGGTATACTGGTCCGTCGCTCGGGCAAGCCCGCCTTGAGCAGCTCGGATGTATGCGTCTCCCAAATTGAAAGCATTAAATGCCTCTTCGGAAAAGATGTTGTTGCGAAGTACGGCCCGTCGGCGCCGGTGATTCATGGCGCTCTCTACTTCGGAATTCATGGCGGAGAGCATATCCGCATCCTCCGTCGGAGGACAATGCCGCATTGGCCCCACGTCCACCTCCTCTCTTGAAGCCGGTTCTGGAATCCAGCTGGTGGAGGCGTGATTTGCAGTATCCCCGGATATAGTCCGGCTACTCCTCTTCCTGCCAGGACACGAGGGGCGCTATTACATTTCAAATAAAATAATCACATAGTAGGTTTTTACCATACCTCTGTAGCTGCGTTTCGTCCCTAACCGCCTTCCTCTTAAGCCTGCCCGATCCGTACGCCCTTTGCCGACGGGTCCCTAGGGGCTCGGCTCCGCGCTCTGACCGTCATCTCTACAAAAACACGACACTTCAGGTGTAAGGCACGACATCAGAAAGGAGTCCTCTTTGGAGTATAGGGTCTTTGGCTTGGCTTACACGTGACATACGTAGTAGTCTGGGATAGTCGGTGATAATAGTCACTGAGGCGGCATCGCAGCTCGCCTGATAAAATATCCCATCGACGAGCTCCACAGTAATATCCGGATCCTCTTCGAGTCCTGGATCGAGGGCCCTTTCGGGGTCCTCTGGCTGTGGGGAGGGGCTGGAGATTCCTTCTACGGCCCTCCTCAATTCCTGCTCGGAAATATCAAGGTAAATAATCTTGGCGAGGAATGCCACAATAAGTGAAGCAGGGGAAAAAATGACGACTTACCCAGCTTGGGGGGTTGTACATAGAAAACCCATCCCGCGGTTTAATGTGAAGGAATTCTTCTTCTTATCCTTTATATAAATCGGACAATATCCTCGCCAGAGCCGTGGCAGAGTCCGGACCTTTACAGCCACAGCGGGTGGCATCATCTTCCCCGTTGTAGTGCCACATGGGCTTCCCCCGATATTGAAGCAGCTGCACTCCCCGCATTATGCATATTGCCATAACCTCGACTATCGTTAGCCCGGATTTGGCTAGTAACTTTATCCTGCTCATCAGAAAGCCCCGAGGGCGGCAGCTTTGATGTGCCTTCGGCGGCGCGTTATTGAACTTAGGGAGACCTGTCCGGACTGGATCCGGAAGGGGAACGTCATCAACATAAAACCACTCCGAAGGCCAGTTCTCCGGTGCCTTCTTGGGAGTACCAGATAGGTATCCGGTCTCGGCGATGCGCCATACTTCTGCTCCGCCCACTTGACATAGGGATTCTCCCTGGTTGCGATGGACAAGGCAGAACAGCTTCTTCCCCAACCCAAAGTGAGCCTCGCAGCCTAGAAATAGCTCACAAAGGGCAACGTATCCTGCTATATGCAGCACGGAGGCAGGGGTGAAGTTGTGCAACTGGAGGCCGTAGAACTCCAGGAGCACGCGAAGAAATGGGTGGATGGGAAACCCGACGCCCCTTAGTAGATGCGGGACAAGGCATATTCGCTCCTCTGGGGAAGGATTAGGAGATCCCTCCGCTTGCTCCCCGCCATTATAGGTGGCTATTCCGGCTCGGACGGAGACCATGAACGCCGGTGGGAGAAACCCTTGGGTCTGTAACTCTATCAAACGGTTGTGAGGAACTGAACACTCTTCCCAATCACCCTGCTCGGAGCGGGGAAAGTGAGAAGAAGAACTACGGCAACCGGCCATTTCCGGAGCGCTCTGTTGGATGCTTGCTCGAGGGAGGAGGGTGAGGTTTGGATCTGAGAATCCCCGTCTCTTCAAATAGACGGTTAACCTGCCGAACCGGGGGTGGCAAATGCAAAAATGCCTCGGCTCCTCGCATTTGCTCGACACATGGAGATGGTCATTATTGAGGCACAGAAGCCGAGGAGTACAACATTGATGGGAAGCTGGACACTATTCGTCGTAACAGGTACTTTGGAGTATTCGGAGATGGAACCCGCCTTGCAATGCCAAAGACAAAACTGCGCGCCGGACTCATCATCATTGAAGCCTGGTTTAGGGGCAACTGAGGGAGTCCTGGATTAGGGGGTATCCGGACAGACGAACTATATGCTTCGTCTGCACTGTTGGAGCGTGAAGATACAAGACTCAAGGCTCCGTCCCGTGTCCAGATGGGACTCTCCTTTGCGTGGAAGACAAGCTTAGCGATCCGGATATTATATTTCCTTCCTTGTAACCGACTCCGTGTAAACCCTAGCCCTCTCTGGTGTCTATATAAACCGGAGAGGTTGGTCCTTAGAGGGACGATCACAATCATAATCATCATAGGCTAGCTTCTAGGGTTTAGCCTCTACGATCTCGTGGTAGATCAACTCTTGTACTACTCATATCATCAATATCAATCAAGCAGGAAGTAGGGTTTTACCTCCATCAAGAGGGCCCAAACCTGGGTAAACATTGTGTCCCTTGCCTCATGTTACCATTAGCCTAAGACGCACAGATCGGGACCCCCTACCCAAGATCCGCCGGTTTTGACACTGACATTGGTGCTTTCATTGAGAGTTCCTCTGTGTCTTCGCTGCAAGGTTCGATGGCCTGTCTCGTTGTCAAGGACAACATCACCTCTGGGGGAGCGCTGGCTGTAGGCCAAACTCTCTGACTAGGCGGCTTCATCATGGCTGCCCCGTCGGCTGTCGCGTCGATGATGACCTCTCGGGTCATCACGCATAACCTCCACGTCGATTCGGAACTCGCCAAATAGATGGATCCGATGGAGCTCTCCTCTCTTAATGAGCTCTTGGACCGCATCGCCGCTCTGGGAGTCGCCATAGACTATGACCGGGTTGGGCTTAAACCCGACCAAAGGGACATTAAATCCCCGCCGGTCACCAATGAGATAGCGGTAGTGGAGGAGCCACATACGGATTACCCCTCTATCTTGAGGACGAGTTAGCATGAACTATTATTACTGACATCACCCAAAGGTGAATACGTTGGGAGGCAACACTATAAGCCCCTATCTTTCTCCGTGTCTGATTAAAACTCCATAACCATAAGTATTGCGTGAGTGTTAGCAATTGTAGAAGACTATATGATAGTTGAGTATGTGGAGTTTGCTAAATCAAAGCTCTGACATAGACCCTTCCTGAAAATAAGATGAATTATAATTGTTTGATGACTAAGAATGAAGTTTGCTAGTTTTCAAGAAAGTTTATGGTCTATGCTTTAACATGTGAATAGCTTGTTACTTTATCTTGAGAAGTTTTATGAGATGAACTACGGTTATGACATATAATCATCCTAGAAAAGGTGATTGAAATTATCATTGATCAAACTTTTGCACCTTATAGCATTCACACTTCATAAATTCTTTCTTTTATCATTTACCTACTCGCGGACGAGCGGGAATTAAGCTTGGGGATGCTGATACGTCTCCAACGTATCTATAATTTATGAAGCATTCATGCTATATATATTATATGTTTTGAATGATTACGGGCTTTATTATACACTTTTATATCATTTTTGGGGACTAACCTACTAATCAGAGGCCCAGCCCATATTGCTGTTTTATTGCCTATTTCAGTGTTTCGAAGAAAAGGAATATCAAACGGAGTCCAAATGGAATGGAACCTTCGGGAGCGTGATTTTTGGAATGAACGTGATCCGGGAGACTTGGAGTTGATGTAAAGGAAGCTTCGAGGTGGCCACGAGGGTGGGGGCGTACCCCCCCCCCCCTACTAGGCGTGCCCCCTGTCTTGTGGGCCCCTCGAGACTCCCCCGACCGACTTCTTTCGCCTATATAAGTCCACATACCCTAAAACCTTCAAAGAACAAGATATACCGGGAGTTCCGCCGCCGCAAGCCTTTGTAGCCACCAAAAACCTCTCGGGAGCCCGTTCCGGCACCCTGCCGGAGGGGGAATCCATCACCGGTGGCTATCTTCATCATCCTGCGCTCTCCATGACCAGGAGGGAGTAGTTCACCCTTGGGGCTGAGGGTATGTACCGGTAGATATGTGTTTGATCTCTCTCTCTCTCTCTCTCTCTCTCTCTCTCTCTCTCTCTCTCTCTCTCGTGTTCTCTCTATGGCGCGATCTTGATGTATCGTGAGCTTTGCTATTACAGTTGGATCTTATGATGTTTCTCCCCCTCTATTCTCTTGTGATGAATTGAGTTTTCCCTTTGAAGTTATCTTGTCGGATTGAGTCTTTAAGGATTTGAGAACACTTTATGTATGTCTTGTCGTGCTTATCTATGGTGACAATGGGATATCACGTGATCCACTTGATGTATGTTTTGGTGATCAACTTGCGGGTTCCGCCCATGAACCTATGCGTAGGGGTTGGCACACGTTTTCATCTTGACTCTCCGGTAGAAACTTTGGGGAACTCTTTGAAGTACTTTGTGTTGGTTGAATAGATGAATCAGAGATTGTGTGATGCATATCATACAATCATACCCACAGATACTTGAGGTGACATTGGAGTATCTAGGTGACATTAGGGTTTTGGTTGATTTGTGTCTTAAGGTGTTATTCTAGTATGAACTCTATGATAGATTGAACAGAAAGAATAGCTTCATGTTATTTTACTACGGACTCTTGAATAGATTGAGCAGAAAGGATAACTTTGAGGTGGTTTCGTACCCTACCATAATCTCTTTGTTTGTTCTCCGCTATTAGTGACTTTGGAGTGACCCTTTGTTGCTTGTTGAGGGATAGTTATATGATCCAAGAATGTTATTATTGTTGAGAGAACTTGCACTAGTGAAAGTATGAACCTTAGGCCTTGTTTCCTACCATTGCAATACCGTTTACGCTCACTTTTATCATTAGTTACCTTGCTGTTTTTATATTTTCAGATTACAAAAACCTATATCTACCATCCATATTGCACTTGTATCACCATCTCTTCGCCGAACTAGTGCACCTATACAATTTACCATTGTATTGGGTGTGTTGGGGACACAAGAGACTCTTTTTATTTGGTTGCAGGGTTGTTTGAGAGAGACCATCTTCATCCTACGCATCCCATGGATTGATAAACCTTAGGTCATCCACTTGAGGGAAATTTGCTATTGTCCTACAAACCTCTGCACTTGGAGGCCCAACAACGTCTACAAGAAGAAGGTTGTGTAGTAGACATCAGCCTCTAGTGATGTTGAGCAAATTGTGCTACAGCAGTCTGCACCTCTCATTCCTGATGCTATGCTTGAGACTGATGCAATTGTGCCCACTCGCCATGGCAAACAGATAGCTCCTAAATCCTCGATTAACCTTCGCAGAAGTGCCCGCAAGAACAAGTATGATGCCTTTAAGGTGACACCCGTCACCTATATTAAACCCAGGGTTTCCAAGGTAAAGCCTTGGGTCACCCCCTCTGCTGTCTCTTCTGTAGTCATTACTGAACTTGATGATGATGCTACACTGCCCCTGCCAACCCCAATCCCAGTGATTCAGCATATTGGTTCAGTCATGTGTGGAATTCCTGATGCTGAACTCTCGGAGGAGGAGCTACTTGCTTGCCAGGAGCAGGGTCGTCTTCAGAGGCTGCCTAATTCTCCTGTTTTACTTGATTTATGCCGCTTTTGGTTAGTTGGAATGTCCTTTGTTGGAATGTACGTGGGCTAAACTCTGAAGCCAAACAATTAGCTCTTTCTAATGTGATCAACTCTAGTGGTTGTGCGGTGATTTGCTTGCAGGAAACTAAAAAACCTTTTTTTGATAATTCTTTCATTAAAACATGTTGCCCTAGAATGTTTGATAAGTTTGATTTTGTCCCCTCTCAGGGAGCGTCGGGGGGAATTGCTACCATTTGGAATAGTGCCATTTTCACAGCTACTACTGTAGCCTTTGAAGATTTTGCACTTGTGACTCGTTTTCAATCGACCCAGTTGGCCCAATCCTGGACTCTAGTTAATGTGTATGGACCCTGCCAAGGATATAAATGAACTAACTTCATTGCCTAGTTATTCTCTCTTAATATCCCCTCGGATGAGGATTGGCTTCTCATTGGCGATTCTAATTTCATCAGAGGGCCTGACAATCGTAATAAACCAGGGGATAATTTTGGTGATATGATCAGCTTTAATGACTTCATCAGAACACATGCTTTAATTGAACTACCTCTCAAGGGGCGGGCATACACTTGGAGTAATATGCATATTGACCCCTTGCTTGAACAGATTGACTGGTTTTTCACAAGCAATCACTGGACCAGTTCATACCCGAATACCATGGTTAAACCCCTTGGCCGACCAGTTTCCGATCACATA
Source organism: Triticum aestivum (assembly GCF_018294505.1). Classification (NCBI taxonomy): domain Eukaryota; kingdom Viridiplantae; phylum Streptophyta; class Magnoliopsida; order Poales; family Poaceae; genus Triticum; species Triticum aestivum. The sequence goes on along the minus strand of NC_057813.1, from coordinate 412,808,575 downwards.
CCTTGTGTCATTAATATTGTAATGAAAATTCCAAGATCCAAACTCTTCAGATTTGAGTCGTACTGGATCTAGCACCCGGGGTTTTTAGACACTGTCAAGATGTCATGGGCCAAACCCGTGGCTTCTCAGAACATGGCGACCAGTCTTTGCAAAGAACTCAAGAATTTATGCCATGATCTCAAAATTTGGAGTAAGAATATCTCTAAGTTATCTATTGCAATTGAGAATACTAACAAGGCTCTGCTTGAAATTGATGGACTGGAGAACAAGAGATATCTCACAATACTAGAAACAAATTTCAGGATTATCCTCAAGAAGCATCTCTTGAGACTTTTAACATACCAAAAATAGTATTGGAAGAAACGTTGCACGGTTAGGTGGGTACAGTTTGGTGATGAAAACTCCAAGTTTTTCCAAGCTATGGCATCTGAAAGATATCGAAGAAACAATATTGCCACACTCACGACAGACTCTAGGTTTTGTGCAGAAGACCACACAAGCAAAGAGTCCATTATATTCAAGCCTTAAAAGAGATACTTGGCACCACATCGCATCATGACATGAAATTTGACCTATCCCGCATCATCAAAAGAATTGAGGGCCTAGATGAACTCACGGTGCCATTCACCAAGGAGGAGATAGACAATGTGATTAAAATGATGCCAACTGATCGTGCCCCGGACCCTGATGGCTTTACTGGCATTTTTCTTAAGTCGTGTTGGGAGGTGATCAAGGAGGATTTTTATAAGCTATGCAACCAATTCTTCGATGGTAATCTCAACCTTGAGAGCATTAATAAGGGTCTTATTACTCTTATCCCAAAGACCAATGCACCCTCATCTGTCAATGATTACAAACCACGCTGCTCGATTGTTGTCTTAAGGTGATCACCAAGCTTTTGGCTAACCGTCTACAAAAGCTTATACTCAAGATCATGCACCGCAACCAATACGGCTTCCTCAAAGGCCGCACGATCCAAGATTGTCTGGCGTGGGCATTCAAATACATCTACCAGTGCCAAGCTTCCAAAAAAGAGATTGTGTTACTTAAACTTGACTTCGCCAAAGCCTTTGATACAATCGATCACACTGCCATGCTTGAGATCATGAGGAACATGGGCTTTAATGAGAAGTGGCTAGGCTGGATTAAATGCATTTTCGCCTCCGAAAAATCTGTGGTCCTCCTTAATGGGGTACCTGGACGCATTTTCCACTGCATTTGTGGTGTTTACCAAGGTGACCCCTTGTCCCCCCTCATCTTTGTCCTGGCCGTGGACTTGTTACAAGCTGCAATCAATGATGCCTTTGCCAGAGATCTCATTAAGATTCCCTTCCCAAACAACAGCCAGAAAGATTACCCGGTGATCCAATATGCGGATGACACGATCCTTGCTATGTCGGCTTGTCCTATAAGCAACAACAATCAAGAACATTCCTTCGGACTATGCCACCTCTATTGGCTTGAAGATTAACTTTCACCAATCCACCCTTGTCCCGGTCAACTGTGAAGAATTAGTCTACAACAGTTTGGCCAACATTTTTGGATGTCTTGTGGGCAAGATGTCATTTACTTACCTTGGTCTCCCTATGGGAACTACAAAGTGTTGGAAATATGCCCTAGAGGCAATAATAAAAGGGTTATTATTATATTTCCTTGTTCATGATAATTGTCTTTTATTCATGCTATAACTGTATTATCCGGAAATCGTAATACACGTGTGAATACATAGACCATAACATGTCCCTAGTGAGCCTCTAGTTGACTAGCTCATTGGTCAACAGATAGTTATGGTTTCCTGACTATGGACATTAGATGTCATTGACAACGGGATCACGTCATTAGGAGAATGACGTGATGGACAAGACCCAATCCTAAGCATAGCACAAGATTGTGTAGTTCGTTTTGCTAGAGATTTTTCCAATGTCAAGTATCTCTTCCTTAGACCATGAGATCGTGTAACTCCCGGATACCGTAGGAGTGCTTTGGGTGTACCAAACGTCACAACGTAACTGGGTGACTATAAAGATGCACTACAGGTATCTCCGAAAGTGTCTGTTGGGTTGACACGGATCGAGACTGGGATTTGTCACTCTGTATGACGGAGAGGTATCTCTGGGCCCACTTGGTAATGCATCATCATAATGAGCTCAAGGTGACCAAGTGTTTGGTCACGGGATCATGCATTACGGTACGAGTAAAGTAACTTGCCGGTAACGAGACTGAACGAGGTATTGGGATACCGACGATCGAGTCTCGGGCATGTAACGTACCGATTGATAAAGGGAATAGTATACGGGGTTGCTTGAATCCTCGACATCGTGGTTCATCCGATGACATCATTGAGGAGCATGTGGGAGCCAACATGGGTATCCAGATCCCGCTGTTGGTTATTGCCCGAGAGCCGTCTCGGTCATGTCTGCGTGTCTCCCGAACCCGTAGGGTCTACACACTTAAGGTTGGGTGACGCTAGGGTTATTAGGAAGACTTGTATGTGACTACCGAATGTTGTTCGGAGTCCCGGATGAGATCCCGGACATCACGAGGAGTTCCGGAAGGGTCCGGAGGTAAACATTTATATATGGGAAGTTGTGAAATGGACACCGGAAAGTTTCGGGGTCATGCCGGTATTGTACCGGGACCACCTGAGGGGTTCCGGGGGTCCACCGGGAGGGGCCACCCCTCCCGGGGGGCCACATGGGCTGCATGGGGATAGAAGCCAGCCCCTGGTGGGCTGGGCGCCCCCCCCCCCCCTTGGGCCCATGCGCCTAGGGCTGGGGGAAACCCTAAGGGGGGCGCACCCCCCTTGCGTGGGGGGCTAGCCACCCCTCCATGGCCGCCACCCCCCCTCTAGATCTCATATAGAGGGGCCGGCCCCCCTTGCCCCTTCCCCTATAAATAGAGGGGTGAAGGGAGGGCAGCCGCACCCAAGCCAAGGCGCAGCCCTCCCCTCCCCAACACCTCTCCTCCTCCGTAGTGTGCTCGGCGAGGCCCTGTCGAAGTACTGCTTCTCCACCATCATCACGCCGTCGTGCTGCCGGTGGAGCTGTCTTCCTCAACCTCTCCTTCCTCCTTGCTGGATCAAGACGGAGGAGACGTCGCCCGTACCGTACGTGTGTTGAACGCGGAGGTGCTGTCCGTTCAGCACTTGGTCATCGGTGATCTGAATCACGTCGAGTACGACTCCATCATCACCGCTCCCTCGAACGCTTCCATACGCGATCTACAAGTGGTATGTAGATGCAAACTCACTCCCTTGACTTGTTGCTTAGATGAACTCATAGATGGATCTTGGTGAAACCGTAGAAAAATTTTAATTTTCTGCAACGTTCCCCAACAGTGGCATCATGAGCTAGGTCTATGCGTAGTTCTCTATTGCACGAGTAGAACACAATTTTGTTGTGGGCGTAGATCTTGTCAACTTGCTTGCCGCTACTAGTCTTATCTTGCTTCAGCGGTATTGTGGGATGAAGCGGCCCGGACCAACCTTACACGTACGCTTTAGTGAGTCCGGTTCCACCGACTAACATGCACTAGTTGCATAAGGTGGCTGGCGGGTGTCTGTCTCTCCCACTTTAGTTGAAGTGGATTCGATGAAAAGGGTCCTTATGAAGGGTAAATAGAAGTTGACAAGAGCACGTTGTGGTTATTCGTAGGTAAGAAAACGTTCTTGCTAGAACCCAATTGCAGCCACGTAAAAGATGCAACAACAATTAGAGGACGTCTAACTTGTTTTTGCAGCAATTGTCATGTGATGTGATATGGCCAGAAGTTGTGATGAATGATGAATGATATATTGTGATGTATGCGATCATGTTCTTGTAATAGGAATCACGACTTGCATGTCGATGAGTATGACAACCGGCAGGAGCCATAGGAGTTGTCTTTATTTTTGTATGACCAGCGTGTCATTGAAGAACGCCATGTAAACTACTTTACTTTATTGCTAAATGCGTTAGTCATAGAAGTAGAAGTAGTCGTTGGCGTGACAACTTCATGAAGACACGATGATGGAGATCATGATGATGGAGATCATGGTGACATGCCGGTGACAAGATGATCATGGAGCCCCGAAGATGAAGATCAAAGGAGCTATATGATATTGGCCATATCATGTCACTACTTTATGTAATTGCATGTGATGTTTATGTGCATCTTGTTTACTTAGAACGACGGTAGTAAATAAGATGATCCCTTACAACAATCTCAAGAAGTGTTCTCCCCTAACTGTGCACCGTTGCTAAAGTTCGTCGTTTTGAAGCACCACGTGATGATCGGGTGTGATAGATCCTTACGTTCACATACAACGGGTGTAAGACAGTTTTACACATGCAAAACACTTAGGGTCAACTTGATGAGCCTAGCATGTACAGACATGGCCTCGGAACACGGAGACCGAAAGGTCGAACACGAGTCGTATGGAAGATACGATCAACATGAGAATGTTCACCGACGATGACTAGTCCGTCTCACGTGATGATCGGACACGGCCTAGTCGACTCGGATCGTGTAACACTTAGATGACTAGAGGGATGTCTAATCTGAGTGGGAGTTCATTAAAATAATTTGATTATATGAACTTAATTATCATGAACTTAGTCTAAAACTTTTTGCATAATATGTCTTGTAGATCAAATGGCTAACGCTCATGTCAACATGAACTTCAATGTGTTTCTAGAGAAAACCAAGCTGAAAGATGATGGCAGCAACTATACGAACTGGGTACGGAACCTGAGGATCATCCTCATAGCTGCCAGGAAACAATATGTCCTAGAAGGACCGCTAGGTGACGCTCCCGTCCCAGAGAACCAAGACATTATGAATGCCTGGCAGTCTCGTGCTGATGATTACTCCCTCGTTTAGTGCGGCATGCTTTACAGCTTAGAACCGGGGCTCCAAAAGAGTTTTGAGCAACACGGAGCATATGAGATGTTCGAGGAGCTGAAACTAGTTTTCCAAGCTCATGCCCGGGTCGAGAGATATGAAGTCTCTGACAAGTTCTATAGTTGTAAGATGGAGGAAAATAGTTCTGTCAGTGAGCACATACTCAAAATGTCTGGGTTGCACAACCGCCTGTCCCAGCTGGACATTAACCTCCCGGACGAGGCGGTCATTGACAGAATCCTTCAGTCGCTCCCACCCAGCTACAAGAGCTTTGTGATGAACTACAATGTGCAGGGGATGGTGAAGACCATTCCTGAAGTATTTTCAATGCTGAAGTCAGCTGAGGTTGAGATCAAGAAAGAACATCAAGTGTTGATGGTCAATAAGACCACTAAGTTCAAGAAGGGCAAGGGCAAGAAGAACTTCAAGAAGGACGGCAAGGAGGTTGCCGCGCCCGGTAAGCCAGTTGCTGGGAAGAAGTCAAAGAATGGACCCAAGCCTGAGACTGAGTGCTTTTATTGCAAGGGGAAGGGTCACTGGAAGCGGAACTGCCCCAAATACTTAGCGGATAAGAAGGCCGGCAACACCAAAGGTATATTTGATATACATGTAATTGATGTGTACCTTACCAGTACTCGTAGTAACTCCTGGGTATTTGATACCGGTGTCGTTGCTCATATTTGTAACTCACAGCAGGAGCTGCGGAATAAGCGCAGACTGGCGAAGGACGAGGTGACGATGCGCGTCGGGAATGGTTCCAGAGTCGATGTGATCGCCGTCGGCACGCTACCTCTACATTTACCCACGGGATTAGTTTTGAACCTTAATAATTGTTATTTGGTGCCAAGTTTGAGCATGAACATTGTATCTGGATCTCGTTTAATACGAGATGGCTACTCATTTAAATCCGAGAATAATGGTTGTTCTATTTATATGAGAGATATGTTTTATGGTCATGCTCCGATGGTCAATGGTTTATTCTTAATGAATCTCGAACGTAGTGTTACACATATTCATAACATGAATACCAAAAGATGTAAAGTTGATAACGATAGTCCCACATACTTGTGGCACTGCCGCCTTGGTCACATTGGTGTCAAGCGCATGAAGAAGCTCCATGCTGATGGACTTTTTCTCTCGATTATGAATCATTTGACACATGCGAACCATGCCTCATGGGCAAAATGACCAAGACTCCATTCTCCGGAACAATGGAGCGAGCAACCAACTTGTTGGAAATCATACATACCGATGTGTGCGGTCCAATGAGCGTTGAGGCTCGCGGAGGATATCGTTATGTTCTCACTCTCACTGATGACTTGAGTAGATATGGGTATGTCTACTTGATGAAACACAAATCTGAGACCTTTGAAAAGTTCAAGGAATTTCAGAATGAGGTAGAGAATCAACGTGACCGAAAGATAAAATTCTTACGATCGGATCATGGAGGAGAATATTTAAGTCACGAATTTGGTACACACTTAAGAAAATGTGGAATCGTTTCACAACTCACGCCGCCTGGAACACCTCAGCATAACGGTGTGTCCGAACGTCGTAATCGCACTCTATTGGATATATGGTGCGATCTATGATGTCTCTTACCGATTTACCACTATCATTTTGGGGATACGCTCTAGAGACAGCTACATTCACTTTAAATAGGGCACCGTCTAAATCCGTTGAGACGACACCGTATGAATTATGGTTTGAGAAGAAACATAAGCTGTCGTTTCTAAAAGTTTGGGGATGCGATGCTTATGTCAAGAAACTTCAACCTGAAAAGCTCGAACCCAAGTCGGAAAAATGCGTCTTCATAGGATACCCTAAAGAAACCATTGGGTATACCTTCTACTTAAGATCCGAGGGCAAGATCTTTGTTGCCAAGAACATATCCTTTCTGGAAAAAGACTTTCTCTCGAAAGAAGTAAGTGGGAGGAAAGTAGAGCTCGATGAAGTACTACCTCTAGAACGGGAAAGTAGTGCAGCTCAGGAAAATGTTCCTGTGTTGCCTACACCAACTGAAGAGGAAAATAATGATGATGATCAAGGTACTTCGGATCAAGTTGCTACTGAACTTCGTAGGTCCACAAGGACACGTTCCGCACCAGAGTGGTACGGCAACCCTGTCCTGGAAATCATGTTGTTAGACAATGGTGAACCTTCGAACTATGAAGAAGCGATGGCGGGCCCAGATTCCAACAAATGGCTAGAAGCCATGAAATCCGAGATAGAATCCATGTATGAAAACAAAGTATGGACTTTGACTGACTTGCCCGATGATCGGCGAGCGATAGAAAACAAATGGATCTTTAAGAAGAAGACGAACGCGGATGGTAATATCACCATCTATAAAGCTCGACTTGTCGCTAAGGGTTATCGGCAAGTTCAAGGGATTGACTACGATGAGACTTTCTCTCCTGCAGCGAAGCTTAAGTCCGTCCGAACATTTGTTAGCAATTGCCGCATACTATGATTATGAGATATGGCAGATGGACATCAAAACGGCATTCCTTAACGGTTATCTTAAGGAAGAACTGTATATGACGCAGCCGGAGGGTTTTGTCGATCCCAAGAATGCTAGCAAAGTATGCAAGCTCCAGCGATCCATTAATGGGCGGGTGCAAGCATCTCGGAGTTGGAACATTCGCTTTGATGAGATGATCAAAGCGTTTGGGTTTATGCAGACTTATGGAGAAGCCTGTGTTTACAAGAAAGTGAGTGGGAGCTCTGTAGCATTTCTCATATTATATGTAGATGACATACTCTTGATGGGAAATGATATAGAATTCTTGGACAGCATTAAGGCCTACTTGAATAAGTGTTTTTCAATGAAGGACCTTGGAGAAGCTGCTTATATATTGGGCATCAAGATCTATAGAGATAGATCGAGACGCCTCATAGGTCTTTCACAAAGCACATACCTTGATAAGATTTTGAAGAAGTTCAAAATGGATCAGTCCAAGAAGGGGTTCTTGCCTGTACTGCAAGGTGTGAGATTGAGCTCGGCTCAATGCCCGACCACAGCAAAAGATAAAGAAGAGATGAGCGTCATCCCCTATGCCTTAGCCATAGGATCTATTATGTATGCCATGCTGTGTACCAGACCTGATGTAAACCTTGCCGTAAGTTTGGTAGGTAGGTACTAAAGTAATCCCGGCAAGGAACACTGGACAGCGGTCAAGAATATCCTAAAGTACCTGAAAAGGATGAAGGACATGTTTCTCATTTATGGAGGTGACGAAGAGCTCGTCGTAAAGGGTTACGTCGACGCTAGCTTCGACACAGATCTGGATGACTCTAAGTCACAAACCGGATACGTGTATATGTTGAATGGTGGAGCAATAAGCTGGTGCAGCTGCAAGCAGAGCGTCGTGGCGGGATCTACATGTGAAGCGGAGTACATGGCAGCCTCGGAGGCAGCGCATGAAGCAATTTGGGTGAAGGAGTTCATCACCGACCTAGGAGTCATACCCAATGCGTCGGGGCCGATCAAACTCTTCTGTGACAACACTGGAGCCATTGCCCTTGCCAAGGAGCCCAGGTTTCACAAGAAGACCAGGCACATCAAGCGTCGTTTCAACTCCATCCATGAAAATGTTCAAGATGGAGACAAAGATATTTGCAAAGTACATACGGATCTGAATGTCGCAGATCCGTTGACTAAACCTCTCTCGCGAGCAAAACATGATCAACACCAGAACTCTATGGGTGTTCGATTCATCACAATGTAACTAGATTATTGACTCTAGTGCAAGTGGGAGACTGTTGGAAATATGCCCTAGAGGCAATAATAAAAGGGTTATTATTATATTTCCTTGTTCATGATAATTGTCTTTTATTCATGCTATAACTGTATTATCCAAAAATCGTAATACACGTGTGAATACATAGACCATAACATGTCCCTAGTGAGCCTCTAGTTGACTAGCTCGTTGGTCAACAGATAGTCATGGTTTCCTGACTATGGACATTAGATGTCATTGACAACGGGATCACGTCATTAGGAGAATGACGTGATGGACAAGACCCAATCCTAAGCATAGCACAAGATCGTGTAGTTCGTTTTGCTAGAGCTTTTTTCCAATGTCAAGTATCTCTTCCTTAGACCATGAGATCATGTAACTCTCGGATACCATAGGAGTGCTTTGGGTGTACCAAACGTCACAACGTAACTGGGTGACTACAAAGGTGCACTACAGGTATCTCTGAAAGTGTCTGTTGGGTTGACACGGATCGAGACTGGGATTTGTCACTCCGTATGACGAAGAGGTATCTCTGGGCCCACTCGGTAATGCATCATCATAATGAGCTCAAGGTGACCATGTGTTTGGTCACGGGATCATGCATTACGGTACGAGTAAAGTGACTTGCCGGTAACGAGACTGAACGAGGTATTGGGATACCGACGATCGAGTCTCGGGCATGTAACGTATCGATTGATAAAGGGAATAGTATACGGGGTTGCTTGAATCCTCGACATCGTGGTTCATCCGATGACATCATCGAGGAGCATGTGGGAGCCAACATGGGTATCCAGATCCCGCTGTTGGTTATTGCCCGAGAGCCGTCTCGGTCATGTCTGCGTGTCTCCCGAACCCGTAGGGTCTACACACTTAAGGTTCGGTGACGCTAGGGTTATTAGGAAGACTTGTATGTGACTACCGAATGTTGTTCGGAGTCCCGGATGAGATCCCGGATGTCACGAGGAGTTCCGGAAGGGTCCGGAGGTAAAGATTTATATATGGGAAGTTGTCAAACGGACACCGGAAAGTTTCGGGGTCATGCCGGTATTGTACCGGGACCACCGGAGGGGTTCCGGGGGTCCACCGGGAGGGGCCACCCCTCCCGAGGGGCCACATGGGCTGCGTGGGGATAGAAGCCAGCCCCTGGTGGGCTGGGCGCGCCCCCCCTTGGGCCCATGCGCCTAGGGCTGGGGGGAAACCCTAAGGGGGGCGCACCCCCCTTGCTTGGGGGGCAAGCCACCCCTCCCTGGCCGCCGCCCCCCTCTAGATCTCATCTAGAGGGGCCGGCCCCCCTTGCCCCTTCCCCTATAAATAGAGGGGTGAAGGGAGGGCAGCCGCACCCAAGCCAAGGCGCAGCCCTCCCCTCCCCAAGACCTCTCCTCCTCCGTAGTGTGCTCGGCGAAGCCCTGTCGGAGTACTGCTTCTCCACCATCATCACGCCGTCGTGCTGCCGGTGGAGCTGTCTTCCTCAACCTCTCCTTCCTCCTTGCTGGATCAAGACGGAGGAGACGTTGCCCGTACCGTACGTGTGTTGAACGCGGAGGTGCTGTCCGTTCAGCACTTGGTCATCGGTGATCTGAATCACGTCGAGTACGACTCCATCATCACTGCTCCCTCAAACGCTTCCGTACGCGATCTACAAGTGGTATGTTGACGCAAACTCACTCCCTTGACTCGTTGCTTAGATGAACTCATAGATGGATCTTGGTGAAACCGTAGAAAATTTTTAATTTTCTGCAACGTTCCCCAACACAAAGCCCACCATGCACGATCTCATGCCTTTGGTTTGTCATTTGGAAAGAAGGTTATAGGCAACCCTCAACATGATCTCTTATGGAGGCAAATTATCCTTGTTGAACTTGGTGATAACCTCCCTCATTATTTTTGCTATCTGCACGCTTAAACTGCCAGCTGGAATCATTGAACTTATAGATAAGATCCGCAGAAAAAGTCTCTAGACAAAGAAAATGGACCAAGGTGATAAATGTAATTCACTTGCTGCATGGGACATGGTATGTAAACCAAAGAATTGCGGAGGGTTTGGGGTACTTAATCTGAAGATCCAAAATGATGCTCTCCTCCTCAAGTTTCTCCACAAGTTTTATAATCACTGGGACCTCCCTTGGTGGAATTAATTTGGAACACTTATTACAACACTAAGATTCCACATGCTACTGAACCCGTTGGATCCTTCTAGTGGCGTGACGTCACTAAGTTAATGCCGACATATGGAGGTATCACCCAGATCAATGTGAACAATGGTGCTACAAGTTTGTTCTGGAAGGATATGTGGTTAGGGGAAATTTTTGCTGAAACACATCCACGAGCTTTCTCTTTTGCAATAGATGAAGACATATCAGTGCGGGACTTCTTGGGATCTGCCAGCTTACATGAAACGTTTCATCTCCCATTCTCAGCGCAGGCGCATGCAGAAACCAGAGAGCTACAAAGAAAGACTTTGGAAGTGCAACTTGCCGAACACACCATGCATGATGAGTGGTCGTGTACTTGGGGATCTCCTCATTACTCGTCCAATAAATTCTATGCCTTCTACTATCGAGATACTCAAGCACATCAAGCTTATAAGTGGCTATGGAAGTCTAAAGCCACTATGAAAATCAAAGTGTTCGGTTGGCTACTTCTTTCTGACAGATTGAATACTAGAAACATGCTCAAAAGGAGGCACTATAACATTGGAACCAACTTTGGTTGTCTCCTATGCCCAACCTGCATGGATGAAACAATTGAACATCTTTTCTTGGGAGGCCCTTTTAGCCAACAATGCTGGGCTGATATTGGTATGCGTGGGTGACGGAGTCCTGAACTAAGGGGTCCTCGGACAGCCGGACTACATGCTTGGGCCGGACTGTTGGGCTATGAAGATACAAGATAGAAACTTCATCCCGTGTCCGGATGGGACTCTCCTTGGCGTGGAAGACAAGCTTAGCGATTCAGATATGTAGATTCCTTCCTCTGTAACCGACTTTGTACAACCCTAGTCCCCCCGGTGTCTATATAAACCGGAGGGTTTAGACTTCTAGGAGGAGAGTCACAACAATCATAATCACATAGGCTAGACTTCTAGGGTTTAGCCATACGATCTCATGGTAGATCAACTCTTATAATACTCATATTCATCAAGATCAATCAAGCAGGAAGTAGGGTATTACCTCCATAGAGAGGGCCCAAACCTGGGTAAACATTGTGTCTCCCGCCTCCTGTTACCATTAGCCTTCGCATAGTTCGGGACCCCCTACCCGAGATCCGCCGGTTTTGACACTGGCATTGGTGCTTTCACTGAGATTCAACTGTGTCATCGAAGATAGGCTTGATGGCTCTATCAATCATCTACAACAATGCAGTCCAGGGGGAAATCTTCCTCCCCGGACAGATCTTCGTATTCGGCGGCTTCGCACTGCAAGCCAACTCGATTGGCCATCTAGAGCAGATCGATAGCTACATCCCTGGCCATCAGGTCAGATTCAGAAGCCTGAATTTTGTGGCCGATGTCCGCGGAGACTTGATCTTCGACGGATTCGAGCCCATGATGGCTGTCCCCGGCCACTAGATGAACATGACCTAGATCTGTCATCGGGCCACACGTAGGATATAGCACCTATGGCCGCCCTGGCCCTAGAGCTGGAGCGGACTGTGTCATCCGAGGACGGGAAGCTTAACCCCACCACAGAGGCTACAGACTCGGCGGCGCTCGAGCCGCACACAGACCCAGCATCGACCAGGGCTTGTGTCACCGGAACCCTGGACTCGTATCCGGCCATGGATTCCGGACCACATGCTTCCGCGTCCATTGAACCTGATTGGGCGCCGGTCTTAGAGTTTAGCTCCGCGAACATCTTCCAGCACTCACCTTTTGGCGACATGTTAAACTCATTGAAATCCCTCTCCTTGTCGGGGGACTCTTGGCCGAACTATGTCCGGCCTGAGTGGGAAGCGAACGAAGAAGAGTTTTGTCCCCCACCCACAACCACTTCATTGTCACTGTTGAGGACTTAACCGACACGCTTGATTACGGCTCCAAAGACATGGACGGTATGGACGACGATGTCGGAGCAGAGCAGGCACAAAAACCACCACCTTTAGGGCAGTGGACAGCTACATCGTCATACTATATATACATGGTGGACACATGAAAGGAGAATGAGGCCGACGGCGATAACAGCAAGCCTGTCGATGAACCTCCTAAACGCCGGCGTCCCAAACGTCGACCTCGATCCGGCAAAAAGAAAAACAGCAACATTGTCACGGACGATGATGGCAACTTGAACCAAGCCGAAGACCCCGCAGACCTAGCGTTGGAGCAGGGCGTACAAGAGGACGACAAACACAGCTTGGAGATGTTGTCCGATCATAGCGACACCGAAGATAGCAATTGTCAACATGTCTCTGAAGAAGAGACCAGCCTGGGCGATGACGAGTTCGTCATCCCAGAAGAACCATTAGAACAAGAACACCTCCACCAAAGGCTTATCACCACTGCAAGGAGCCTAAAGAAGCAGAAGCAGTGTCTTCAAGCCGCACAGGATACGCTCAACAACAAATGGAATGAAGTGCTAGACACTGAGGAAAAATACAGCGGTAATCACCAGACAAAGAGCTATCCTAAACGTAAGCTGCTGCTCGAATTCAACGACGAGGCTATCGCGCCTATACTGCCGAAAAACAATATGGCCGACTAGCCGGACCGACCACCTCATGGTCGCGACAGAGCGGCTAGCAACGCTGTACACAAGCCCGCGCCCCTCCCCGCAAAGGAAGAAAGGCTGCGGCCTAGGACTAGAAACACAATTTACATGAGGACCTGGACGAAAAAGCTGGCAAAACCAGGTCCATCTATGGATCCGGGAACGTGCTCCCACACGGGTTCACCATTATCAAACAAAACATGCCAACCATTTGCCAGTTTGGAACCAATACCGAACACTACAACCGTCGGACCCAATCCACGACACAGCCAGACACAGGGGTGCCGCACACCCCATGTGCTTCACCGATGAGGTGCTGGAACACGATTTTCCAGAAGGGTTCAAACCCGTAAACATCGAGGCATACGATGGAACAACGGACCCCGCGGTTTGGATAGAAGACTTTATTCTTCACATCCACATGGCTCGCGGAGATGATCTCCATGCCATTAAATATCTACCCCTCAAGCTAAAAGGACCAGCTAGGCACTGGCTGAAAAGCCTCCCCGAAAACTCCATTGGAAGCTGGGAAGAACTTGAGGATGCTTTCCGGGCTAATTTCCAAGGGACTTATGGCCGGCCTCCGGATGCAGACGATCTAAGTCACATAATCCAACAACCCAGAAAATCAGCCTGTAAGCTTTGGAACAGGTTTCTCACTAAGAAGAACCAAATTGTCGACTGTCCAGACGCTGAAGCCTTAGCGGCCTTCAAACACAGTGTCCGGGACGAATGGTTGGCTAGACACCTTGGCCAGGAAAAGCCAAGGACAATGGCCGCCTTAACTACACTCATGACCCGCTTTTGTGCGGGCGAAGACAGCTGGTTAGCCCGTAGCGGCACCAGTGATCCCGGCACCTCCGAGGTCAGGGATGGCAATGGAAAACCATGACGCAATAAAAACAAACATCGGAACAATGAAGAAAGCACAGACAATACAACGGTAAACGCCGGATTCAGGGGCTCAAGACCCGGTCAACAGAAGAAGTCATTTAAAGGCAACAAGGACAGCCCATCCAACCTGCACAAAATCCTAGATAGGCCCTGCCAGATCCACGGCACTCCCGATAAACCAGCTAATCATACCAACGGAGAATGTTGGGTCTTCAAGCAGGCCGGTAAACTCAACGCCGAACACAAAGGGAAGGGACCTCAGAGCGAAGACGAGGATGAACGTCGCCAGCCGAACACGGGGGGACAAAAGAAATTTCCACCAGAGATTAAAACGGTGAGCATGATCTATGTCATGCATATCCCAAAGTGGGAGCGCAAGCGCGCACTCCGCGATGTCTAGGCCATTGAGATTGTCGCCCCCAAATTCAACCCATGGTCGGTCTGCCCGATCACCTTTGATCGCAGGGATCACCCGACTAGTATCCGTCACGAAGGCTCGGCTACCCTAGTGCTCGACCCAATAATCGACGGATACCACCTCACCCGAGTCCTCATGGACGGCGGCAGCAGTCTCAATCTGATATATTAGGACACTGTCCGCAAGATGGGGATAGACCCGTCAAGAATCAAGCCAAGCAGCACTACCTTTAAAGGAGTTATACCGGGCATGGAAGCCCGCTGCATGGGCTCTCTTACATTGGATGTTGGATTCGGCTCGCCTGACAACTTTCGAAATGAAGGACTAATCTTCGACATTGCTCCGTTCCGAAGTGGCTATCATGCACTATTGGAAGAACGGCCTTCGACCATTTTAATGTAGTCCCGCATTATGGTTATCTAAAAATCAAAATGCCTGGACCTCGTGGCGTCATCACGGTCAATGGAAATATGGCGCGTTCTCTTCACACAGAGGAATACACGGCGGCTCTAGCAGTCGAAGCGCACAATGGTCTATTCAAGCCGAACAACTCACCGTTTGTTAAGACCATAGACACAGCTAAACGTGTCTGGTGCACACCTCAGTACGGCAGCTCAGATAAACCTGAGCTCGATTAACAGCTACGCCCCCAACGACCACCCCATAAGGAGATATACTCAAAATTCCTTGGGCGGCTTCGGGGGCACTCTGCACACAAAAGGTTCATAGTTCGGCTTGACCCTATTTGAACCATAGAAGTCATCCTTCACGGTTCATTAAAACGAACCAGCTTTACATACGGCCACACCAGAATTCTTTTACCTGGTTTTTTCCTTTTTTTACAGACGGCCATCATACTATACCCTTCAAGGACACTTCACAACAGAGACAAAGGCGCAGACGTGTAGCAGGGCCCCATAATAAGGTTTCTTTTTTAGATTAAGACCCTGTGTAAACCTTTTTTATCTCTTGTTGTTTTGTACTTTCCTGGCATGTAAAATGTCCAAGAAATATACCGACACATCTATAAACATACGGCTCACCTTACTAAAGTGGATGTTATAGAAGTAGCCCGGTTCGTACTGTGTCTTGAGATTTATGCTCTCACCACCCGTGCCCTTCCCCCACATCGGATTGCCACATGTGCCTTGATACCATGGGTTTATCACCAGGGGTTGTATTTAGCCCGGTGTATATTGTAAAGTCCGAACACCTATAGGGAGTGTTCGGCGTCACGAGTTTGTCCTTATATGCATCAGCTCCAAATCATGTCTTCGGTCAACAGTTGGGTTGCCCGGCTCCTGTGCTTGCTACCTTACGTTCCGCTATATCGACTAGGGTAGTAAAGGGAGAACTACTGCAATTGTGTTCCGGCTAGCCCAGATGAGCACCTTAGTAGAGAAAGCCGAAAACTGACTGTCATGATGCAGCGAGAGCTGGTCAACCACTCGATGACTCATCGAAATCTTCGTGATCCCCTCCGTGTTAAACGAAGGACCATTATTCTGGTCATCTATGTAATCGCACCATATTCTGATAAGCGCGGACATACCAGGGGCTATATAGTAGCCCCACCGTCAAACTCCTATGGCTAAGTGAAAGTGTTTTTAAAGCTCTATAGTCCAATTGCCTCGTTCACCGCACTAACACCTCCTTAACGGACCAAGACGTTGGGTCAAGTGTGATCAAGTGCTTTTCCGAACACCTCGGTGTTATACGCAAGGGGGCTGAAGCCAGCGACTGCAAACTTTCAGATTGAATACGTATACAAAAATACGGCCACACAGGAGGCACTAAAACTTTTCGGGCAAAAAGTATAAAGACATTGCCTTAAATGTATCATAATATTGCTCTTACAATTTTGATACACCTCACTCGAACATAATATTTTTTTAGCACTGACCCTCTATTAAGCGGGCACCTTCTAGGACATCTTCAAAGTAATGTTTTGGCATGTTAAGGTCCTTGCCTTCGGGCGGACTCTGCGCTGCAATATCGGTGGTCGTCTTCTTCGCCCAGTATATCTTGACACAGGCAAGGGCCATCCGTGCACCTTCTATGCATGTTGATCGCTTCACACCGTTGATACGCGGCACCGCATTAACAAGCCACCGCACCAAACCAAAAGAACTATTCGGAATGGGTTCAGTTGGCCACAGCCGGGCTATGACGTCCTTAATGGCAGTGCCGGACATCCGATGGAGCTCGGCCCATTGGGCCATCTATTCGTTTAGCAGTGGATGCTTCGGTGTGTCAAATTGCAACCAAAACAACTTTTTTGTTGCATGTCCTTCTTGCACGTGGAAATACTGATTTGCATCGGCAGCACTCTTCGGCAGGTCCACAAAGGGGTCCGGAGAACTCCACCGTTGATTCAGCGGCGCATACTTTGGATCGCCAAACTTAGTTTGCAATAAAAAGGGCTTACCATCTGCGATCTCCCCAGCTTGTCGAATCTCCTCCCGAGCTGCTCTAGACTTAGATCGGGCTTCCTTCGCCTCTTGTAAGGCCTTGTCCAGATCGGCCGCTTTGGTTTTGTTATCTCTCTCAAGATCTTGGCATCGGCTAGTGGTATTCTTCAACTCAAGTGATATGGTAGATATCCTCTCCTCGCACTGACGCCGAGCGGTCCGCTCTACTTCCAATTTGGCGGTTGCCTTTTCGGCAGCTGCATTCACTACTAGGAAAAAGCCTATACACAGAATCTTAGCAGTAGCGCGGTTCAAAAAGGAGCGCTGCTGCTAACTAGTAGTGGCGCGCGTTCTGTAAACGCCCTACTGATACGGATTTAGCAGTAGCGCGCTCGGCCTAAAACGTGCTGCTACAAATATCGACCGGCGGTGTTCACCTAACTCTAAGTAGCAGTAGCGCGGTTGCAAGAACCGCGCTACTGCTAAGTATGTAGTAGTAGCGCGCTTTTTCCGAAATCGCTGCTGGTAAATTCCAAATTGAAACACTTTTTTGTCCCAGTTAGCAGTAGCGCCATATCCCAAAGCGCGCTGCTGCTAAATCCTTAGCAGCAGTGCGTTTTAGATCCAGCGCTACTGCTAACCCGCACCAACCCAACACCTTTCCCCACCCGTCCCTCCCCTCCCCCTCCTCTTTTCCCTTCCCCCTACCTCCCCCTCCTCTCTTCCCTTCCCCCTACCTCCACCACATTCTCCCACTCTCACTCTTCTTCTCCTTCTCCTCAATACTTCCCCCTACCTCCACCTTTCTCTCTCTTCATTACTCCTACATAACTACACCACCTCCATTAATGCATCTCCTTTCTCTTTTTCCTTCCCCCTACACTAGTTGAAGTTGTCTCCTCCCAAATTAGGTAGCTAGGTAGATGTAGGATTTAGTTAAGTGACCTATTTTCCCCCTAACTAGATCTATCTTTGTCAAGAAGAGCTTTGTGCACTTTTGATCTCCCTATAACATCATCTCCACCGTGTGCTCGATCTCGATCGAGATAGAGGTGATGAAAATTTCATGCTTTTGCAAAATGGAAATATGTTTATGTGTGTGTGATATGTTTGTGGAAATTGTGTGTGTGGCATGAGTTGACGCCGCCAAATTGTGCTTTTGAGTTGCCTATGTTTTGCCGAAATGTCGATTTATTTCCGTTTCGGCGAATTCCGGGCAAACACTAGATCCATATATGTCCTATTTTTAGGGAAGGTCATGCCAAAAATTTTTATGACTTTGATGCATGCATCCATTTTTATAATCAATTTGTTTATTATTATCGTGCAGAGTTGACGATGGTCAGTGGAACGATGGTGGACAGATGGTTGCGGTTGGCGGTGCAGGACATGAAAGAAAATAACTGGACAAAGGTTTTATGTCCGTGTCGAAAATGCAAAGGAATAGTTTGGCTCGACCCCCATGACGATGGCCATGTCGAAGCGCACCTGCTCATGACTGGTTTCATGGATGGCTATACTCGGTGGATAATTGAAGATGAGGATGACGATGTTGAGGATGCCGACGGGGCAGGCAATGATGACACGGGGCAAGACGAAGAGATGATCGATAATGGCGGTGGGGAAGAGGCCGGACATGGCGGCGGAGAAGGGGCCGGACATGGCGGAGGAGAAGGGGCCGGACATGGCGGCGGAGAGAACGACATGGACTCCACGCAGCAGAGTTCGTCGGTACTAAGTTCAATTGTGCGGGACCCTCATGTTCAAGCATTGCTTCGCAAGGAGACGAGTACTGAGAGAGCTGCTTCTAGAGAGGAGGCTAAGCTGGAGCAACTGGTGGTAGACTCGAACACTCCATTGTATGATGGTTGCAATCCTGAGGTGACCCGCTTGAGTTTCACGCTCCAACTCCTGAAGACGAAGGCTAAAAACAAATGGACCGACACTAGCCTCGATGAGCATCTCAAGTACCTAAAGGATGTTCTTCCCGTGGGTAATCTATGTCCTACTAGTGTTGATGAGGCCAAGAAGATCGTGTGCCCTCTTGATCTGCCACACGTTAGATACCATGCACGCATCAACGATTGCATAATTTATCGGAAGGAGCACGAGGAAAAAACAAGCTGTCCGGTGTGCAATGCTTCTCGATACAAGAAGGCCGGGAAGAAATGTCCCCAGAAAGTTGTATGGTACTTACCGATCACTCCCTATCTCCAGAGGTATTTTGTAGATCCCAAGGAAGCAAAGCTAATGCGCTGGCATGCGGAGAGGAAGAAGCCCGACGATGGAGATGATCCGAAGCTGAGACACGTGAAGGATGGAAGCCAGTGGAGAGCGTTGAATAGCTTCTATCGGTATTCTGAATGTGATGCAAGGAACATCATGCTCGGCGCGTGTACCGATGGCATGAATCTGTTTGGCAACCAGAACACCAACCATAGCACATGGCCCGTGTTTGTATGGATGTACAACCTCCCCCCTGGTTGTGAATGAAATCGAAGTACATTCACATGAGCATGCTTATTCAAGGGCCAAAACAACCAGGAAATAATATTAATTTGTATCTGGGGCTACTTCAAGAGGAGTTAGACACGTTATGGAAAACACCGGCCAAGACATGGGACGCCAGCAAAGGTGAGTATTTCAACATGAGAGCTGCGCTGATCACGATAGTGCAGGACTATCTCGGTTACGGATATGTGGCAGGCCAGGTGTGCCATGGATATTGCGGATGCACGCGGTGCATGGATGATACGACGTCTCAGCAGCTAACGTCAAGGAAATATGGCGGGTCTGGGAAAATCGTGTACATGGGGCATCGAAGATGGCTTGAACAGGACGACCCATGGAGAAACCATGGAGATCTATTCAATGGTCACGCTGAGCATCGAGGACCTCCACGTAAGCGGAGCGGTGCCGAAATCGATGAGCTGTTGAAAAACTGGAAGGAATGCCCCGCGCCGGGAAAGACGATGAGAAAGGCGCCGGAGCCGCTGCTGAAGGTATGGAAGACGAGGTCTGTGTTCTGGGACTTGGAGTACTGGCACAAACTCGATACACCTCATTGCCTTGATCAAATGCATATATGTAAGAATGTCCTTGAGAGCTTGCTCGCAACACTGATGAACATGCCTGATAAGACCAAGGATGGGCCGAAGGCAAGAAAAGACTTGCAAGATTTGAAAATCAGGGAAGATCTGCACATG
Organism: Triticum aestivum; assembly: GCF_018294505.1. Taxonomy (NCBI): domain Eukaryota; kingdom Viridiplantae; phylum Streptophyta; class Magnoliopsida; order Poales; family Poaceae; genus Triticum; species Triticum aestivum. The sequence continues at coordinate 412,788,319 of NC_057813.1, read as the reverse complement.
CCGGCTCGTAAAATGTCAGATGAGACAGAGACGAAGACAGAGGCACGGGAGAAGAAGGGCAAGAAAATAAAGAAAGAGGATTATTGCCCCCCTTCTTGCTTCACCTTAAGTCAGGCTGAGATCAATCAATTCTTTAAGTGCCTTACTAGAGTCAAAGTTAGTTCCGGTTACTGTGGCAAGATAAGCAGATATCTAGACATGAACAAGAAAAGGTTCAGCGGGATGAAGTCTCATGACTGTCATGTGATGATGACGTAGATACTACCTGTTGCCCTTAGAGGGATAATGGACAAGCACGTCCGTGACACGCTTATTGGTCTCTGCAACTTTTTCGACGTCATCTCTCGAAAGTCGATCAGTGTGAAGCAGCTCCAAAGGCTACAGGAAGAGATCGTTGTGATACTGAATGAGCTTGAGATGTACTTCCCGCCCGCGTTCTTCGACGTGATGGTGCATCTGTGTGTCCATATTGTGGATGGCATAATAGACCTGGGGTCGTCATTCCTGCACAACATGATGTCGTTTGAGAGGATGAATGGGATCATCAAAGGATTCATTCGTAACATGTCCCGTCCGGATGGAAGCATCGTCCAGGGCTATTTGGCACAAGAGTGCATATCTTTCTGTGAGAATTTTCTATATGGCGCAGACCAGCCGCCTGGTGTTAGTGTTGGTTTGCCCGTTAACAAGCACGATGGGAGGCTCGAAGGAGATGGTCACTGCAACGGTCGCAGGGAACTGCACGTGGCATACTCAGATCGACGCAGCGACTTTGACAGAGCAAACTTGGTAGTGCTACAACACCTAGACGAGGTAGATCCTTTCGTGGCACTGCACAAAGAAATTATCGCAAAGAAGTATCGTGACCGGGGGGTATGCAGGACGGACGCCGAAGTTACTAGAGAGCACAACTCCACTTTCTTGCATTGGTTCAAAGAGCATATTATTGCTAATCCCCTGGAGGAGGGCTCTAAGGACGGATTGCTCATATACGCCTTAGCACATGGCCCCTCGCCCAACCTCGTAACCTATCAGGCATATGGTATCAAAGGATACACGTTCTACACGGAGGCAAAAGATATGGACAGTGATGATCAGAACTCAGGGGTGACGATGGAATGCATGACCGGCAGCGACAACGGCACAACTGAACGATTTTATGGAAGGGTCGAGGAGATCTGGGAGCTTGACTACTCTAGACTGCACAACACGACGATGTTCGTGTCAGATGGGCTAAGAATGTCGAAAGAGAAAGCCGGATGTTCACTACCATGACTATACCCGACGCCAAGAGCGCTACCGTGAATGCTATCGCAAAAAACGAGCCATGGGTACACGCTAAGCACGTGACACAATGCTTCTTCATAACTGACCCGCGCAATCCCAGCCGTGTTGTCGTGAGGAGAGGCAAAAGGAAAATCATTGGAATCGATGGAGTCGCCAACGAGGAAGACTATGATCAGTACGGTAACCCAATGAGGGAAGATGACGATGATGATGAAGTATACGTCAAAAGAAGAATCAATACTACATTACCTAAGAAAAATTGTACTCCATGGAAAAGGCAAAGTCACAATGAGGGGCTCAATTATTCTTCGACGAACAAGAAGGGAAAGAAGCTGACTCAAAAACGAAAATGTCAGCACTGAGGAAACGTATGTTATGGGTCCAATGATGTGTAATATATATATATATATATATATATATATATATATATATATATATATATATATATGTTCCTATTTTGTATACACACTTAGCCATTATTATGCATGGGTCCAATGATGTGTAATATATATGTTCCTATTTTGCATACATATTTAACCGTCAAATGATGGAATATATATCGCCCTCCCTTCGTTCACTGCCCTCAGGAAATAAAAGTGGGATAAAATAAAGGAAAAGAAAAAGGAAAACTGGCAGTAGCGACGGTAATAGCAGCGCGTTTTGCATAAACCGCTGCAGCTACTGAATTTAGTAGTAGCGCATTTTACCTAAACCGCTGCAGCTACTGATGTTAGTAGCAGTGCGTTTTGACGTAACGCGCTACTGCTACGTCCACTTAACCCAAAATTCTCACTCACCCTGCTTCATCCCGCCATTTCCCCCCAAATCCCCACTCTCTCTCCCCCGTCGCACCGCCGCGCCCGACCCGGCCCCGACGCTCGCCCCCGACTCCGCCGGCGCCGGCGCTAGCCCCCGACCCCGGCGCTCGCCCCCGTCCCGGCCCTCGACCCCGACCCCGGCGCTGACGCTAGCCCCCGACCCTCGAACCCGATCCCGCCGCTCGCCCCCGACCCGGCCGGCCCTCGCCCCCGACTCCAGCGCCGGCGCTCGCCCCCGACTCCGGCGCCGGCGCTTGCCCCCGACCCCGGCGCGCTCGCCCCCGACCCGTCGGCCCTCGCCTCCCTCCTCTCCCCTGCAGGACGTCGTCGGGCCTGCCTCCTCGCCCCTGCACTCTCTGTAAACCCCCCCCCCTCTCTGCTAGGGTTCTTCGGTTATGTTAATTAATTAGGTTATCTATTTAGTTATGAATTTAGCTAGGTTTCAAAATTAGCTGAATTTATATGCAAATTTGAACTGGACATGTGATATGTGCATATGTCATGTTTTGGACATGTCATGTTTGGAAAATGATTCGAGTGGCCTATGTTACGCCGGAATGTTGATTCATTTCCGTTCTGGTGAATTTCAGGCGCTCGGTATGTCCATTTTTTTAGCAAAGGTCATGTCGAAATTTCCCGTGAATAAAGGCATGATTTGTGCTACATAGTTGGCATATCGAGTGCTGGCACATAGATTTCTTTTTATGTCATTTCTCATTTATTCATACTTTTAGAAATAAATGAGGCCACTTAATCATAGGAAACATGTCGAACAACGAAGAAACTGGGCCTTCTGACCAAGATGCAGACGAGATGGATTATGAGGGTGAACAAGAGTACCTCGACTATTTGACTGCTAAGCAAGGTTTGCAGGTCGGCCTCGATGAACATGCATCTCTAACAGGTACCTAGTTTCTTGATGCTGAGATGGAAATGCTATGTCGTGTACAAAGGGAAGGTTCCGGGGATGTACAACGAGTGGCATGAGTGTCAGGCGCAAGTGAATGGGTTCAAGGGCGCCAGCCATAAAGGCTTCAAAAGCAGACAAGAAGGAGAATCTAGTTACTTGAGGTTCACACTAGCGCGAGAGAGGACTCGTAACCTCCACCTCATGTACTGCATAGTTCCGCTCTCACTCATAGTGATAGCACTTCTTGCGTATACCTTTGTTTAGATGGATGACGTTGTTGTAGTAGCAAGTATTTGAGACTTGCATGTATCGCTATTTTCGAGATGATGACAAGATATCACTTTGTGTTGGATGATGATTATGATGAGACTATTTGTATGTACATGCTATGATTACATTTGTGGTCTCGCAGGCATTTGTATGTGTATCATGATGACATTTCTATGTGCTAAAGATTCTTCTACAAAGCCTGTTCAAATACAAAACAAATATGCCAAAAAAAAAACTACTTAAATTAGCAGTAGCGAGTGTATAAAAGTTAGCAGCAGCGCCACAGTAGCAGTAGCGCGTCCAGCCAAAGAGCGCTAGCGCTACTAGCAGTAGCGAGCTTCACCTAACCGCGCTGCTGCTACACTTGTGTAGCAGTAGTGCGGGTGCGCATGCTCTACTGCTATGAGTTAGCTGTAGCGCCTTATTAGTAGCGCGGGTACCCGCGCTACTGACACATCTAAAACCCGCACTGCTGCTAGCCTTTTCCCTAGTAGTGATTACTGATCCTCGCTTGCTCCTTGGCCCGGGCAAGTTCCGCCCGAAGGGTCTCCACTCTGGTGGCACTATCTGCAGTTATGCATATAGAAATTTTTAGTATTACGCTCATTTCACAATACTAGCATGTACTGAGTGCCCCAGAGACATACCTTGCGCCTCATCGAGCTGCCTGTTCATAAGCGTGATGTAATCATCCGCCACATCAACTTTCTACTTCAAATGTGCAACCTCGATAGCTTGGGCAGTCCCCACGGAGGTAACAACCTGTGTTTCAATTAGTCATATCATTCCCTGGGCATATCTTTTGGATCCTCTGATCGCATCCCTTGGGGTGTCAACCAGAGTCTCAGGGGCTACTATCAATACACAGGTGCAATTGGCACTTACAGTATAATTGAAATTACACTACGTACCTCGAAGCCTCTTAGTAGGCTAGAAAAGGCTTCATTCAATCCGCTTTTCGCGGACCAAACTCTTTCCAACACCGTACCCATCAAGGTACGATGTTCCTCTGAGACAGAGGCATGTTGTAAAATGTCCATCAGTGCATCCGGTGTCCCTTGGACATTTGATAATCCGGGACTTTTGTTGTTCCCTGTAGGGGCCGCACACCCCGGACCCTGGGCGGTCGAAGTATTACCTTTGGCCCCGGCCCTCAATGTCCCTTGCGCCACTTGCAGATCGGGAAGGATCCTCCGAGATGACACCTCTGCGTCATCTACCTTATCAGGCAGGGAGATCTGTGGAGGTGTCTCGCTCTCCATCATCTCCGGAAGTAGATCCCCTGAAGAGCAGGAATGTTGAGGAAGGCTGCATGCCGGACTGCAAACATGAGTTTAAAATATTACCCTTATAGCCAGAAAAGAATGGGACATGTTTAAAACATCCCGATTCACTTACGATGCGGTTGAGGGCCTATCTTTGCAGGGTGACTGATACGTCTCCAACGTATCTCTAATTTTTTATTGCTCCATGCTACTTTATCTACTGTTTTGGACTATATTGGGCTTTATTTTCCACTTTTATATTACTTTCGGGACTAACCTATTAACCGGAGGCCCAGCCTAGAATTGCTGTTTTTTGCCTTTTTCAGTATTTCGAAGAAACAGAATATCAAACAGAGTCCAAACGAAATGAAACCTTCAGGATCGTGATTTTCCAACCGAACGTGATCCAAGAGACTTGGACCCTACTCCAAGAAGCTTCCGAGGAGGTCACGAGGGTGGAGGGCACCCCCCCCCCCTCGGCACGCCCCCTACCTCGTGGGCCCCTCGGAGCTCCACCGACGTACTCCTTCCTCCTATATATACATACGTATCCCCAAACGATCAGAACAGGAGCCAAAAACCTAATTCCACCGCCGCAACCTTCTGTATCCACGAGATCCCATCTTGGGGCCTGTTCCTGAGCTCCGCCGGAGGGGGCATCCACCATGGAGGGCTTCTACATCAACACCATAGCCCCTCCGATGAAGTGTGAGTAGTTTACTTTAGACCTTTGGGTCCATAGCTAGTATCTAGATGGCTTCTTCTCTCTTTTTGGATCTTAATACAATGTTCTCCCCCTCTCTTGTGGAGATCTATTCGATGTAATCTTCTTTTTGCGGTGTGTTTGTTGAGACCGATGAATTGTGGGTTTATGATCCAACTTATCTATGAACAATATTTGTATCTTCTCTGAATTCTTTTATGTATGATTGAGTTATCTTTGCAAGTCTCTTCGAATTATCCGTTTGGTTTGGCCAACTAGATTGGTAGTTCTTGCAATGGGAGAAGTGCTTGGCTTTGGGTTCAATCTTGCGGTGTCCTTACTCAGTGACAGAAAGAGTTGCAAGGCACGTATTGTATTGTTGCCATCGAGGATAACAAGATGGGGTATTTATCATATTGCATGAATTTATTCCTCTACATCATGTCATCTTGCTTAAGGCGTTACTCTGTTTTTAACTTAATACTCTAGATGCATGCTGGATAGCAGTCGACGAGTGGAGTAATAGTAGTAGATGCAGAATCGTTTCGATCTACTTGTCTCGGACGTGATGCCTATATACATGATCATACCTAGATAACCTCATAACTATGCTCAATTCTATCAATTGCTCAACAGTAATTTGTTCACCCACCATAGAATACGTATGCTCTTGAGAGAAGCCACTAGTGAAACCTATGGCCCCGGGGTCTATTCTCATCATATCAATCTATATCACTTTAATTACTTGCTTTGTTTTACTTTATCTTTACTTTTTACTTTGCATCTATCTATCAAAAATACCAAAAATATTATCTCTATCAGATCTCACTCTCGTAAGTGACCGTGAAGGGATTGACAACCCCTAAGCGTTGGTTGCGAGTTGCTATCGTTTAGTGTAGGTATGAGGGACTTGTGCGTGGTCTCCTACTGGATTGATACCTTGGTTCTCAAAAACTGAGGGAAATACTTACGCTACTTTGCTGCATCATCCTCTCCTCTTCGGGGAAATCCAACGCAGTGCTCAAGAGGTAGCAAGAAGAATTTCTGGCGCCATTGCCGGGGAGGCTTACGCAAAAGTCAACATACCAAGTACCCATCACAATCCCATCTCTCGCATTACATTATTTGCCATTTGCCTCTTGTTTTCCTCTCCTCCACTTCACCCTTGCCATTTTATTTGCCCTCTCTTTCCCAATCTCCTCCTCTCTTTCCGTTGCCTTTTCCTCGTCCGTTTGTTTGCTCGTGTGTTGGATTAGATGCTTATTTATTCCTAAACAAAGAAGCCAATATCTATGGATCCTGATCCGCTTGCCAATCTTTTTAAGAGATCCAATTATGATGAACCAATTCCTAGTGATTTGGATGCACTAGATTATCTTTATAAGCTTTTGCCTAAAATCCGTAGATCTGGAAATTGTGATGAAGTGCTTCATGATAGATCTGTAAATAAAAAAGCATGATTGCAATGATTTTATGATAAATTCTATTGATGTAAATTATGCTAATAATATGCAAAACCCTAAGCTTGGGGATGCTAGTTTTGCCATGCCTACTACTTGTTGCAATGATCATGATTGGGGTGATTCTTCTTATGATCTTGAAAAATTATTTAAGCCCCATGATGAATATGAGATTGATAATATTGTTTGCAATAATATTGAAAGTGGGTTTGGAAGAGTGTCAACTTTATATCCCACATATTTGGATAACATTCAATCTTATGAAGTTTTTGATAAAAGTGGGTCTGGAAAGGTCATGACTTTAGTTAATGATAATCCCACTATTTTGGAAGAGTATCAACTTTGCATACATGTGGATCCTGTTAAGAATATGTTATGTGATAGCTATTTTGTTGAATTTTCTTATGATCCTACATGTAATTATTATGAGAGAGGAAAATATGGTTGTAGAAGTTTTCATGTTACTAAATTACCTCTCTTCATGTTGAGATTGCTGTCGTCACCTTCTTCTTCCTTGCATATGCTAGTTTTTGCTTGCCTTGAAAATTTGTTTGCCTATAATATGCCTATGAATAGGAAGTATGTTAGACTTAAGTGTGTTTGTCACATGTTTTATGATGCTCTCTTTGTGCTTCAATTCTTGTCTTTCATGTGAGCATCATCGAAATCTCAATGCCTAGCTAAAAAGGCTTTAAAGAAAAGCGCTTGTTGGGAGACAACCCAATATTTATCCTTTCTGCCTAGTAATAAATAATCCATCTACCTTCTGTTTGGATATGGTTTTATGTTTTAATTAGTGTTTGTGCCAAGTAGGACCTATAGGATAACCTACGATGATAGTTGATTTGATTCTGCTGAAAAACAGAAACTTTGCACGCACGAATGTAATTATGATAAATTACAGGAACGTGATTTTGCGTTGATTCTTTTTGCTGCCGATCAATAAGCAAATTTTCCAGAACTTACTATTTTGGTAGAATTTGTAGAGTTCCAGAAGTTTGCGTTAGTTACAGATTACTATAGACTGTTCTGTTTTTGACAGATTCTGTTTTTCGTGTGTTGTTTGCTTATTTCGATGAATCTATGGCTAGTAAAATAGTTTATAAACCATAGACAAGTTGGAATACAGTAGGTTTAACACCAATATAAATAAAGAATGAGTTCATTACAGTACCTTGAAGTAGTCTTTTGTTTTCTTTCTCTAACAGAGCTCACGAGATTTCTGTTGAGTTTTATGTTGTGAAGTTTTCAAGTTTTGGGTGAATTCTTTTGATGGATTATGGAACAAGGCGTGGCAAGAGCCTAAGATTGGGGATGCCCATGGCACCCCCAAGATAATCCAAGGACACCAAAAAGTCAAAGCTTGGGGATGCCCCGGAAGGCATCCCCTCTTTCGTCCACTTCCATCGGTAATTTACTTGGAGCTATATTTTTATTCACCAACATGATATGTGTTTTACTTGGAGCGTCTTGTATTATTTGTGTCTTTGATTGTTAGTCTACCACAATCATCCTTTCTGTACACACCTTTTGAGAGATCCATACATGAATTGAAATTTGTTAGAATACTCTATGTGCTTCACTTATATCTTTTGAGCTTGATAGTTTTACTCATAGTGCTTCGCTTATATCCTTTTGAGCGTGATAATTTTTGCTCTAGTGCTTCACTTAGATCTTTTAGAGCATGGTGGTGGATTTGTTTTAAAGAAACTTGATCTCTCATGCTTCACTTAGATTATTTTGGGAGTCGTTAATAGCATGGTAATTTGCTTAATGTTAATATACTTGGTATTCAAGATATGTGAAACTTTCTTTTGAGTGTGTTGAATACTAAGATAAGTTTGATGCTTGATAATTGTTTTGAGATATGGAGGTGATAATATCATAGTCGTGCTAGTTGGGTGATTATGAATTTGAGAAATACTTGTGTTGAAGTTAGCAAATCCCGTAGCATGCACGTATGGTTAAAGTTGTGTAACAAATTTGAAACATGAAGTGTACCTGGCTTGTGCATCCTTATGAGTGGCGGTCGGGGACGAGCGATGGTCTTTTCCTACCAATCTATCCCCCTAGGAGCATGCGCGTAGTATTCGAATTTTTGATGACTTCTAAATCTTTGCAATAAGTATATGAGTTCTTTTGACTAATGTTGAGTCCATGGATTATACGCACTCTCACCTTTCCGCCTTTGCTAGCCTCTTCGGTACTGTGCATTGCCCTTTCTCACCTTGAGAGTTGGCGCAAACTTCGCTAGTGCATCCAAACCCCGTGATACGATATGCTCTATAACACATAAACCTCCCTATATCTTCCTCAAAACAGCCACCATACCTACCTATCATGGCATTTCCATAGCCATTCCGAGATATATTGTCATGCAACTTCCATCATCATCATCGTGACATGCATTACTTTTGTCATATTGCCATTGCATGATCTTGTAGTTGAGATCGTATTTGTGGCAAAGCCACCATGCATTATTTTCCATACATGTCACTCTTGATTCATTGCACCATCCCGGTACACCGCCGGAGGCATTCATATAGAGTCATATCTTATTCTAGTTTCGAGTTGTAATCCTTATGTTGTAATCAATAGAAGTGTGATGATCATCATTATTAGAGCATTGCCCCAAAAAAAAGGCCAAAAGAAAAAAAAAGAAAGGCCCAAAAAAAATATAAAAAATATAAAAAGGGGCAATGCTACTATCTCTTTTTCCACACTTGTGCTTCAAAGTAGCACCTTGTTCTTCATGTAGTGAGTCTCATAAGTTGTTTTTTTATACTAGTGGGAATTTTTCATTATAGAACTTGGCTTGTATATTCCTACGATGGGCTTCCTCAAATGCCCTAGGTCTTCGTGAGCAAGCAAGTTGGATGCACACCCACTAGTTTTCTTTTGTTGAGCATTCATAGCTCTAGTGCATCCGTTGCATGGCAAACCCTACTCCTCATGTTGACATCAATTGATGGGCATCTCCATAGCCTGTTGATTAGCCTCGTCAATGTGAGACTTTCTCCTTTTTTGTCTTCTACACACAATCCCCATCGTCATATTCTATTCCACCCATAGTGCTATATCCATGGCTCACGCTCATGTATTGCGTGAAGGTTGAAAAAGTTTGAGATTATTTGAGTATGAAACAATTGCTTGGCTTGTCATCGGGGGTATAGAAGTTGGGAACATCTTTGTGTGACAAAAATGAAGCATAGCCTAACTATATGATTTTGTAGTGATGAACTTTCTTTTGCCATGATATTTTGAGAAGACATGATTGCTTTGATTAGTATGCTTGAAGTATTATTATTATTGTGTCAATATGAACTTTTGTCTTGAATATTTTGGATCTAAATATTCATACCATGATTAAGAAGATTTACATTGAAATTATGCCAAAGTATCACTCCGCATCAAAAATTCTTTTTTTATCATTTACCTACTCGAGGACGAGCAGGAATTAAACTTGGGGATGCTTGATACGTCTCCAACATATCTATAATTTTTGATTGCTCCATGCTACTTTATCTACTGATTGGGACTAACCTATTAACCGGAGGCCCAGCTGAGAATTGCTGTTTTTTGCCTTTTTCAGTATTCAAAGAAACAGAATATCAAACGGAGTCCAAACGGAATGAAACCTTCGGGATCGTGATTTTCCAATCGAACGTGATCCAGGATACTTGGACCCTACTCCAAGAAACTTCCAAGGAGGTCACGAGGTTGAAGGGCGCCCCCCCTACCTCGTGGGCCCCTCGGAGCTCCACCGATGTACTTCTTCCTCCTATATATACCTACGTATCCCCAAACGATCAGAACAGGAGCCAAAAACCTAATTCCACCGCCGCAACCTTCTGTATCCACGAGATCCCATCTTGGGGCCTGTTCCGGAGCTCCGCCGGAGGGGGCATCCACCACGGAGGGCTTCTACATCAACACCATAGCCCCTCCGATGAAGTGTGAGTAGTTTACTTCAGACCTTTGGGTCGATAGCTAGTAGCTAGATGGCTTCTTCTCTCTTTTTGGATCTCAATACAATGTTCTCCCCCTCTCTTGTGGAGATCTATTCGATGTAATCTTCTTTTTGTGGTGTGTTTGTTGAGACTGATGAATTGTGGGTTTATGATCCAGCTTATCTATGAACAATATTTGAATCTTCTCTGAATTCTTTTATGTATGATTGAGTTATCTTTGCAAGTCTCTTCGAATTATCCGTTTGGTTTGGCCAACTAGATTGGTAGTTCTTGCCATGGGAGAAGTGCTTGGCTTTGGGTTCAATCTTGCGGTGTCCTTACTCAGTGACAGAAAGAGTTGCAAGGCATGTATTGTATTGTTGCCATCGAGGATAACAAGATGGGGTATTTATCATATTGCATGAATTTATTCCTCTACATCATGTCATCTTGCTTAAGGCGTTACTCTGTTTTTAACTTAATACTCTAGATGCATGCTGGATAGTAGTCGACGAGTGGAGTAATAGTAGTAGATGCAGAATCGTTTCGATCTACTTGTCTCGGACGTGATGCCTATATACATGATCATACCTAGATAACCTCATAACTATGCTCAATTCTATCAATTGCTCAACAGTAATTTGTTCACCCACCATAGAATACTTATGCTCTTGAGAGAAGCCACTAGTGAAACCTATGGCCCCGGGGTCTATTCTCATCATATCAATCTATATCACTTTAATTACTTGCTTTGTTTTACTTTATCTTTACTTTTTACTTTGCATCTATCTATCAAAAATACCAAAAATATTATCTCTATCAGATCTCACTCTCGTAAGTGACCGTGAAGGGATTGACAACCCCTAAGCGTTGGTTGCGAGTTGCTATCATTTTGTGTAGGTACAAGGGACTTGTGCGTGGTCTCCTACTGGATTGATACCCTGGTTCTCAAAAACTGAGGGAAATACTTACGCTACTTTGCTGCATCATCCTCTCCTCTTCGGGGAAATCCAACGCAGTGCTCAAGAGGTAGCAGTGACTGAGTGTCAACATCACCCCCTGACTGGGATACCTTCCCCCTCTTAGAAGCTTCTCTTTCCGAGTCTTCGGAGGCTCCGCTTTTCTTCCGATGGGGAGAACGGATGTCAGTTTGCCCTCCCCTTCCGCTTTTGGAAGCGGGAGTTTTAATTTCCCCGGACAAATTGCCTGGTGAGCCTCCAGAGCGGAAGCTGCCTTGGGCTTCTTCATCCTCTTCTTTATCTTCCCCCACCGGCACTTAATACGGTGTCGGGGCCAACATGCTTGTTAATAATGGATTGGCAGCATTTTCGGGAAGTGGAGCCGAACACCTGATTCTCCCCGCCTTCTTTAACCAGCCCTGGTCGGATAGAGTTTTATCAGTACATTGCCATGAACAATTTTACTAAATCGTGTTCGGTGGTCGAGTACTTACCGGAGTATCCGAATGGTTGCAGTCAAGACTGATGTCTTCTGTAGTATCCGGCCACTGTTTTCATGCACCGAAGAACCAACTTTGTACAACCCTAGCTCCCCCCGGTGTCTACATAAACTGGAGGGTTTAGACTTCTAGGAGGAGAGTCAGAACAATCATAATCTCATAGGCTATACTTCTAGGGTTTAGCCATTACGATCTCGTGGTAGATCAACTCTTGTAATACTCATATTCATCAAGATCAATCAAGCAGGAAGTCGGGTATTACCTCCATAGAGAGGGCCCGAACATGGGTAAACATTGTGTCCCCCGCCTCCTGTTACCATTAGCCTTAGACGCACAGTTCGGGACCCCCCCTACCTGAGATCCGCCGGTTTTGACACCGACAGTGGGTCCACACAAGATAACAAATTGGAGTGGATTGAATCAACCAAAACCTCATGGAATAGGCCATTATTCATTGAAATCTTTCTACAATCAGCTTGGAGCATTTGGAAAGAACGAAACAACAAGCACTTTAGATGGATCGCACCCTCTAGAAGTTCTTGGCTGTCTAGGCTGAAGGAATACTTAGCCCTCCAAAGTTATAGGGTGGGAGAAAAGAATAAACCCTTTCTACTCTCTTTTTTAAATAACTTGCATTAGGTAGATTCTCCCCCGTCTCTATCCACTCCCCAAAGGGGAGATGGATTTGTAAAAAGACTATGTAACCTACCTATTCTTTTATTCAATTCACAGTAGGAGCCTCTCCTACTATTTTACTGGTCAAAAAATCCTCTATGGGAAACAATAAACCCTAGAAATTTTCCGGTTGGGACTCCGGAGACACATTTTTCCGGATTAAGCCGTATGTCGTATGTCCGGAGATTGTCGAAGGTGAGGCGAAGATCGTCCACCAGTGTTATGACGCGCTTTGTCTTGATGAGCACGCCGTCCACATATGCTTTGACTGTTTTGCCAATTTATTTTTCCAAGCATGTTTGAATCATACGCTGGTAGGTAGCCCCAGCATTTTTGAGTCCGAAGGGCATAGTGTTGAAGCAGAAAGGACCGTAAGGGGTGATGAGCGATGTTGCGGCCTGATCCGATTCCTTCATTTTAATCTGATGGTATCCGGAATAGGCATTGAGGAAACACAAAGAATCGTGTCCTGTAGTCGCGTCAATGATTTGGTCAATATGGGGTAATGGGAAAGGGTCTTTAGGGCAAGCCTTGTTGAGGTCTTTGAAATCAACGCACAGGTGCCAAGGTTTGTCCTTCTTTGGTACCATGACCAAGTTGGCTAACCAATCCAAATGTTTGATTTCCCTAATAAACCCGACCTCTAGCAACTTGGCTAGCTCTTCTCCCATATGGCTTGACGCTTGGGTCGGAGAACCGCTGCAGTGTTTGCTTTACGTGTTTGAATCCCTTGATTATATTGAGACTGTGTTCGGCCAGCCTGCATGGGATGTCAGGCATGTCTGAAGGGTGCCAGGCAAAGATATCCCAATTGTCTCGCAAGAATGTGCATAGAGTGGCTTCCACTGCCGGATCCAGCTATGCTCCGATAGATGATGTCTTGTTAGGGTCCGCCGGGTGCACTTGAAATTTAACTATTTCCTCAGCTGGCTTAAAAGAGGTGGATTTAGATCTCTTGTCGAGGATCACATCGTCCCTATCCACAGTGGACCATAAATTTGTTAGTTCTTCGGCCGCTAGGGCTTCGAATAATGCCTCGAGGGCCAGGGATGCGGTTTTGTTTTTGGCACAGAGGGCTTTGTCTGGGTTTCTCAAAATTGTTATGATTCCGTTGGGTTCGAGCATTTTAAGCTTCATATACCCATAATGGGGTATAGCTTGGAAGCATGAGAAGGCGTCCCATCCGAGGATGGAGTGATACCCACTTTTGAAGGGGACCACATGAAAGAGCAACTCTTCGTATCTGTAGTTTTCGGGCGTGCCGAATACCACATCCAGTTTAATTCTCCCAGAGCATCGTGCTTCTTGACTGGGGATAATGCCTCGAAAGGTGGTATTGCTTTGCTCGATGCGTGATCTATCCATCTGCATTTCGAGCGTGTCTTCATAAATGAGGTTAAGCCCACTACCGCCTTCCATGAGCACTTTAGTAAGCCGAAAACCATCCACAATGGGGTTTAGTACTAGGGCGGTGCATGCTCGGACTGACCGAGCCTTTGGTCCGTCATGGGCTGTAAAAGTTATTGCCGTGTCGTTCCATGGGCTCAGTGCGTTAACTTGGTGGACTTCGGCGAGGTCGCAAAGTGCCCTTTTGCACCGATTATTTGAAGGGAAGGTCTCGAAGACTGTGAGGATGTTTAATTCATCCCTCTCTGGAGAGTATTTCTCTGGAGTGGTGGTGAGGATGGCCTCTCCACTTTTTGCTACTTGTCGAAGTACCCAACATGCTCGAAGGCTATGGGTTGGGTCTGTGCTCGGAGTGGCATGTATCGGACAGGGCTTGTCAAGGAGTTCGTCGAGAACTGACGTATTTCCCGTGAAGGGTTTATTTTTCCTGCCCACAGACCAGTGGTCAGATGACCCACTAGGGTGTATCCGTTTAGTCCGGGCCGCACACTGCTTAAAGGCAGCGGGCTCCAGTTGAGTTCTCTGGGCACTCCATGTGCTTTCCATCGCACAATACTTTTTCACTACTTGTGATAGTTCCATGAAGCTCTGTATGTGACGACGGTCAAGGGCATTCAATATTCCCTCGTCGGTACAATTGCGATGAAAGACCAAAACTATGTCGTCGTTGGGGCAATCTTTGATCTTGTTTTTAACAAGCAGGAATCTGGCCCAAAAGTGGTGGACCTTTTCTTGAGGTTGCTCCCGCACATACATCACGTCACATATATCTGGAGGACCTGAGTTGCTTTGAGAATATTGATTGTGGTGGGTGGGTGGCTTAAAATTTAGATCATGTCCCACATCTGCATTTGGAGCTTGAAGGGCCTCCGAGAAAACTGGTTCGGGTCCGGGGAGGTCCAAGGGCTCTCGCAATCCTATGCCTGAGCCAGAGTCCAGAAGACGTGAAGTCATGTCCGAAGGGAGAGTACTCGGCTTAGGGGATTCGGAGACCCGAACATACTTGGTCTTCAACATAGGGAGGGAAGTGTCTTCGGTCGGTTCCTCAACGATCGCTACGAGGTGGGTGATCGGCAGGCGATTAATTTCCCTCTGGTCAGGCTTGAGCCCAATCCGATCATAGTCCGTTGCGACCCCCAGGATGGCGATGCGGTCCAGCAGTTCGTTCAAAGATGGACATCTGCCGGATCCATCTTTTCGGAGTACTCGAGGCTGATGCAAAGACGGTGTTCGGCGGTCGTAGGGGATGTTGTGGGCTTACAAGCTCATATGATGAAATCGCCGAGCTGGAGGGTCTGTCTAGAAGTCAGGCTCCTTCCATAAGTGATATTGTCGTTGATGACTAGATGAGCCATAGATCTCTTTTGTAGACAGCATGGCAGAGCTCTCAATGAAAGAACCAATGTCAGTGTCAAAACCGGCAGATCTCAGGTAGGGGGGACCCAAACTGTGCATCTAAGGATAGATGGTAACAATGGACAAAGGGACATAATGTTTACCTATGTTCGGGCCCTCTTAAAGGAGGTAATACCCTACTCCTTTATTATATTCGAAGAGTACAGAGGTTACAAGAGTTGATCTACCTCAAGATCCTTATGGCTAAACCCTAGATGTCTAGCCTATGAATATTCCGATGACGGTAATGATGATGATGATCTCTATGGACTAAACCCTCTGGTTTATATACACAGCAGAGGGTCCTAGGGTTTGTACAAGGTCGGTTCTCAAGGGAAGGAAACAATACACCTGGACTCTAATCTCGCCATTCACATATAGAAGAGTCCCACCCGAACACAAAGGATGGTCTTTAGCTTGATCTTGCACAGTCTATTCAACCCGGCCCATATTCCTGGGCTGGACACCTAAGGACCCCCGAATCCAGGACTCCCTTAGTTGGCGTGCTTCTCGTTGCTCCCACTAGGGAGCACCTTAAGTACATCGTACATATGCATATTCCCCCGGAGAAGGCTACCAACAATACTACAGAATATTAAGGGCTCCTTGCCGGGCTCAGGATTGCCACAGAACTAGGGATCAAGAAGCTAATCATCCGCGGGGACTCACGGCTTGTGGTGAGACAAGTGAACAAGGATTACCAAAGTCCATTGATGGAGGCATACATTGAGGAAGTGGGGAAGTTGGAGGAGCACTTTGACGGATTGCAAGCAGAGCACGTACCCCGTGCGGAAAACAGCATTGCTGATCATTTTTCAAAGTGTGCCACCCAAAAACTCCCTGTGGAACCAGGGACTTTTGTTCTCCATCTGACTCAGCCCTCTGTATCCCCGGCAACAATGGCCAGAAAGAGGAGGAAACTGGACTCCAGCAAGCCTCTCCTGGTAGAACCTCCCGAGGCTCTCGACGGAGAGCTTGGCGGCAACAACTTCCCTTCAGTCGCAGAGTTGTCACCTCTCGCCGGACCACCGGTCCCTGCAGTCGAAGAGTGCACTCCCACGAAGGAGGAGGTGCCGCTAGTCCTCGTTTCCGAGCCTCGGGCTCCAACTTGGGCATGACACATAGTCCATTTCATCCAAACTTGAGAACTTCCCAAAGGGCAAGAAGAAGCTGAAAGAGTAGTCCGGAGGGCCAGTATGTATCAGTTTATGGATGACACGCTATGTAGAAGAAGGCCCAATGGTGTGAAATTGAAGTGCATTTCCCGGGCAGAAGGAAAGGAACTGCTGGCAGAAATATATATGGGTATGTGCAGCTCACACATTGGATCGAGGGCTCTGGCTGGAGAAGCCTTCCGGCAAGGATTTTACTAGCCCACGGCTCTCTAAGATGCAGTTGAGTTGGTCACCAAATGTGAAGCCTGCCAGTTCCATTCCAAGAATATCCACCTGCCTTCCCAAGCTCTTCAGACAATCCCTTTGTCATGGTTGTTTTCAGTATGGGGGCTCAACATCTTGGGCCCTTTCCCCCATGCTACCAGGGGCTTTGAATTATTATTCATTGCAATTGACAAGTTTACAAACTGGCCGGAAGTAGAGCCCGTGAGAGAGGTGACTGCTCAGTCAGCTATCAAGTTCTTGAAAGGATTGGTGTGCCGCTTTGGAGTCCCTGCTCGATTAATCACCGACAATGGCACCCAATTCACGAGCCACGCCTTCATGCAATACGTTCATGCCCTCGGAAGCAAGATCTCATTCGCCTCTGTTGCTTACCCAAGGAGAAAAGGGCAAGTTGAGAGGGCGAACACTAAAGTCTTGTGAGGACTCAAGACAAGAACATTTGATAAGCTGCTGAAGTGTGGCAGGCGGTGGATCGATGAGCTGCCAGTGGTTCTTTGGTCCCTCAGAACGACACCAAATCGAGCTACCGGGCAGACTCCCTTGTCCTTGGTCTACGAGGCAGAAGCAGTTATCCCCAGCTCACCTCGAGTGCTTGCCTACTATGAAGTAGCGCAGGAACAATACCGACATAACAATGTTGTTCTACTCGAGGAGAACCGTCTCCCGGCTGCTACACGTGTTGCATGCTACCAGCAAGCCCTGTGTTGCTATCACAGCCGCAGGGTTCATGCCTGGCGTTTTGAGGAAGGAGACATTGTCCTTAGGCGCGTTCAGTCCGACAAGGGTACAAACAAGTTGACACCAAAGTGGGAAGGCCTTTACCGGGTAGTACGAGTCACCAGACCTGGCATAGTCCGTCTGGAGACCGGAGATGGCATTAAATTGCAAAACTCATGGAACATTGAGCATCTCCGCAAGTTCTACCCGTAAGGCGCGGCTGTCGGGCCCTGCCCGGCAGCCACCCTTTTGTACAGGCCTTGCCTCAGTTGCATGTAATCCCTTGTACAAAGCCAGGCGCAGACCCTGAGCAACAGAGAAACAAATGAAGCACTGGGGGACCCCCAAAAAATTTCAAGCATGCATAAGCATATCGTGAACATTGCATGTTCATGTGGATAAGATCTCATGAGGCATCATTTTCATCTGCATCAAGCTGCAGGCTCCTGCCGCGGACATGGTCCCGAAGAGGAGAAGAGAAGACGAGCCTACATTGCAATCCCCGGCAAGCCAAAATAGATAAGTTCTTTCTATTATCCATACATGTTCTGTAAGTAGGTAGTTGTGCATAAGAAAGCCTCACCGCCTTTTAGACATAGGTGCTCCCATCCTTTTGACTCGAACGTTGCTTTGGTCAGGATTGTCGTAGTGTCCTTTAGCAAAAAGGGTTGGCAGGGGGCTGGCCCCTCTCTATGGTTTTTCCCCGGCTGGCCTAGCTCCGCCCGTAACAAACTGAGGGCACCGGCAGGATAGCCTTCCTGGGAAACTTGTTTACTCGAAAATATAGAGGCATTTCACCTCTGCATGGACATATTACATGCACAAGTACCCGACAAGGTTTATCTTTTTCATTAATATGTTGATCAACGAGTACAAGATCTTATAGAGCACAAACATGGATAAAAGAGATTACATAATTTGAATTAAAGTTTGGCAAGTGCCTACAAATTTTAGATTGAAAAAAGGTAAGTGCCCTGTAATCCCCCTTCTTATTACTCCTCCCCCAGGGTATTGCAGCGGGAAGAGAAGCGGATGCCCCACCCGGTCTCGTCAGATACTTGCTGGGCGCAGCCTGACAAGATCAGGAGTGGCGAGGCTGCGAAGGAGAGGAGCGGGAGGAGCAGCTCGGTGGTGCCCTGGTCACCATCTCCAGGACCAGCGAAGAGCCTCAGCACGGGCGCCGACAGAAGGAATCGTCGAGGCTCAGCTGGAAGACTATTGGAGGAGGGAAAGGCATCAAGAGAGCGATCCACTCCCTGGCAGCCAAGAGGCTGGAGTTGATGGTGCAGGGGAGGGAGGGGAAGATCGAAAAGACGAGGCGACAGGTCGCCAATAGGAGACGAAGGCGTCGGTGCCATCGAACTCCAATCTGACGCCCTGCCACCCGCCTTCTCCGTCTTCCCTCATTTCCCTCCATCGCCGCCACTCTAGGGGACATCGGGCTCCTGGCCCGTCGCTTTCCCCGGAGGAGTGGCCGGCGACCCAGACAGCCGGGGCATGCAGCTGGGAGCACCGCTTCCCACCTTAGCGGGCAGGAAGGCACCTCCTTCGGCATTGACCCTGATTCCGCTGGAAGGAGAAGTGTTGGGATTACCAATGATCTCGAGTCCTGCACTCCCTACATGATAACCGGCCTGCATGGATACGACGAGCGTTTCTCCACCATGGGGATGCGCAACTCCTCCCGCACCACGGGCGATGTGACGCCCACGTTTGTGGTCACTGCATCTCCTTAGGGCCCGGACCAGACTCACTCCCTGAACATCGATGCAAGCATTCAGCGTCATCGACCCCAAGCTAGGGCCCGGGGCTTGGCCCCGGGCTCTCCCTTTCAGCATAACCAGAAGAGAGCAGGTAATAGAGGAGGAGAAATGCGTGGATGAATATTTCCACTCCGTCTTGCCCCCTATTTCTAGGCGGACCAGGGCTGGGGGCTGATCCCCCGGTGGGCAACCGCCACCCTCCTCCGCCAATCCAAGAAGTCTGGGCCCCTACCTTGATGCTCTCCCACACCACGCGCCACTGTTACCTACCCCACTGAATGCATGCAGCATACGTGGCCAGGGATAAGGGCATGGTGGGAAGAGTGAATTGGCAGTTACTCACCCATGCGTTAAAGTCATTCACGGGCCATTACAAGGATGGCCCCAGTGAAATTGGCGTTACACATCACACGGGAGAACAGGAAACTGACCTGGGCTCAGGTTAATGAAGAAGCAAAGAAGATCTCAAAAAACAAGCAGTTACTACCCTCCTGCCTATGCACTGGTTAGGGCCTACCCCGACAACGACTGGCAGCGCATTCGGGCCAGGCCCGGGGTCTCCTATCGGTGCAACAAACCCCGGGTCTGTTGCCCAGACCGTCCACGGGCCTAAAAGAGCAAAGTTGGAATGACCAAGACAAGGCCAAGCACAACAGATCGACTCTTTGGGAAATTAGAGTGCAGATCAAGAGGACCAAGTCAAGCCAAAGGAAGCAAGATACCATCAAGGGAAAACCCCCCTTGCCGGGCAGGCGAGCCTGGCAAGGTCGAAGTGCCCCAAGAGTAAGCATCAAGATTGTCCCGGCAGGCCTACCAGTCACAACAAAGGCAAACCACCCCGCCAAGGCTCCACCGCTCCACATCACAGCGAAGCAAGTCATCGATCGGTGCGGTGTCAAGCCCCCAAGTGACTAAGTGGCTGTTTCTTGCCACATGGCAGCCACTTCCTACGGAAAACACCTCCAAATGACACCCGTCTAGCAATGTGTCGTGCAGACAGGAGAGAAGGTGGCCGAGCAGCCCGGCAAGGCTTGCCGGGCAGACCATGATGTGACACTAAGCGGCGCATTTAATGCACTCTGCCCTGTGTGTAGAGTTAGGTATGATAGCATTGTTCTCTGTCTAATTGGTGCATAATGACTAATTGGCCATTATGGCGACCCCATGACCTACAAAAGGAGGCCCATGGCAACCATAGAAAGGATTCAAACCCCTAAACACTCATACGCGCGTAGCTGCTCTCGCCCCGAGGCAACCCTGCCGGGCAAGAGCACTGCGTTTTCCACCACAATCCACCATCAATCCACCAAAGCACGAGTAGGGTTTTACGCCTCGCGGCGGCCCGAACCTAGGTAAAACTTCCATGTAATCTCTGCCATGTTGCACAACATTCTCCGCTCTTTGTGCAATGTGCTCATTCCCCCTGCCGAACCACATGGAGCTCATGGCCCCATAGGTGGCCGTTGTTTCCCACGACACTAGTTGAAGCGTCGTGACGGCCAATATTTCATTGCCATGACAACCGTTTCAAAAACATTGCCGTGGCGGCAATTTCAGAAAACATTGTCATGGAGAATGTTTCAAAAATGTTTCCATGGCACCAAATTCAGAAATTCCACCATGTCATGAAATTATAGTTCCTTGTTTCGCGCTTAGTACACCTTCTCCTCATCAGGGTCCTTAATGTACGGTTTGACATCATCACCTATAACATGTAGACCATCTCTATGATATTTACATTAACGTGGCAATCTCGTGGATCCAACCATCATGCCATGAAACGCAAGCCACTTAACATTACAACATATAACCATCTCATACATAAACTCATTATCACGACGAAGGCTATACCACATCATATGCATACCCTACAAATTTGAGTTAGATGTCCTCTAATCGGTTTTAGCAAAATTTTAGTTATGTGGTTACACTGGTGTAGAGACGTGTTATACAAACGGTTTTAACCCCCTTTCCGCAACGGGGTTTTAAAATGTCGCCTTGCATGTGTGTGCAATAGGGGGGTCCTTCCCACATGGCCCAGAAACTGCCACGATAGGTCCTCCGATCACACGCAGGGCAAAATGAGCTCATGTGCATACAGGCCGAATCGTTTCTGTTCGTATGTACATCCCACATAGTGAATCCCAGGAAAACATTTCTGTTCGGTGTATATCACACACAATTTTTTTATGTGGAAACGTTTGTGCAAGGTGGCCTGACTTAAACAGTTCTCTGGACGAAGTTGTGTGTGATTGTTCATTGATCCAACATGCCAACTTTTTAGAAATTGTGTTGGTTGTTTGAGTCCATCGCCCACAGTGTTGTCTAAGAGGCTGTTTGCAATAGAAAACCCCACAAAGCAGACTAATTGGCCTATTATTGATAATCCATTTAGTAATCAAATTGGCATTTCTTATAAAACACACCATACATTTCATATTTGTATAACGACAACCAGGATTTCATAATTGAGTTACACCAGATAGCTTCAGCACTCAGTTACACCTTATAGGCATATAGCTAGCTATGCCATTACACAACAGCACCAAATTTCACATGCAACATCAAAAACCTTTGGAAAGTAGCATCATACATGGTAAATAGAGAGATGAATCTCATTTGGGAAACTGCAGAAGCGGAAGGCAAATATTGAGCCTTCAGTGATGTTGAATGTCCTTGCAAATTCATGCCAGTGTCTATGGATAATTGCCCGCCCAACCTTCATCCTCTTGAGGAAGACTTCAATATTGTACTGTGGGTCTTGAATGAATACCTTCCTCGCCTCTTGACCATGCAGGTGGTTTGAGAGATAATCATCGGTGAACTGCTTTGGAAAGGACTGAAAACAAAGATATGCATAAATAGTTATTCTAAATTTTGAAATGGCACAAGGGGAAAAGAAAGGCAAAAGAGTTAGTACCATCCTATAGTTGACCGATGTCTTCTTTATTGTGCAAAGAAAGGTCTGATGTTATTCGTCACAAGTTTCTTTACCCTAACAATCTTTCTGAGTTTCTTGACTTGACCGATATTCATGGACATCTCATTTCCCCATATGCAAAATGGGTCGAACAGTGGGTATAAACTGACAGCAGGACCTACATGTGCAAGACCAAATAGTTAAAAACCTAAATATTAGAATGACTCCTGCAACTGCACAATAATGTGCTATTAGCCAAAGGACCATGCATGTGCAAACCTCGATGGTAAACCTCATTACCTCCCATTGTTTACCTGCAACACATATAAGGCCGATCTTGGTCAGGTTACTGAGAGTTTGCATACTATCAGTAGAATATGTTAATGAAAAATAAACAAATTACAGATCCAACAGATTAACTCGAGACACATGGAAAAGCTAGTTAACCAAACAAAGCATGCTAAACAACCTTTTCTAGAATACGCACAAGCACATGTATCATATATTGATAGAAGAAGAGGCAAAGAAGCTGAATACAAGCCTTTCGGCCATTACAACACCAATCACAAGGATTAGCAACCACATCCACAAACACACCCACCATGCATACTACGATACATGCTCGACCTAGACCAACCTCATGCCAATGGCGACGAGGCAAATCACAGAGCAACCAAGACGCTACACACCAATGCTGAAGACCTCTACAACACTACCAAGACCCCAGGATAACACAGACCTTGCTAAACAACTTGGAAATAGAGCAATTGTATATGTTTCTCATGTATTTTGTACAACCGAAATTGATTTATTTCTCACATGCATAACAATACAAAACTGTACCCACAACAAATGAACATCAGATTGCAGAATTGAACCAAATATTTAACTGGACGGCAGAACAAATGAACTAAACAGTTAATTGGGCACCACATTGCATAATAGAACATATACTAGAAATTAAGACAGTTAATCAAACCAAGATGCTTGATAGCTACTAGGAAATGTAGCAATTGTTGGACCAAACTGTTAACTAAACATTACATTTCAGAGGATCAGATTGCAAATTAACATTACAAAGGACAATTCACGAACGGTGGCCTCGAGCTGTATTTTAAAGTAGCCAACCGTGTGGCAACATCAATGGTGGCCTCGAAGGCTAGGTGCTCCTCTAAGATCTGGCGATCGACACACATGGCAACCATCACGACCTCATTCACACGTGCAACCGTGATTTGCTTCTCCGCTGCCAGATGCTCTTGAGCTCCTCGCTATACTGCATGCAAAATGGCTGTGGGCGGCGCTTATTTGGAGGACAGGGAAGTGATTTGGGCGGAAGGTGTCGCGCCGTCAGTCAGGTCATGTGGGATGGAGAAGGAGGAGGAGGGTGGGGCAGGGTGTGGATTACCTGACTGTATCGACGAGGCCGCGCAACAAGAAGAAGCATTGCCGGCAAGGAGGCAGCGCTGCAAGTAAGCAGTGAATGTTTGAATTAAAGGAAGGAGGAACACTAGAAATGTGGCTTTTGGTCAGGGGAAGGGAGAGGGGGCGGGGAGCTAGATATTTCTGTGGTTGCCGAAAATTTTTGCTCGGTGCCGCAAGAAACTGGCACGCAAGTGTGGTTGAAGTGCGGGCGGTGGACTATAGACAACGAAGCTTCCCGCCTAAGCCATACAAGAGGGTGCACCAAGATATTTTATATCACATCGCACACAAATTTACTAGTAAACTATTTGTGGTGTACCTGATTTTTTTCATTCTGATTTGAAAGACAAAATGGTGTTATGGAGAGAAAGGACGGTATTTGAATTGCTAGAACATTTATCTGCAATGAACATGCAACTATATGAGTGTCGTGTTAAAATTTTGGAATTATTCAGGGTTCATTTGACCTTTTTAATACATTAGTTGAGTTTCGAGGCATTTAGTATGCATAATTCAAATTTGAACTACAAGCACATGCTCAACTGCATCGAAATGAGTTGAAAAATCATATATGTGTCCTTGGGTGAATGTTTGTGTCCCATGCAAGAAATGGGAATGAATTTCAAACACCTTGGCATCGTGGCTCGGCCGGAAACATTGAGATACTTGGTTTTAAAATTCTTGTAAATCCAAAAATCTCTTGAAAACATGAAACTTGGCATGGTATTATGAAATGGCACCAACATGCTGTGGTAAATTTTTTGTCCAATTTGGGACAAGTTTTGGTATAAGCTTCTTACAAACCGAAGCTTCTCTCAAGAAGTGTCATGGTTGCGAGAGGGGACGTGTCACCTCTGTGTACGAAATGGCATACACCGCCTCTTCCCGCCTTGATTTTTTACAGAGGCAACATAGACCAGTAGGAGTATCGTGCTAAATTCTGGCCTTTTATACATTAATTGAGTTTTCTAGGCACTTAATGTGCACAATTCAAATTTGAATTGCAGGCCCATGCTCTAGTGCACCAAAGTTGGTTGAAAAATCATATGTGTGTCCTTGAGTGAATGTTTAGGTCCCATGCAAGAAATGGGATGAATTTCAAATATCTGGGCATCATGGCTCAGCCGGAAACATTGAGAAACTTGGTTTTTAAATTCCTGTAAATCCAAAACTCACCCAAAAATCATGAAACTTGGCATGGTCTCATGACATGGCACCGAAATACTGTGGTAAATTTTTGTCCGATTTGGGACAAGTTTTGGTATAAGCTTATTGCAAGCCGAAGCTTCTCTCAAGAAAGCTTGTGCTTCCGAGAGGAAACATGTCACCTCTGTGTGCGAAATGACATACGCCGCCTCTTCCTGCCTTGATTTTTTTATAGAGGCAACATAGACCAATAGGAGTTCCATGCTAAATTTTGGAATTATTCAGGGTTCGTTTTGTGTTTTATACATTATTTGAGTTTTCCAGGCATTTAATGTGCATATAATTCAAATTTGAACTACATGCACATGCTCCAGTGCGCCGAAATGCGTTGAAAAATCGTATATGTGGCCTTGGGTGAATTTTAGGTCCCATGCAAGAAATGGGAATGAATTTCAAACATCAGGGTGTCGTGGCTCGGCCAGAAACATTGAGAAACTTGGTTTTTAATTCCTGTAAATCCAAAACTTGTCTGAAACTCATGAAACTCAGCATGTTGCCTTCACATAGCACCAATATGTTGTGGTAAATGTTTTGTCCAATTTGTGAAGGTGCACACATTAACAACCAACAAAGTCAATTTGGAACAAGAGCTGCCACGTTACAATCGGAAAACACAAGTATTATTGAAATCATGGGCGTTCTACTAACCATTTATGTGTCGTCACACGTTCCTTTTTTATATTGGCTAGGAGGTACTGTTCGGCGTAGCTATCTGAGTACGGGAGGCCTACGAGTAGACCCCTGAACATGCTTATCGGGAGGCGAGCCCTTTGAACTCCATCTGCCGCCCACCTCTCTCCCAACTTCTCCATTAATGGCGCCCGAGGCCCTGTTTATACTACCTCCGTCCTGGTTTATTGGCCCCATTAGTATTTTGTGTCAAAGTTTGACCATAGATGTAAGTAAGAAAATAATAATGCATGTTACCAAAAATTACATCGTTGGATTCGTATTTCAACATAATCTCCAGTGATATTATTTTTGTTTACATGCATTAACTTTTGGTTAGTTAAATGTAAGGTCAAATTTTAGCACAAAATGCGAAGATGAACAATAAACCAGGAGGAGGTAGTCGGCGCTTGCTGGTGTGGCTATGTCTCACTCAACTGAGATTAAGAGAGAGAAAAGAAAATCTGAAAAAGAAAATTTTGCACGGATCTTGATGTAAGATCTGACGGACGTGCATCGACTGAGACTTAGCAAGACTGATATACTAAATATAATGAAGATGGCAACGGATAATAATTGTATTACATATTTAGGAAGATAATTAAAAATGCCACATGCGGCAACGCTTGCAAGATGAAAGAGCAAAAGAATAAGGAAGACACAGACAACGATCTGGGTCGATGCTATCTACTTTTTTGATGCGTTACTGCAGGGCGCGAAGTTCCTCCAACACCTTGCTACTTCTTGATCTTGCATTGGTTTTTCCCTTGAAGAGGAAAGGGTGATGCAGCAAAGTAGAGTAAGTATTTCCCTCAGTTTGAGAACCAAGGTATCAATCCAGTAGGAGATAACGCACAAGTCACTGAATACCTGCACAAACAATCAACAAACTTGCACCCAACGCGATAAAGGGGTTGTCAATCCCTTCACGGTTACTTGCAAAAGTGAGATCTAATAGAGATATATAAATGGTAAAGTAAATATTTTTGGTATTTTTGGTTTATAGAACGGAGAGTAAAATATTGCAAAATAGTAGATCAAAAACTAGTATGATGGAAAAGAAACTTAATATGATGAAAAAGAGACCCAGGGGCCATAGGTTTCACTAGTGGCTTCTCTCAAGATAGCAAATAATACGGTGGGTAAACAAATTACTGCGAGCAACTGATCGAAGAGCGCATAATTATGACGACATCTAAGGCAATGATCATGAACATAGGCATCACGTCCGTATCAAGTAGACCGAAATGATTTCGCATCTACTACTATTACTTCAGACATCCACCAACTCATGCCTGCATCTAGAGTATTAAGTTCATAAAGAACAAAGTAACGCATTAAGTAAGATGACATGATGTAGAGGAACTAACTCAAGCAATATGATGAAAACCCCATATTTTTATCCTCAATGGCAACAATACAATACATGCCTTGCTGCCCCTACTATCGCTGGGAAAGTACACGCAAGATTGAACCCAAAGCTAAGCACTTCTCCCATTGCAAGAAAAACCAATCTAGTAGGACAAACTAAACCGATAATTCGAAGAGACTTGCAAAGATATCAAATCATGCATATAAAAATTCAGAGAAGACTCAAATAATATTCATAGATAATCTGATCATAAATCCACAATTCATCAGATCTCGGCAAACACACTGCAAAAGAGTATTACATTGAATAGATTTCCAAGAACATCAAGGAGAACATGGTATTGAGAATCAAAGAGAGATAAGAAGCCATCTAGCTACTAGCTATGGACCCGTAGGTCTGTGGTAAACTAGCCACGCTTCATCAGAAGGGCAATGGTGTTGATGTACAAGCCCTCCGTGATCGAATCCCCCTCCGGCAGGATGTCGAAAAAGGCCCCTAGATGGCATCTCACGGCTACAGAAGGTAGTGGCGGTGGAAAAGTGTTTTCGTGGCTCCCCCTAATGGTTTTGGGGTATAAGAGTATATATGGGAGAAAGAATTAGGTCAGGAGACCTCCGAGGGGACCACGAGGTAGGGGCGCGCCCTCCACCCTCGTGGCCGCCTCGTTTCTTCTCCGACTTCATCTCCAAGTCTCCTAGTTTGCTTCTGGTCCAAGCAAGATCATTGCGAAAGTTTTATTCCGTTTTGACTCCGTTTGGTATTCCTTTTCTGCGGAACTCTAAAATAGGCAAAAAAATAGAAACTAACACTGGGCTCTAGGTTAATAGGTTAGTCCCAAAATAATATAAAATAGCATATAAAACATCCAAAACAGTTAATATAATAGCATGGGACAATAAAAAATAATATATACGTTGGAGACGTATCAAGCATCCCCAAGCTTAGTTCCTACTCATCCTCGAGTAGGTAAATGATAAAACTAGAATTTTTGATGTGGAATGCTACCTAACAAATTTATCCATGTAATTCTCTTTATTGTGGCATGAATGTTCAGATCTGTAAGATTCAAAACAAAAGTTTAATATTGACATAAAAATAATAATACTTCAAGCATACTAATAAAGCAATCATGTCTTCTCAAAATAACATGGCCAAAGAAAGCTATCCCTACAAAATCATATAGCTGGCTATGCTCTATCTTCATCACACAAAATATTTAAATCATGCACAACCCCGATGACAAGCCAAGCAATTGTTTCATACTTTTGATGTTCTCAAACTTTTTCAACTTTCACACAATACATGAGCGTGAGCCATGGAT
Source organism: Triticum aestivum (assembly GCF_018294505.1). NCBI lineage: Eukaryota > Viridiplantae > Streptophyta > Magnoliopsida > Poales > Poaceae > Triticum > Triticum aestivum. Next base: position 412,759,927 of record NC_057813.1, on the reverse strand, counting down.
ATAGCACTATGGTGGAAGATAATATGGTGGTTGTGGAGAAGACAAAAAGAGGGAGATAGTCTCACATCAACTAGGCGTATCAACGGGCTATGGAGATGCACATTGTCGGTGTCAAAACCGGCGGATCTCGGGTAGGGGGTCTCGAACTGTGCGTCTAGGCGGATGGTAATAGGAGACAAGGGACACGATGTTTTTACCCAGGTTCGGGCCCTCTTGATGGAGGTAAAACCCTACTCCTGCTTGATTGATATTGATGATATGGGTAGTACAAGAGTGGATCTACCACGAGATCAAGGAGGCTAAACCCTAGAAGCTAGCCTATGGTATGATTGTTGTAATGGTTGTTCGTCCTACGGACTAAAACCCCCCGGTTTATATAGACACCGGGGAGGGCTAGGGTTACACAGAGTCGGTTACAATGGTAGGAGATCTACATATCCGTATCGCCAAGCTTGCCTTCCACGCCAAGGAAAGTCCCATCCGGACACGGGACGACGTCTTCAATCTTGTATCTTCATAGTCTTGGAGTCCGGCCGATGATGATAGTCCGGCTATCCGGACACCCCCTAGTCCAGGACTCCCTCCGTAGCCCCTGAACCAGGCTTCACTGACGATGAGTCCGGTGCGCATAATGTTCGGCATTGCAAGGCGGGTTCCTCCTCCTAATAATTCATAGAAGATTGTGAACACCAGGATAGTGTCCGGCTCTGCAAAATAAATTCCACGTTCCACCGTAGAGAGAATAATATGTACACAAGTTCAATCTGCTGACGTATTCTGTGGTATGACGTCACACCACTACCAAGCCTTTACTTGAATCGTTTTTTATTATACCACCTCAGCGCGTTTAGCGAAGCGGTTTCCTTGGCACGTCTTGTCTAAGCAGAGATCGTGTTCCCCTTATTCCGGGATTCTCATCAATACGGACGTGGGTAACCCAACCGCACCATTGATGGTGGCGCTTGGGAGATAAGCGAGTTTTACCAGGCCGGTGGGGACGCATAGTCTTCGTCCGCCCATATATAAGGGGATAAGGATCCACCTTTTCACCTACGCCTTCTTCCTCCTTTGCTTACCCATCTCTGCGCACTCGAGCTCCAGCGCCCAAGCCCGCACATCTCGTCTCAACCTCTTCCAGTCATGTCCGGAGCGGGAGGCAAGTGGATGGCCTCCTCCGTTACGGAGGAGCACATCGCAAAACTGCGCAGCGCCGGATACCTTTCCGGCGACATCGCGCATCGGCTGACCGACAAGGGGTAGCTCATCCCCACCCCCAGGCCCCATGAGAGGGTCGTATTCCTTCCCCACTTCCTCCGCGGACTGGGCTTCCCGTTGCATCCCTTTGTCTGGGGGCTCATGTACTATTACGGCCTGGATTTCCATGATCTGGCGCCAAACTTCATCCTCAACATCTCGGTGTTTATCATCGTGTGCGAGGCCTTCCTCTGCATCCAGCCCCACTTCGGCTTGTGGCTCAAGACCTTCAATGTCAAGACGAAGGTGGTGAAGGGCACTCAAGCGGAGTGCGGAGGCGCCATGTTGGGCAAGATGCCCAACGTCATCTGGCTTGAAGGGGCCTCCGTGGAGTCCGTCAAGGGGTGGCAATCAGGGTGGTTCTATATCATCGAGCCGCGTGACCCAAAATGGGCTGCGGCCCCCGAGTTCAGATCTGGTATCCCGATGCAGCTCACCTCCTGGAAAGAGAAGGGCTTGCTATGGGGCAGTTCGGAGGAGCTGACAGGACTCCAGTCCTGTCTCCAGACCCTGGTGAACAAGAAGCTTAGGCTTGTCAATGTGATCCAGGTCATGCTCATCTGCCGGATTTTCCCATGCCAACAACGGGCCTTCAACCTGTGGGAGTTCGATCCAGCACAGCACCGGACTCTGAGCAAGCTTTTCGACACGACGTATGAAGCCGTCTGGAGGGTGCTGTTCAAGGGCGGAGAAGCCCCCGCGTCCGCGACTGAAGACCGCGGATTCAGCACCAAGCGCCCGGCAGGTGAGGTAAGCTTCATTATCCTCTATGGGACAGTTGTTTTCTTTCATAATTTGACTCTATGTGGGATCTAAAACTCCCAATGCCTTTGACAGGACTGGCAGAGGATGTCCGGACAGGTAGACTGTCCGGCTCCCCTTCCCGAAGACCCAGCGGACGCCCGCTTGACGGGGCTGCTGGTCCCGGCACTCTATGTGGTGCCGGAGAAGAAGGCCAAGAAGAAGGCCACGGGAACTCGAAGAAGTTCCCGGCGCCAGGTGATATCGGACTCATCGTTCGATGGCTCCGAGGCGGACTCCTCCCCCGAAGACGAGGAGGAGAAAGAGGACTCTCTCCCAAAGGAAGGAGAGAGGAAGAGGAAGGCCTCCCCGACAGGGGAGGCCGAAGGGTCCAAGAGGGGAAGAACTATTCCCCCGGACAGCTCCGCCAACACCAACGTTGGCGACGAAGAGTGGCCCTCAAGGGCCAGGCCTCCGGCAAGATCGTAAGTATCCGGATTCCTGAATGATTTATAATTTCTTCACATAGTGTCCTTCTAATGCCGCACACTGCCTGCAGTCTGGCCGATGATGATCTCCCCGCTTCATTGGCTCTGTCGGATGTAGATTCCATCCCGACTGCCTCCACCCCTCGCGACGCTGAGGACACCGAGGTGGGATCCCAGGAAGGGACCCATCAGGAGGAGGCTCTAGAGGCGCCACAAGGCAGCCTCCCGGACTTTGCGCCGGACTCCACGCCGGAACCCACAGTGGTTCCGGAGTCCGGCAGGCGGCCCCTTCGCAAGAAGGGCAAGACCGTGACGCCGGTGGCCCCCGTCCAACCGGAGGCGCCGGACAAATTGTTGGAGGCGCTCAAAGGCCCTTCCATCGAGGAAGAACACCGCACTATTATGAGTGCGGTGATTCAGAAGGTTCAGCTCGCCAAGAGCGGGCTGACCGAAGCCTGCAGTAGCCTTCTAACAGGCTTTGAGGTAAGAAGTTTAAAATATGTAATGTAATACCGCATAGACAGTAGCCCCTGATGCTCGGTTTGGTGTTCGGAAAGAAAAAACGGATTGAGGATCTAAAAGAGATATACGCAGGTGTGCTAAAAATTATGTCAATATGGGTTTGGAGGTTGCGCTGCTGACCTCTGCCGCACCGACTGCGGAGGTCGGTGCTTTGAAGCATGACCTCGAGCGGTCCGAGCAAGAGCTCGGCCGTGCCAAGAAGCGGCTCGAGGACAAAGAAGGTGAGTAACACCACTTTGAAATTTGTACCTTACAGAAAAGGATTTAGGTTGCAATAAAAATAACAAGGATAACGTGGGTACTGCAGGGGCCACGAATGAGGTGGCAACCCTGAAGGAGACTGTGTCCGCGGCCGAACGCAATGCGGCCGCGGAACGGGTAGAGCGAGAGAAGCAGGAGGCGCGGGTGGCAGAGGTGCGGCAAGAGCTCCAGGCTCTCATGGAAAAGCATGAGGGTTTGGAGCGTGACTCAAAGACTCGAGAGTCCGAGCTTGCCTCGGCTCTCGAAAGTGCCAAAGCCGCCAAGGTCGAGGCCCATAAGTCCCTCCAGGAGATTGAGGCGGTGAAGAAGATAGCGGCAGGTGAGGCATTTTTCATGCAAAGCAAGCATGTGAATGTAAATTACTTGTTACTTACCCGAATTCAGAGCTCTCCAGGGGCGTTTGCAGATCTGCCTCGCAGCATGTCCGATGCCGCCGCATTCTACCGGGCTGAGGAGGGGAGCTCGACAAAGAAGGTCTTCTGGTCTTAGTACGCTGAGGCCGGGCATCCGGTGCCCCCTAGCGACCAGCTGAAGCAGCTGGTCAAGCTCCACAAAGTAGCCGAGCAGGCCATGAAGGGCCTCATAGTCCGGCTGTGGCCTGGAGAGGCCACGCCTGGGAGCTACTTCGGCCTCGTGCGGCAGCTGGTGGATGCGTGTCCCTGGGTGGAGGTCATCAAGCGCTCCGCCTGTATTGAAGGTGCCCTTCGGGCCCTTGCCCGCGCAAAGGTGCATTGGGGCAGGCTGGATGCAGAGAGGCTCCTGACGGACGCGCCGCCGCCAGGCAAAGAGTATCATACGCCCGAGATGTACTATAAGACTGTCCTGAAGGGTGCCCGCAAGATTGCGGATGAGTGCCCCAGAGATGTAATTATTGAGTAGACTCGCCATGTGTTATCCTGTGCGCTGAAAACATTGTTCATATGCGCTAAGCAATGCTTATTGATTTAAAATATTACCTTTCGTGCGGCCGTTTATTAAATCTGAGAGATGGCAAGTCGTCGGCTTCAGCCCCCATGCCACGAGTGCTGGGGTGTTCAGGATAAACTTGAGCACTCTTGTTCCCATTTTTGGGTCCATCTAGGGAGGCGCTCAACACAACGAACAAGGCAACCGGACTTACAATGTTTGAACACTCTCACTTAGCCATAGAATTCTATAATTTTAAATTTTGGCGAAGCCCCTAGTGTCGGAAGACCAAGTTCGGGGCGCTATCCACGCCTTGGCCGGACATTATCTGGTTCTTCGCTCGAAGCGGCATAAGTCTTTAGGGACTCGAAAAGACATCTCGAACAGCGACCAGTCTCTCGCCTTATCATGATAGTCAGTTTTAGCTTTCTCCACTGAGGCACTCGCCCAGCTCAACCGGGGCGCAATCACAGTGGTTCTCCCAGTGCTACCTTAGCCGACAGAACGGAACGTAAGGTACCAAAACATGGGAGCCGGGCAAACCCAACTATTGACCCAAGACATGATCCGAAGCCGATTCATATAATGCTATAAGTTCGGGGTGCCGCACTTGTGAAAGTGTTCGGACTTATCACACCATAATGCCGGGAACATAAGCCCCTGGTGTATTCGGCCGTACCAAATTGTACGGATGCAAGATGTTGTAAATGAGCATATATATAAAGTAATGCAATTATAGGAAAAAAGTGCTACATTATTTATTCAAGGAATTCTTCCATGAGTGCAGAACGATACAAATAGTGTGGTAAGCAAGGGAGTGAACTATTTTAAACATGTCCCCCTGCAGGGGTGGGCTGCGGAATGTTGTAATAAACAGATTTAATGCTCATAATGGAGACCACCTGAGTGTTCGTCGTAGCCCTTGTTCATCCCTGGCTGTTGCATCGTGAGTTCGGCAGGTTCGCCGCCGGACAGGGCCTCTGGTGAACGGAGTCCTGTGTATAAAAAGAAGAAAAATAAAAATAAAAAGAGTGACACACTTGGGAGCCCCTGGTGTGGTCGAGCCGCACTCTGGGCCTGTTGTGGTCGTGCCCCTCCCCCTATGCCCATGGTATCTTCAGAGCGTAATGATGTACGCGGAGGGCTGGTCTTGCAATCATGCGAGGGCTGGGGTTGGGGCCGCATTGCTACGCGTGCTCGGAACGTGCCAGGTGGTCTTGATTGATGTTGCCCCGGGCGCGTTTGGCCATGTCCGGTCGTTTAACGGCCGGACTCGAAAATTGCCTTAGAAGGCTGCTCTGTACTTCTGCCGCGAGAGCTGCTGTATGTTCCTCCGTTCGGAGGGAGCGTTCCATATTTCCGTTGACCGTGATGACTCCACGAGGGCCTGGCATCTTGAGCTTGAGGTATGCATAATGCGGCACCGCATTAAACTTTGCAAACGCGGTTCGTCCGAGCAGAGCATGATAGCCGCTGCGGAACGGGACTATGTCGAAGATTAACTCCTCGATTCAGAAATTATCCGGGGATCCGAAGACCACTTCCAGTGTGACTGAGCCTGTACAATTGGCCTCAACACCTGGTATGACGCCTTTGAAGGTCGTCTTTGTAGGTTTAATCCTTGAGGGGTCTATGCCCATCTTGCACACTGTATCCTGATAAAGCAGGTTCAGGCTACTGCCGCCGTCCATCAGGACTCTCGTGAGGTGAAATCCATCGACTATTGGGTCTAAAACCAATGCAGCGAATCCGCCATGGCGGATGCTGGTCGGATGGTCTCTTCGATCGAAAGTGATCGGGCAAGAGGACCATGGATTGAACTTCGGGGTGACTGGCTCCATCGCATATACGTCCCGTAGTGCACGCTTCTGCTCCCTCTTGGGTATATGGGTTGCGTATATCATGTTTACCATCCGCACTTGTGGGGGGAAGCCCTTCTGTCCTTTACTGTTCGGCGGCCGGGTCTCTTCCTCGTCGTCGATGTGCAGCCCCTTGTCATTGTTTTCGGCAATTAACTCGCCTGCCTGCTTGAATACCCAACAATCTCTGTTGGTGTGGTTAGCTGGTTTTTCGGGGGTGCCATGTATCTGGCAAGAGCGGTCGAGTATTCAGTCCAAATTGGACGGACCCGGAGTGGTTCTTTTGAATGGCTTCTTCCATTGACCGGGTTTAGAGCCTCGGAATCCGGCGTTGACTGTCGTATCCTCATTGTTGTCGCCGTTAACGTGGCGTTTGTTTTTGTTTCGACGCGACCTGCCATTGTGGTCCTTAGTATCCGGACTGCCAGCATTTTTCCTAAGGTTGTTGTTGCGAGCGAGCCAGCTATACTCTCCCGCACAGAAGCGGGTCATGAGTGATGTGAGGGCTGCCATAGATTTCGGCTTTTCCTGTCCTAGGTGCCGGGCCAGCCACTTGTCGGGGATGTTATGTTTGAAGGCTGCGAGGGCCTCTGCATCCGGACAGTCGATGATTTGATTTTTCTTGGTTAAGAACCGTGTCTAGAACTGTCTGGCCAATTCATCTGGCTGTTGAATTATGTGGCTTAGGTCATCGACGTCTGGTGGTCGCACATATGTGCCCTGGAAGTTGTCGAGGAATGCGGCTTCCAGGTCCTCCCAACACCCAATTGACTCTGCGGGCAGGCTGTTGAGCCAATGCCGAGCTGGTCCTTTAAGCTTGAGCGGGAGATATTTGATGGCGTGGAGATCGTCGCTGCGGGCCATATGGATATGAAGGAGATAATCCTCGATCCAAACCGCGGGGTCTGTTGTGCCGTCGTAGGATTCAATGTTGACGGGTTTAAACCCTTCAGGGATTTGATGATCCATTACTTCGTCTGTGAAGCATAGTGGGTGTGCGGCGCCTCTGTATTGAGCGATGTCACGACGTAGCTCAAGAGAGCGTTGTCTGCTGTGTTCGGCCCAGCCGGAGTTGCTGTATCCGGTGCGACGGTATTAATCATGGGTTGTGGGGCGCCCACATGATCCATAGATAGATCTGGATTGTCTTGCCTTGTCCTCCAATATATCCCGCAAGTTCGGTGCGTTCACCCGTGGCTTCGTACTTTTTGAGCGGTGCCGGGGTACGGTTCTGGTGGAGGGCCTAGATGCCTCTCTGTCGCGGCCACGAGGTGGTCAGTCTGCCGTATTGTGCGCTAGTGATGAAGGTTTGTATGCTTCCTCCTCTAGTCGGGGGAGCAACTTGCGTTTTGGGTAGCTTTTGGAGGGGCGTTCGAGTTCATACTCTTCGGCCGCGAGGACCTCGGTCCATCTGTCGGCCAGCAGGTCTTGATCAGCTTGAAGTTGTTGCTGCTTTTTCTTTAGGCTGTTTGCCGTGGCCATTAGCCTGCGTTTGAAACGCTCTTGTTCGACGGGATCCTCGGGTACGACAAATTCGTCATCGTTGAGGCTTGCCTCGTCTCCGGAGGGAGGCATGTAATTGTCATCCTCTAACTCCTCATCTGCCGCTCTCTCTCGAGGGCTGGCTTCTGCGTCCTCCTGTGCTGAATCTTGCTGGAGGGGGTTGTCTTCGGCACTCTCTGGGGTGTTATTATCTCCGGTGCCGGAATCTTCATTCTTGTTGTGGCGGGATTTAGAGCGGCGCTGCTGACGTCGGCGCTTGGGCTGTTTCTTTAAGGAATCTGCCTCCGCTGCTTCTTCGCCGTCCCCATCTTTTGGGGTGTCCGCCATGTATATGTCGTATGACGAGGTGGTCTTCCAGTGTCCTGTAGGCGCTGGTTCTTGATCTTCTCCGGCATCGTCGTCCATACCATCGATGTCTTCGGAGTCGTAGTCTAGCATGTCGGTTAGATCGTCGACAGTGGCTACAAAGTGGGTGGTGGGTGGGCTTTGAATTTCTTCGTCGTCCGCATCCCAACCATCCTGGCCATAGTCCGGCCAGGGCTCTCTGGATAGCGAGAGATGCTTTAGCGAATTTAGGATGTCGCCAAAGGGTGAGTGCTGAAAGATGTCCTCAGCGCTGAACTCCATGATCGGCGCCCAACCAGACTCGATTGGCAGGGGCGCAGGAGGTTCGGAGTCCGGCAGGGAGTCCGGCACCTCGGAGTCACGAGCTTTATAAGGGACGAGGTCAGTGTTCGGCTCCATCCCCGTGGAAGTTGCAGCTCCCGAGGCGGTGTCCAGCCACCCGTCCTCGATCTGCGCAATCGGCTCCGGACTATGGGTCGGAGCGGATTCGTGTGTGGCCTCCAAGGTACTGTCCGGCGGCAGAGCTAGATCATGCCCATCGTGATAGTGCAGCACGCTCGGCTACGGCTCGGATCCATCGAAGATCAAGTCTCCGTGGATATCCGCCATGAAGTTTAGGCTTCCAAATCTGACCTGATGGCCAGGGGCGTAGCTTTCGATCTGCTCCAGATGGCCAAGTGTATTGGCCCGCAGTGCGAAGCTGCCGAATATGAAGATCTGTCCGGGAAGAAAAGTCTCACCCAGGACGGTGTTGTTGTTGATTGAAGAAGCAATCAAGCCTATAGGTGACGACACAGAGGAACTCTCAATGAAAGCACCAATGTCGGTGTCAAAACCGGCGGATCTCGGGTAGGGGGTCCCGAACTGTGCGTCTAGGCGGATGGTAACAGGAGACAAGGGACACGATGTTTTTACCCAGGTTCGGGCCCTCTCGATGGAGGTAAAACCCTACTCCTGCTTGATTGATATTTATGATATGGGTAGTACAAGAGTGGATCTACCACGAGATCAAGGAGGCTAAACCCTAGAAGCTAGCCTATGGTATGATTGTTGTAATGGTTGTTCGTCCTACGGACTAAAACCCTCCGGTTTATATAGACACCGGGGAGGGCTAGGGTTACACAGAGTTGGTTACAATGGTAGGAGATCTACATATCCGTATCGCCAAGCTTGCCTTCCACGCCAAGGAAAGTCCCATCCGGACACGGGACGACGTCTTCAATCCTGTATCTTCATAGTCTTGGAGTCCGGCCGATGATGATAGTCCGGCTATTCGGACACCCCCTAGTCCAGGACTCCCTCACCCATCAATAGATATCAATGTGAGTGAGTAGGGATTGCCATGCAACAGATGCACTAGAGCTATAAGTGTATGAAAGCTCAAAAAGAAACTAAGTGGGTGTGCATCCAACTCGCTTGCTCACGAAGACCTAGGGAAATTTGGGGAAGCCCATCATTGGAATATACAAGCCAAGTTCTATAATGAAAAATTCCCACTGTATATGAAAGTGACAACATAGAAGACTCTCTATCATGAAGATCATGGTGCTACTTTGAAGCACAAGTGTGGTAAAAGGATAGTAACATCGCCCCTTCCCTCTTTTTCTCTCATCATTTTTTTTGTTTGGGCCTTTCTCACTTTTTTATGGCCTCTTTTTTTCGTCTGAAGTCTCATCCCGACTTGTGGGGGAATCATAGCCTCCATCACCCTTTCCTCACATGGGACAATGCTCTAATAATGAAGATTATCACACTTTTATTTACTTACAACTCAACAATTACAACTCAATACATAGAACAAAATATGACTCTATGTGAATGCCTCCGGCGGGGTACCGGGATGTGCAATGACTCAAGAGTGACATGTATGAAAGAATTATGAATGGTGGCTTTGCCACAAATACAATGTCAACTACATGATCATGCAATGCAATATGACAATGATGAAGCGTGTCATAATAAATGAAATCGTGGAAAGTTGCATGGCAATATATCTCGCAATGGCTATGAAAATGCCATAATAGGTAGGTATGGTGACTGTTCTGAGGAAGGTATATGGTGGGTGTACGGTACCCGCGAGAGTTGCGCGGCACAAGAAAGGCTAGCAATGGTGGAAGGGTGAGAGTGCGTATAATCCAAGGACTCAACATTAGTCATAAAGAACTCACATACTTATTGCAAAAATCTATTAGTTATCGAAACGAAGTACTATGCGCATACTCCTAGGGGGATAGATTGGTAGGAAAAGACCGTCGCTCATCCCCGACCGCCACTCATAAGGAAGACAGTCAAGAAATAAATCATGCTCCGACTTCATCACATAACGGTTCACCATACGTGCATGCTATGGGAATCACAAACTTTAGCACAAGTATCTCTCAAATTCACAACTACTCACTAGCATGACTCTAATATCACCATCTTCATATCTCAAAACAATCATAAAGAATCAAACTTCTCATAGTATTCAATGCACTTAATATGAAAGTTTTTATTATATCCCTCTTGGATGCCTATCATATTACTACTAAATTTATAACCAGAGCAAATTACCATGCCGTTCTAAAAGACTCTCAAAATAATATAAGTGAAGCATGAGAGTTCATCAATTTCTATAAAATAAAGCCACTGCCGTGCTCTAAAAAGATATAAGTGAAGCACTAGAGCAATATTGCCTAGCTCAAAAGATATAAGTGAAGCACATAGAGTATTCTAATAAATCATGATTCATGCGTGTCTCTCTCAAAAGGTGTGTACAGCAAGGATGATTGTGGTAAACTAAAAAGCAAAGACTCAAATCATACAAGACGCTCCAAGCAAAACACATATCATGTGGTGAATAAAAATATAGCCTCAACAAAATTTACCGATAGACGAAGATGAAAGAGAGGATGCCTTCCGGGGCATCCCCAAGCTTAGGCTTTTAGTTGTCCTTGAATATTACCTTGGGGTGCCTTGGGCATCCCCAAGCTTAGGCTCTTGCCACTCCTTATTCCATAGTCCATCAAATCCTTACCCAAAACATGAAAACTTCACAACACAAAACTCAACAGAAAATCTCATAAGCTCCGTTAGTATAAGAAAATAAATCACCACTTTAAGGTACTGTTGCAAACTCATTCTTTATTTATATTGGTGTAATATATACTGTATTCCAACTTTTCCATGGTTCATACCCCCCGATACTACCCATAGATGTTGGGGAACGTAGTAATTTCAAAAAAAATCCTACGCACACGCAAGATCATGGTGATGCATAGCAACGAGAGGGGAGAGTGTTGTCCACGTACCCTCGTAGACCGTAAGCGGAAGCGTTATGACAACGCGGTTGATGTAGTCGTACGTCTTCATGATCCGACCGATCCAAGCACCGAACGTACGGCACCTCCGAGTTCAGCACACGTTCAGCTCGATGACGATCCCCGGACTCCGATCCAGCAGGGTGTCGGGGATGAGTTCCGTCACCACGACGGCGTGGTGATGATGATGATATTCTACCGACGCAGGGCTTCGCCTAAGCACCGCAACGATATGACCGAGGTGGAATATGGTGGAGGGGGGCACTGCACACGGCTAAGGAACAATCACGATGATCAACTTGTGTGTCTTGGGGTGCCCCCTGCTTCCGTATATAAAGGAGGGAGGGGGAGGTGCGGCCGGCCCCCTAGGCGTGCGCCTGGAGGAGTCTTACTCCCACCGGGATTAGGACTCCCTCCTCTTGCCTTGTTGGAGAAGGAAACGGGAAGGGGAAAGAGGAAAGGGGGGCGCCCCCCCCCCCTTCCTTGTCCTATTCGGACTAGGGCGGAGGGGCGCACGGCCTGCCCTGGTCGGCCCTCTTCTTCTCCCTCATGGCCCATGTAGGCCCATTAACCCCCAGGGGGGTTCCGGTAACCACCTAGTACTCTGGTTAAATCCCGATTTCACCCGGAATGATTCCGATATCCAAATATAGGCTTCCAATATATCAATCTTTATGTCTCAACCATTTCGAGACTCCTCGTCATGTCCGTGATCATATCCGGGACTCCGAACAACCTTCGGTACATCAAAACTTATAAACTCATAATAAAACTGTCATCATAACGTTAAGCATGCGGACCCTGCGGGTTCGAGAACTATGTAGACATGACCTAGAACTGTTCCCGGTCAATAACTAATAGCGGAACCTGGATGCTCATATTGGCTCCTACATACTCTACGAAGATCTTTATCGGTCAAACCGCATAACAACATATGTTGTTCCCTTTGTCATCGATATGTTACTTGCCCGAGATTCGATCGTCGGTATCCAATACCTAGTTCAATCTCATTACCGGCAAGTCTCTTTACTCGTTACGTAATGCATCATTCCGTATCTAACTCATTAGCTACATTGCTTGCAAGGCTTATAGTGATGTGCATTATCGAGAGGGCCCAGAGATACCTCTCCGACAATCGGAGTGACAAAACCTAATCTCGAAATATGCCAAGTCAACATGTACCTTCGGAGACACCTGTAGAGCTCCTTTATAATCACCCAGTTATGTTGTGACGTTTGGTAGCACACAAAATGTTCCTCCTGTAAATGGGAGTTGCATAATCTCATAGTTGTAGGAACTTTGTATAAGTCATGAAGAAAGCAATAGCAACATACTAAACGATCAAGTGCTAGGCTAACGGAATGGGTCATGTCAATCACATCATTCTCCTAATGATGTGATCCCGTTAATCAAATGACAACACATGTCTATGGTTAGGAAACATAACCATCTTTGATTAATGAGCTAGTCAAGTAGAGGCATACTAGTGACGTTATGTTTGTCTATGTATTCACACATGTATCATGTTTCCGGGTAATACAATTCTAGCATGAATAATAAACATTTATCATGATATGAGGAAATAAATAATAACTTATAGTATTGACTCTAGGGCATATTTCCTTCAGTCTCCCACTTGCACTAGAGTCAATAATCTAGATTACACAGTAACGATTCTAACACCCATGGAGTCTTGGTGCTGATCATGTTTTGCTCGTGGAAGAGGCTTAGTCAACGGGTCTGCAACATTCAGATCCGTATGTATCTTGCAAATCTCTATCTCTCCCACCTAGACTTGGTCCTGGATGGAATTGAAGCGTCTCTTGATGTGCTTGGTCCTCTTGTGAAATCTGGATTCCTTTGCCAAGGCAATTGCACCAGTATTGTCACAGAAGATCTTCATTGGTCCCGATGCACTAGGTATGACACCTAGATCGGAAATGAACTCCTTCATCCAGACTCCTTCATTTGCTGCTCCCGAAGTAGCTATGTACTCCGCTTTGCATGTAGATCCCGCCACGATGCTTTGTTTAGAACTACACCAACTTACAGCTCCACCATTTAATAAAAGCACGTATCTGGTTTGCGATTTAGAACCATCCGGATCAGTGTCAAAGCTTGCATCGACGTAACCATTTACGACTAGCTCTTTGTCACCTCCATAAACGAGAAAGATATCCTTAGTCCTTTTCAGGTATTTCAGGATGTTCTTGACCGCTGTCCAGTGATCCACTCCTGGATTACTTTGGTACCTTCCTGCCAAGCTTATTGCTAAGCATACGTTAGGTCTGGTACACAGCATTGCATACATGATAGAGCCTATGACTGAAGCATACGGAACATCTTTCATTTTCTCTCTATCTTCTGCTGTGGTCGGGCGTTGAGTCTGACTCAACTTCACACCTTGTAATACAGGTAAGAACCCTTTCTTTGCCTGATCCATTTTGAACTTTTTCAAAACTTTATCAAGGTATGTGCTTTGTGAAAGTCCAATTAAGCGTCTTGATCTATCTCTATAGATCTTGATGCCCAATATGTAAGCAGCTTCACCGAGGTCTATAATTGAAAAACTAAGTATCCCTTTATGCTATCCAGAAATTCTATATCATTTCCGATCAGCAATGTGTCATCTACATATAATACCAGAAATGCTACAGAGCTCCCACTCACTTTCTTGTAAATACAGGCTTCTCCAAAAGTCTGTATAAAACCATATGCTTTGATCACACTATTAAAACGTTTATTCCAACTCTGAGATGCTTGCACCAGTCCATAAATGGATCGTTGGAGCTTGCACACTTTGTTAGCACCTTTTGGATCGACAAAACCTTCTGGTTGCATCATATACAACTCTTCTTCCAGAAATCCATTCAGGAATGCAGTTTTGACATCCATTTGCCAAATTTCATAATCATAAAACGCGGCAATTGCTAACATGATTCGAACAGACTTAAGCATCGCTACGGGTGAGAAAGTCTCATCGTAGTCAACTCCTTGAACTTGTCGAAAACCTTTCTCAACAAGTCGAGCTTTGTAGACAGTTACATTACCATCAGCGTCAGTCTTCTTCTTGAAGATACATTTATTCTCAATGGCTTGCCGATCATCTGGCAAGTCAACCAAAGTCCATACTTTGTTCTCATACATGGATCCCATCTCAGATTTCATGGCTTCAAGCCATTTTGCGGAATCTGGGCTCATCATCGCTTCCTCATAGTTCGTAGGTTCATCATGGTCAAGTAACATGACTTCCAGAATAGGATTATTGTACCACTCTGGTGCGGATCTTACTCTGGTAGACCTACGAGGTTTAGTAGAAACTTGATCTGAAGTTTCATGATCAATATCATTAGCTTCCTCACTAATTGGTGTAGTTGTCATAGGAACCGGTTCTTGTGATGAACTATTTTCCAATAAGGGAGAAGGTACAGTTACCTCATCAAGTTCTACTTTCCTCCCACTCACTTCTTTCGAGAGAAACTCCTTCTCTAGAAAGGATCCGAATTTAGCAACGAAAATCTTGCCCTCAGATCTGTGATAGAAGGTGTACCCAACAGTCTCTTTTGGGTATCCTATGAAGACACATTTCTCCGATTTGGGTTCGAGCTTATCTGGTTGAAGTTTCTTCACATAAGCATCGCAGCCCCAAACTTTAAGAAATGGCAACTTTGGTTTCTTGCCAAACCACAGTTCATAAGGCATCGTCTCAACGGATTTTGATGGTGCCCTATTTAACGTGAATGCAGCCGTCTCTAAAGCATAACCCCAAAACGATAGCGGTAAATCAGTAAGAGACATCATAGATCGCACCATATCTAGTAAAGTACAATTACGACGTTCGGACACACCATTTCGTTGTGGTGTTCCGGGTGGCGTGAGTTGCGAAACTATTCCGCATTGTTTCAAATGTAAACCAAACTCGTAACTCAAATATTCTCCTCCACAATCAGATCGTAGAAATTTTATTTTCTTGTTACGATGATTTTCCACTTCACTCTGAAATTCTTTGAACTTTTCAAATGTTTCAGACTTGTGTTTCATTAAGTATATATACCCATATCTGCTCAAATCATCTGTGAAGGTGAGAAAATAACGATACCCGCCATGAGCCTCAATATTCATTGGACCACATACATCAGTATGTATGATTTCCAATAAATCAGTTGCTCGCTCCATAGTTCTAAAGAACATTGTTTTAGTCATCTTGCCCACGAGGCACGGTTCGCAAGTACCAAGTGATTCATAATCAAGTGATTCCAAAAGTCCATCATTATGGAGTTTCTTCATGCGCTTTACACCGATATGACCTAAACGGCAGTGCCACAAATAAGTTGCACTATCATTATCAACTCTGCATCTTTTGGCTTCAACATTATGAATATGTGTATCACTACTATCGAGATTCAATAAAAATAGACCACTCTTCAAGGGTGCATGACCATAAAAGATATTACTCATATAAATAGAACAACCATTATTCTCTGATTTAAATGAATAACCGTCTCGCATCAAACAAGATCCAGATATAATGTTCATGCTCAGCACTGGCACCAAATAACAATTATTTAGGTCTAAAACTAATCCCGATGGTAGATGTAGAGGTAGCGTGCCGACCGCAATCACATCGACTTTGGAACCATTTCCCACGCGCATCGTCACCTCGTCCTTAGCCAATCTTCGTTTAATCCGTAGTCCCTGTTTCGAGTTGCAAATATTAGCAACAGAACCAGTATCAAATACCCAGGTACTACTGCGAGCATTAGTAAGGTACACATCAATAACATGTATATCACATATACCTTTGTTCACTTTGCCATCCTTCTTATCCGCCAAATACTTGGGGCAGTTCCGTTTCCAGTGTCCAGTCTGCTTGCAGTAGAAGCACTCAGTCTCAGGCTTAGGTCCAGACTTGGGTTTCTTCTCTTGAGTAGCAACTTGTTTGTTGTTCTTCTTGAAGTTCCCCTTCTTCTTCCCTTTGCCTTTTTTCTTGAAACTGGTGGTCTTATTGACCATCAACACTTGATGCTCCTTCTTGATTTCTACCTCCGCAACCTTTAGCATTGCGAAGAGCTCGGGAATAGTCTTGTCCATCCCTTGCATATTATAGTTCATCACGAAGCTCTTGTAGGTGATTGAAGAATTCTGTCAATGACACTATCATCAGGAAGATTAACTCCCAGTTGAATCAAGTGATTATTATACCCAGACATTTTGAGTATGTGTTCAATGACAGAACTATTCTCCTCCATCTTACAGCTATAGAACTTATTGGAGACTTCATATCTCTCAATCCGGGCACTTGCTTGAAATATTAACTTCAACTCCTGGAACATCTCATATGCTCCATGACGTTCAAAACATCGTTGAAGACCCGGTTCCAAGCCGTAAAGCATGGCACACTGAACTATCGAGTAGTCATCAGCTTTGCTCTGCCAGACGTTCTTAACGTTGTCAGTTGCATCTGCAGCGGGCCTGGCACCCAGCGGTGCTTCCAGGATGTAATTCTTCTGTGCAGCAATGAGGATAATCCTCAGGTTACGGACCCAGTCCGTGTAATTTCTACCATCATCTTTCAACTTAGCTTTCTCAAGGTATGCATTAAAATTCAACGGAACAACAGCACGAGCCATCTATCTACAAGAAACATAGACAAGCAAAATACTATCAGGTACTAAGTTCATGATAAATTTAAGTTCAATTAATCATATTACTTAAGAACTCCCACTTAGACAGACATCTCTCTAGTCATCTAAGTGATCACGTGATCAAAATCAACTAAACCATGTCCGGTCATCACGTGAGATGGAGTAGTTTCAATGGTGAACATCTCTATGTTGATCATATCTACTATATGATTCACGTTTGACCTTTCGGTCTCCGTGTTCCGAGGCCATATCTGTATATGCTAGGCTCGTCAAGTTTAACCTGAGTATTCCGCGTGTGCAACTGTTTTGCACCCGTTGTATTTGAACGTAGAGCTTATCACACCCGATCATCACGTGGTGCCTCAGCACGAAGAACTTTCGCAATGGTGCATACTCAGGGAGAACACTTCTTGATAATTTAGTGAGAGATCATCTTAAAATGCTACCGTCAATCAAAGTAAGATAAGATGCATAAAGGATAAACATCACATGCAATCAATATAAGTGATATGATGTGGCCATCATCATCTTGTGCTTGTGATCTCCATCTCCAAAGCACCGTTGTGATCACCATCGTCACCGGCGCGACACCTTGATCTCCATCGTAGCATCGTTGTCGTTACGCCATCTATTGCTTCTACGACTATCGCTACCGCTTAGTGATAAAGTAAAGCAATTACAGGGCATTTGCATTTCATACAATAAAGCGACAACCATATGGCTCCTGCCAGTTGCCAATAACTTCGGTTACAAAACATGATCATCTCATACAATAAAATATAGCATCACGTCTTGACCATATCACATCACAACATGCCCTGCAAAAACAAGTTAGACGTCCTCTACTTTGTTGTTGCAAATTTTACGTGGCTACTACGGGCTGAGCAAGAACCGTTCTTACCTACGCATCAAAACCACAACGATAGTTCGTCAAGTTAGTGCTGTTTTAACCTTCGCAAGGACCGGGCGTAGCCACCCTCGGTTCAACTAAAGTGAGAGAGACAGACACCCACCAGTCACCTTTAAGCACGAGTGCTCGTAACGGTGAAACCAGTCTCGCGTAAGCGTACGCGTAATGTCGGTCCCGGCCGCTTCATCTCACAATACCGCTGAACCAAAGTATGACATGCTGGTAAGCAGTATGACTTGTATCTCCCACAACTCACTTGTGTTGTACTCGTGCATATCCCATCTACGCATAAAACCAGGCTCGGATGCCATTGTTGGGTAACGTAGTAATTTCAAAAAAATTCCTACGCACACGCAAGATCATGGTGATGCATAGCAACGAGAGGGGAGAGTGTTGTCCGCGTACCCTCGTAGACCGTAAGCGGAAGCATTATGACAACGCGGTTGATGTAGTCGTACGTCTTCACGATCCGACCGATCCAAGCACCGAACGTACGGCAGCTCCGAGTTCAGCACACGTTCAGCTCGATGACGATCCCCGGACTCCGATCCAGCAGGGTGTCGGGGATGAGTTCTGTCAGCACGACGGCATGGTGAAGATGATGATGTTGTACCGACGCAGGGCTTCGCCTAAGCACCGCAACAATATGACCGAGGTGGAATATGGTGGAGGGAGGCACCGCACACGGCTAAGGAACGATCACAATGATCAACTTGTGTGTCTTGGGGTTCCCCCTGGCCCGTATATAAAGGAGGGAGGGGGGAGGTGCGGTCGGCCCCCTAGGGGTGCGCCTGGATGAGTCCTACTCCCACCGGGAGTAGGACTCCCTCCTCTTGCCTTGTTGGAGAAGGAAAGGGGGGAGGGGAAAGAGGAAAGGGGGGCGCCGCCCCCTCCCCTTCCTTGTCCTATTCGGACAAGGGGGAGGGGGCGCGCGGCCTGCCCTATCCGGCCCTCCTCTTCTCCCTCATGGCCCATGTAGGCCCATTAACCCCCGAGGGGTTCCGGTAACCCCCCGGTACTCCGGTAAAATCCCAATTTCACCCGGAACGATTCTGATATCCAAATACAGGCTTCCAACATATCAATCTTTATGTCTCGACCATTTCGAGACTCCTCGTCATGTCCGTGATCATATCCAGGACTCCGAACAACCTTCGGTACATCATAACTTATAAACTCATAATAAAACTGTCATCGTAACGTTAACCGTGCGGACCCTACGGGTTCGAGAACTATGTAGACATGACCTAGAACTATTCCCGGTCAATAACCAATAGCGGAACCTGGATGCTCATATTGGCTCCTACATACTCTACGAAGATCTTTATCGGTCAAACCGCATAACAACATACGTTGTTCCCTTTGTCATCAGTATGTTACTTGCCCGAGATTCGATCGTCAGTATCCAATACCTAGTTCAATCTCGTTACCGACAAGTCTCTTTACTCGTTACGTAATGCATCATTCCGTAACTAACTCATTAGCTACATTGCTTGCAAGGCTTATAGTGATGTGCATTACCAAGAGGGCCCAGAGATACCTCTCCGACAATCGGAGTGACAAAACCTAATCTCGAAATACACCAACTCAACATGTACCTTCGGAGACACCTGTAGAGCTCCTTTATAATCACCCAGTTACGTTGTGATGTTTGGTAGCACACAAAGTGTTCCTCCGGTAAACGGGAGTTGCATAATCTCATAGTTGTAGGAACTTTGTATAAGTCGTGAAGAAAGCAATAGCAACATACTAAACGATCAAGTGCTAGGCTAACGGAATGGGTCATGTCAATCACATCATTCTCCTAATGATGTGATCCCGTTAATCAAATGACAACACATGTCTATGGTTAGGAAACATAATCATCTTTGATTAATGAGCTAGTCAAGTAGAGGCATACTAGTGACGTTATGTTTGTCTATGTATTCACACATGTATCATGTTTCCGGGTAATACAATTCTAGCATGAATAATAAACATTTATCATGATATGAGGAAATAAATAATAACTTTATTATTGCCTCTAGGGCATATTTCCTTCAATAGATTCATCAAATTAAGCAAACAACACATAGAAAACAGAATCTGTCAAAAACAGAACAATTTGTAGTAATTTGTAACTCTCGAATACTTCTATAACTCCAAAAATTCTGAAAACTTAGGACAACCTTAGCAATTTGTGCACCAATCCAAAGCAAAAAGAATCAGATCAAAAGCACGTTTCGATAAAATTCTGGAAACTATTTACTGGGGGCAAAAGTTTCTGTTTTTCAGCAGGATCAACACAACTATCAGCGTAAGCTATACTAAAGGTTTAACTTGGCACAAACACTAATTAAGAAATAAAACCACATCTAACCAGAGGCTATATGAATTATTTATTACTAAACAGGAACAAAAAGCAAAGAACAAAAATAAAATTGGGTTGCCTCCCAACAAGCGCTATCATTTAACGCCCTTAGCTAGGCATTGATAATTTCGATGATGCTCGCATGAAAGACAAGAATTGAAGCACAAAGAGAGCATCATGAAACACGTGACAAACACATATATGTCTAGCATACTTCCTATGCATAGGCATTTTATAAGCAAACAAATTAACAAAGCAAGCAAAAACTAGCATATGCAAGGAAGAAGAAAGAGACGATAGCAATCTCAACATGAAGAGAGGTAATTTAGTAACATGAAAATTTCTACGACCATATTTTCCTCTCTCATAATAATTACATATAGGATCATAAGCAAATTTAAACAATATAGCTATCACGAAATATATTCTCAACACGATCCATATGCATGTAAAGTTGACACTCTTCCAAAATAGTGTTATCAACATTAACTAAAGTTGTGACCTCTCCAAACCCACTTTTATCAAAAATTTCATAAGATTGAACATTCTCCAAATATGTGGGATCTAAAGCTGACACTCTTCCAAACCCACTTTCAATATTATTCCAAACATTATTTTCAATCTCATATTCATCATGAGGCTTAAATAAATTTTCAAGATCATAAGAAGAATCACCCCAATCATGATCATTGCAACAAGTGGTGGATATAGACAAACTAGCATCCCCAAGCTTAGGGTTTTGCATATCATTAACACAATTGACATTAATAGAATTTATAATAACATCATTGCAATCATGTTTTTCATTCAAGGAGCTATCGTGAATCACTTCATAATTTTCTTCTTTCAACACTTCATCACAATTTTCAGATTCATGAATTTCAAGCAAAACCTCATAAAGATAATCTAGTGCACTTAGAAATTGGTTCATCATAATTGGATCCATAAAGTTTTAGCAAGAGAAGATGCAAGCAAAAGGAAGGCACATGGTAACACAAGCAAACCAAAGATCGAACGAAAGAAGGCCGAAGAAAAGGCAAATCTTTTCGAAAATCATTTTAGAGGTTGGGGAGAGGAAAACGAGGGGCGAATGTCAAATAATGTAATGCAAGAGATGAGATTTATGATGGGTACTTGGTATGGCTTGGATTGGCGTAGATCTCCCCGGCAACGGTGCCAGAAATTCTTCCTGCTACTTCTTTAGCTTGGCGTTGGTTTTTCCCTTGAAGAGGAAAGGGTGATGCGTCAAAGTAGAGTAAGTATTTCTCTCACTTTGAGAACCAAGGTATCAATCCAGTAGGAGACAACGCACAAGTCACCGAATACCTGCACAAACAATCAACAAACTTCCACCCAACGGGATAAAGGGGTTGCAAAAGTGAGTTCTGATAGAGATAGATAAACGGTAAAGTGTAGAAATTAAGAAGACCATGTGTAGAATGTTATTAGTCATGATTACAGTGTGATGAGAGAAAAATAATTTTTTAATGTTAATGGTCATTATTGATCAAGATAGAAGTACACTCTTTTGTGGACAAATTGTAAAGCCAAACATACACTTCTCACCGGACGTTGCAAGTACACAAGAAGAAATCCTAGCGGCAGGACTAGTGTGTTATCCCTCATAAATGGCACCCGAAACATCCTTGCTTTTACACCCATCCGATCATCATACGGTCTAACTCCTCCGTCTACATCATAATACCTACAACATGAAATTAATCTCCCTGGGGTACCACGCGAAAAGTGGTAGAAAAAACCTAGGATCGTCGTCGTTGGACTAACCACCCTCGTACCATGTGAAAATTATGAAAGGGGCTAAATATTCAGGGTATATTGATCTAACCCTCGTAGACACATATAGGGTACAATGTGAGGGAGAGAATTCTTTTTGGACATGAGGGAGGGACACTTGGAGTCATTAGTAAACCTATTCTGCGCATTTCATATTCCGCGCCCGCTACGCCGTTTCCTTTGTTACGCGTACACAACACTCACGCGCTAATGTACTGAGCCGGCTCATATAACCATCCAACTAGTTCTGGTTTAGGAAAATACTAGATGCTTCTAGTTTGAATTTTACGTTCTTTTTCTTTTTTCTTCTTCTTGGTTTCCTTGTTCCTATTTTCTTTTATTCTTTTCACTCTCTTTTATAAACATTTGTGGTTTCATAAATGACTTTGGAATCCATGATTTTTCCACAAATTCGTGAACTTATCACAAATTCCTATACTTTTTTCTTTCAAATGATGACCTTTTTTCAGACCATATTTTTTCAGTTTCATGAATACTTAAAAATCCATAAAAAAATCAAATTTGTAAGCTTTTATCAAATTTGTGAACATTTTTGATTTTTTTTCAAATATGCGAATATTTTTCAGATGCTCGATAATTTTCAACCACGTGATTTTTTTAGAGTCGTTAACTTTTTCAGATTTACAAACATTTGTGGATTATTTTAAAATGCACAAACAATATTCAAATGCGTGAATATATTTCAAATTTGTGAAAATCCGTGAACATTTTCCAAATGCGTGAACTTCTCCAGTTGCACGAACGTTCTTGAAATACGTGAAGATTTTTCAAATACACATTTGTTTACAAATCCACGAACTTTTTTCAAATTGGCGGACATCTGTTAAGTTTCTTCAAAGTGTTAACAATTTTTGAATGCGTGAATTTTCTAAAAATTCGCAAACATATGTGAACCTTTTTTGAATGCACAAACAAATTTCAAATGCATGAATAATTTAAAATTCATGAACATTTGTGAATTCTTTCAAATCCGCGAATAATTTTCAAATGCATGATGTTCTTTGAAATGTGCGGACGTTTTTCAGATGCGCGGATAATTTTCAACTACATCATTTTTTATTTCAAATTAGTTAACTCTTTCAAATGAACTTTTTCAGATTTATAAACATCCTTGAACTATTTTCAAATGCGTGAATATATTTCAAATTTGATCTGTGAACCTTCTTCAATTGCGCGAACGTTCTTCGAATACGTGAAGATTTTTGAAATGCATAATTCTTTTTCAAATTGGCGGACATCCTTTCGGTTCTTTCTAATGCGTTAAGAATTTTAAAATGCGTTAACAATTTGCAAATGAGTGAATTTTCTAAAAGAATCACAAACATCCGTGAACCTTTTTCAAATGCACAAATAAATTTCAAATGGATGACTAATTTTAACATGCGTGAATTTTTTTTCAAAATTGCAAACATCCGAACTTTTTTCAAGTGCGCGGACAATTTTTGGCGAGGACTTTTATCAAATACGTGAACATTTTTCAAATGCCCTAATAATTGTCAAACGCGTGAACTTTTCAAATTCACGAACATCCATGAATTTTATTCAAATCTATGAGCAATTTTTAAAAGCGTGATTTTTTTCAAGTGCGTGAACTTATTTCAAATGATCGAACTCTTTTGAAATATGCCAACATCTGCGACTTATTTCAAATGTCAGACAGATTTTTGAATGCGTGACCATTTTTCAAAATTTTCAAATGCTCCAAATTTTTAAAAATATGCAAGCAATTTTCAAATACGTGAACAATTTTGAAATCTGCAATCTTTTTTCAAATGGATGAACATTTTAATTCGTGAAGTTCTTTTCAAATTCATTTTTTAACAAAAACAAGGTATGGTTTTTTTCCTGAAGCTATTCTTTTAGGCCAAAGCAGTGGAGCGTGGCTAGCGATGCAGAAGGACCGAAGTTAATGTGTCGTGATCTGCTAAAGCCATGCGAGCACCAAGATGTGATTGGGTGCCGAAGGCAATGTGGAGGAACTGTCCACATCGGCGCTTATTGTGGTATTCCCTAAATGGCGCCCGTTGCGCCCGTTACAGGCATGGGCGCAAACCGGCGCACACCCCGCGCCACGCTGAGCTGGCCCATCTGACGTGTTTCCTTTTGTGTCTTAATCCGTAAAAAAAAGCGTTCCTAGGATTCGAATCACGCAAATCCTATTCGGCGCCCGTTCAGCCGGTAAAGGCACCGGCCAAACGGGCACACACTCCCACACTTCACTCGATGCTGCATGGGCTGGCCAAATTATCTTTTCTTACTTTTTCTATTGAACTTCAGAAAAACGACGCGGGAGACAGGATCGAACATAAGAGCTCATGCTTCAGCGAAGACAGAGGAAACCACTACGCCAACTAATCCCTATTGCCTATGTACTTTGTTTTCACAATTTATTGTATCTTTAGTTCGTGGAAAACCACCGGTTTTCGGAAGCATCCCAGACGGGTTTGTTTTGTCATTATTTGGTATTTTTCTTTGGACCGGTTTTGTTTGACCTTTATTTATTTTTTCTCTTTTCTTTTACTGTTTATTTTCTCAAAATGCAAAAAATTCAATATTGATGAACTTTTTTCAAAATTGATGAGCTTCTTTTCGAAGTTGATGGACTTTTGTTAGAATATGATGAACATTTTTCAAAATTGTTGAACATTTTTTAAAAATCAACAAACTTTTTCTTCAAAATCGATGAACATTTTTCCAAATTCGATGAACTCTTTTCAATATCGACG
The DNA here is from genome assembly GCF_018294505.1 of Triticum aestivum. Lineage (NCBI taxonomy): Eukaryota > Viridiplantae > Streptophyta > Magnoliopsida > Poales > Poaceae > Triticum > Triticum aestivum. Next base: position 412,735,303 of record NC_057813.1, on the reverse strand, counting down.
AACTTTTTTGAGAATTGGTGAACTTTTTTTAAAATTCGATGAACTTTTTCCAATATCGATGAACTTTTTTCAATATCAATGAACTTTTTTGAAAATCGATGAACTTTTTCCTTAAATTCGATGAACTTTTAAAAAAATTTGAACTTTTTTCCAAGCTGGTGATCTTTTTTGTGGCAGATCTATTTTTTTGACAGTACATTTTTGTTTTTTCAAATTGATTTATCTTGTACAGAATATATATTAATGTTGTACTGATAGAACTATTTAAATAGCTCTGTTTTCTGAAAGTGGTCAACTAACTATTCTTGGCCGAGTGGTCGTTGGGAGAGAGTCTCTTGTAGATGATTTCGGAATGCGTGGTTCAAATCCTGCATCTCTCATATTGATGGCGACTATTTTTCTTTTTCTTTGTGTTTGTTTTTTGAAGACGTTGCCGGGCCGACCCGCTAGGCGTTTGACACGAGCGCCAAGAGCAGTCAGCGGCGCTGAAGCGCCAATTAGGAGCTCTCTTCGAGAACTAGGCATTCCCTAAACGGCGCCTGCTGCGCCCGTTAGGCATGGGCGCAAACTGGCGCACACTCCCGCCCTGCGCTGGGCTGGCCCATCTAACGTGTTTTCTTTTGTGTCTTAATCCACAAAAAAAAGCACTCCTAGGATTTGAACCAGCTACCTCCCTCCTCAAGAAGCGAGTGTAACAACCAGGCCGCCCGGCGGGATCCGTTTACCTTTTTTTTCCTTCTATTATTCGTTCTTCTTCCTTTTTCCTTTTTTTTGTTTTCCTTTTAAAAAATTTCCCTTTTCCTTTTTTTCTTCATCTTGGTACGATGAATTGGTTCACAAACACATGGACTTTTTCTTCAATTCAATGATTTTTTTCAAAAATCCATAAATATTTTTTGAATTTCGATGAACTTTTATTCAAATTTGATAAACAATTTTTCAAATTTGATGAACCTTTTATGAATTTCGATGAACTTTTCCAATGTCGATGATTTTTTTTTGAATTTCTATGGAATTATTTCTAATTGATGAACTTTTTTAAAAAATCGGTGAACTTTTTCTAAAGTTGATGAACCTTTTTTAAATCCCTGAAATTTTTTCTCAAGATTTGTTAACTGTATTTCAAAATGGATTAACTTTTTCCAAAATCGATGAACCTTTTTCCAAAATTTGGTGAACTTTTTTTAAATCCGTGAACTTTTTTTCTCAAGATTTGTGAACTATTTTTCAAAATGGATTAACTCTTTCCAAAATCAATGATCCATTTTTCAAAATTTGATGAACTTTTTTTAAATCCATGAACTTTTTTCTCAAAATTTGTGAACTATTTTTCAAAATAATTAACTTTTCTCAAATTGCTAAACTATTTTCAAAAAAAGTTCAAAACCAATGTACTTTTTTGTAATTTATGATTTTTTTCAAAATGTTTACAAATAATTCAAAAATTAAAGCACTACAATTAATGACATGTGTGCAATATATTACGCGCCTATGGATGTTGTTTAAAGTGTGACTAAGAGTGAAGTTTGCTAGTTTTCAAGAAAGTTTATGGTCTAACATGTGAATAGTTTGTTACTTGATCGTGAGAAGTTTTATGAGATGAAGTACTGTTATATAATTATGCTACAAAAGGTGATTGCAATTATCATTGATCAAACTTGTGCACCTTCTAGCATTCACACTTCATAAATTCTTTCTTTTATCATTTACCTACTCGAGGACGAGCAGGAATTAAGCTTGGGGATGTTGATACGTCTCCAACGTATCTATAATTTATGAAGCATTCATGCTATTTTATTATCTGTTTTGAATGATTATGGGCTTTATTATACACTTTTATATTACTTTTGGGACTAACCTATTAACCGGAGGCCCAACCCATATTGCTGTTTTATTGCCTATTTTAGTATTTCGAAGAAAAGGAATATCAAACGGAGTTCAAATGGAATGAAACTTTCGGGAGCGTAATTTTTGGAAATGATATGATCCGGGAGACTTGGAGTTCAAGCCAGGGAAGGTTCGAGGAAGCCAGGAGATAGGAGGGCGTGCCCACCCCCCTAGGCGCGCCTCCTATCTCCTGGGCCCCTCGAGGCTCCCCCGACCGACTTCTTTCGCCTATATAAGTCCACATACCCTAAAAACATCGAAGACGAAGATAGATTGGGAGTTCCACCGCCGCATGCCTTTGTAGCCACCAAAATCCTCTCGGGAGCCCGTTCCGGCACCCTGCCGGAGGGGGGATCCCTCACCGGTGGCCATCTTCATCATCTCGGCGCTCTCCATGACGAGGAGGGAGTAGTTCACCCTCGGGGCTGAGGGTATGTACCAGTAGCTATGTGTTTGATCTCTCTCTCTCGTGTTCTCTCTATGGCACGATCTTGATGTATCGTGAGCTTTGCTATTATAGTTGGATCTTATGATGTTTCTCCCTCTCTACTCTCTTGTAATGGATTGAGTTTTCCCTTTGAAGTTATCTTATCGGATTGAGTCTTTAAGGATTTGAGAACACTTGATGTATGTCTTGCCGTGCTTATCTGTGGTGACAATGGGATATCACGTGATCCACTTGATGTATGTTTTGGTGATCAACTTGCGGGTTTCACCCATGAACCTATGCATAGGGGTTGGCACACGTTTCGTTTTGACTCTCCGGTAGAAACTTTGGGGCACTCTTTGAAGTACTTTTGTGTTGGTTGAATAGATGAATATGAGATTGTGTGATGCATATCATATAACCATGCCCCACGGATACTTGAGGTGACAATGGAGTATCTAGGTGACATTAGGGTTTTCGTTGATTTGTGTCTTAAGGTGTTATTCTAGTACAAACTCTTGAATAGATTGCAATACCGTTTACGCTCACTTTTATCATTAGTTACCTTGCTGTTTTTATATTTTCAGATTACAAAAACCTATATCTACCATCCATATTGCACTTGTATCACCATCTCTTCGCCGAACTAGTGCACCTATACAATTTACCATTGTATTGGGTGTGTTGGGGACACAAGAGACTCTTTGTTATTTGGTTGCAGGGTTGTTTGAGAGAGACCATCTTCATCCTACGCCTCCCACGGATTGATAAACCTTAGGTCATCCACTCAAGGGAAATTTGCTACTGTCCTACAAACCTGTGCACTTGCAGGCCCAACAACGTCTACAAGAGGAAGGCTGTGTAGTAGACATCAGTTATCAACACCCTACTCGTATGAGCACCTTCGAGAGACTGAGATGGCATATCATCTTGAGATTTACGAAGTCACTGCCTCGTCGTGGACGGGAACAGTGGGGAGGTCCGGACACCTTTCCATGTGAAACTCCAAAACTTTGGTCCCATCCCACCTCCACAACTCTCCAGGCTCCAGCTGTCTAGCTTTTCAAACTCTGTGCAACCGATTGACCGGTCGTCGCCAGTACCACTATTCACACCCGAACCATCGCTGCTCGGCCTACGCCAGCTACTTGCCGGCTGGTCACCACTACCCCAAAACCACACCTCCTCTCCAGCCCGTTCTCCCAACTTTTGACCCCCTAGCCCACATCAGTTGTCCCCTAGTTCACCGGAGAGCCATGGTGTGCCGCAAGATCATGTACTACAAGATGCTGACGCTGAAGTGCAACATAGAAATCATGACGGCTGTCGGCGCAATAGACCTCCGTTTCCAAGCTCGCTTTGCGGCGGGCCAATCCCCGAGCCCTCTAGATCCAAGCTTTGAGGAGGAGGAAGCCGATCCAGTGTCCATGGCGGAGGTCGCGGCCTAGAAGGCCCCCGATGCTTATGACACGATGGATGTCAACTTCGTGCCAATGTCTGGGTCCCCCATGGTGCAGGCGGACCAGCAGTTCAACCTGGCGATCCTAAAGGAGCACCGGGCGGCACAGGCTCGACTCATCGCGGAGCGCGCATATGCCACTACCATCGAGGCCCTCCTGCAGGCGGAACCGGATGTCCTGGAGTTGAACCGGGCGGCGGAGGCTCAACTTGACGCGGAACACGCGGATGCTGCTGCCATCAAGGCCCTCCTGCAGGCGGAACCGGATGTCCTTGACTTGAACCGGGCGACGGAGGATCAACTCGACGCAGAGCACACGGATGCCGTTGCCATCGAGGCACTCATGCAAGCGGAACTGAAAGTTGTGGACGTGAACCGGGCAGTGCTCGTGCCCATGCAGAGCGCCCGCACGCTCCGCGTGAACGAGTACCTGGAGACCGAGGAAAACCACGGTGCGGCAACACGCGTCAGCAGGTACGGCTGGTTCGCGCCGGCAGCCAAAGACGACATGGCCGGCTCATTCCGTGAGCAGTAATAGTTTTTTCTTCATGTTGTTGTTTTAGGGATCTTTTGTTGTGTAAAAACATATATTTATGAAAGTCACCTGACTTTCATCATTTCGGTCAGTCGACCATTTCAGGCGGTTGGATGAAGATCCTACGTCTCCTAACCCTTGCTCTTCCTCACCTCGTCTTCCTTCCCAACAGACCACCACACGGGCCGCACAGATCTTCCCCAACATGCGATTGGATAAACATTCTGTATGAACAATCATCAGGAGTTAGAGAAACATGTGGCAAATAATCGATGACAAGGAAAATAGGGGCAAATCCTCAAAGCGCGAACAAACATGTGGCAAATCCTCAAATTCCCCTTTCCTTCGCGGGATCGATCGATACAAATCCTTTTTTGACGTGTCAATTAATGCGTATTTTTTTCTCCAACACCCAACAAGCTAACCATCTCGCTTCTCATTGCTTGATTAATGCAGTGACGTGCAAACCAACCTTCACACTTCCGCATGCATGTTATCACTTGCCTCAATTAGTGTTAGTGGCCTTCTGCAAATTGTAATTTTGATACTTGCCTTGTATACAAAAAATGGAGGTAGTAACCCAGCACAATAGCGTTGGTTGTCCAGCATGCGGTAAAGGTGGTTTCTCGAAGCAGACGATGGAGAAGCGGAGTCAACGAAGAGTAAAATGATAGTTATTTCATCCGTGCTTCGTGATTTGACACCTCACTGCTTTGTGATTTGTGATAGAAGGGACAAGAGAGTAGACTATGTGCTCCATACATGCGTCCAAGCACGGGAGAAAGAGGAGAGAGGTTGCATTTTTCTATTCCTTCAATCAATCAGTTAGGGAGCATCGGTTTCCCCTTTTTTGGTTTTGGCAGCACCCTCCACAATGGTTCCCATCGATGCCAAAAACTATTTTGACATTTGGCTACACATTATGGATGCCCTTAAGCTTTCCACTTGGTTTTGCTCCTTGGTGCTATTTATCCAAATCTTGACGCAAGTTTAAGATTTTTTTAATACATGGTCAATATTTCTTCTGTACACATTTTAACATTTTCCAAATGTTTGATTAACAATTTTATATACATGATGAATTTTTTGTCATCATTTTTTAATACATGGTCAACATTTTTTCTATACATATCTAACATTTTCCAAAGGCTAGATAACATTTTTCAAATACTTATTCAACATTTTTTCAATGCTTGATTAACATTTTTATGTACATGATCAATTTTTTTCATTTTTTAATACATGGTCAATATTTTTCCTACACACATTTAATATTTTCCAAATGCTTGATTTACATTTTTTTAAATGTTTGATTAACATTTTTATATACATGATAAATTGTTTCATCATTTTTAACACAAGGTCAACATTTTTTAATACACATTTAACATTTTGCAAATGCTTGACCAACATTTTTAAAATACTTGTTCGACAACTTTTCAAATACGTGTCTAACTTTTTTTCAATAGAAAAACAAATGCAAAATTAACATTTTTTACATACATGATAAAAAATTACTCTATACACATTTAAAAATTTTCAAATGCTTTTAAAGAGTGTTGTCTGTAATATATATATTTAGAAGTGTAAACAAAAGTAAAATAAAAAAAGAAAACAGAAAGGGGGGCTTCGGCCTCCCGCGCTCCTGAGCTGGCCCATCTCGCTATCCTACAGCGAGGGTTTGCTAGGTCTGAAAAAAAGGTCTCGCTGAAAGCTATAGGGGCGCCCCTCTCGCCACCCACAATCCCCGCGCCACTCACATCTCTGCGAGCTCACCCCGTAGGTTTAGGGTTTCAAGCGGGTAGCGATGCGGATCAAGAAAAATGTCCCCAAGATCGACAGGAAGCGAGACTACGACATGAAGCTTTGCAAGTTGCTGAATGAGTACTCCAGTGTGCTCATAGTGGAGGCAGACCACGTCGGCTCCACCCAGCTCGCGGCCGTCCGCACGGGCATCCGCGGCGAGTCGGAGCTGCTCATGGGGAAGAACACCCTCATCCGCCGCTGCATCAAGGTGCATGCCGAGGCGACGGGCAACGACAAGATCAAGGCTATCATACCGCTACTCGAAGTAAGTCTCTCGGCCGGATCTTGCATCTTTCCCTGTGTGCGCCCATGATTCATCGTTTATCAGTATGCGTCCTTTAGTTTGGTGCTGCTGATGTTATTGATTGAAGGGAAATGTCGGTCTCATCTTCACCAAGGCTGACCTCAAGAAGGTTCGCGAGGAGGTCGCCAAGTACAAGGTGAACTAGCTCCTGTACGCCTGCCCTTGTCCTTGATTGCTGCCTAACTCGTCTGGTTTCTTTGCTAGTGCTGTAATTACCAGTTACGAGAATGATTATTGGGTGTAATAGTAATTTTGTGCAAGACAAAGCATGTTAGTTGGGTATTTGACTATGCATCTTTGTGATTAGATGGGAGACGGTTCCAAATCTATATCATTTATGGGACGAAAATTATCTGTATGAACATCCTAGGGGTTCAAACACAACTCTCCCTATTATGGTAGGGGTTAGAGATCTGAAGTGGTTATTGCTTGTTGCTGCTGGCTTAGTTCTTATGTTCAAGATAAATTTGCAGTTTGTATCTTGTTTTAATTATTAGAGGGTCACTTGGGTGCATGACTTTGACGATTCTTCAGTAGTAAAACAGCTTGTTGGTTGGGATACAACTTGTGTCTTCAATAATGCAAATAGCAGTGTAGCACAAGCCGGAGGTTGTAGTATTATTGTTGGTGCTTTTTCTTACGGGATTATTGGTGCTTATTTGTATGAAATTTTACCTAAATGCAATGGTATTTTGTGTTGCATATCTTCATTGAGTATATTGATGCACCGTCATATGGGTGGGTGATGATTTTGATTAGACAGAGGAGAACATGTGAGATCTTTATTGTGCATCTCAAACGTATATTTGTCCTTTGATTATGTATTGTGAAAGCTGTTGCACTGATTATATTAAAACCTCGCGCAGTAGATATAAATACATCAGGTATTTGGCAAGATAATATTTGGAGGTTAATGAATTCTTGTCTACTCTAATTTGCGGGGATGGTATGTAAGTTTCTTTTGTTTAGTTTTGCAGCTTAGGTACCAAGTATTCCCCTGAACTGACTTGTGTGAACTATTGAGATTTGAGAATATTTCCATTGATCATTTAATGTGGAACATTCCGACAAACCTTAAATTTTACTCCTCCGTCCGGAAATACTTGTTGAGAAATGAATGTATCTAGACGCATTTTGGTTCTAGATACATCCATTTTTACCCATTACTCCGACAAGTATTTCCGGACGGAGGGGACTAGTATGGATATGTAACAATAGGAATATGGCGGTTGGTGCTTCCTATATTTGTATGCAGTAGTATTTCCTGTTGCATGCTGTCATGAACCATAATGATGATACTGTATGGACTTGTCCTTTGAGTTTGTATTCCGAAACTGCTGCATGGATAATTAAAACCTCATCTTGTTGATTGCTGTCTATGCTAATTCTGTAATTACTATTTATGGAAAGTAATGTTAGGTTGCATGAATTTAATAATAATTCAATCTTAACGCAAGTCTGCCAAAATTGCACAAGCATGGTTGCTTTAGTTATATGGGAGTTGGTTCTAGATCTAGATCATTCGTGGTTCTTATGGAAGAGGTTGGAGATCTCAAGTGGTTATTGTGTTCCAATGCTGCATGCATTACTCATCTGCAATCATGCGATTTTGTTTGCATGAATCTGGCGATGATTCACTTTTAAAACAGATTATTGGTTTGGTGATAAATATGAATATTGGATGGTTGGTGCTTATTTGTCTGAAGTTTTACTTATATTTTTATGCAGTAGTACTATTAATGTCGTCATGGAATATACTGATATACTCCCTATGAAACATTTTATAAGACGTTTTTAGATTCCATGGCAGTGTCAAAAAACGTCTTATATTATGTTACGGAGGGAGTACTGTATAGGCGACTATGAATGTTATTTTGCATCTCAAACGTGGATTTGTGGAAGGCGAGCCTTGGCATAGTGGTAAAGCTGCTGCCTTGTGACCATGAGGTCACCCTTCCCCGGACCCTGCGCAAGCGGGAGCTACATGCACCGGGCTGCCCTTTTTTCCAAATGTGGATTTGTGCTTTGAATTTGTATTGTGAACACTGCTGCATTATACATTAGTACCTGTGCAGTAGATATAAATACTTCGGGGAGTTTGGATTGCAACTGGAAATTAATGAATTGTTGTCTACTCTATTTTTGGAAACTGATATGGAAGTTTCTGGTCTTTGCATTTATGTTTCATTTTTTCAAGTAGCCCACAGAATTGTTTTGTGTGAAACTGTGAACTACTGAGAATATATTCATTGATTATCTAATTTTTAAAACATTTCTAGTTTAGCCATGTTTTATCTTTGTGACCTGGTGAGTCAGTGACGCTGATCTTGTTTTTGTTGTACAATAGGTTGGGGCCCCTGCTCGTGTTGGGCTGGTTGCTCCTATTGATGTGGTGGTTCCCCCTGGCAACACTGGTCTGGATCCCTCCCAAGCTTCTTTCTTCCAGGTGAGAACCATTGGTGATAACACTGCAGTGTACTCAGTGCTAAGCAAGAGTTCTCACCCATGCCATGTTTTTTTTCTCATTCAGGTGCTTAACATCCCCACCAAGATCAGTAAGGGCACTGTTGAAATCCTGGCCCCGGTGGACCTCATCAAGAAGGGTGACAAGGTGGGCTCGTCCGAGGCTGCCCTGCTTGCCAAGCTCGGTATCCGCCCATTCTCCTATGGGCTTGTGATCACAGATGTTTATGAAGATGGGTTAGTCTTCAGCCGTGAGGTTCTTGACCTCATGGACGAAGACCTGATTGAGAAGTTCTCTTCTGGTATTTGTATGGTTGCATCACTGTCTTTGGCAATCTCGTACCCAACCATGGCTGGTGCAGCTCATATGTTCGTCAATGGGTACAAAAACGTGCTTGCTATTGCTACTGAGACAAATTACTCCTACCCTCATGCTGATCAGATCAAGGAGTACCTCAAGGTAAACCTCCTATTTTTTGTGTTATGCTTGCTGGGTTCAAAATGTATGCCATCTCTGCCTCATGAATGTTGCTCTGACTTCAATCTTAGTTGAGCCTTACAAAGATTATTGTCGTTCTTTTGATAAAGCTAAACATACTGTAGTTTAAATGTATACACTGATGGAAGAATCTGAGATGTTTATGTTTTTTTATGCCCAGGATAATGCAGAAACATGTGCTGAACCCGGTGCCACAAAGACAGGACTATCAGAGTTGCCGTTGGATGTGATAGAGAAGCTGCTGAATCATATTTCTTGCCGTGGTGATTGGGCTCGCCTTCGTTGTGCGAACAAGTTTTGGAAGGCAAAGGTAGATGGTGGAAAAAGGCCCATGCAGCTGCCATGGCTTATATTGCCATCAACCACGAAACCTACCTATTACAGCACTGATGGACAAGCCGTACATCGACTTCGCCTCCCGGACAGTGTCAGGAGAGCTAAACGAATCACTGGAGCACATGAAGGCGATTGGATTCTTCTGGCCGATGACACCAAAACCCTAGTAAACAAGATTGAGGCTGATGAAAAAGAAGCTATACTACATAGGAACCGACTCTACAACTTGAGCATTGGACGCGTTATCCCTCTTCCACAGCAAATGTCTTCTCATGGGGGAAGAGTTGATGTTGAAGTGAGGGTAGGTGCTATAGCTGGCTGCCTAGGTTCTCCCAATGGGTTTGTGGTGGTTGCTATTGTGCGTCCCTTAGATAGCCCATTTGAGCGTGCAGCTTATTGTAACCAGTCGATGGAACTGTGGGAGGATTGCGAGTATATCGGAGGTCACAGGATGGAAAATGCAGTGGGGAACTACGTGCCACTTGATGATGAGCTGCTGGATGTAGTCCACAGGGATGACTCTTTTTATCTCTTGACCAACGATGAAGAAGTTGTGAAGCTGGTCTTTGATCGCAATCAGATTGTGCAGCCAGTGTTAGGACTTGGAGTTATGTTGCGGGATGACTTTCCAGCAGACAGATTTTTGGTGGAACAAGGCCAACAAATATGGCGGTACCTTGTTCCAGTGCAAACAGGCTCCTGATGGTAATCAGATACATTGTGGGTCATCGGACTGAGCGAATAAGAGTCTTCAAGCTCGAAGACAAGGATGACCAGCTCCGCTGGATTGAGCAAGATGATTTACCTGGTCACAAAGTATTCATCGGTCATGGGTGCTCAAGATGTTATGAAGTTGGTGATGAAGTTCTTAACGTCTACTTCTATGATGACAGAGAGGAGCTGAGGATGCCTCAGTACTATTTCAGAGATGATTCAGGGATTGCAACAAGTTTGGAGATTTTTCTGTGGCCAGTTATCATGGGGGAGTCACAAATTGAGAGTGTCTTCATGGGGGAGTCACAAATTGAGAGTGTCTCCGAACGCTCTCCACCCGCTTGGTGGCTGCACAAGTGTCCTAGAGCATGATATGAGTTGTAATACGTTCTCGTATCCTGCACTCTATCATGAAGAATTTTCTGGTTTGAACTTTAAAGGCAGTCGTTTGTAGAGCTGGCTGTGCTTGGTTTAAAATATCTTTGAGCTATATATTTGCTGTACTATTATCTATAAGTCCTTTAATTAGACATATGAGGCTTCATAAAATTTCTGTTAACTCGTCTGGTTTTGTTTTAACCCTAGTGATTTTGTTTTGATTAACATGTATGACGAGATCATAAGTCCGATACTATGCAAGTGGTTGTCTTCTCTTTCATTCAGAGCATAGTTTGTAGTTTTAGCTGTATATGATGAAGGATGATATGATAAACGCATGGTTGGTCACTGAACTAAAACTCGTAATCACGGTTTTGAGAAGAGGGTCGACGACCCTACCAAGAGTGGTAAGTACTTGCCTTGAGCTTGATAACATATATTGTGAGGCACAATTAATGTTGCATACGACACATTGTCGAGGTTTGTCAAACAGCTTTACACACGCATGGGATTTGACGTGTTCTGCTAGGAGCCGCTATCAACTATATGCTCGTGTTCATGTGTACGTGAACCTATAGGGTCGCACACTTAAGGATTTGACATGTTCTGCTAGGAGACGCTATCAACTATATGCTCGTGTTCATGTGTACGTGAATCTATAGGGTCGCACACTTAAGGGGATGTAGCCCATTTGGATTGGATTCGAGTGGAAAATGGATGTAAACTTCTAGTGGGTTCAAGTGTTGAGTCCACCTCGAAGGTCTATATAAAAAAGAGTGGACACACCTCTTAGGGTTGATCTTTTCTCTCACTCAATAGTCGGCGCCCCTTTAAGATGACAACAGGGACGAAACCCATCGGGTTTTGCCTATCCAAACCCACCCCCACGAGAAAATCACAAACCCGTCCCCGTCCCTGTCAACGTCTGCGGGGCTAGCCTTTTGCCCATCCCATAAACCCGTTGGGTTTTCTAAACCCACGGGGAAATCGATATATTTAAGCAATCATATTAGCAACAAAAAAAATAGCATCTCAGCAACAAAAAGAGCATATTTCAGTAGCATAACTTGAGTAAATTTTAGCACAATACAATAGTACATAGTTCAACAGCTACAAGGAGCATATTCCAGTAGCATAACTTGAGAACAAAGAGAAATAACAACTACAAGTACCATTTTTAGCACAATACAATACCCTATTTCAGCAACAAAGATAAGCATATTTCAACAACGAACAAGATCATATTTTGCCAGGTATTGTCGGGTTTCGTGTTTCGGGACTATCAAAACAGGTGTAAACCCACGAAACATGTCGGGTTGTATAATGTGCCTAGCAACAGCCCCGCGGGGATGAAAAGACGCCCATCCCCGTCCCCTAATAGGGTAAAAAACCGCGGGGATACGGGTTTCGGGGCCCGTTGCCATCTTGAGCGCCACTCCCATGCCCCTTGATACGTTCCAAACATATCTACTTTTTCAAACACTTTTGCTCTTGCTTTGGACTCTATTTTGCATTATTTGAATGAAACTAACCCAGACTGACAATGTTTTCAGCATAACTACCAGGTGTTATTTTTGTGCAGAAATAAAAATTATATTTGTGTAGAAATAAAAGTTTTCATATTGGGCTAAAAATATACGAAGATTATTTTCAGAATATATGAAAAAATAATGGCGAAGAGAACTAATGGAGGGGGGCTACCAGAGAGCTACGAGCTCAGGGGGCGCGCCCTGTGAGCTCGTGGGTCCCATAAGCCTCCGTTAGCCCTAACTTCAACTCCATAAGTACCATCTCGCGGAGAAAAAAACAGTGAGAAGGAATCATCGCTTTTTACGATACAGAGCCGCCGTCAGCTCCTGTTCTTCATCCACAGGCTTGTCTGAAGTCCGTTCGGGATTCCGGAGAGGGGGATTCATCGCCGTCGTCATCATCTATCCTTCCATCAACAATTCCATAATACTCACCAGTTGGAGTAAGTAATTCCTTCGTAGGCTTGCTGGCCGGTGATGGAGTTCGATGAGATTTGTCATGTAATCAAGTTAATTTGTTAGGGCTTGATCCCTGGTGTTAGCAGTTGCATGACGATCCCATGCACATACATGGTATCCATGTACCTGCCCACGATCTCTCTGCATGCGCACGTCGCCCAACTCTCTCTGTGCGCCATTGCGCTGTGTACATGTACTATATATTCATATGTATGGAATGAGAGCACCCAAGGTGCATCTTCTCTCCCGCAATACTACTCTACATGGTATCAGTTACCATGTTCCTCTAAACCTCCCTTCCGTTGCATCCCGCTCTCGGCTATGGCAATCCCTCCGCCACCACCACCGACTCCTTCCCCTCCGCCACCCTCCGAGCTGAGCGGCGGCGCCCTGAGCCCCATCCGCTCCATGCCGCTCCTCACCCCTGATGCCCTTGCACAGGGCGTGCTGCTCGCTCGCCGTGATCTCGAGGCGAGCTCCTCCTCAGCGCTGCCCAACCAGTCGCTGCTCGCCGACGTTTTCATCAACCAGCACGTCCCTATCATGCTTAGACTCAATCCTCCCAACTTATCCCAATGACATACTCTTTTCGATGTGCAGTTCCAGGAGTCCGGCGTCACTGACCACCTCACTGGGTCCTCACGCCGCTCGGACGCCGCATGGCTCCAGGACGACGCACACGTCCTCTCATGGCAGTACAACAGGGTCAGTCCTGAGATTTTCGGCCTACTACACTGGCTGGTGCCACCGTTACCGAAGTCTGGGATTCCATCTGCTCCATCTTCCTGGAGAACCGCAGGCACCGGCTCATCGTGCTCGCCACCGAGTTCCGCCACATCTACCAACGCTCCTCCTCCATCCTCTCCTACTTCACCAGACTCAAGGAGTGCGTCGACCGGCTGGCGGACCTTGGCGAGCACGTCTGAAAGGATCGATATGGTTGACTCGAGGGAAGGGGTAAACTAGGTGAGCAACCTATATGATGCTAGCAACAACAATAACACAAGCAAGCAAAGGATACAACACAAATAAAGCTTGCACAAAGTAAAGGTAAGAAGTAACCAGAAGTGGTGCCGGTGAAGACAAGGATGTGTTACCAAAGTTCTTTCCCTTTGAGAGGAAGTACGTATCCATTGGAGCAGGGTGGAGGCACAATGCTCCCCAAGAAGCCACTACGAACATCATATTCTCCTCACGCCCTCACACAAATGCGAGATGCCGTGATTCCACTAGCGGTGCCCTTGAAGGCGACAATCGGAGCTTTACAAACAAGGTTGGGGCAATCTCCATAACCGAATTGGAGGCTTCCAACACCACCACAAAGCTTCACCATAATGGAATGTGGCTCCGAGGTGACCTGTTGTAGGGTGAAAACCTAGATGGAGATCTTTCACGAATTGGAGGGGAAATCCCCAAGAACACGAAGAACACGAGAGAGGGAAAACACTCAAATTGACTAGATCCAATCACACAAATGCTAGATCCAAGAACACACAAGAGGTCACAATGATTGAAGGACAACAAAGGAAAGATACAAGGTAACTAGTTCATTCCCAATCCTATGAGGAGAGAGGTCTTGATAATCCTATGATGGGGATCTTTCCCAAGATGGGGGGCTTGAATCCACTAGGATCTTCTCCATAGGAGGTCTTGATCTCCATGGATAGGTCTCTCTCTCTAAAGAGGAGGTACAAGGAGCAAAGCTCACTAAATCATGTCATATAATTTGCTATCCTTCCAAATGAGCTAGGGAAGGAGTTTATATAGCCTAGGGATGAGTTGTGAGAGAAAGGGGGGATACAACGGTCAAAACCCAAAAATGCTAGCAGACATGGAGGAGGGGTCCGGGCACCCGGGGGTGTTGAGGCCGGGCACCGAGGGTGGTCAGGGACGCGTCGGGCTGACGGCTGAAGGAGGGTCGGGCACCCGGGGCCATTTGGCAGGCACCCAGGGTGGCCCAAGTCAGCGCCAGGCGGGGGAGGCCGGGTACCCGGGGGTAGTGCCCGGGCACCCAGTGGGGAGGGCTAGCGTGGAAGGCGCCACCCGGGGCGATGGCGCCGCGCCCAGGCTGGGGGCGGGCACCCGGGGCTTCCTGCCGGGCACCCGGAGTGGCCAGGGTCAACGCCCAGCCGGCGGCCGAAGGCCTGGGCACCGGGGGCATGGAGGGTCCGGCACCTGGGGGTTCCAGAGCCTCCGAGTCTTCACGCTCGGGCGTTCTCCTTCCTTCTCCTCCTCCATATGTGCTTGGGTCTCCCTCCTAGCTTCTTCATGGACTTCTTCTTGGTACCTAAGAATGCACAATAATGCTGTTTGAGGTAGAACCCGATTCTCGTGTGAATTCGAATGGAGTTAAAGAGGAAGGAGTCAACCTCAGTTTCGATGACGCGTGCGCGGACTCTTGTCATTGGTACTCTTCGTGCTTGCGGTGGTGACAGGAACGTCCATGGGGATGAATGAGGGATGCTCCGCATCATCTCCCTCCCTTGGGAGAGATCTGTCCATGGATCGTGATCTTCATCACCATGGGAAAGAGAGGGCGTCGCCGTGTAGGAGTGTACAACCACCAAGCACTTATCATGTTGAAGCTTGAAATGGGCACTCTCCAATGTTGCACCGTCCTGTGATTCCTTCAAAAGGAGCAAGGACAATAAACACTTGGAAAAACAAATGTGGTCAGCGTTAGTGCAAAACCAAGCATTCAAGAGGTGATTCACCAAACAAGTGTCGTCATCAAGCATAGCATATGGTGTGACAAGGGGTTGTGACATGTCATGTAAGCACATAAATTGAGCCAAATCAAGGACATCATGCAAACAAGCATGTAAATGTGAGGTAGCGATGCAAATATGTGTTTCAAGAGAATAAGCATCTACCTCAAGCTCATAGCAATCATGCATAAGACTCTCAATGAACGGTCTATGGTAGGCATAAGAGTCATTCACAACACCAAATGAAATGAAATGTCTAAACACATGGGGCAAGTGCAAGACAATCCAAGCATAATGTGCATAGGGTGTAGTGAAAATCGTGTGGCACTGAACACGATAGAAAGAACAATTGTTCATCATGTGTGAGGCAATCAAATCAATCATGTGACAAGCAATTGGGCATGGCATATGTGAAGTAATGACATTGTTGCAACCAAACATATGATAGGAGCAAGTAATCCAAGAATGGGATGCAACATGAAGAAGCATATAAATCAAGTCATGCAAACTAGTGGAGCGAAGATGCAACACACTAGAGGAAATCATGGCAAGCATGTCATGTGAACAAATAATAGATATAGGTAATGCACATGACATATCCCGAGCACGAGCACAAAGCAAGATCATAGTACCATCATAGGAATGTGGCATAAATGGAACATGGCAATAACAAGCAATATCTCCACCAAGCTTGCAAATACACATACAAGTACTAAAATCAATCATCATGTGTAATGCAAAGTATGGGTCACAAATGCATGGCAAATGTAAAGAAATGAGCATAGCATGCAAAGTGAGCATGGAAATATGGGCATACAGTGAGAAGTGGTATATAACCCATAACCATGTGAGGGCCATGTAGAAGAAATGCGCGGAGTCGTTGCTCGGAGGAAATGGTTGGTGACACAACTCATGGGTTCCCAAGGCATCGTTGCTCTCTAGAGCTCGTTTCGTCAACTCATGGTCTTGCGAGGTTGACAGTAAGTATGGGTACCTACACAAAATAGAAACAAGCCAAAGAAAGTGTGTGCGTGGTAAATGTACACATCATCCATGATGATGTGTATGTGCACGTGTGAGTTAGCACAAGATAAGTAATGCTAAAAGAAATTTGTTGCATGGTATAAGAACATGTCATCCATCATGAATGAATAGTTGCTATGTATAACACGATGGGGATGCAAATTGAGCATACAATTATAGCAAGTGTGTGGCAGAATAAGAGCATTTTTATTCATGGGATGCATATGGTGCACACAATCAATTGAATCATGCAATGGATGGGATGGATCAAAATCTCCTAATATGGATGAGGAAACTATGGTGGTCTCCTCATTAGCAATAGCGGAAACATCATATGGAGAAAATGGACAGCATCCAAAACAATGCATATCCGAAGCTAGATGTTCATGGCATGGCATATGAGATAAATGATGCAAAGGGAGCATATCAATATCATCACAAGAAAAACAAATGCTAATAACCATGGGCTTGTCATCTATGCCATATGTGCAAATTGGGTTTATTTTAATGGCGTATGAAATGCCTTGCCTATCCATCACAAGACTCGAGCAAATGTGAGTGGAAGAAAGGAAATAACTTGACCAAATGTACCTTTCCAATGTTGAAGATGGATCAATGATCACTCAATAACGTATCAAGGAAATAACACAATTGGTACCAGATCTTGTCAATTCTCACAGCTACACAAGTAAGGCTTATGGTGGAGCTCGGTGAGGATAGTCGCACAAAAATTTGATGCAAAATGTTAGCAAGAGTCAATAATGTTGGAAAAGATTCACAAATACGCAAGTGAAACAAGTAGACCAATAGCAATGGGTTGCACATGGGAACACACACACGGATAGATAAACGGGGTCGTGCAACTAAGGAATGAGCACAAAATGTGGAATCTATGGAAAACGCTCGTGTTGCACAACTCAAGAGAGACGCTAGCATGATCGCTCCATAGGCGGATACGACACTTGTGCACAACCTATAAGATGCAAAATTTATGAGCCTTCTATCTCAAGAATTCTATGTGTATGATGTTCCCGGTGTTCTTCTCAAGATGATCCAAGATGATCGGATATGAAAATCTTATGTGCAATGTGGTATGATGCTATGGCTATTGCTTACAAGCTCTCTGATCTCTTTTTCTTTTTTGCTTAAAATCTTATTTTCTCTTTTTTTGTATGACCACTTATGCAAAATGCACAAACCAAGATAGCAATTATGTATATGCGGGAACAATCTTGTCACACAAGGGATGATATGATGATACTAAGGTGATACCAATATGATATGGTATGTATGATGGCTAGTCTCGATAGACAAGTGACGCAAAATGGGGAGTGCAATCGAAGCTATCGTCATCACAAACAACTCTCGCATCGTGGGGAGGGCAATCTTCATCAACATTTTCAACATCACCATCTCCTCTCAAACCCTATTTCATCTCTTGTGTTCAATCTTTGTACCGGAACCTCAGATTGGTACATGTGGGTGACTAGGAGTGTTCATTACATCTTGTAGTTTATTACTATATGGTTTATTTGGTGGAAGATTATACGTTTTCAGATCCATTATGCTATTTAATACCCCTATGATCTTAAGCATGATTATCATTTGTGAGTAGTTACATTTGTTCTTGGGGTCACAGGAGAAGTCATGTTGCAAGTAAAAATGTGAAGTTGATATGTGTTTGATATTTTGACGATATGTATGTTGTGATTCCCTTAGTGGTGTCATGTGAACGTCGACTACATGGAACTTCACCATCTTTGGGCCTAAGGGAATGCATTGTGGAGTAGTTATTAGATGATGGGTTGCTAGAGTGACAGAAGCTTCAACCATGGTTTATGCGCTATTTCGTAAGGTACTGATTTGGATCCATATGTTTAATGCTATGGTTAGATTTTATCTTAATACTTTTCTCATAGTTGCGGATGCTTGCGAGGGGGTTAATCATAAGTAGGAGGTTTGCTCATGTAAGAACAACACCTAAGCACCGGTCCACCCACATATCAAATTATCAAAGTAGCGAACACGAATCAAACCAACATGATGAAAGTGACATGGTGAAATTACCGTGTGCCCTCAAGAATGCTCTGCTTATTATAAGAGACTGTCTTGGCCCGTCCTTTGCCACAAAAGGATTGGGCTACCTTTCTGCACTTTATTTACCATTACCGTTACTTGCTCATTACAAATTATTTTGCTATCAAACTACCTGTTACCTACAATTTTAGTGCTTGCAGAAATTACCTTGCTGAAAACCACTTGTCATTGCCTTCTGCTCCTCGTTGGGTTTGACACTCTTACTTATCGAAAGGACTTCTATTGATCCCCTATACTTGTGGTCATCATGTGACACCCTTCCAATGTCCTATTTTCTATTAGTTACATATGTTTAAGTGACATTGGCAATACAATTGAAGGATGGAGTATTTGATGCAACTAAAACAGATGGATTAATCTACGGCATGTGGAAAGCTGCAATGCTCTCAATGGATGGATGAGCTCCTTCAAATTTTGGTGAATTTGATTCTCCCAATGCTTGCGCCTTGTATGTTTGTATAGGAAAA
Source organism: Triticum aestivum (assembly GCF_018294505.1). Lineage (NCBI taxonomy): Eukaryota > Viridiplantae > Streptophyta > Magnoliopsida > Poales > Poaceae > Triticum > Triticum aestivum. Next base: position 412,716,212 of record NC_057813.1, on the reverse strand, counting down.
AATATCAATGAAAGTACTACATATACAGAACCAAAATGCAAATGTGACCTTTCTGTTCAGATCAATACATATGAAAAATATGTATAAATAATAGTTCAAGACACAACAAATACTATTTGGTGAGTCATGTGGTCCCCCTTCGTCATGGTCATTACAAACTTATATCTATATAAAAACTAGGAGGATCCATTTGTCAAAAAAACTTAAAATGTAAGAGTTGTCTATTCTAAAATATAATGCAAGGAAAAGATAATTCTAGAAATGGAAGAACCATGCAATTTCAAAAACTATTCATCTAAATACCTTAAGAATCAAGGGATTGTTTATTCCAAATAATAATGCTAATAATCTGGCATATCATTATTGTACTGCAAGATGAAGCAAAAAAGTAGAGTGATCGTGGTCATTCCTCGCTGTCTATCAATTTCAAACTCTAAACGCACAAAGTCCTTTATAAATCAATTAGCAAACTCTTGTTTCAATTTTATAAGCTACTTTTCAAGTGTATCAGAAAGTCCTTTATTGCAAGGAAACATGGCGCACAATTCAGGCGGGCATGCCTGCTGATTATACAAAGCGTTACCCTTCCAGCATTTGTTAGGATGACAGAGTAGTCTGTACAAAAGATGGAAAAATTCATAGAAACCTTTGTCACAACGGATACACATTTTACCTATATATTTTAGCCCATAATTAAGCGAACATGTTCTGTAATTTAAAATGTATGGAAACCATGTTGTCTTATATTTAGATAAGTCAAACAACAAACTGGGTTCGTACTACCATAATAATAACAAAGAAATAACACATTAGAAGCGCAACAAGGCTATTACTTATTCCTCAGAGAACATAATAGATGTTTATCCAAAACTGAGACGGTCCTCAGGAAAGAACATCCTTAAGGAGCCGAATTAAAAGAGAATTCAACATTGTGACAAAAAATAGAGCCGAACATACATTTGCATAAACAATTGTTTTACCTGACAGAAAATCAGCAGCTTAGCATCCTTATCCAATTTTGCTGGGTTTCACGATAACCTATTGTACATCACTGCTGAAAGTTGTGTGATTCCCTGCCAAAATGTGTGTTTCCTGTTGCCTGAGAGAGCCCAACCACATAAAGACATGAGTAATGAAATAACCTTTCTTGCAGGGATAACACGCATGGCTGCTAAAGCAGAACGTCTAAAAGCATGATCATAGTAAGATGACATTTTTCTAAAACAAGGAACCGACCCGTGAGCACCTCCTTTAGAAGGCAGCATTTCACAAAAAAACTGTCTCAAAGTTCGTATACTTAGCTCTGAAGAGACTACTCATAGCATCAACCCCATTAGCACCGATCAAACATGTTTTCTGTGACCCATGAAGATAAATTGCTCTCCATGGAGGATCATATCGAAGGGTAACATAATCTACAGACGCATAGACACACCTATCGGTCCAGCGCTGACCCTCTCGGATGTTGTTCCGTCACATTGAAAAAAATACTATAGGGCACATTATTTTTATTGAATTGAACCACATTGAGGTGTGTAAAACAAGGATTAGCTAAAAAAAGAGCTACACATAGGTATGACGCATAGATCACAATAATAAACCAGGCCTATATACGGTGATGTCAGCTATATATGCCTATGCTTTTCAGGAAAGCATGAAGGTGACATATGAAGAACATCATCTTCTATCCTACAAAGAGCCTTGTATGCATAAATTGAAAAGTAGATGCGCATTTTTCAGGATTTATTGGCTGATCAGGAAAGCATGATTATAAGAAGAACATCATCTTCTATCTTACGAAGAGCCTCTATATGCATAAATTGAATAGAAGATGCACATTTTTTTCCAGGATTTCTTTGCTGATCAGGAAAGCATGGTTAAGACAACATATGAAGAATATCAACTTCTATCTTACGAAGAGCCTCTAAATGTATAAATTGAACAGTTGATGCACATTGTTTTAGGATTTCTTAGCTTATATTGTGTGCATCAGAAGCATAGCACTCCACACAGGGTCCCAAATAACCAACGTACACGCATGGGCCTGACCATGCTCCTTGCATACATTGACAGAGTCTGCATATGACTTTAGCAAAGCTCTTGACCAAAAAATCTCTTTGGAGAAAGAAAACATTCCTTTGTACGCATTAACACCCACAGAAGTGTCCTCAAATGGGAAAATGCAAACATGTACGTATAAAGATCTTGCTTTCTTCCTAGTGAGAATGAACATGTGAAACAGACATCTTTAAAAATAGCTCTACTAAATTAACATAAATTACTTACTATAAGGCCTTAAACAAATAGTCTACTGGCAGTGAGAATAACATCTACCTGAAGCCAAAAAAAGAACAGGATAAACCATGGGAAATGAGGCATATGCAATAAACGCCAACAACTTTATGATAGCTAAGAATAGATTTTAGACGGTTGAAATAGGTCAAAGATTGAATTTAAGCTTCATCATTCAGCGGTATCTCATAATCATGTTTTCTGAAAAAACTAAAAGATCCAAAGCATGCTTCTAAATTAAATATCAAGGTGAATGGACTAGTATACTGACCAACATACGTTGTGTATGTGCAGTGCGCATCACAATCACCATGTATTCCTTCCTTTTCTCCCGAACTCCATGATCCTAGGAAGAGCCACTTGCGCACTGTGACCACAAAGAATGGTAGAATCCGCCGAACAAAAATAAATTGAAAGAGACACCATGAAAGCATTTACCTGTATGTGGCATTCCGCCCTTCTTATACTTAAGCGGTTGTTGGAACATAAGCCACGAGACATATCAATCTTGAGCATGGCGGTGACCAAGGGGAGCGGGGGCACCTTCTTCATCTCTTTGCCAACCTTCCCGTCCTTGCCACCACCACACCCCTTTCCTTCTCGGACTACAAGGGGTACCGCAAGGCGAGAATGGAAGTCACAGTTGGCTCCGTTGCTGGAGGTGAAGGTCGCGGGGGAGGCACCACCGCTCCCGTCTAGCGTTGGCTGCCATGCTAGGGTTTGCTCTCGCGACTCCACTCAACCAGGCCGCTCCTGGTAAATGCCGAATCGAGTATCATGCGGTGCTCATCGACATTGACGATGCTAAGGCCAGATCAGCTCAACTGCTGAAGAGGGAGAGAGAGATGGGAAAAGGGACCTTGTTGCCGCACGCTTTGCCCCTCCTCCTCAGACAGTGCCCGACCGGTGCTCATGTTGTTTGGCCACCTAGGAGGGGCATGCCACCACCGATACTGATCTTTGTCGCGGCAGCAATCGCCGCGGTATGAGATGACGAACAAAGTAGGTGCGAGGATGGCCCCACTCCCCGCTTTGTCTTCACATCTCCAGGGGCACCACTGACGCCAAATTGTTTGGCTGGGTTGCAATGGAGACGACGCGTTGCTCACGCTTTCGAGTTCGCGCAAGTGATTCCCCTACCTAGCTTGCTGTAAGGGCATTTCCTACCTTAGGGTTTTGGTGATGATGACAACACGCGTGTGGACTAATCGTGCATCCCAGTTTTCTCAGGTACACGGTGTGTCGGGGATATACCCCACGGTGTAAACCGGCCGGAAGTTTAACCCGACCGGACTGGACGACTCACTGGTAACCCGCCCGGAGCTTGGCGGTTCACGGGATACCCGCCCGGTCTTGGCGGTTCATTCGTAACCCGGCGGGCGGGTCAGATGGATGACGAGGCCCCTGGCCCAGAAGGCCGGTTCACGTTTAATGGTGGGCCGGTTTATGAGGAAAGCATAAGGACTATTCTCCTACAAAGGAAGCAAGACTAGGACTCTACTTGTAATAGAGTAATCCTAATCCAACTAGGACTAGTCATGTAAACCGCCCCTTCAACATATATAAGGAGGGGCAGGGCTCCCCAAAGAGGGACAAGCTACAAGCAAGAAGAAACAATCTTAGGGCTAGACACAAAGAGGAGAGCCGGTTTACGGCGACTCCCTCGTGATGATAATGAGATCTAGCCTCAAACAGCATGTAGGGTTATTACCGGATGATGTTTCCCGGGGCCCGAAGCTGTCTAAACCTTGCCTTGTGTTGCGTCTCTCGATTCCGCTCAACCCCTCTCAAGCTACCACATAAATGCGTTGGCCTCGCGACTAAGTCCTCACACTAAGGACATCTGACGTGTTAATTCCACGAAAGTTGGCGCCCACCGTGGGGCCTCAGCACCGTGGTGATGAGTTCTTGAAGGGATTTCTTCCAGGGATCAAGAAAGCTCATGATGTGTCGGATGAAAAAGAACCGGCACAGAAGATAACATCGTCAACGGACAGTCAACGCGACATATACAAGATTTTAGATTAAGAAAACATCAGGGTTGCGTTGATCCGCCAGCGCACACGACCAGATGATCCGTCGAGGCCGCGTTAAGTTCTGTCGCCGCTGTAGGTTGAAATCTTGCATCCAGAATCAATTGATACGAGGACAAGTCGCCGAGACCGACAGGTTTGACGGCTCCGTGTCCGTGTCTAAATTCACTTCGGAGTAACAGATTCCATTGCTATCGCGTGGCGTGTCTCCCCAGGCTTGCTGCAAATTTTTTAATGGACAAGGCGAAAACCTCAGACACGTGAACCAGCAGTTGCGAAAGAAAAAGGAAGAAGGAAAGAAAAAAAAACAGGAGGAGGCCATGACCTGGAGGACATGGAGAGCCAAACCAACAATGACCCGGATAAGCACGGGGACAGAGTGACCGACTTGGACTTTGCGGCTTTGCCATCCTGCCTCCGCCGCTGGGCTCCGCCCGTTCCGTTGCGCCACCGAGTCGCTGGCCCCTGCCTGCTGAGCCGCGCTGGTGCGCCAAGCCGGCCTCGCCGGAGCCACATCCGCTACTGCGTCTCTAAATCACCGTTGACCCACCTGGCGGGTTTGCATGTCTGCAGCCTGATCTCCGCCGCTACCGCCTCCGCTGACCTTCGCAGAACCGCCTCGCCGAGGTACCTCTACAACTACGAGCCGGCCTCACGGCCGCTCCTGCTGTGGCCGGCCCCGAGGCAGCTCCGCTTCATCGGCGCTGCCACTTCGCTGGTTCGCCGTGCTGCAGCACTCACCTTGTTCCACTTCGGCTGACCCACCACTGCCTTTAAGCCGCCACTATCCAGCTGACGGGATTTCAAGGTGCCGCTTTCAACTGCAGCAGGGGCGAGACGCCCTGCGTCGCTCAGCCACCCCTTTGTCCCGAATCGCCTTCGCTACAAGCCGCCGCGAGCCGGCCTATGAGTCGCCTCGGCCGCACTGCGAGCCAGCGGCCACTCCCGCCAAGAGCTATCCTGGCCAAATTATCGCCGCCTTGGACCACCGTCTCCACGGAATCGCCGTTCACCGCTCTTGTCTCCTACTCCGACTATCTTCGGCGCCTCTGTTCCGGGCTACCTCGTTGCCGCACGCCGCTCCAAGTGGACGCCGTCTTCATCAACGGGCCACCCCGTCCTCGCCTCGCTTCTGGAGCGAGCCGCCTTCATCACCGACCGCGAACCGCCTTGCCGGCGCCTCCACGAGCCGGCCCCGGCTGCCTTAAGTCACTGGCTGCTGTTTCGCGCTGGGAGCCACCGTAGCTGACCCGCTGACCCTAACAATTCATCAGCGGGCCGCCGGTCGAGAGCCGCTACCGCCTCATTCGGCCGCTGGCCTCCATTGCCATCACGGTTCCATCGGTTTCTATCGCTGGTCTTTGAGGCGCCTCTGCACCCACGGCTCTTGTTGCCGCGCTGTGAGATTCTGGCAGCGGTTGGCCTCGCGTCTCTGTGCTAAGTCGCCGGCACTTCTCCACCTCCACGGTCGAGCACCGAGCCGCCTGCCGCTGCCCAACACGTGCATTGCCGTGGCTCAGCACGACTTGCTCCGCTTCAAGCAAAGCTCTCTGCAGTTCTGTACTACTATGGGCGATAAGAGGAATCAACAAAAAGGGAAAGCTACTCGCATGCTCTGGAGCTACACACACACTACGTGGAGCTAAAAAGGCTACTATTAATTCACGTACAGACAAAAGTATGGGGGAAAGGAGAAGAACACGCAGTACATGTATCAGTTGATGCTGGTAGTCTGAGTGCAAATCATCTATCGTCAAAGTGAATCAGGTGCTATTTACCCTATTTATTTTTAAGTACATATTAATTCGTCCAAGCAAAACTACTTTGCCCTGCTGTATTTTATATGCAGGAGAATTATTCATTATAAAATGGCACTATACCGCGGATATGGAGGCGTGCCAACATCATTCGGCACAGGAGATCATCCTTACTTAACGGACTCCCACACCAGCTTACAATGTTGTGGCCGTCTATCGCGACCATGTCGTCTTACAACAAGGAGGACGACTCGCCCGTCCGCACCGGTTTACAAACGGTGCGGTTGATTCATCTGTCTGCTCCCGCGGCCGACTCACCCGTGAGTGATTTCAACTTAACCTAGTGATCATCAACTTCATGGCGGATTATTTCTGGCCTGACACATCAGGTGATATCCATTTTAAATATATTTTATGGGCACATATTATTTTTTTCAAAGAGCAGTTTATCTTTGCCTTGGTCTGCAATATTGATGGTGCAGGACAATTGTTCACTACATCAAAACGACGTGGTTGACTCGCCTGTGCCGGCTTACAATGCTGCGGCCGACTCATCTGTCTAAGCCGCCTCTGATGTTGCGGTCGCCTTTGTCGTCCGTCTCTCGCGGCCTGGTCTACATCAACATACCGGGCCACACCTGTCTGCATGAACTATTTGTGCAAGTCACAGCTTGGGTAGCCCGGTTTTCTTTCAACAAATAGGAGGCAAATTATCATATACTATCAACTGCCGTCTGCACTGGATGGCTCAATGGACAGGCACACAAGTCGTCGCCACTACAGTTTGGTTAGCTTCAAATCAGCCAGTTGGAAGCAACCAGTGGCCGAGTTGCTGACACGGCTCATACGGGATCATCTATAATCCGCCGCAGTCACCTCAACCTTCTGTGGATTTACATCGCGTTATTAACACCGATGGTATATGCCTTCTGCTATGGTCAAGTACGGAGAATCTCAAGACAACTCCTTGAGTCATCTTAAGACTCGGGGGCTACGATGATATGATGCAACAAGTCTTGCCAGTTTCAGCAAATTCAAGTGCCCTAGGATGTTGAAGGGAAACCCGGTCCCGGAGGCTACTGTTATATTGATGAAAATTTAAAGGCCGCCAGAAATATTCCGGCTCACAATGATGTTTCCGGTTTATAGTCTGGTTTAAGGGGAATCCCGTCTCCCACACAAAGCTGAAGCCCTTAGTATCTGGTTCAAATCCAGTTTAAAAATGTCCGGTTCAAAAAGGAATTAACTTCTCGCAAGTTCGAGTTTAAAGGCCGTCAGAAATTTTCCGGCTGAAAATGAAGATTCCGGTTTAAAATCCGGTTCAAGGGAAAGATGTCTCCTACAAAGCTTTGAAGCTCTCAATATCTGGTTTAAACGTCCGGTTCAAGAAGGATTTATCTCTTCCAAAAAGTTAAAGGGTGCCAAAGAGGACCTGCTGCCATGATGCGCGGTTCAAACATGGGTATCATACCTTATTGGCTTATCATATTATTGATCACTTGGGGGCTTGGTCATGTCTGAACCATAGTCACACCTCTTGATCGGCGCAATGCCACAATATCACTTGGGGGCATTTGGTCGTGTCCGAACCAATGCAACACCTTTTGATAGGCGAAAGCCACCAGATCACTTGGGGACATGGTCAAGTCTGAACCAGTCACGCCTCTTGATCGGCCTAAGGCCACAGAATCACTTGGGGGCTTGGTCGAACCCGAACCATTGCCATGCCTTTTGATCGGCATAAATGCCACGGTTTCATTTGGGGACCTGGCTGACTTGAACCATCGCCACACCTATCCAAGGTTGGGAATCAAGATGATGTTTATGGTTATCTTGTGGATTGCTTGTGGCCATGAAGACCAAAAGGGGTTCTGGTGCCACGTTTGATGTCTCCAAGTGGATGTGGGAGGAGATGTACAATATGGTGTGGTACCGCAAGGTACCGATCTATGCTCCTTTTGTGACGCAGTTTCTGAACTCCGTTTTGGCAGTCCGTAGGCCAGGAGAACCTCTCACCACTCCAGCTAACCTCATGGAGCATGAGGTTAAGGTGTTGAGGAAGAAGAAGCATAAGACTCCTTCATTTTCTTACGGGCAATCAGGAGGATGTGTATGCTACCTCGGACGACGATGACTTTGAGTTGGAGCCTGGGGCCCAGCCCACTTGGGTTGAGAAGCTGACTACCAAGATCAAGAAGACTTTTTGCTTGCAGACTCATATTGAGAAGAAGCTCTACTAGGCTCATGTTGCTGAGAAGATGGCGCGTCACAGGCAGATTCAGTTGATGAAGCACCTTAATGTGCCAGATGTGAAGAGTGGCTCTGAGAAGACCATCACTCCTGAGGATACGTGGTGCTTGGAGAACTGTCAGTGGTCTGATGAAGAGCCTGCTACCTCTAATGTCCGTGGTCCTGAGGGTGTTTCCATGGAGCCTGAGGAGTCTGGGGAGTCGGAGGAGTCTGATGAGGATTCTGACGATTCAGCGGCAACGGGAGAGGAGACCTACTGAGCCCTGGGGCGTTAGCTTCACTCTTTTCCCTTTTGGTGTCTTGATGCCAAAGGGGGAGAGCACTCTATTAGGGCACGTGATTGCATGGGAGGTTCGCTTGCAGTTGCCTTCTTCAGTTGTTCTATTTGCTTTGCTTTCTAGTGTCTTGTTGAACTTGTGGTGTGACCTTGTGCTAGTGTTAGACTTGCGTACCTTATCTATTTATCTCTGCTCTATTGCTGTCTTGTTCTAATATTACGTGCTTTATGTATATTATTTTGTTTTGCAGTCACTGGTTGGTTTATAAAATCTAGGGGGAGCTTTGACCCTAGTGTGAACATTTCGCATGCCAAAAGCAAACCCTAAATAGTGCTCACACTCAGGGGGAGCCCCGTCTATATTTTCTAGATCTCCCTATTGGGGAACGTAGTAATTTCAAAATTTTCCTACGCACACGCAAGATCATGGTGATGCATAGCAACAAGAGGGGAGAGTGTTGTCCACGTACCCTCGTAGACCGAAAGCGAAAGCGTTAGCACAACGCGGTTGATGTAGTCGTACGTCTTCACGATCCGACCGATCAAGTACCAAACGTACGGCACCTCCGAGTTCAGCACACGTTCAGCTAGATGACGTCCCACAAACTCCGATCCAGCAGAGCTTTGTGGGAAAGTTCCATCAGCACGACAGCGTGATGACGGTGTCGATGATGCTACCGATGCAGGGCTTCGCCTAAGCACCGCTATGATATTACCGAGGTGGAATATGGTGGAGGGGGCACCGCACACGGCTAAGAGATCAAGATATTAATTGTTGTGTCTAGAGGTGCCCCCTGCCCCCGTATATAAAGGAGCAAGTGGCGAGGCGGCTGGCCTAGGAGGAGGGCGCGCCAAGGGGGGAGTCCTACTCCCACCGGTAGTAGGACTCCTCCTTTCCTTGTAGGAGTAGGAGAAGGGAAGGAAAAAGGAGAAGGAAGGAAGGGGGCGCCCCCCTCCCTAATCCAATTCGCCCCCCATGGGGAGGGGTGCGGCCACCCTTTGAGGCCTTTCTCTCCTTTCCCGTATGGCCCATTAAGGCCCAATACGAATTCCCGTAACTCTTGGTACTCCGAAAAATACCCGAATCACTCGGAACCTTTCCGATGTCCGAATATAGTCGTCCAATATATCGATCTTTACGTCTCAACCATTTTGAGACTCCTCGTCATATCCCCGATCTCATCCAGGACTCCAGGTACATCAAAACACATAACTCATAATATAAATCGTCACCGAACATTAAGCGTGCAGACCCTACGGGTTCGAGAACTATGTATACATGACCGAGACACGTCTCTGGTCAATAGCCAATAGCGGAACCTGGATGCTCATATTGGCTCCCACATATTCTACGAAGATCTTTATCGGTCAAACCGCATAACAACATACGTTGTTCCTTTTGTCATTGGTATGTTACTTGCCTGAGATTCGATGGTCGGTATCTCAATACCTAGTTCAATCTCGTTACCAGCAAGTCTCTTTACTCGTTATGTAATGCATCATCCCGCAACTAACTCATTAGTCACATTGCTTGCAAGGCTTATAGTGATGTGCATTACCGAGAGGGCCCAGAGATACCTCTCCGACAATCGGAGCGACAAATACTAATCTCAAAATACGCCAACTCAACAAGTACCTTCGGAGACACATGTAGAGCACCTTTATAATCACCCAGTTTCGTTGTGACGTTTGGTAGCACACAAAGTGTTCCTCCGGTAAACAGGAGTTGCATAATCTCATAGTCATAGGAACATGTATAAGTCATGAAGAAAGCAATAGCAAGATACTAAACGATCAAGTGCTAAGCTAACAGAATGGGTCAAGTCAATCACATCATTCTCTAATGATGTGATCCCGTTAATCAAATGACAACTCATGTCTATGGCTAGGAAACTTAACCATCTTTGATTCAACGAGCTAGTCAAGTAGGGGCATACTAGTGACACTATGTTTGTCTATGTATTCACACATGTATTACGTTTCCGGTTAATACAATTCTAGCATGAATAATAAGCATTTATCATGAAATAAGGAAATAAATAATAACTTTATTATTGCCTCTAGGGCATATTTCCTTCAGTCTCCCACTTGCACTAGAGTCAATAATCTAGTTCACATTGCCATGTGATTTAACACCAATATTCACATCTGTATGTGATCAATACCCATAGTTCACATCATCGTGTGATAAACACCCAAAGGGTTTACTAGAGTCAATAATCTAGTTCACATCGCTATGTGATTAACACCCAAAGAGTACTAAGGTATGATCATGTTTTCCTCCTGAGAGAAGTTTAGTCAACGGGTCTGTCACATTCAGAGCCGTATGTATTTTGCAAATATTCTATGTCTACAATGCTCTGCACAAAGATACTCTAGCTAATTGCTCCCACTTTCAATATGTATCCAGATTGAGACTTAGAGTCATCTGGATCGGTGTAAAAGCTTGCACCGATGTAACTTTTTACGACAGGCTCTTTTATCACCTCCATAATCGAGAAATATTTCCTTAGTCCTCATTAAGGATATTCTTGACCACTGTCCAGTGATCTACTCTTAGATCGAAATTGTACTCCCTTGCCAAACTCAGAGAAAGGTATACAATAGGTAAGGTACACAACATAGCATACTTTATAGAACCTATGACTGAGGCATAGGGAATGACTTTCATTCTCTTTCTATTTTCTGCCATGGTCGGGATTTGAGTCTTACTCGATTTCACACCTTTGTAACACAGGCAAGAACTCTTTCTTTGACTGTTCCATTCTGAACTACTTCAAAATCTTATCAAGGTATGTACTCATTGAAAAATCTTATCAAGCGTCTTGATCTTCTCTATAGATTGATGCTCAATGTGTAAGCAGCTTCACCGAGGTCTTTCTTTGAAAAACTCTTATTCAAGTATCCTTTTATGCTATCCAGAATTTCTATATCATTTCCAATCAACAATATGTCATCTACATATAGTTTTAGAAATGCTACAGAGCTTCCACTCACTTTCATGTAAATACAAGTTTCTCCAAAAGTCTGTATAAAACCATATGCTTTGATCAACTCATCAAAGCGTATATTCCAACTCCGAGATGCTTGCACCAGTCCATAGATGGATCGCTGGAGCTTGCACATTTTGTTAGCACCTTTAGGATTGACAAAACCTTCTGGTTGCATCATATACAACTCTCTTTAATAAATCCATTAAGGAATGCAGTTTTGACATCCATTTGCCAATTTTCATAAAATGTGGCAATTGCTAACATGATTCAGACAGACTTAAGCATCGCTACAGGTGAGAAGGTCTCATCGTAGTCAACCCCTTGAACTTGTCGAAAACCTTTCGCAACAAGTCAAGCTTTGTAGATAGTAACACTACTATCTGTGTCTGTCTTCCTCTTGAAGATCCATTTATACAATATGGCTTGCCGATCATCGGGCAACTCCACCAAAGTCCACACTTTGTTCTCATACATGGATCCCATCTCAGATTTCATGGCCTCAAGCCATTTCGTGGAATCTGGGCTCATCATCGCTTCCTCATAGTTCATAGGTTCATCATGGTCTAGTAACATGACTTCTAGAATAGGATTACCGTACCACTCTGGTGCGGATCGTACTCTAGAAGACCTACGAGTTTCTGTAATAACTTGATTTGAAGCTTCATGATCATCATCATTAACTTCCTCACTGATTGGTGTAGGAATCACTGGAACTGACTTCTGTGATGAACTACTTTCCAATTCGGGAGAAGGTACAATTACCTCATCAAGTTCTACTTTCCTCCACTCACTTCTTTCAAGAGAAACTCCTTCTCTAGAAAGGATCCATTTTTAGCAACGAATATCTTGCCTTTCGGATCTGTGATATAAGGTGTACCCAACAGTTTCCTTTGGGTACTCTATGAAGACACACTTCTCCGATTTGGGTTCGAGCTTATTAGGTTGAAACTTTTTCACATAAGCATCGCAGCCCCAAACTTTAAGAAACGACAACTTCGGTTTCTTGCCAAACCACAGTTCATAAGGCGTCGTCTCAACGGATTTTGATGGTGCCCTATTTAAAGTGAATGCAGTTGTATCTAATGCATAACCCCAAAACGATAGTGGTAAATCGGTAAGATACATCATAGATCGCACCATATCCAATAAAGTGCGGTTACGACGTTCAGACACACCATTATGCTGTGGTGTTCCATGTGGTGTGAGCTGTGAAACTATTCCACATTGTTTTATATGAAGGCCAAACTCGTAACTCAAATATTCTCCTCCATGATCAGATCGTAGAAACTTTATTTTCTTGTTATGATGATTCTCCACTTCACTTCTGAAATTCTTTGAAATTTTCAAATGTTTCAGACTTGTGCTTCATTAAGTAGATATACTCATATCTGCTCAAATCATTTGTGGAGGTCAGAAAATAACGATACACACCACGAGCATCAACACTCATTGGACCGCATACATCGGTATGTATTATTTCCAACAAGTCAGTAGCTCCTTCCATTGTTCCGGAGAACGGAGTTTTAGTCATCTTGCCCAAAAGGCACGGTTCGCAAGCATCAAATGATTCATAAACAAGTGATTCCAAAAATCCATCTTTATGGAGTTTCTTCATGCGCTTTACACCGATATGACCCAAACGTAGTGCCATAAATAAGTTGCACTATCATTATTAACTTTGCATCTTTTGGCATCAATATTATGAATATGTGTATCACTACAATCGAGATCCAACAAACTATTTTCATTGGGTGCATGACCATTGAAGGTTTTATTCATGTAAACAGAACAACAATTATTCTTTGACTTTAAATGAATAATCGTATTGCAATAAACATGATCAAATCATATTCATGCTCAACGCAAACGCCCAATAACATTTATTTAGGTTTAACACTAATCCCGAAAGTATAGGGAGTGTGCGATGATGATCATATCAATCTTGGAACTACTTCCAACACTCATCGTCACTTCACCCTCAACTAGTCTCTGTTTATTCTGTAACTCCTGTTTCGTGTTACTAATCTTAGCAACCGAACAAGTATCAAATACACAGGGGTTACTATAAACCTAGTAAGGTACACATCAATAACCTGTATATCAAATATACCCTTATTCACTTTGTCATCCTTCTTATCCACCAAATATTCAGGGCATTTTCCGCTTCCAGTGACCATTTGCTTTGCAGTAGAAGCACTCAGTTTCAGGCTTTGGTCCAACTTTGGGCTTCTTCACGGGAGTGACAACTTGCTTGCCATTCTACTTGAAGTTTCCCTTTCTTTCCCTTTGCCCTTTTCTTGAAACTAGTGGTCTTGTCAATCATCAACACTTGATGCTCTTTCTTGATTTCTACCTTCGTCGATTTCAACATCATGAAGAGCTCGGGAATCGTTTACGTCATCCCTTGCATACAATAATTCATCACGAAGTTCTAGTAACTTGGTGATGGTGACTAGAGAACTCTGTCAATCACTATCTTATCTGGAAGATTAACTCCTACTTGATTCAAGCGATTGTAGTACCCAGACAATCTGAGCACATGCTCACTAGTTGAGCAATTCTCCTCCATCTTTTAGCTATAGAACTTGTTGGAGACTTCATATCTCTCAACTCGGGTATTTGCTTGAAATATTAACTTCAACTCCTGGAACATCTCATATGGTCCATGACGTTCAAAACGTCTTTGAAGTCCCGATTCTAAGCCGTTAAGCATGATGCACTAAACTATCAAGTAGTCATCATATTGAGCTAGCCAAACGTTCATAACGTCTGCATCTGCTCCTGCAATAGGTCTGTCACCTAGCGGTGCATCAAGGACATAATTCTTCTGTCCAGCAATGAGGATAAACCTTAGATCACGGACCCAGTCCGCATCATTGCTACTATCATCTTTCAACCTAGTTTTCTCTAGGAACACATATAAAACATAGGGAAGCAACAACGCGAGCTATTGATCTAAGACATTATTTGCAAAATACTATCAGGACTAAGTTCATGATAAATTAAAGTTCAATTAATCATATTACTTAAGAACTCCCACTTAAATAGACATCCCTCTTATCATCTAAGTGATCACGTGATCCAAATCAACTAAACCATGTCCGATCATCACGTGAGATGGAGTAGTTTTCAATGGTGAACATCACTATGTTGATCATATCTACTATATGATTCATGCTAGACCTTTTGTTCTCCAGTGTTCCGAGGCCATATCTGCATATGCTAGGCTCGTCAAGTTTAACCTGAGTATTATGCATGTGCAAAACTATCTTACACTCGTTGTATTTGAACGTAGAGCTTATCACACCCGATCATCACGTGGTGTCTCGGCACGAAGAACTTTCATAATGGTGCATACTCAGGGAGAACACTTATACCTTGAAATTTAGTGAGAGATCATATTACAAAGCTACCGCCGAACTAAGCAAAATAAGATGTATAAAAGATAAACATCACATGCAATCAAAATATGTGACATGATATGGCCATCATCATCTTGTGCCTTTGATCTCCATCTCCAAAGCATCGTCATGATCTCCATCGTCACCGGCATGACACCATGATCTCCATCATCTTGATCTATATCAATGTGTCATCACATGGTTGTCTTGCCAAATATTGCTCTTGCAACTATTGCTATCGCATAGCGATAAAGTAAACAATTATTTGGCGCTTGCATCTTATGCAATAAAGAGACAACCATAAGGCTTCTGCCAGTTGCCGATAACTTCAACAAAACATGATCATCTCATACAACAACTTATATCTCATCACGTCTTGACCATATCACATCACAATATGCCCTGCAAAAACAAGTTAGACGTCCTCTACTTTGTTGTTGCAAGTTTTACGTGGCTGCTACGGGCTTAGCAAGAACCGTTCTTACCTAAGCATAAAAACCACAACGATATTTCGTCAATTAGTGTTGTTTTAACCTTCTCAAGGACCGGGCGTAGCCACACTCGGTTCAACTAAAGTTGGAGAAACTGACACCCGCCAGCCATCTATGTGCAAAGCACGTCGGTAGAACCAGTCTCGCGTAAGCGTACGCGTAATGTCGGTCCGGGCTGCTTCATCCAACAATACCGCCAAACCAAAGTATGACATGCTGGTAAGCAGTATGACTTGTATCGCCCACAACTCACTTGTGTTCTACTCGTGCATATAACATCTACGCATAAAACCTGGCTCTGATACCACTGTTGGGGAACGTAGTAATTTCAAAATTTTCCTACGCACACACAAGATCATGGTGATGCATAACAACAAGAGGGGAGAGTGTTGTCCACGTAACCTCGTAGACCGAAAGCGGAAGCGTTAGCAACAACGCGGTTGATGTAGTCGTACGTCTTCACGATCCGACCGATCAAGTACCGAACGTACGGCACCTCCGAGTTCAGTACACGTTCAGCTCGATGAAGTCCCATGAACTCTGATCCAGCAGAGCTTTGCGGGAAAGTTCCGTCACACGACGGCATGATGATGGTGTCGATGATGGTACGGATAAAGGGCTTCGCCTATGCACCGCTACGGTATTACCGAGGTGGAATATGGTGGAGGGGGGCACCGCACACGGCTAAGAGATCAAGAGATCAATTGTTGTGTCTAGAGGTGCCCCCTGCCCCCGTATATAAAGGAGCAAGGGGGGAGGCGGCCGACCTAGGAGGAGGGCGCGCAAAGGGGGGAGTCCTACTCCCACCGGGAGTAGGACTCCTCCTTTCCTTGTAGGAGTAGGAGAAGGGAAGGAAAAAGGAGAATAAAGGAAGGGGGCGCCCCCTCCCTAGTCCAATTCGGACCAGTCCATGGGGAGGGGTGTGACCACCCTTTGAGGCCTTTCTCTCCTTCCCCGTATGGCCCATTAAGGCCCAGTATGAATTCTTGTAACTCTTCGATAGTCCGAAAAATACCCGAATCACTCGGAACCTTTCCGATGTCCGAATATAGTCGTCCAATATATTGATCTTTACGTCTCGACCATTTTGAGACTCCTCGCCATATCTCCGATCTCATCCGGGACTCGGAACTACCTTCGGTACATCAAAACACATAACTCGTAATATAAATCATCACCGAACGTTAAGCGTGCGGACCCTACTGTTGGATTTCGGGTTCCGGCAGACCCTTGAGGTTCGAACACTGGGGTGCGCATGGAGATTTCGCCCTCTATCTACCTGCACCTCGCCGCCTCGCTAGGATCTAAGCTACGAAAGGAACAACACAAGAGACACAAGATTTATACTAGTTCGGGCCACCATTGTGGTGTAATACCCTACTCTAGTTTGTGGTGTGGTGGATTGCCTCTTGGGCTGATGATGATGAACAATACAAGGGAGAACAGCCTCACGACGGTCTGTTCTTGACTGGGACGATGAACTGCTAGGAGGAGTTCAGCGCCCTTCTCTCTTGCTATGATGCTACTTGATTGCTCTCTTCCAGATGCCTCTACCCTGGGGGTGGCTAGTCCTATTTATAGGCAAAGGCCATGGGCCTCTTCCCAAATATTAAGCGGGAAGGGTGCCCACAATTGGCCATTTTGAAGGGGAACATCTAGTACACTTATCCTAACTAAAGTTGGTCCTCGCCTGTCAAAGGCTCTGGTGGTGACGCCTGCTTGGGCTCCACAATGACTTCCTTCCTACCGTTGGGCTGGTCTTGGTCTTGTTGCACCGAAATGGATGTCTTTGTTTGATGCTCTCGCCTGCGCTTGCTCCCTTTGCACCAAAGAGGAAAGGAGGACACTGCGCGGGCTGGCGCCCGCCTGGTGCCCTTGGTCGTCATGGCTTGCGTCATGGGCACCTCGTGAGGTACCCCGCCTTGATCTCTCCGCCTCCTCGCGAGCCAGCCTGACGAGGCCGTGCCTGAGGAAGCTCCTTGTCGTCCGCCCCGTGAGGCTTGGCCCCTTGCGAGGGTCTTGACCTTGTGTTGATGAAGATGGGCTGCGCTGGGCCCCCCCTTGAGCCACGCCGCAGGCCGCAGGCAGGCAAGTCTGGGGACCCCCGTTCCCAGAACACCGACAGTAGCCCCCGGGCCCAAGGCGCGCCCGGACTTGGCCGAGCAGAGAGGCGAAAGGGCAAGTGCGAAGCACCGCGGGCCCTAACAGCCTGCGGCCTTGGGCGCCGCATGTCGGTGATTGGACGTGGGTGCCTCCACAACCGCGCGAGTTGATAAAGGAGCGACATCTGTCTAGGCTTTGCTTCTTTTGCTTCCTCCGGTTGCTGCTCAGATCCCCTTTTTTGTGCCTCTCCTTCCTGCCTCCAAAATCTTCAAATCTACTCCGACCGCGCGCCCTAGCAAGACATGGCGCCTCGCCAGGCCCCGGCCGGAGCTTGGTACTCGTCCGCCTTGGACTCGCCGAATGTGTCGGGGGCGAGCCTTGCCTGGGTGCGCCAGATGGCGGCAGCGCTGGGCATCGATGGGGCGAAGGTGTTCAAGGCTGGCTCTGCCCTCCCTGGGGCCAAGGGAGCACCTTCTATCCGCTCTTTTTATGCGCCATTGTTGCCGGTCTGGTGCCTCCCTTCTCTGAGTTCTTCTTCTCTGTCCTCCGTCATTACAAGCTACAAGATCTCCATCTCCACCCCAACTCTGTCCTTCTTCTGGAAATCTTCGCCTACTATTGCGAGGCTCACATAGGGGTGCAGCCCTCAGTAGCCTTGCTGCGCCACTACTTCTCCCTCCGGACCTCTTGTGGTCCCGTCTCTGCGTGCGCGAGCTTCGTCACACACGGTAGCTCCATCGCCATTTCGAACCCCGGGAAGAGGATTGAGGGCTTCAGGAGCAAGTGGGTCTTGGTAGATGCTGGGCGCATCCATCCTCGGCTGATCTTGCCCACGGGGCACCCGAGAAGCTCCGACGACTGGTCTCGAGTGGAGCTCATGGACCCCTGTGCGAGGCTGGTGTTCGAGAAGATGGACGCGGATCTGAGGCCGGCCAACATGGCGGCGGAGAAGCTGACTGGCGCATCGCTGCCGAGGGAATTCCTGGAGCACCAGCTGGCTCCGCTTCGTCAGTACTCATTTCTGATGTGGAGGCCCCACCCGAGCCCCGCGGTCTTGGCCGACGAGGATCTGGCTGCGGTCCTCCAATCTTTGGTCGGGGGCGACGTGGCGAGGTTGGAGGGCGCTCCTACGCCCCTGTTCCTCCGCGACGACTGGGAGCAGGTAGTGGAGTCAATGCCCGTCTTCAACAGGGACGGGCCCGTGCCCGCGGAGGCTCCCGAGGATCCAGTGGACGTGTCCTCCGACGACTCCAGCAAAGAAAAGGAGGAAGGGGAGCGGGAAAAAAGGGCCTGACTCTGAGGCGACCGACAGAGAGTCGAGGGCTCCCCTCCCTCGGCGCAGGTCCCGCGTTCCTCGCCTTTCTTTGAGCGATGACGACGATGATGATGACGAGCAGGGCGGGAGCTTGCCCCCGATCCCGAAGAGGGACAGGACCGGGCTGATCCCCCGCGGGTCTGCCCCGGCCCCAAGGCAATCTGCAGACGCACCTCCTTCTCCCGAGCTCCTTGAGGCTGATCCTTGCAGCCGGCTCTCGGGCTTCAAGTACGGCCGGAGGCTGCTCGAGCTCGCGGGCGATGACCTATAAGTGCTTGATTCCTGTCTTATTTCTTGTTCTGTTGCTGAGGCTTGACGTCTGTATCTCCTGGCTAGGCTGGCGCCCGCGGCAAAGAAGTCAAAGGGAGCTCCTGAGGTTCCATCCGGGGCAGCGCCTCTGCCCGCGAAAGAAGGTGACCGTGATGCATGGCCTCTCCTGCCCGGGCATCCTCGCGAGGCCTGGCTGAGCCGGCTGGGGCAAGCTCAGCCCCCATGGCCCAAGCGACTCCCGAGGTGCCCTTGCTTGATGCCGCCACCATAGCCGTTGGGGCGCAGCAGGCTCCACCTCAGGATACTATGGTCGCTGCCGTCTTCTCCTCCTCCTCCACCGACTGCTGTTTCTCCGACTTCTCCTACCGTTCTAGATCATGCTGCTCCCGAACTGGACCGTCTGCGGCAGGATCTTCTGGGCGCCGACCCTTGTTTAGTAGCCAGGCGCTTGGAGCTAGCTTCTGGCTGGATTCGCTCCGACGCTTCGATTCGGGCAGCGCTGGTCCAGGCCTCGACGGCTTGCGACGAGGAGAAGCAGGCCGTCCTTGGGGCGAAGGCCGCTCGCGACACCACCTTGGGGGAGGTGGCTGATGTCCGAGGTCGCTGCAAGGCGCTGGAGAGCAAGCTGCAGGGCCTGCGGGACCAGCTCGCCGAGGAGACCCGCCTTCGCCAAGAGCAGAAGGAAGGCACGAAGGCTCGCGAGGCGGCCGTCAAGGACCGGGACACCAAGCTCAAGAAGCGCCGTGACCGCCTAGGTGCGCTGGAGCAAGAGTTGGAGGCGAGGAAGGTTGAGCTGGATGGCAAGGCACGGGTTCTTGCCGAGGATCGCGTGGCCTTCACGGAGATGGGGGTGAAAGCTCGCACCTTGCTAAGGACGCTTTATGACAGCGGCCTGGAGAGACCGCTGGCCGGCGCCGAGGACGGTCCCGCCAAGATGCATCCCTTCCTGGTTCGCGCTCTTGAAGATGTCACCCTTGGCCTTGGCCCTACGGCTGAGGCCGAGGCGCGTGTCTTGTCTTCTGCAGCACTGACGCGGGTCCTTACCCAGATCTATCTTCATTACCCCAACATCGACCTCGACAGCCTGCTGGAGCCGGCGAGCGGCGAGCTTGCCGCTTCCGCTGCTGAGGCCGTGAAGGGTCACGCGGAGGCTCTGCTGGGGAAGTTCCGGGCCTTCAGCACCAAGCCGAAGCGGGGCGCTGCCGACCCTGCAGCTCCACAAGGCGAACCCGCTCCGCGCAGTTCCACCACCGACAAGTGACCCCGTCATGGCTCCTGTTCTGCTTTTAATTCCTGCACATGTACCATGCCTCGGGGAGGCGTTTAAACTTGCGTTTGGTATTGTGATAACAGTATGGACCGTAATATTTGCTTTTGAATTCCTTGAAATTTGCTCTTTTCCTTCCTACTTGCTTATGTTCTACGCCGGCAGAGCCCGGCCCCGCGCATACCTCAGCCGCCGTTAGCCCCGACCGGAAACCAGGACGGGACCAAGGAGTGAGGGGCTACGTGACAAGTTAGGCTCCTGAGTCGCGATGCTCAGGAGTCCCCCTTGGCGCTCGAACAACAAGTAGGGAGGTGAGATGTGGGTGGATCTACCGTCCTACGTCTTCAGAACCCGGCCCCGCGCATACCTCAGCCGCCATTAGCCCCGACCGGAAACCAGGACGGGATCAAGGAGTGAGGGGCTACGTGACCAGTTAGGCTCCTTAGTCACGATGCTCAGGAGTCCCCCTTGACGCTCAAACGGCCTTCGTACCTTGGCTCCACTCGGGGAGGGATGTGCGAAGAACCAGGCCCGGGGGGCCTGGCTGGGTGGTGTGCATCTGGGCGTGACCCAGGCGCAGCCCCCGTGCCCAGCCCCCTCGCACAACACTCCCGAGGGGAGGCATTGCGATGAGGCCAGACACTGAGCTCTGGGCTCCCTGAGGTTGATGCGGACGGGGGCCACCCTCAGTTGTTTATCACCAGTGCGGAGCATAGCGCTTCCGTATGTGTACGGGCATAGCCGCTCCTCGGCAGTGTCGTCAGCCAGCGCGGAGCATGGTGCTTCCACTGGTGCGTGGGAGGGGGCTCCCCTCCGGGAGGAGCCCCCGGGGCGTGTACAGCCCCGCCCTGACACGTGGCTGGCATGGTAGGGCCTGGCGAGGTGTATCTGGGCACCCGTGAGCCAGCGCGGGACTCACGGGGCCCTACCTCAAGGAGGGTTCCGCTTGGCACTGTGCCTTATCTTGGGATGTGTTCCTGCAAATTTGGTTAGATGCCGGCACTCTACGTCCTCGGGTCCCGGCCCTCGAGCTGGTCTCAGCCGTCGCTGGTATGCCAGGTCGCGATGCTGTGGACAAGGCCAGAGGGTGAGGGCTGGAGAGCCAGTAAGAGCCCTGAGTCGCGATGCTCAGGTACCCCCCCTTTAACGTGCAAGTGGTCGACATGAAGAAGAAGAGGTGTCGCGGACTGGCATCAAATAACATGCATGGTGGGCGGAACGCATGGCCCGAAATAAACATAAAAGGGATACATGCCACTGGGTCTGGCCCAAGCGTCTTGGGGATGATGTAGTCCGAGGGGCGCCCCCAATGAAGTAAGCTAGGAACATGAAGTAAAAGGGATACACGCTGCAGGGACGGACCCACGCGGCCTGGGAATAATGCAGCCCTAGGGGGCGCTCCCAGCTGGAAATGAAACTTGAAAGATGTCACCTGATGATGTTGAAGGCGAAGGGGTGTTGGTGTAGCAGACTCCATGGGCTGCGCGAGCCGATCCTCACAAGCCCCCAGGCCCTGGGGCCTCGGGAGGCTCCGGAGGCGCTTGTGGCTCCTTGCGGAGCATCTCCATCTCCGCCAGGGCTGTGGAACGCCTGACCTCTTGAGCCTCCAGGATGCCCCTCATGAGGCGCTGGTACGTGGTAGCCGCGTTCGGCAAGCCGTAAGGCATGCGAACGTAGCTGTGGGGTGGACCTTCGCAGTGCCCCACTTGCAAGGGCCAGAGGCGCTGCTGAGAGGCGGCTCGGTTGAGCCCTAGTATGTCGATGCAGACGCGTAGCCCACCATCCTCGCCTGGATGGGGAGCCACAACGGGTAAGTGGCGGCTGCCTCTCATGACCCTTGACTCCTGTAGTTCCTGAATGGCCTTGCTGACGAACTCCTAAGGGTTTGGCCCTCCTTGCCTTGCTCCTTCTTGAGGGAAACGTGCTTCGAAGCACGCCTCCAAGTGGTGCCCAAGCGCCTCCCTCGTGACCTTGGCGAGGTCGACGGCCCTCCAGGGGAGAGCCCCCGAGCCCTGCCTGAGGAGGGCGCCGGGCATGCTTCCCTATGCGATGGAAGGAGGTTCCCCCCGGGCAGGTGCGGGCCCTGAGGGGCCTGCCTCCTGAGGGGCCGAGCCGGACGATGTCTTCTTCTTCTTGGGGGCGGTCTTGGGAAGCCTCCTGCTTCCGCGATCCGGGTCTTCCAGTGATGCGGCCTGAAAGGCTCGTTCCAGGGAGCACACCGCGTCTTTCTCTTCGCAGGGCACCGTGATGACTCCGCTACTTCCTGGCATCTTGAGGACGTTGTAGCCGTGGTGGGTTACGACCATGAACTTGGCCACCGCCGGGTACCCGAGGATGGCGTTGTATGGCAGGCGAATGTGGGCGACGTCGAAGTCGATGAGCTCGGTGCGGTAGTTGTCACGCGCCCCGAAGGTGACAGGGAGGCGAACCTGCCCAATCGGGATCGTGGAGCCGTCGGTGACTCCGGAGAAAGGCTTGGTTGGCTGAAGCTGACTGTAGGGCACTTGGAGATTTTTGAATGTTTCCACGGACAGGACGTTGAGCCCTGCCCCGCCATCGATGAGGGTCCTGGTGACTAGCATGTTGCTGATGATTGGGGAACAAAGCATTGGGAGGACTCCGGCTGTGGCCGCGCACTTGAGCTGATCCGCTGAGCTGAACGTGATGGCGCACGCCGACCACCTGAGAGGGCGCGTGGCTTCTAGCTTGGGGAGGACTGCATTCACTCCGCGGGCGAACTACTTGAAGATGCGTTGAGAGGCCGGGGCTTGAGCTCCGCCCAGGATGTAGGCGATCGCGTGTGGCTCCTGGAAGCCCCCAGCCCCCTCGTCCTGATGACGGTCCTCGTTTCTCCTTGGCTGTGGCGGCAACGGAGGGAGGCCTGCGTTGCCTTGCGGGCGATGCTCGCGAGGCTGATCCCTCCAGTCTCCCTCGCGAGGCGGGTCCTGCCAGCGATCCTCGTGAGGTCGATCGTGCCACCCTTGGCGTGGGCCGCGGTCTTCCCAGCGTCCTGCATTCCTTCCTCCTCCTCGACCGTAGCCCCGGTCACTGCGGTCGGGACGTCGACCGGTCCTTCCTTCACGCACGGCTCGGAGCTCTTGGCATTCATTGGTGTTGTGAGTGTGGAGGTCGTGGTACACGCAGTACCAACTGCCCTTGGAAGATTCGGGCTGATCTCTGCCCCGCTTGGTGTCTGGTTCTGCCGCGAGCACGGCAGCCCCCTTGCGCTTCACATCCTTGGCCTTGGGTCTGCGGTAGGCAGCTCGAGGAGGGAGACATGCCCTTCCTCAGCCCTGGCACACTTGGTCGCTAAGTTGAACAGCTCCAAGGAAGTGCATAGATCTTCATGCATCGCCAGCTCCTCCTTCATCTTGACGTCGCGCACGCCGTCGGAGAAGGCTGAGATGATGGCCTCCTCGGTCACCTTGGGAATCTTGAGGCGTGCGTTGTTGAAGCGCTGGATGTACTTCTACAGGGTCTCCCCTGGTTGCTGCTTGATACGGCACATGTCGCTCACAGCGGGTGGCCGGTCACGAGTACCCTGGAAGTTGGCGATGAAGCGGGTGCGTATCTCGTCCTAGGAGGAGATGGTGCCTGGAGCCAGGTTCAGGAGCCAGGTGCGGGCCCCGTCCTTGAGCGCCATGGGAAACTAGTTCGCCATGACCTTCTCGTCTCTGTTGGCGGCTTCGATGCCCAGCTCGTAGAGCTGGAGGAACTCTGCGGGGTCAGCCGTACCGTCGTAGCGAGGAGGCAGGTCTGGCTTGAACTTGCCGGGCCACGCGACGCTGCGCAACTTGGTGGTGAAGGCGCGGCAGCCTGCTGTGGCCACGGGAGGCCTTGGGTGACGAAGAGCCTGGTCCTGCGGGTCCCCATACGCGGCAGCTGGGAGCAGCGCGGGGTCCTGACGTGATGGAGCAGGAGTGTGGTCGCGACGATTTGGAGCAGGGAGCGCTCGGGCAGCTTCTTGCGGGCGAGGGACATCTTGGCAGCTCTGCTCTTGCCGCGCTGGCGCCTGACGGAGCGGGTTCCGCCCAGGGGCTATGCACCTTGGGGCCAGGGCGCCTTCTTGAGGAGGAGGCGGCTGGGGCGCCCCCGGAGCTTCGTCACCCGCGCAGGGCGGGGTGCGGTGCAGCGGGACGGACGGCGCAGGAGAGCCCCCTACGGCTCAAACGAGCTCGGCAACGCGGTCGAGCCATTCTTCGTAGATGTCATCGACGGGACGGTAGCGCAAGAGCTCGTTTGCCGCGATGAGCGCAGCTCGAGCCTCCATGGGCGCGCGGAATGCGCGAGACGAAGAACCAGCTGGGGTGAGCGAGGGGGTAGAAGTGCGGCCGTCTTGCCTCACGGAGGGATGCTGGGACGATGCTTGCTGCTTGTTCCCCGCCGGGGCCGGTGGCGGCGTTGACGGCAGGTAACAGGGAACGACAAGGGCTTCCGCCGACGGGAGCCGTCTGGGCGACATGCGAAGCAAGAGTGGCTTGGCGCTCGGCGCGGGCCGGATGAGCGTCAGACATGGATGTGGTGGTCGGAGGAGAACAGGGCGGCGGAAGACGAATTCCGACGCACCCCTACCTGGCGCGCCAAATGTTGGATTTTGGGTTCCGGCAGACCCTTGAGGTTCGAACACTGGGGTGCGCGCGGAGATTTCGCCCTCTAACTACCTGCACCTCGCCGCCTCGCTAGGATCTAAGCTACGAAAGGAACAACACAAGAGACACAAGATTTATACTAGTTTGGGCCACCATTGTGGTGTAATACCCTACTCTAGTTTGTGGTGTGGTGGATTGCCTCTTGGGCTGATGATGATGAACAATACAAGGGAGAACAGCCTCGCGAGGGTCTGTTCTTGACTGGGACGACGAACTGCTAGGAGGAGTTCAGCGCCCTTCTCTCTTGCTATGATGCTACTTGATTGCTCTCTTCCAGATGCCTCTACCCTGGGGGTGGCTAGTCCTATTTATAGGCAAAGGCCATGGGCCTCTTCCCAAATATTAAGCGGGAAGGGTGCCAACAACTGGCCATTTTGAAGGGGAACATCTAGTACACTTATCCTGAATAAAGTTGGTCCTCGCCTGTCAAAGGCTCTGGTGGTGACACCTGCTTGGGCTCCACAATGACTTCCTTCTTGCCGTTGGGCTGGTCTTGGTCTTGTTGCACCGAAATGGATGTCTTTGTTTGATGCTCTCACCTGCGCTTGCTCCCTTTGCACCAAAGAGGAAAGGAGGACACTGCGCGGGCTGGCGCCCGCCTGGCGCCCTTGGTCGTCATGGCTTGCGTCATGCGCACCTCGTGAGGTACCCCGCCTTGATCTCTCCGCCTCCTCGCGAGCCAGCCTGACGAGACCGTGCCTGAGGAAGCTCCTTGTCGTCCGCCCCGCGAGGCTTGGCCCCTTGCGAGGGTCTTGAGCTTGTGTTGATGAAGATGGGCTGCGCTGGGCCCCCCCTTGAGCCACGCCGCAGGCCACAGGCAGGCAAGTCTGGGGACCCCCGTTCCCAGAACACCGATAGTAGCCCCCGGGCCCAAGGCGCGCCCGGACTTGGCCGAGCAGAGAGGCGAAAGGGCAAGTGCGAAGCACCGCGGGCCCTAACAGCCTGCGGCCTTGGGCGCCGCGTGGCGGTGATTGGACGTGGGTGCCTCCACAACCGCGCGAGTTGATAAAGGAGCGGCATCTGTCTAGGCTTTGCTTCTTTTGCTTCCTACGGTTGCTGCTCAGATCCCCTTTTTTGCGCCTCTCCTTCCTGCCTCCAAAATCTTCAAATCTACTTCGACCGCGCGCCCTAGCAAGACATGGCGCCTCGCCAGGCCCCGGGCGGAGCTTGGTACTTGTCTGCCTTGGACTCGCTGAATGTGTCGGGGGCGAGCCTTGCCCGGGTGTGCCAGATGGCGGCAGCACATGGCATCGATGGGGCGAAGGTGTTCAAGGCCGGCTCTGCCCTCCCTGGGGCCAAGGGAGCACCTTCTATTTGCTCTTTTTAAGCGCCATTGTTGCCGGTCTGGTGCCTCCCTTCTCTGAGTTCTTCTTCTCTGTCCTCCGTCATTACAAGCTACAAGCTCTGCATCTCCACCCCAACTCTGTCCTTCTTCTGGCAATCTTCGCCTACTATTGCGAGGCTCACGTAGGGGTGCAGCCCTCAGTAGCCTTGCTGCGCCACTACTTCTCCCTCTGGACCTCTTGTGGTCCCGTCTCTGCGTGCACGAGCTTCGTCACACACGGTAGCTCCATCGCCATTTTGAACCCCGGGAAGAGGATTGAGGGCTTCAGGAGCAAGTGGGTCTTGGTAGATGCTGGGCGCATCCATCCTCGGCTGATCTTGCCCACGGGGCACCCCATGATCTCCGACGACTGGTCTTGAGTGGAGCTCGTGGACCCTTGTGCGAGGCTGGTGTTGGAGAAGATGGACGCGGATCTGAGGCCGGCCAACATGGCGGCGGCGAAGCTGACTAGCGCATCACTGCTGAGGGAATTCCTAGAGCACCAGCTGGCTCCACTTCGTCAGTACTCACTTCTGATGTGGAGGCCCCACCCGAGCCCCGCGGTCTTGGCCGACGAGGATCTGGCTGCGGTCCTCCAATCTTTGGTCGGGGGCGACGTGGCGAGGTTGGAGGGCGCTCCTACGCCCCTGTTCCTCCGCGACGACTAGGAGCAGGTAGTGGAGTCCATGCCCGTCTTCAACAGGGACGGGCCCGTGCCCGCGGAGGCTCCCGAGGATCCGGTGGACGTGTCCTCCGACGACTCCAGCAAAGAAAAGGAGGAAGGGGAGCGGGAAAAAAGGGCCTGACTCCGAGGCGACCGACAGAGAGTCGAGGGCTCCCCTCCCTCGGCGCAGGTCCTGCATTCTTCGCCTTTCTCCGAGCGATGACGACGAGGATGATGACGAGCAGGGCGGGAGCTTGCCCCCGATCCCGAAGAGGGACAGGACCGGGCTGATCCCCCGCGGGTCTGCCCCGGCCCCAAGGCGACCTCGCCGCCTCGCTAGGATCTAAGCTACGAAAGGAACAACACAAGAGACACAAGATTTATACTAGTTCGGGCCACCATTGTGGTGTAATACTACTCTAGTTTGTGGTGTGGTGGATTGCCTCTTGGGCTGATGATGATGAATAATACAAGGGAGAACAGCCTCGCGAGGGTCTGTTCTTGACTGGGACGATGAACTGCTAGGAGGAGTTCAGCGCCCTTCTCTCTTGCTATGATGCTACTTGATTCCTCTCTTCCAGATGCCTCTACCCTGGGGGTGGCTAGTCCTATTTATAGGCAAAGGCCATGGGCCTCTTCCCAAATATTGAGCGGGAAGGGTGCCAACAATTGGCCATTTTGAAGGGGAACATCTAGTACACTTATCCTGACTAAAGTTGGTCCTCGCCTATCAAAGGCTCTGGTGGTGACGCCTGCTTGGGCTCCACAATGACTTCCTTCCTACCATTGGGCTGGTCTTGATCTTGTTGCACCGAAATGGATGTCTTTGTTTGATGCTCTCGCCTGCGCTTGCTCCCTTTGCACCAAAGAGGAAAGGAGGACACTGCGCGGGCTGGCGCCCGCCTGGCGCCCTTGGTCGTCATGGCTTGCGTCATGGGCACCTCGTGAGGTACCCCGCCTTGATCTCTCCGCCTTCTCGCGAGCCAACCTGACGAGGCCGTGCCTGAGGAAGCTCCTTGTCGTCCGCCCCGAGAGGCTTGGCCCCTCGCGAGGGTCTTGAGCTTGTAGTGATGAAGATGGGCCGCGCTGGGGCCCCCCCATGAGCCACGCCGCAGGCCGCAAGCAGGCAAGTTTGGGGACCCCCATTCCCAGAACACCGACACCTATGGGTTCGAGAACTATGTAGACATGACCGAGACACGTCTCCGGTCAATAACCAATAGCGGAACCTGGATGCTCATGTTGGCTCCCACGTATTCTACAAAGATCTTTATCGGTCAAACCGCATAACAACATATGTTGTTCCTTTTGTCATCGGTATGTTACTTGTCCAAGATTCGATCGTCGGTATCTCAACACCTAGTTCAATCTCGTTACTAGTAAGTCTCTTTACTCATTATGTAATGCATCATCCCGCAACTAACTCATTAGTCACATTGCTTGCAAGGCTTATAGTGATGTGCATTACCGAGAGGGCCCAGAGATACCTCTCCGACAATCGGAGCGACAAATCCTAATCTCGAAATATGCCAACTCAACAAGTACCTTCAGAGACACCTGTAGAGCTCCTTTATAATCACCCAGTTATGTTGTGACATTTGGTAGCACACAAAGTGTTCCTCCAGTAAATGGGAGTTGCATAATCTCATAGTCATAGGAACATGTATAAGTCATGAAGAAAGCTGTCACACCCTAGCTAGACATGCATTAGAGTGTTGCATCATGTTTACTCTTTCATCAGAAACTTGAAATGGGGATGACAGAACCCCCAGTCCCCTCTGAAACCAACTAGGGTTACTAAAATAATTTTTCAATGAACCTGAAATGCCCTTCTAAAATGCCCATCATTTTTGTCTTGGTTCAGAACCTCTGCCAAAAGTGGTGCACATTTTCCTAGGCCATCCTAGGGTTTTTGAATTAAATCATAAATATTTGAATTTGGGCATTTAAAATAATATAAAATATTTAAATGCTCAAATATCTCCAAACTAAAATGTTTCATGTTGGAAATAATCCAACTATGGGCCAGGAATAGTTTGGTGATTTTTGAAGTTGCCTAGGTATTTTATTAAATTCAACAAAGTTGCAGATATATATTAAATAAAACAGAAACAGAAAAAAAGGGGAAAACTTACCTGGCGCCACCGCAGGCCCACCAGCCAGCCCACCTGGCCGGCCCAGCCCGGCCACCGCTCCAGCGAGCTGCTTGGCTTGCCAGGCAGGCAGCCAAGGTGCTCGGCGGCGGCACCGCAGCTCGCCACGCAGCTGCACGCCGCCCGGCCTCCCCCTCTCGCCGCCCTGATGGCCTGGACGAGCTCCACGTCGCGCCCCGACCCTCCTGGACACCTCCATTCGCCCCCAGTTCCTCTCCCTCGCGCTCCCACGCCATGGCCGACGCCACCGTCGCCGCACCACCGCCGTAGCCGTGCTCCCCGTCGTCTCCACGCCGCGCCACCCTGTCCAGAAGCTCCGCCGTCCTCTACTCCTTCGAGCTAGCCGAGCCCCGAGCGCTCGCGTGCCTCGAAGCCGCCGCACCAACCTCGCCCGAACCGCCATCGCCGGAGATCCCCTTCGCCGTCGCCGCCGCAGCAGCTCGTCCCCGACCCCGCCGTCCTTTCCATCAAGACCGCAGTGAGCTGGGCTAACTTCCCCTTCCTCTCTTTCTCTCTCTCGAGCACCACAGCGAGCGCACCAAGCTCACCCGCACGCGCCGTCGCGGACCTCGTCGCCGACGTGCTTCCGGCCACACCCCGGCCACAAGATGGTGTCCATCTTACTCACCGAGTCCCACAGCACCTAGCTAGCCACTCCACGAGCCTCACCGACCCCTCTAGCGCCAAGTTCATCCTCGACCGAACCCCGGTGGCCGCCAAAGTCGTCGCCGGCGCCAACTCCGGCCACCCCGACCCCAACGGACTCCGCCAAGAGCTGCGGTTTGTCCTCAGCTCCACTCCGGTGGTCTCCGCGGCCCTTTTGGTGGCCGAAATGGCCAAAACCACTCCCGCCGCCGCGTCTGGCTCGCCGGCGGCTAAACGCCGGCGTCGCCGGTTTTGACTTTGACCACGGGTGGGCCCTGGTTGACTCCCCTGAGTCAATGACAGGTGGGGCCCAGCCCTGCTAATTATACAGGATTAGTTTTAATCAAATCTTAATTAAAATAATCACCCTGACATGCGGGACCCACTGTCAGGTTTGACCCAGACCTGTTCCGTTGACCTGCTGACGTCACACTGACGTCAGGCTGACGCAGTAATTAATTTCTGGATTTAAATTAAATCAGGAAATTCCAGAATATTATTTAAACTTCAAAAATTCATAACTTTTATTCTGTAACTCCAAATTGGACAAATTATATATGAAAAATGATCAGAAAAATCCAATCTATCCATCTGTACTATTTTCATGCATGATCAAACAAGTTAAATTGATGTTTTAAGCAGAACAAGGAAAAGCACTTTAAAAGGCCATATTTGAATTTGAAATTTGAATCCTTGATTCAAATTTGTTCAAACCCTTCTGGTTTTAGTTGCATTAGCCCAACACACTCATATTGCCATGTTTCATGCATGCATCATATTGTTGCACATTGTTTGGTGATGGTTGTGTATCGGTGTCCTTTGCGACAGGTTCTGCCCCCGAGGAGTACCGTGATTACCCTAACGAAGAACCATATCAGTGCATCGAACCATCAGGCAAGCAACCAACCATTTGATCATATCGATACAATCCCATGTTCTCGCTCCTGCTCTCTTTTACTGCATTAAGACAACGCGTTTCAAACTGCTGTGTGCTACGGTAGTTGAACCCATTTCCTCTGCATGACCTGTCATTGCCACAGTAACTAGATGAAACCCACTAGCATGTGTAGGAGTTGATTGAGCCCTATGTATGTGTTGTTCCTACCTTGCTATGCCTGCTATGCTTAGAGTCGTGTCAGGTCTGGTTCATCTGGGTGATGGGCTAGAGTGAAATGATTATGTCGGTAATGAGAGTGGTGTGGTGAACACGATTTGGTAAAGGTATCGATGAGAGGCCATGTAGGAGTACATGGTGGGTTGTTTCATTGAAGCCGACCTTAAGCACTGAGATCTGTATGTGTGATTTAAGAATCAGCTACTACCATGCATTGGGCCCGAAACCAATGGACCCTCTCGGCTTCTTATTCACCCTAGTTCTCCGTCCAGGAGTTGCAAGTAGTTTCTGGTGTTTGTAGCCTACTGGAGGCCGTGGACAGCGCTGACCGTAGGGGTGGGCTGTGATGCGGTAGGTACGTGGCACGGTGTACCGAATACCCGTTAGGTATCTCGGGAACCCTGTTCACATCGTTCGGGGCCGTATGGGAAACCTCGGCCGGACTCCCTGCGGATGGAACCCGAATAGGCGATAAACCTGGACTGGAGGCTTAGGTGATTAGGTAGGTCGTGGCCGACACCCACGTTGGGCTTCCGCTTGAAGGTTGCCGAGTACATGTCGTGTAAGCGACGGTAAGTGGTGAGAGCGTGTATGAAGAAGTACACCCCTGCAGGGTTAACATGATCTATTCGAATAGCCGCGTCCGCGGTAAAGGACTACTTGGTTGCCTATACAGTTCATAGACAAGTAAATGGAAACTACTAAAAGCCTCAAGATAAGTGTGAGTGCCGAGGATGGCTCTTCCGTAGGAAGACGGAGGTGGATCCTCGGTAGTGTATTGAAGTGGTGAGTAGTGGACTCGTGTGCGCAAAACCATTTCAAGTTGGAGTATCGTAGGATAGCCTAGCCAAGAGTCAAAGCTGGCTTGCTGCAATAACTCCACCAACCCTTCTTGATACTATGCATGTATGTAGGATCTGATGTAAGTCTTGCTGAGTACCTTTGTACTCATGTTGCTATAATCTACATTTTTACAGAAGACGCTGCAACCCCTTCTGATGGGTTCTATGTAGACGTTGACATCAACGAGTAGGCTAAAGACCCAGGTGGTGACCCTGAGCTTGTGAAGGACCACGTAGTATAGCTAGGCTTTCCAAGCCTCTTTTATTTTACTAGTTGTCTGTACTCAGACAAGTTACTTCCGCTGCTGGTTTGTATGACTGTATGACTTGTATGTGGGGTCGTGAGACCCGTACCTTTGTGTATGTTATGTATGGCTCCCTGAGCCTTAAATAAAGTACTTGTGTCATAGAGTCATGTTGTGATGCTTCGTTGTATTTGCACATATCGAGCATATTGTGTGTATGATTGAAATGCTTGGTATGTGTGGGATCTGACTATCTAGTTGTTTATCTTTAGTAGCCTCTCTTACCGGGAAATGTCTCCTAGTGTTACCGCTGAGCCATGGTAGCTTGCTACTGCTCTGGAACACTTAGGCTGGCCGGCATGTGTCCTTCTTCGTTCCTGTGTCTGTCCCTTCGGGGAAATGTCACGCTTTGAGTACCGGAGTCCTGTTAGCCCGCTACAGCCCGGTTTACCGGAGTCCTGCTAGCCCAGTGCTACAGCCCGGACCCACTTGCTGATGACCGACACGTTCGAAGCTGGGTCATGGATGCCTGTCCCTGTAAGTCTGTGCCACTTTGGGTTTACGACTAGTCATGTCAGCCCGGGCTCTTTATCATATGGATGCTAGCGACACTATCATATACGTGAGCCAAAAGGCGCAAACGGTCCCGGGAAAAGGTAAGACGACACCCGTGGGGATACCGTGCGTGAGGCCGCAAAGTGATATGAGGTGTTACCGGCTAGATCGATGTGACATCGAGTCGGGGTCCTGACAGCGTTGGCATCAGAGCCGGACTGCCTGTAGGTTCTCCAAGCCAAACTGGTCGATGTTGAGTCTAGAAATTCTTTAGTTATATGTAGGGGAATTGTTTGTGGGTTGGAACGTAAGGCTCTTTTTACTCCTTATACCTTATGACTTTCTGATCTGAGTCAGTCCATTCTTCCACCGGGGGTTAAGGAATTAGGATCTGTTCTCTCTATCAGGATCACGAGTTACTAATCAGTAGTACCTTATAAGTTTGATGGTTACAAGCCTAGTTCAGTTCTACTACCACATTATGTTGCCAGAATGGTTTCAGAACTTTGATATGATGATGTTGAGTATGTACGAAATCCTTTGTCAAATGTCTCAAAATCCTTTTTGAGCATTTACAGCTGTTATGCTGCCGAAATTTTGCTAGAAATTCTAATGCCTTTGCATTATGATTATGCTTTCAGATGGCCACTCGCGACCTCAATCAAGTGGTTCGCCTGACTCGATGCCTAGATGTACCCGGCCATACTGCTAAGTTGGTCAG
Source organism: Triticum aestivum (assembly GCF_018294505.1). Classification (NCBI taxonomy): domain Eukaryota; kingdom Viridiplantae; phylum Streptophyta; class Magnoliopsida; order Poales; family Poaceae; genus Triticum; species Triticum aestivum. The sequence goes on along the minus strand of NC_057813.1, from coordinate 412,682,851 downwards.
GGTAATGACTGAGGCTGGATACCGCTGGTATCCTGAGTACACGGTCGAAGAGCAATTCCGGGACTTCAATCAAAGCCAGTATCTCTGCACTGTCAGGATATTTCCATCTTATCCTGGATCCACCGAGCCTCTTCACTGCTCCTATGGACTCGGGGTTACTATTGAGATGGCTGTGCAGGACGCCGCCTACTCTATGATGACCATTATGCGAGTCAGATCTGGTCTATTTCGGGACTCTGACTTCCGGTATATGCCAGGATCACTTCCGGGAGCACAAGGGTATCTCCAGGCTATCTATGCTGACCCCACTCAGGAGGATTCACGGACTCGCACCACTGCTGAGATGCTCGAGGATAAGGACCGTGAAAATCGGGCCTTAAGGTTAGAGCTCTTCAATACCCGTGCTGACCACTGGGCTACTTTGACTCGGTTCGCACCGGCGGTGCAAGCTGGATATTCAGATATGCGCGATCTCTATCCTGTGAGATCTGCTCTGCCGGACGTGATGGTTTGGCGTGATGTAGGAGGCATCACCCCACCTCGCGGTCCCCGTAGGCCACCGTTTGTTGGTCCAAGGCCTCATCCTAGCCCCTATGGTCCACAAGCTCCGCGAGACCGTCTGTTTCCGGATGATCATGTTGAACTTCCAGGCTATGGAGGCGACTTCTACGAGGACTACTACGGATCGGTCTGAGTTAGTGGTAGTATCACTAGTTCGCACTAGCTGTGTCTTCTATCGTCCCGCGTGACTCGTGGGATATGACCTAGTTTGTACTCTTTCCGGAGGAGTAGAAAAATAATGTATAGGAGCTTGGAATGCCTCCGATGAGATGTAATCCTCTTTTCACCGTAATAGTACTTTGTTTGGTCTTGTACTAAACCCTGTATGGTGTGTATGACGATGGAATAAAAGAAGCAGTTTCTGTATCTACCATGTCATACGGATGATCATCTTGCATTCCGAGTTACTCCTTACATTTTGTATCCTACGTTGGAATTTTATCATCCTGACTAAATCATTGTCTTGTTTACCTAGGATGGTCAACACGCGCGCTAACCCTGCTTCTCAAGAGCAGGCCGAAGGCAGTGAAGTCAGGGATGCAAATCTGCCTCATCCTCCTTCACTAGCCGAGGTTATGATGGAAGCTGAGAGAAACAAGCGGGAGACCAACCGTTTGTTGGAGCGTATTGAACAGAATACAGCACACCATCAGAGGACTAACGTGGTGTCACTCAGTGATTTTATCAAATTGCATCCACCCACGTTCCACCACTCCGTCGAGCCTCTCGACGCTGATGACTGGCTTCGCAGTATCTCTCACAAACTGCGTTCCGCGCTGGTAGCGGAGGCTGACAAGGTCACCTTTGCTGCATATCATCTTGAAGGCCCCGCCAGTCTATGGTGGGAGAATTATGGAGCTATGCGCCCAGCGGGCCATGTCACTACTTGGGCTGAGTTCAGCGAGGCTTTCCGTGAACATCACATTCCGGAGGGTCTCATGGACCGTAAACGTGAGGAATTTTGCAGTTTCACCCAAGGCCGACTTTCTGTTGATGCCTATAGCAGGGAGTTCGGTAATCTCGCCCGATATGCAACTGAGGAAGTGTCTACTGATGCCAAGAAGCAAGCAAGGTTCCGTAAGGGCCTTAGTCCTGAGCTTCGCCGCGACCTCCGTCTGCATGAGTGCACATCTTTTCCGAAACTTGTCAACAAAGCCATCAGTGCTGAAACTGGTCAGACTGACTATGACGCAACACGCAAGCATGGCCGTGACATGGGTTCCTCATCCGGTGCTGGTCCTCAGAAGCGCCGCGTGTGGGTGCCCAACACCGCCCTGCCACCCAGGTTCACACCGAGGCCATCTTTCCAGGCGCCTCGCCCCGTTCAACAGTCTGCTCCAGCCAAGCCCTATGGGGGTCCAACCAATAATGCTCCTCCACGTACCAGTTCCGTGACTTGTTTCAAATGTGGGGAATCTGGTCACTATATGCGTGAGTGTCCCCAGACCAACCCCAATCAATCTGCTAAAGCTGTTGGCCGTGGCAAGCCGACAGGGAAAGTGTTCCACGCCAAGCCGGTCACCGCTTCACGTGGCCATGTTAACTGTATCTCTGCCGAAGAAGCTCAAGAGGATCCCAACGTCGTTCTCGGTACGCTTCTTGTTAATTGCCACCCGGCATCTGTTCTTTTCGATACAGGAGCCTCTCATTCTTTTATATCCGAAAACTATGCTCGCTTGCATAACGTCGCATTCGGTGATATGCCAACCTCTATGGTAATTCAAACTCCGGGATCCAAATGGCAAACTTCTAGAGTAAGCCATGGAAATGAAATCCAAGTCGACAGACTTGTTTTTCTCGCATCTTTGATAGCCCTTAAATCTTCAGATATTAATATCATTTTGGGTATGGACTGGATGTCAGCTCATCAAGCCAAAATTGATTGCTTCTCTAGGACTGTTCAACTCACCCATCCTTCGGGGAAGATAGTCAATGTCTTGACCCGAATAGCCAAGCGACAATTATATTCTCTTAACGCCAGCCCTTTGCCAGACCTTGAGGACGTGCCGGTAGTCTGTGACTTCCCGGATGTCTTTCCAGAGGAATTGCCAGGTGTTCCACCTGACAGGGATGTTGAGTTCGTAATCGACCTCATCCCCGGAACCGTTCCGATTGCTAGAAGACCTTATAAGATGGCACCACTAGAACTAGCCGAGCTTAAGAAACAACTCGATGAGTCCTTGAAAAAGGGTTTCATCCGCCCTAGTTCATCTCCGTGGGCTTGCCCCGTCCTATTCGTTAAGAAGAAGGATGGTACGGACCGGATGGTTGTAGATTACCGACCTGTCAATTTGGTCACAATCAAGAACAAATATCCACTTCCCAGGATCAACGACCTGTACGATCAGCTCGCTGGATCCTCAGTCTTCTCCAAGATGGATTTGAGGTTGGGCTACCATCAAATAAAAATCAGAAACGGGGACATTCCTAAAACGGCCTTTGTTACTCGTTATGGCCAATACGAGTACACCGTCATGTCCTTCGGTTTAACCAACGCTCCAGCCACCTTTTCTCGGTTAATGAACTCAATCTTCATGGAGTATTTGGATAAATTCGTCGTAGTTTATCTCGATGATATACTCATCTACTCCAAGAACGAGGAAGAACATGCCGAACATTTAAGGCTAGTGTTGAAGAAACTTCGAGAGCATCGCCTTTATGCCAAATTTTCTAAATGTGAATTCTGGTTGTCAGAAGTGACCTATCTGGGTCATGTAATATCTGGTAAAGGTATTGCTGTTAACCCTGAGCGAGTTCAAGCCGTCCTTAATTGGACTCCACCTGAATCGGTCAAGCAAGTTCGGAGTTTTCTGGGCTTAGCGAGCTATTGCCGTCGCTTTGTCGAGAACTTCTCCAAGGTTGCTAAACCTCTAACCGAACTCCTCAAGAAAGATAAGAAGTTCGAATGGACTCCACAATGTGAGCACAGCTTTCAGGAACTGAAAAGACGCCTGACCTCTGCTCCCGTGCTGGTACCGCCAGACTTCTCCAAGGACTTTGTTATCTACTGCGACGCCTCGCGACAAGGACTAGGTTGCATTCTCATGCAAGATCGACACGTAATTGCTTACGCTTCACGGCAATTGCACCCACATGAGGAGAATTATCCTACTCATGATCTAGAGCTTGCAGCCGTAGTCTATGCACTTAAGACCTGGCGACATTACCTCCTCGGTAATCGTTGCGAAATATTCACTGATCACCAAAGTCTGAAGTACATTTTCACCCAACCGGATTTGAATCTCAGGCAGAGACGTTGGGTTGAATTGATCACAGACTTCGACTTAGGAATAACCTACACCCCAGGGAAAGCCAACGTCATGGCTGATGCGCTAAGTCGTAAATCTTATTGTAACAACCTGATGTTACAACAAAGTCAACCGCTTCTCCATGAGGAATTTCGGAAACTTAACCTTCACATTGTACCTCAAGGTTTTCTTTCCACCTTGGTGGCAAAACCTACCCTTACGGATCAAATTATCAAAGCACAGAAGGTAGATCCGGGAATCTCCCGCATCAAGAGGAACATTCAGAAAGGAATTGCGAATTGTTTCTCCATTAATGATCAAGGAGTCGTATACTTCGGGAATCGACTAGTGGTTCCCAAAGTGCGCAACCTAAGGCGATTAATCCTTAAGGAAGCTCATGAATCTCCTCTCACCATTCATCCCGGTAGCACTAAAATGTATCAGGACCTACGCCAGAGGTTCTGGTGGACTAGGATGAAGAGAGAAATTGCTCAGTATATTGCAAATTGCGACGTCTGTCGTCGTGTAAAAGCAGAGCACCAACGGCCTGCTGGCACCCTTCAACCCTTAGCTATTCCTGAATGGAAATGGGATAAAATTGGTATGGATTTCATTACCGGTTTTCCCAGGACCAAGAGAGGGAATAATGCTATTTTCGTCGTGGTCGATCGTCTTTCCAAAGTAGCCCATTTCTTACCTGTTCGTGAGAGTATAACCGCTAGTCAGCTGGCAGATTTGTACATCTCCCGAATAGTGTCCCTCCATGGTGTTCCTTTGGAAATTAACTCGGATCGAGGAAGTCTTTTCACCTCTCGATTTTGGGAAAGTTTCCAAAATGCTATGGGAACTCGTCTCTCCTTTAGCACCGCTTTCCACCCTCAGTCAAGTGGTCAAGTGGAACGCGTCAATCAGATTCTAGAAGACATGCTTCGAGCCTCTGTTATCTCATTCGGAATGGACTGGGAGAAGTGCCTTCCATTTGCCGAATTCGCTTACAACAACAGCTATCAATCTAGCTTGGGTAAAGCCCCTTTTGAAGTTCTCTATGGACGACGATGTCGAACACCCCTTAACTGGTCAGAGACCGGGGAAAGACAATTCTTTGGCCCGGATATGATTCAGGAAGCAGAAGAACAAGTTCGTATCGTTCGTGAAAAGTTGAAAACAGCCCAATCTCGTCAAAAGAGTCAATATGACCGAAAACATAAGGCTATGACTTTCGAGGTTGACGAGAAGGCTTATCTTCGGGTCACCCCTCTGAAGGGAACCCATCGTTTCGGTATCAAAGGCAAATTGGCTCCTCGTTACATTGGACCTTTTCGCATTCTTGCCAAACGAGGAGAAGTTGCCTACCAGTTGGAACTACCTCCGCACCTCTCCAGAGTTCACGATGTCTTCCACGTTTCTCAACTCAGGCGTTGCTTCTCGGATCCTATCCGTGAAGTGGACCACGAAACGCTTGATCTCCAAGATAATCTTACATATCGAGAGTACCCCGTTCGTATCCTCGATCAGGCCGAACGTACCACCCGACGTCATAATATCAAGTTTCTCAAAGTTCAATGGTCGCACCATTCTGAGGATGAAGCAACTTGGGAAAGGGAGGATCGTCTTCGACTTGAATATCCCGCCTTCTTCCTGGAGGAACCCAAATCTCGGGACGAGATTCTTTTGAGTGGGGGTGAGTTGTCACACCCTAGCTAGTCATGCATTAGAGTGTTGCATCATGTTTACTCTTTCATCAGAAACTTGAAATGGGGATGACAGAACCCCCAGTCCCCTCTGAAACCAACTAGGGTTACTAAAATAATTTTTCAATGAACCTGAAATGCCCTTCTAAAATGCCCATCATTTTTGTCTTGGTTCAGAACCTCTGCCAAAAGTGGTGCACATTTTCCTAGGCCATCCTAAGGTTTTTGAATTAAATCATAAATATTTGAATTTGGGCATTTAAAATAATATAAAATATTTAAATGCTCAAATATCTCCAAACTAAAATGTTTCATGTTGGAAATAATCCAACTATGGGCCAGGAATAGTTTGGTGATTTTTGAAGTTGCCTAGGTATTTTATTAAATTCAACAAAGTTGCAGATATATATTAAATAAAACAGAAACAGAAAAAAAGGGGAAAACTTACCTGGCGCCACCGCAGGCCCACCAGCCAGCCCACCTGGCCGGCCCAGCCCGGCCACCGCTCCAGCGAGCTGCTTGGCTTGCCAGGCAGGCAGCCAAGGTGCTCGGCGGCGGCACCGCAGCTCGCCACGCAGCTGCACGCCGCCCGGCCTCCCCCTCTCGCCGCCCTGATGGCCTGGACGAGCTCCACGTCGCGCCCCGACCCTCCTGGACACCTCCATTCGCCCCCAGTTCCTCTCCCTCGCGCTCCCACGCCATGGCCGACGCCACCGTCGCCGCACCACCGCCGTAGCCGTGCTCCCCGTCGTCTCCACGCCGCGCCACCCTGTCCAGAAGCTCCGCCGTCCTCTACTCCTTCGAGCTAGCCGAGCCCCGAGCGCTCGCGTGCCTCGAAGCCGCCGCACCAACCTCGCCCGAACCGCCATCGCCGGAGATCCCCTTCGCCGTCGCCGCCGCAGCAGCTCGTCCCCGACCACGCCGTCCTTTCCATCAAGACCGCAGTGAGCTGGGCTAACTTCCCCTTCCTCTCTTTCTCTCTCTCGAGCACCACAGCGAGCGCACCAAGCTCACCCGCACGCGCCGTCGCGGACCTCGTCGCCGACGTGCTTCCGGCCACACTCCGGCCACAAGATGGTGTCCATCTTACTCACCGAGTCCCACAGCACCTAGCTAGCCACTCCACGAGCCTCACCGACCCCTCTAGCGCCAAGTTCATCCTCGACCGAACCCCGGTGGCCGCCAAAGTCGTCGCCGGCGCCAACTCCGGCCACCCCGACCCCAACGGACTCCGCCAAGAGCTGCGGTTTGTCCTCAGCTCCACTCCGGTGGTCTCCGCGGCCCTTTGGTGGCCGAAATGGCCAAAACCACTCCCGCCGCCGCGTCTGGCTCGCCGGCGGCTAAACGCCGGCGTCGCCGGCTTTGACTTTGACCACGGGTGGGCCCTGGTTGACTCCCCTGAGTCAATGACAGGTGGGGCCCAGCCCTGCTAATTATACAGGATTAGTTTTAATCAAATCTTAATTAAAATAATCACCCTGACATGCGGGACCCACTGTCAGGTTTGACCCAGACCTGTTCCGTTGACCTGCTGACGTCACACTGACGTCAGGCTGACGCAGTAATTAATTTCTGGATTTAAATTTAAATCAGGAAATTCCAGAATATTATTTAAACTTCAAAAATTCATAACTTTTATTCTGTAACTCCAAATTGGACAAATTATATATGAAAAATGATCAGAAAAATCCAATCTATCCATCTGTACTATTTTCATGCATGATCAAACAAGTTAAATTGATGTTTTAAGCAGAACAAGGAAAAGCACTTTAAAAGGCCATATTTGAATTTGAAATTTGAATCCTTGATTCAAATTTGTTCAAACCCTTCTGGTTTTAGTTGCATTAGCCCAACACACTCATATTGCCATGTTTCATGCATGCATCATATTGTTGCACATTGTTTGGTGATGGTTGTGTATCGGTGTCCTTTGCGACAGGTTCTGCCCCCGAGGAGTACCGTGATTACCCTAACGAAGAACCATATCAGTGCATCGAACCATCAGGCAAGCAACCAACCATTTGATCATATCGATACAATCCCATGTTCTCGCTCCTGCTCTCTTTTACTGCATTAAGACAACGCGATTCAAACTGCTGTGTGCTACGGTAGTTGAACCCATTTCCTCTGCATGACCTGTCATTGCCACAGTAACTAGATGAAACCCACTAGCATGTGTAGGAGTTGATTGAGCCCTATGTATGTGTTGTTCCTACCTTGCTATGCCTGCTATGCTTAGAGTCGTGTCAGGTCTGGTTCATCTGGGTGATGGGCTAGAGTGAAATGATTATGTCGGTAATGAGAGTGGTGTGGTGAACACGATTTGGTAAAGGTATCGATGAGAGGCCATGTAGGAGTACATGGTGGGTTGTTTCATTGAAGCCGACCTTAAGCACTGAGATCTGTATGTGTGATTTAAGAATCAGCTACTACCATGCATTGGGCCCGAAACCAATGGACCCTCTCGGCTTCTTATTCACCCTAGTTCTCCGTCCAGGAGTTGCAAGTAGTTTCTGGTGTTTGTAGCCTACTGGAGGCCGTGGACAGCGCTGACCGTAGGGGTGGGCTGTGATGCGGTAGGTACGTGGCACGGTGTACCGAATACCCGTTAGGTATCTCGGGAACCCTGTTCACATCGTTCGGGGCCGTATGGGAAACCTCGGCCGGACTCCCTGCGGATGGAACCTGAATAGGCGATAAACCTGGACTGGAGGCTTAGGTGATTAGGTAGGTCGTGGCCGACACCCACGTTGGGCTTCCGCTTGAAGGTTGCCGAGTACATGTCGTGTAAGCGACGGTAAGTGGTGAGAGCGTGTATGAAGAAGTACACCCCTGCAGGGTTAACATGATCTATTCGAATAGCCGCGTCCGCGGTAAAGGACTACTTGGTTGCCTATACAGTTCATAGACAAGTAAATGGAAACTACTAAAAGCCTCAAGATAAGTGTGAGTGCCGAGGATGGCTCTTCCGTAGGAAGACGGAGGTGGATCCTCGGTAGTGTATTGAAGTGGTGAGTAGTGGACTCGTGTGCGCAAAACCATTTCAAGTTGGAGTATCGTAGGATAGCCTAGCCAAGAGTCAAAGCTGGCTTGCTGCAATAACTCCACCAACCCTTCTTGATACTATGCATGTATGTAGGATCTGATGTAAGTCTTGCTGAGTACCTTTGTACTCATGTTGCTATAATCTACATTTTTACAGAAGACGCTGCAACCCCTTCTGATGGGTTCTATGTAGACGTTGACATCAACGAGTAGGCTAAAGACCCAGGTGGTGACCCTGAGCTTGTGAAGGACCACGTAGTATAGCTAGGCTTTCCAAGCCTCTTTTATTTTACTAGTTGTCTGTACTCAGACAAGTTACTTCCGCTGCTGGTTTGTATGACTGTATGACTTGTATGTTGGGTCGTGAGACCCGTACCTTTGTGTATGTTATGTATGGCTCCCTGAGCCTTAAATAAAGTACTTGTGTCATAGAGTCATGTTGTGATGCTTCGTTGTATTTGCACATATCGAGCATATTGTGTGTATGATTGAAATGCTTGGTATGTGTGGGATCTGACTATCTAGTTGTTTATCTTTAGTAGCCTCTCTTACCGGGAAATGTCTCCTAGTGTTACCGCTGAGCCATGGTAGCTTGCTACTGCTCTGGAACACTTAGGCTGGCCGGCATGTGTCCTTCTTCGTTCCTGTGTCTGTCCCTTCGGGGAAATGTCACGCTTTGAGTACCGGAGTCCTGTTAGCCCGCTACAGCCCGGTTTACCGGAGTCCTGCTAGCCCAGTGCTACAGCCCGGACCCACTTGCTGATGACCGACACGTTCGACGCTGGGTCATGGATGCCTGTCCCTGTAAGTCTGTGCCACTTTGGGTTTACGACTAGTCATGTCAGCCCGGGCTCTTTATCATATGGATGCTAGCGACACTATCATATACGTGAGCCAAAAGGCGCAAACGGTCCCGGGAAAAGGTAAGACGACACCCGTGGGGATACCGTGCGTGAGGCCGCAAAGTGATATGAGGTGTTACCGGCTAGATCGATGTGACATCGAGTCGGGGTCCTGACAAAAGCAATAGCAACATACTAAATGATCAAGTGCTAAGGTAACGGAATGGGTCAAGTCAATCACATCATTCTCTAATTATGTGATCCCGTTAATCAAATGACAACTCATGTCTATGGCTAGGAAACTTAACCATCTTTGATTCAACGAGCTAGTCAAGTAGAGGCGTACTAGTGACACTATGTTTGTCTATGTATTCACACATGTATTATGTTTCCGGTTAATACAATTCTAGCATGAATAATAAACATTTATCGTGAAATAAGGAAATAAATAATAACTTTATTATTGCCTCTAGGGCATATTTCCTTCAGTCTCCCACTTGCACTAGAGTCAATAATCTAGTTCACATCGCCATGCGATTTAACACCAACATTCACATCTGTATGTGATTAATACTCATAGTTCACATCGTCATGTGATAAACACCCAAAGGGTTTACTAGAGTCAATAATCTAGTTCACATCTCTATGTGATTAACACCCAAAGAGTACTAAGGTATGATCATGTTTTGCTCGTGAGAGAAGTTTAGTCAACGGGTCTGTCACATTCAGAGCGTATGTATTTTGCAAATATTCTATGTCTACAATGCTCTGCACAGAGATACTCTAGCTAATTGCTCCCACTTTCAATATGTATCCAGATTGAAACTGTGCAGTTTTGCTCATGGCGGTAGTACCGCTCTCTTCAGCGGTTGTATCACTGGCATGCAGTTCCGGTCAAACCTATCATGCCCAATATGCGACCCTATCCTAAAGGAACTCGAAGGTCCCACCAAGGATAGAAGCGCATATTGGAGACGCTTTTGCAAGGTGGATATCATTACATTGTACCATTACATGATAGTTGGGGATACATACAAAAGGCATACAATGCCACATGAATACAATAACATCATACACAAGAGCAACATTAGACTACAAATGAAACACAAACAAAAAACTCAAACGACATCCACCCTGCTAGCCCAGCTTGCCGACCTGGAACCTATCCCCTGATCGAAGAAGAAGCAGAAGAAGAACTCAAAGCAAGCAAGCATCGCTCTCGCGTCCTGATCATCGCATTACCTGTACCTGCAACTGTTGTTGTAGTAAACTGTGAGCCACGAAGACTTAGCAATCCCATTACCATGGGTATCAAGACTAGCACAGATTAATGGGTATGGAAAGGATAAGTGATGAGGCTGCAGCAAGCGACTAAGCATGATATGGTGGCTAACTTACGAGTACAAGAATAAGATGAGAAGCTACGCAAAAGGTCGCAAACTAGTAATGATCAAGAAGTGATCCTGAACTACTTACGTTCAAACATAACCCCACCGTGTTCTCTTCTCGACCCTCTCAAAAAGATACCGTCATGGTTACGCACACGGTTGGTGTATTTTAATTCGAATCTGGTGTCAAGTTATCTACAACCGTACATTAAAAATTCCCAACTACCACATAACCGTGGGCACGGCTTTCGAAAGTTTAAACCCAGCAGGGGTGTCCCAACTTAGCCCATGATAAGCTCACGATCCACCGAGACAATCCTCCATCGCGGGACATCCGATCAGACTCGGGGTCCCGGTGCACAAGACATTTTGACAATGGTAAAACTAATCCAGCAAAGCCTCCCGGTGTGTCGACACCCTGATAGTAGTCGTGCGTATCTCATCTCAGGCCACGTCCGGATAGGTCAGCCTATGAGTAAAACCAGATCCTCGGGTTGCCCCGTGGTGGCCCTGCAGTCTGCCCGTTTGGGACCAGCACCATCAGCGCTAGCCCCCTGCTATGTAGAAAATCCTCGGGTTCATGACACCCTATGCAAATTTATTATTTAGTTTAAGTATTATTATGGCAAACGTTAAAACCAATGTTGGGCCTTGCTGGAAGAGTTTTATTCAAAGTGAACTGTCAAGAGGGTCCCATACCCCTCACCGTGTTAGGGACGCAAAATCAAGGAACATAACACCGGTATGACGGAAACTAGGGCGGCAAGAGTGGAACAAAACACCAGGCATAAGGCCGAGCCTTCCACCCTTTACCAAGTATATAGATGCATTAATTAAATAAGAGATATTGTGATATCCCAACATAATCCTGTTCCAACATGGATCTATCTTCAACTTCACCTGCAACTAACAACGCTATAAGAGGGGCTGAGCAAAAGCGGTAACATAGCCAAACAACGGTTTGCTAGGAAGGGTAAAAAGGTTAGAGGCTGACATGGCAATATGGGAGGCTTGATAAGCAAGTGATAGGTAGTGCAGCATAGCGATAGAACGAAGCAACTAGCATAGCAATGATAGTAGTGAGATCTAGGGTAACGGTCATCTTGCCTTAAATCCCGCTAGGAAGAAGAACGAGTCCATGAAGAAGACGAATGGGCGTAGTTGAACGAATCCTCACAAATGCAACGTTACCCGAACTAAGAAGCAATACCGGAAAGAAGCAAACAACATGGTAAATGCGCAAGCATAAACATGGCATGATGCACAATAAGGTATGATGCATGTCCGGTTTAAAAGTGCATGCCATGGCAAAGTGCAACAAACAATATTACAATTTAAGTGGAGCTCAATATGCAACGAGTTGCATATTGACAAAACACCACATTCAAATATTTAGTTCTCTCTCGTTTATGTACGCAACAATATTAAATGTTGTTAAACATGGCAAGAGGTGAAGCATAAGTAAACTAACTATTTTAGGCAAGTTTAAATGAGGCCGGAAACAATAAACAACAATTCTGGAAAATCCTCAAGTCCATATTTCAAATTTGGTACTGTTCTGCCCTAAACCATATTTTAATGTTGTTAAGCAGTAAAACAAAGTGCACCAAGTTAATCTATGCATTTTCCACCCATTTACATATAAAGTTTATTTATTTTGGAGCTACGGTATTTAGTTATGAAATAAACCATTTTAGCATGTTATTTAAGCAAATTAAATCAAACAACAAGTTAAACATTTTAAACATGGATGAAAGTAGCAGATTATGAAACTAGATGAAAAACTAAGCATTTTACATATATGAAGTTTTTATATATGATTCATAGTTCATGAGTTATTATATGCATGAAGTTGGAGAGTTTTTCTGTAAAACTGGTAAATCACTGGATAAACAGTAAATCGCTCTGCGGGAAAAAACATGAGTCGGGCCGAATCTGCTGGCCCAACAGAGAAAAGTGGCTGAAGGGGCTGCTCACCCATGGGCTTCGGCCGGGGCGGTGAGGCAGCAGGCCGCGGGGAAGCAGCGCGGCCGGCCCACGAGCAGGCGATCGTTCGCTCTCGCTCGAACTAGTCCACGAGAGGGGCGCTCGGTCAACGTGGGGCGAGCAAGCTGCTGCTGCTTGTTACTGAAGAACAGAGGCACCAGCAGGCTGATGGCGAAGCAGAAGACGACGATGGAAGTCGGGAGCGAACGGCGGTGAACTGGGCTCGCCGGGATCCAAGGCGGCGGGGTCGATCTCGGCTGGATCAGTTCAAAATGAGGTGTGGCGGCGCCGGCGTGCTGTGTAAGAGGACCGACAGCGGGGATGTACTCCTGTGAACATGTGCAGGTTGCGAGAGAGTTTTAGAGAGGAGACATAGAGAAGAAACGAGAAAAGAAAGGAGGGAAGAACGGGCACGGGCGGCTAGAGGTGCTCACCGGCGAGCTGCGGTGGCTCGAGGTGGTTCACCCGGCGGGGACGAGGAAGACCGGCTCGATGTAGAAGCAGAGGGGGAGGTGGCCGGAATAGAGGTTGGGCTGCGGCGCGAAGATGAAGCAGCAACATGGTCGGTGGGTAGGGGAGGCCGGCGAACGACGGGGATGGCTGGAGAAGATCCCGAGGAGGCGGCCAACCAGGAAGCAGAGGCAGAGCTCGAGTGAGGTGCCATGGTGTGGGCGCTCCTGTACAGAAAGAAACAAGAGAGAGAGAGATGAGTAGTGAGAGAGAGAGAGGAGCAGAGGAGGAAGGTAAAGGAGCAGGGACGACGCTCATCTACGGGTCCGCCGGCGGCGTGGCTGGCTGGACGGAGGCGGGGAGGAGGCTGCAGTCGCTGTGGTTGGTGGATTGAGGGGGGTGCTGGATTCAATTTGGTGGTTGGTTGGGTGAAGAGCCCGAGGAGGATTGGATCGGAAGGGATCCCGAGGGAGATGTAGAGAGTGGCGGCGACAGGGGATGGGACAAGGGGGAGAATTTTTAGGGTTGTCAAAAATAGACTAGGGGTGGACTATATATACTAGAATGTAGATAGGAGGGAGGATTTTGGATCATTCGATCTAAATCCGACAGCTGGGAATAAATATCTTAGGGGAGTCCACCAAAGAACCAAAGATATTTTAGGGATGTTTGAAGATGATCCGAATCCAACGGTGATGACTGAGCGGGTCGGATTCGGGAAAGGTTTCGGACGCGCACGAAGGGTTTGACGAAAGGCCACAGAGAAGACAAGAGAGAAGAGAGAGAAGATAGCGGTTCGGTTGATCTAAGAGAAGGTCAACCGAGACAAGGAACAAGCGGCAACTACAAACGAATGCAAGTTTTTTTAAAATGACGGCAATAGAGTGCCGATGCAATGCGAATGATGCGATGATGAAATGCAACAAGCAAATGAAACACATGACAACAACGAAAAACATGGGAGCCGTCTGGAGCGCCAGTCTTGGGGCGTCACAACTCTCCTCCACTTACAAAGGATCTCGACCCGAGATCTAAGGATGTCACCGGAGAGAAGCGGAAGAGCAAGAGGTAAAACGAAGTTGCTTCTTTGACAAACAAGTGAAACCATGAACCTTGAGAGGATGAACAACTTGAAAGAAGGAATACAATGGAGATGAACGGCATTGAAAAGCTTCGTTAGAAAAGAGGAACAAGGAACATGATGAGAACCAAGAGCTTAAGAAAGAAAGAAGAATTGAAACCACTCCGATTGAAACAAGATGAGAAAGGAATAAGAACGAAAGAATTCGGACAGCACTCTGACTGAAAAGCGAAGGAATTGAACAAGAACTTGACAAGATGGAATGATACTTGATGAAATCAACAATACACTGCCTCGGGAACTATTTAAAGAATGGCACAAGGGGTAAGAAAGATTTTAGACAGCACTCCAGTTGAAAAAAGGGGCAAAACTTGATAAGATGAAAGAACTTGAATGAGAACTCAACACTCCGGTTAAATGGATAAGCAAGAAAATAACATGATCTTGACAAAACGAGGTGATGGGTGAAGAGCACAGCATCACAATGACTCCGGAACGAAAGAATAGAAGCTAGATCGTTGGGATAAAGGGAACGGAGAAGGAAATGACAACTTCTACGACAAAAGAATTTGGAAGGCATCCTTGCAAGAAGGTTAGAACAGAGTTGTTGGAAGACCAACAACGAAAAGAATACGTTTGTAGTCGGCTTATGGAAACATCTCAACATTATGAGGTGACAACCGACCACTAAAGGAAACAATTGCTTGCTTTAGATCGACGAAGAGATGAACACTTCTTCCACCAAGATGATAAAGAGATAACTTGGATCATTGATAAGCACCACAAATAGCAACATTCCCAATGGAAGGCTTTCAGGTGAAATCTATATCAAGATACTCCAACGAAGAAATTATGATGGGTTGAAACAACTCATGACCGAAGAGAAAATGATGGTTTTAAAATATCTCATTCTTGACAACTTGTGAATCATGAAACATGAAGAGAAATTGTCAAGGATGACATAACACCATCTCAAAATATAAGATAGAAGGAATTGCACTTCGGAATGCATGATGAAGGATGCTTGAACTCCTCCAACAAGAATCTTGAAGAACACTTCGAGAATGAATTAAATCCTTGATGAACCACCATGTCAAGCCTTCGTGAGAACACCAGAAACAAAAGAATGATAAACGAAAGGAAAGAGAAGTTGAAAACATAAGGTGAAGCCTTGCAATGATTTAGATAGAGCTTCGTGATGAGACATCCAATAAAACTTGAAACTACGGGAAAGAAAGGTGAGCACCTTGAATCGAGAATTGATACCACAAATGAACTCCAGGAAGAATTGAATCACCTCGAGGAAAACAAGAATAAGATTTACTGTATGTTTATCCTTCATCAACTTAAATTGATGACAAGCAACGGATTTAGCATACTACTTATTCTCATCAAAAAGGATTAAAGTGAGAGATATAGCACGAACTTGGGAAGGTCTTGAATGAACCACCGGTAGGATTTTTAAGAACGAATGAATTGATATGATAAGAACGGAAGTGAAATTCCTAAACGAACCACCGTGGCAATGAAAATGAACAAAGAGAAGAGAGCGAATCGCCGGAAAGAATTAGAAAACGAACGAAGATACTTGAGTGAATCAAGATGAAAGAGAACAACGAGATCGCGAACTGATTAAAGAATGCTCGAAGCACCGGTACAAATATGGGAATGAACAAAGCTGAAAACTTGGAACGAAGAAATCTTCTGAAATGGAGGCCTCCGGATAATCAAAACGGAAAACAACTCCTGAAACACTCTAGATGGGTAAGAAAAGAATTCTTGACGATCGGAACAAAATAAGAGGATGCGACAAGCTAGCACCACGAGTCTCAGAGAGAATGGACAAGATTTAGAGGAAAACTTTTCTTTGGCCTTCAAAGCTGAGAATGACGACGATGAACCACCAAAATTGTTGAGACACTCCGGAACAATGAAGAATAGAGAGGTTGAACCAACGATGAAAAAAATTGCATGATCTTGGAGAAAGACATATGACTGATGATAATTCATTCTTATGTCAACTTTGAAAAAGAATTAGAGAATAGCTCTGGAAAAAATTAGAAGAGTCAGGTAAGATCCGGGGAAAAGACCTGTGGGTTAGGGCCCACTAAAAAGATACACCGTTGAACGATTGATTGAAAGGGGGGATTGCACCGTTTGAATTGAATAGCTTGAATGAGAGAAAAACCTTGAAGTAACTTGAACGGATTAAGAATGGAAAAATGATTATTCTGAGATATCTTTAGCACTCCGGATACGAATACAGAGAGGTGAATGATTATGAGATGCACCGGCATGGGATCGCATTTGAAACGAGGAAAGGGATATGATCAACACCGAAGCTTGAAATTGGATCCACTGGAGAAGAAACAACAACAAAGGATGATGAACTTGAAACTATTGAGCATCTTCATGGGAAATCACCGGATAAGAACATTGAGAGAAAAGAAAGAAGAGACTTCTCACAAATAAAAGGATACATGATTAAGAAATCTGAGTCCTTGAAGAAAAAGGGTGGGAGGGCGGGAAAAACAAAGGCAACTTGGGGAAGATGGAATGGATACCGTTGAGAAAACTTAGAATTGATCTCACGAATGTTGAAATGATCGGATCCACTTGAAGAGAAGCACGCCGATTGGAAGAGAATTGACATGACAATATCGATGACCAAGAAGGATTAGTATTGACATAGAAGTATGAGAACACGACTTAGGAAAGGCATGGAATCAACACTTGACTTCGAAGCAACTTGAATACCACAAATAAAACAAAACAAAGGATTTGGCTTGCAAAATAAGCCAGAAACAAACATATGATAGAGATTTCGTCCGAAGTTTTTGTGGTGGAGCCCACACGGGCTCGATCGTACAACACCACCATGTACAAGGCAGTGCACATGACATACGAAGTGTCCCCGAGTCATCATAGCAAGGACTCATTAAGACACAACGAGACCACTATAAAACCAACCGTGGATAGGTGGACCACTAGACGTCGAACCCCAATCTCGTATCATGCATCTGTCGGAAAGAAAAAACTAGAGCTACTTGAATTCCCACCTATAAACTCCCGAAACTTTCTGGTTATGCAATTTAGTGTTGGGGATACAGGGGAAGCAATATATATCTCACCCAAAACTAACAATCCCTACATCCAAGCTGTATCCATCCGTCAACACATAACCAAGAAACCTTCGGAAGTCGTGTACCTCAACCTTCGAAAAGCATCCATTATTTGAGCTATGGCAATACTCACGAACTCCCGCCCCAGTACTGGGTGGCGTCGAGGTTATCTCACCAACAACTACATAAAAGAGATTTTCGATGTCGGCAAAACTCAGGTATTCCAGAACTTCAAGAATAAAATTGTGACGACAACACCTCGGAGCTCAACACCCCGGGACACTGCCACAACCCCTAAATGTCAGGAGGCACCAAGAACAATGTTCTTGTCACAAAAATATCGAAACGATCCCAAGATACCCGCGTGATCCTAATTTTTTTAGGGAAAATGAGGAGAGGAAAGTCAAAACATCTACGTCAGGAGTCCTCACCAGAGCGACAAAGGGGGCTGAGGAGTAAAAAGAATCCTACTCTCCGATATATATAATCCTAAGACTCAAAATAGTTTTCTTCTAGACTCAACCACGACCAACAATCAAGGGGGCTCCTATAGTCAGTGAGGCTCTGATACCAACTTGTCACTCCCAATATGCGACCCTATCCTAAAGGAACTCGAAAGTCCCACCAAGGATAGAAGCGCATATTGGAGACGCTTTTGCAAGGTGGATATCATTACATCGTACCATTACATAATAGTTGGGGATACATACCGAAGGCATACAATGCCACATGAATACAATAACATCATACACAAGGGCAACATCCGACTACGGATGAAACACAAAAAAAACTCAAGGAACATCCACCCTGCTAGCCCAGCCTGCCGACCTAGAACCTATCCCCTAATCGAAGAAGAAGCAGAAGAAGAACTCAAAGCAAGCAAGCATCACTCTCGCATCCTGATCATCGCATTACCTGTACCTGCAACTGTTGTTGTAGTAATCTCTGAGCCACGAGGACTCAGCAATCCCATTACCATGGGTATCAAGACTAGCAAAGCTTAATGGGTATGGAAGGGATATGTGATGAGGCTGTAGCAAGCGACTAAGAATGATATGGTGGCTAACTTTCGAGTACAAGAATAAGATGAGAAGCTACGCAAACGGTCGCAAACTAGTAATGATCAAGAAGTGATCCTAAACTACTTACGTTCAAACATAACCCCACCGCGTTCTCTTCTCGACCCTCTCAAAAAGAGACCGTCACGGTTCTACACACTGTTGGTGTATTTTAATTCGAATCTAGTGTCAAGTTATCTACAACCGGACATCAAAAATTCCTATCTGCCACATAACCGCGGGCACGACTTTCGAAAGTTTAAACCCTGCAGGGGTGTCCCAACTTAGCCCATGATAAACTCACGATCCGTGGAGACAATCATCCATCACGGGACACCCGATCAGACTCGGGTCCCGGTGCACAACACATTTCGACAATGGTAAAACTAATCCAGCAAAGCCACTCGGCATGTCGACACCCTGATAGTAGCCGCGCGTATCTCATCTTAGGCCACGTCCGGATAGGTCAGCCTACGAGTAAAACCAGATCCTCGGGTTGCCCCGTGGTGGCCTCATAGTCAGCCCGTTTGGGACCAACACCATCAGCGCTGCCCCCTGCTATGTAGAAAAATCCTCGGGTTCATGACGTCCTATGCAAATTTATTATTTAGTTTAAGTATTATTACGGCAAATGCCAATGTTGGGCCTTGCTGGAATAGTTTTATTCAAAGCAAACTGTCATGAGGGTCCCATACCCCTCACCGTGTTAGGGACGCAAAATCAAGAAACATAACACCAGTATGACGGAAACTAGGGCGGCAAGAGTGTAACAAAACACCAGGCATAAGGCCAAGCCTTCCACCCTTTACCAAGTATATTGATGCATTAATTAAATAAGAGATATTGTGATATCCCAACATAATCCTATTCCAACATGGAGCAATCTTCAACTTCACCTGCAACTAACAACGCTATAAGAGGAGCTAAGCAAAAGCGGTAACATAGCCAAACAACAGTTTGCTAGGAAGGGTGAAAAGGTTAGAGGCTGACATGGCAATTTGGGAGGCTTGATAAGCAATTGATAGGTAGCACAGCAT
Organism: Triticum aestivum; assembly: GCF_018294505.1. Taxonomy (NCBI): domain Eukaryota; kingdom Viridiplantae; phylum Streptophyta; class Magnoliopsida; order Poales; family Poaceae; genus Triticum; species Triticum aestivum. The sequence goes on along the minus strand of NC_057813.1, from coordinate 412,663,342 downwards.
AGCGATAGAACGAAGCAACTAGCAGAGCAATGATAGTAGTGAGATCCAGGGTAACGGTCATCTTGCCTGAAATCCCGCTAGGAAGAAGAACGAGTCCATGAAGAAGATGAACGGGCGTAGTCGAACGAATCCTCACAAACGCAACGTTACTGGAACTAAGAAGCAATACGGAAAAGAAGGAAACAACATGGTAAATGCACAAGCATAAACATGGCATGATGCACAATCAAGTATGATGCATGTCCGGTTTAAAAGTGCATGGCATGGCAAAGTGCAACAAACAATATTACAAATTAAGTGGAGCTCAATATGCAACGAGTTGCATATTGACAAAACACCACATTCAAATATTTAATTCTCTCTCGTTTATGTACCCAACAATATTAAATGTTGTTAAACATGGCAAGAGGTGAAGCATAAGTAAAGTAACTATTTTAGGCAAGTTTAAATGAGGCCGGAAACAATAAACAACAATCCCGGAAAATCCTAATGTCCATATTTCGAATTTGGTACTGTTCTACACTAAACCATATTTTAATGTTGTTAAGCAGTAAAACAAAGTGCACCAAGTTAATCTATGCATTTTTTCACCCCATTTACATATAAAGTTTATTTAATTCGGAGCTACGGTTATTTAGTTATGAAATAAACCATTTTAGCATGTTATTTAAGCAAATTAAATCAAATAGCAAGTTGAACATTTTAAACGTGGATGAACGTAGCAGATTATGAAACTAGATGAAGAACTAAGCATTTTACATATATGAAGTTTTTACATATGATGCATAGTTCATGAGTTATTATATGCATGAAGTTGGAGAGTTTTTCTGTAAAACTGGTAAATCACTGGATAAACAGTAAATCGCTTCACGGGAAAAAACATGAGTCAGGTCAAATCTGCTGGCCCAACAGAGAGAAGGGACTGAAGGGGCTGCTCACCATGGGCTTCGGCCCGGTCGGTGAGGCAGCAGGCCGCGGGGAAGCAACGTGGCGGGCCCACGAGCAGGCGATCGTTCCCTCTCGCTCAAACTAGTCCATGAAAGGGGCACTCGGTCAACGCGGGGCGAGCGAGCTGCTGCTTCTTGTTACTGAAGAACAGAGGCAGCATCAGGCTGATGGCAAAGCAGAAGACGGCGATGGAAGTCGGGAGCGAACGGCGGTGAACTGGGCTCGCCGGGATCCGAGGCGGCGGGGTCGATCTCGGCTGGATCGGTTCAAAACGAGGCGTGGCGGCGCCGGCGTGCGGTGGAAGAGGACCGGCGATGGGGATGTACTCCTATGAACATGTGCAGGTTGCGAGAGAGTTTCAGAGAGGAGAGACGCAGAGAAGAAACGGGAAAAGAAAGGAGAGAAGAACAGGCGCGGGCGGCTGGAGGTGCTCACCGGCGAGCTGCGGTGGCTCGAGGTGGTTCACCTGGCGGGGACGAGGAAGACCGGCTCAATGCAGAAACAGAGGGGGAGGCGGCGAGAACAGAGCTTGGGCTGCGGCGCAAAGATGAAGCAGCAACGTGGCCGGCGGGCAGGGGAGGCCGTCCAACGACGGGGATGGCCGGAGAAAATTCTCGAGGAGGCGGCCATCCAGGAAGCAGAGGCAGAGCTTGAGCGAGGTGCCATGGTGTGGGCGCTCCTGTAGAGAAAGAAATAGGAGAGAGAGATGAGTAGTGAGAGAGACAGAGGGGAGCAGAGGAGGAAGGTAATGGAGCAGGGACGACGCTCATCTGCGGGTCCACCGGCGGTGTGGCTGGCCCGATGGAGGCGGGAAGGAGGCTGCAGTCGCTGTGGTTGCTGGATTGAGGGGGGGTGCTGGATTCGATTTGGTGGTTGGTTGGGTGAAGAGCCCGAGGAGGATTGGATCGGAAGGGATCCCGAGGGAGATGGTAGAGAGTGGCGGCGGCGGGGGATGGGAAAAGGGGGAGAATTTTTAGGGTTGTCAAAAGTAGACTAGGGGTGGACTATTTATTTAGAGACATTAAAACTAAGCACTAATCCAGCCATCTCAGGCCATTAGCGTTCCCAGCCGTTGGATCTTCAGTTTTAGGTGTTTTCGGCCGTCCAATTTCTCTCGCGCTTGCTCGCTTCGTTCGCTAAGAACGAGCCATATCCGTGTTGGGCCGCTGCTCCGGTGACTTTTTTGAGCGTCAGCTGTGAAATTGGGCCTAATGGGCTTCTACTTCTCACCAGTCCGTGCAGCCCATATATAGAAGATACAAGCCTCTACATTGCACTGGTTTGTCTTTCGCACAAACGTAGCCGTCACATGGGCGTGTCGTGGCGGTCGACGCTGTGTGGGAGTGCCTCCCATGGCCACCACGCCAGGGTACAATCAACGCGACCTATGGTGTCGCATGCCGACTGCCCTTCGGGTCCGATCAAGATGGGCGGGGGCTGCAGATCGTCACCTGTCGATTCGATACCCCTCACGGGCGATTCTATATCTGTCAATTCGAATCCATTCACGGGGCTTTAGTGGCAATTAGATGCGCATCACTCGTCGGGGCCGAATAATTACAGGTCAGTTATCACGGCGCTTCGTGTACTCAACGCGTGTCCATATATTCCTTCCTTCCTTCCTCATGCATCTGGCTAGGTGGCGACCGAGGCAACCAGCCAGAGCCAGCAGCTGATTACTCTCCTCCTCGATTCCTTACTCTCCATCCACCGCGCAGCAAACTGGCTGCCAAGCAAACCATGGCGGGAGCACGACCTCCCCGCTCAGGAGGAAAAGCGGTTGTGTCAGGTCAAGCAAAGGCGGCGCTAGGAGCTGCCCGCCCGCATCGTGAAGGTTCCTCACAAAGTCACAAGGAGGCTGAATGCAAGCACGTCTTGGGCAACCGCTCCAATGCCAGGTACACAAATTCCAGTAAAAATATAGGGGCACACGTGGCTCCAAAGTATCCATGACTTGATTTAGATAATTCTATTATTGCTCCCCTGCCTGACTGTAGATGCATGAAAACATACTAATTGAGTTGCTTGAAAGTATCACTTATTAGTAATTTTAACAGAAAGAAGGTTTTATGTTTTGAAGAGATATTTGGGTTGAAGCCACCAAAAATTCTGATACGCAGTAGACATGTTGCTGATTATATTCATGGAAGATTTTGGTGTTCGATTTTGCAGCTTGCTAATGCTTTTGATATAATTTACTTAAAAGGTAGGACTTAATATTTACTGACTATCTTTCCTTTACTGGTACTAATATAAATTCATGAAAATCTTATGATAGAGTTGCTAGTCAGGTCTGGAAAAGCTGGGACACTGATTTTGTTTCACCTAATTCATTTCATAATTATATATGTGTCGTTTGTCATATATTTCAGGCAAATTATTAGCTAGATTTCGGTGGACGGGAGAACGGAAGAGATGAGGAGACTAACAATGTGTTGTTAGCTATGGTTATGGTTGGTTGGCAGGTGAGAAGATGAGAACAGTGGATGAGATAATTCTCTGTTAGAGGAATGTCTTGACCTCAAAACAAAGGATATAACGCTCGAAAGACAAAGCAGGAACCAAGTTGGACGTCACAAATTCAGGATTTTCTGAATAAAAGGGGATGTATCTAGATGTATTTTAGTTCTAGATACATCTTTTTTATCCATTTTGATGACAAGTATTTTCGGACGGAGGGAGTACATAATTTTCTGAATTTATAATCTATTACCAGTTAGTAGTTTACTTGTAATCGGTAAGGTCAACGTGTACACCATGTTGTAATTTGGCATATCCACAAAACAACAAATTTTTCCTTCTTCCACAATACAAGTTACTAAATAAGAGAATTCCAACAAATTTATTGGACTAATGGATGGGCACTCGGATGGGAACTTTGGGCATTTTTGACCGTGTGATCAACTCATAATCTCAGGCTTTAGTTGACCGAAGAATGCTAGAGGGGCTGGGCCGCTGCTCTCATAACAAAATTAAGCATCAGCCTTGCAGTTCTGTGAATTGTTTCTGGACCGCAACCGTAATGCTCGTGGGTGGATTCATTTGAGTCATCTACTCTTCACAAGGAGTAATATTTCTTGCGAGCCGGACTCAGAAGTAGGCGAACCATTACCATGAGGTGAGCAACCTAAGCCTTGCCACATTGAGAAGCCACGAAAAGGTCTGGATGTGATGAGCGACCAAAAAGTTTAGCTATCACATGAATGCATTTTTTTGCAAATGTCCTCAAAGTTCTCAATCTAACATTTTCCTCATCAAACACACATACCTATCAAAATCCCCAAATATATTTTTTGCCAGTAACTAACAGGAAAAATAATACCGGTCCAAATAGTTGTATCAATTACTAACATTAAAGTGCCAAAATTAACCGGCGTAGCAATGCGTGCCTTCAATGATCTAGTATATACTAGAATGTAGATAGGAGGGAGGATTTTGAATCATTCGATCTAAACTCGATGGCCGAGAATAAATATCTTAGGGGAGTCCACCAAAGAACCGAAGATATTTTAGGGATGTTTGAAGATGATCCGAAGATATTTTAGGAATTGCTGGTCCAGCGGTAGCTCTGGCCCAACCACCACTCCAACTACTGGTCCAGGGTGACAAACTTCTGTTGTGAAGCGGTAGCCGAGCGGTGGTGGAACGGTAGTTCCGGTTTATTCCAATATACCGGTACTACCAGTGGCTCCACCAGAAGTACCGCTCCTATGGGTTTCTGTGCATAACGGTTGGATCTGAGGGGACCCTATTTAAGGAGGTGATTCTCCCACCTCCCACCTATCTCTTGCCTCTCTCTCTCCTCCATTAATGCCCTTGAAGCTTTCTTGCCCGATCTCTCTCTCTCTAGCCACTCAAACTTGTTGATTTGCTAGGGATTAAAGGAGGAGACCTAGATCTACACTCTCGCCAAAGGAAACTTGATCCCCCCATACTTTCTTGTGTGGATTTTGTTACTCTTAGGTGCTTGGGCGCCCTAGTCGGAAGAGGTCACTTCGGAGCCATGTTCCATTATGGTGAAGCTCCGGGGTTTCGTTGGGAGCCTCCAATTAAGTTGTGGAGAGAGCCCCAACCTTGTTTGTAAAGGTCTGGTTGCCGCCTTCAAGGGCACCAATAATGGAATCACAGCATCTCGCATTGTGTGAGGGCGTGAGGAGAATACGGTGGCCCTAGTGGCTTCTTGGGGAGCATTGTGCCTCCACACTGCTCCAATGGAGACATACTTCCCCTCAAAGGGAAGGAACTTCGATAACACATCCTCGTCTCCATCGGTTCCACTTTTGGTTATCTCTCACCTTTACTTGTGAAAGCTATATTGTGTTATATCCTTTGCTTGCTTGTGTGCTTATTGTTGTTGCATCATATAGGTTTCTCACCTAGTTGCATATCTAGACAACCTACTTTGATGCAAAGTTTAATTTGGCAAAGAAAAGCTAAAAATTGTTAGTTGCCTATTCACCCCCGCTCTAGTCAACTATATCGATCCTTTCACTTGCCAAAGATGTCGTGGGAAACCATGGCCACCTATGGGGCCATGAACCTCTTTCTGGTTCGGCAGGGGGATGGCACGTTGCACAAAGAGCGGAGGAGCGTGGGACAGCATGACAAAGATCACACGGGCAGTTCTTCCCAGGTTCGGGCCACCATGAGGCGTAAAACCCTACTCCTGCTTTAGTGGATTGATGGTGGACTGTGGTGGAAAGTGCAACGCTGTTGCCTAGAAGGGTTGCCTCGGGATGAGAACGGCTACGCGCGTGTGAGTGTACAAAGGTCCGAATCCTTTCTATGGTTGCCATGGTCCTCCTTTTATAGATCAAGGGGTCACCATAGTGGCAAATCAGTCTTTACGTACTGATTAGATAGTGAACAGTGCTATCACACCTAACTCTGCAGGCTGACAGAGCGCATTAAATGCACCATCTAGTGTCACATCATAGCGTGCCCATCAACCCTTGCCGGGCTATTTTGCCAGCTTTGCACCTACTTGCTTGACACATCTCAAGATGGGTGCCATATGGAGGCGTTTGCTGTAGGAAGTGACTGCCATGTGGCAAGAAGCAGCCACTTAGCCACTTAGGAGCTTGACACCGCACTGATCGGTGACTTGGGTTGCTTGTGAGGTGGAGCGGTGGCATGACTTGCCTTCGCTAGCCCAAGTAGGCCTGCCGGGACGATCTGGAAGCTTGCTTCTAGGGTGAACTCAACCATGCCAGGCTCGCCTGCCCGGCAAGGGAGGTTCTTTCAGTAGCGATATCTTGCTCCTCTGGCTCATCTTGGTCTTCCTGTCCTGCACTTCGGTGTTGAAACCTTGCCGTGCCGGTAGCTCGTCGTCCGTGCACAAGTCAGGGGGAAACATGCACCCCTGTTTGTGTACCCCGACAATTGGTCCCCTTTGCATTTAGTAATAAAATGTTAATGCATGTAACCAAAATTAATATCACTATAAACTATGTTCAAATATGAATCCAGCGATATAATTTTCGGTGACATGCATTAATATTTTCTTAGTTAAATATATACACAAAGTTTGGCACAAAATTCTAAGGCGGCCAATAAATCAGGACATGGTAGTTACTTAGGCCGGCTGTGTGAGCCATCCAAATAAATCATGTGGCTTTGCTTCTTTCTCATTCCTCTACAACCCCTCTTCTCCATCGATCATGCCGCCCTCCCGCGTGCCCCATCGAACATTCTGTCGAGTGTCATTTGCATGTGAGCCTAGCTAGAGCCTACCTATATTTCCATTGTTGTAATTTGTCTGGCATGAATACAGAGTTGTCTACTACGTGTCACTTCCCATCTTAGTTTTTACATCCCATTTGGTTCATGCCCGACACATCTTGACCAGATCGGTAGATATTGAGAGATCGAGCGCGTGTCGTGCGAGGAGATAAATGTCTGGTGTGTTCCTGTGACATAAATGATCGTGTGGGGTGGAGAAAGGGGGGGAGTATTTCTTTGTGGGTGCATCAGTCGGGTACCATCTAGCTATGGATCGATTGAAAGAGCACTAGGGTGGGTCCGGAGATTGACCGATCTAGAGGGGGCAGAGAGAAATATGAATGTATGCTTAAAAGAAGATAGATGAAAGGCTTGGTTACAATGAATGCATGGTAGAGTGACCTAGGCGTGTGTCGAAGAGCAACTTGACGTCGAGAGACAATCCCGATACCACGAGAGATCGATTTATGCGTGACATGCACAAAGAGGAACAGAGGTGGTATGTGTGTGTGCGAGAGAGAAAGAGGGGGGAGAGACCCCGAGATGGAACCGAGAGAGATCGAGTGGGTGCATGTGTGATACAGTGAGATGGTGTGTCAAAGAAAAAAGAACGTTTAATGCATATAAAGACACATGGTATTTGAATCCCTAAAAAAGTTTCAAATATAAGAATTCAACCTAAGCCGGCTTGATGCTCAGTCTAGGAGGGGGAGGACGTCCGAGGGGGAGAGGGAGGGGGAAAGTTTGCCTACTGTTGGTTCGCTCTCAAACGCGGTCCCACAAGCGAGCGAAAACGCAAGACGAAGCGCATTCCATTCGACCGGTGAGCGACGTGCGGAGTCCACCGTGCCGGGGTGCAACGCGAATGCGACAAGAGTGATGTACACCATCCGTTCCTTATGAACTTGCATATTTTGAGTACTGTTTTTTTAACACAATACAAACGCAAGCGCTCATACATATGCGAATACACTCTCCCCTATGAACGCACACACGCACACCTGATACGTCTCCAACGTATCTACTTTTCCAAACACTTTTGCCCTTGTTTTGGACTCTAACTTGCATGGTTTGAATGAAACTAACCCGGACTGACGCTGTTTTCAGCAGAACTGTCATGGTGTTATTTTTGTGCAGAAACAAAAGTTCTCGGAATGACCTGAAAAATCAAGACCAGGGGACCTACACCCTGTCCATGAGGGTGGGGGCGCGCCCAGGCCCCTGCCTCGTGGGCCCCCTGGATGTCCACCGACCTCAACTCCAACTCCATATATTCTCTTTCACAGAGAAAAAAATCAGAGAGAAAGTTTCATCACGTTTTACGATACGGAGCCACCGCCAAGCCCTAATCTCTCTCGGGAGGGCTGATCTGGAGTCCGTTCGGGGTTCCGGAGAGGGGGATTTGTCGCTGTGGTCATCCACAACCATCCTCCATCACCAATTTCATGATGCTCACCGTCGTGCCGAGTAATTCCATCGTAGGCTTGCTGGACGGTGATGGGTTGGATGAGATTTACCATGTAATCAAGTTAGTTTCGTTAGGGTTTGATCCCTAGTATCCACTATGTTCTGAGATTGATGTTGCTATGACTTTGCTATGCTTAATGCTTGTCACTGGGGCCCGAGTGCCATGATTTCAGATCTGAACCTATTATGTTTTCATGAACATATGTGAGTTCTTGATCCTATCTTGCAAGTCTATAGTCACCTATTATGTGTTATGATCCGACAACCCCAAAGTAACAATAATCGGATACTTCTCGGTGATGACCATAGTTTGAGGAGTTCATGTATTCACTAAGTGCTAATGCTTTGGTTCGGTACTCTAATAAAAGGAGGCCTTAATATCCCTTAGTTTCCATTAGGACCCCGCTACCACGGGAGGGTAGGACAAAAGATGTCATGCAAGTTCTTTTCCATAAGCACGTATGGCTATATTCGGAATACATACCTACATTACATTGATGAACTGGAGATAGTTTTGTGTCACCCTATGTTATAACTATTACATGAGGAATCGCATCCAACATAATTATCCATCACTGATCCAATGCCCACGAGCTTTTCACCTATTGTGCTTTGCTTATTTACTTTACCGTTGCTACTGTTACAATTACTACAAACTGCTACTGTTACTTTTGCCACTGTTACCATTACCATCATACTACTTTGCTACTAAATACTTTGCTGCAAATACTAAGTTATCTAGGTGTGGTTGAATTGACAACTCAACTGCTAATACTTGAGAATATTCTTTGGCTCCCCTTGTGTCGAATCAACAAATTTGGGTTTAATACTCTACCCTCGAAAACGGTTGCGATCCCCTATACTTGTGGGTTATCAAGACTATTTTCTGGCGTCGTTGCCGGGGAGCATAGCTCTACTCTTTGAGTCACTTGGGATTTATATCTGCTGATCACTATGAGGAACTTGAAAGACGAAAGAACTAAGATTTTCACCTCAACTACGAGGGGAGGTAAGGAACTGCCATCTAGCTCTGCACTAGATTCTCCTTCTGTTTTGAGTAAGCTTGCGACACCTAAACCTGCTACTGCTATAAATTCTGATATGTTGCATGTTATTGATGATGCCACTTCTACTATGCATTATACTTATGATGAAACTACTTCTATGCTTGATACTACTTTGCCATTAGGTGAATTTCTAGATGAACAACTTGCTAGGGTTAGAGAGAATGAAATTATTGAAGATAGTGATGATTAAGGTTCTCCCCCTAAGTATGAATTGCCTGTTGTTCCTGAGGGTTATGTTATGGATGAAGAAACTGCTAGAGCTATTCTTGATTGCAATGATAGATCTGATCTTAAGAAGTTATTAGCTAAATGGAAGCAGCAATCTCTGAATACTAGAATAAAATATGACCCTGCTTTTGCTACTTCACCTATCTTTGTTACTGATAAGGAATATGAATTCTCTGTCGATCCTGAAATAATTACTTTGGTTGAATCTGATCCTTTTTATGGCAATGAATCTGAAACTGTTGTGGCACATCTTACTAAGTTAAATGATATAGCCACACTGTTCACTAATGATGGGAAATCTCGCACTATTATATCCTTAAGATATTTCTGTTCTCATTAAAGGGTGATGCTAAAACTTGGTTTAATTCTCTTGATCCTGGTTGTGTGCGTAGTCCCCGTGATATGATTTATTACTTCTCTACTAAATATTTCCCTGCTCATAAGAAACAAGCTGCTTGAGAGAAATATACAATTTTGTGCAAATTGAAGAAGAGAGTCTCCCACAAGCTTGGGGGAGGCTTTTCCGGTTACTTAATGCTTTGCCTGATCATCCTCTTAAGAAAAATGAAATACTTGATATCTTCTATAATGGGCTAACCGATGCTTCCAAGGACCACTTGGATAGTTGTGCTGGTTGTGTTTTCAGGGAAAGAACAGTCGATCAAGCTGAAGTACTATTGAATAATATGTTGACTAATGAAAATAATTGGACTCTTCCTGAGCCAATTCCTGAGCCAATTGAGCCAACTCCTGAGCCTATTCCTAAACCAACTCCGAAGAAGAGGGGTGTTCTGTTTCTCAGTCCTGAAGATATGCAAGAGACAAAGAAATCTATGAAAGAAAAGGGTATTAAAGATGAAAATGTTAAGAATTTACCTCCTGTCGAAGAAATACATGGTATTAATCCACCTATTGAAGAAACACATGGTCTTGATAACAAAACACATGTAGTAAAGGTAAATTCTCTCTAGAGATATGATAAAGTTGAAATCCCCTCTACTAAGTTTCCTAGCCAATGTTTGGATGAATTTGATGACTTTATGGCTAGACAAGAAAAATTCAATGCTTACGTTGGTAGAGAATTAAAGAGTAATGCTTACATTATTGGATGCTTGAGTGATTATATGGCTAGAGTTAAAGGTGAACTTAAACTCATTAGTAAATATGCTTCTATGGTTACCACTCAAGCAGAGCAAGTACTTAAAGCTCAAAGTGATTTACTTGATGAATTAAATAATAAACATGATTTTGCTATTAGAGTGGCTACTAGAACTGGTAGAATGACTTAGGAACCTTTGTATCCTGAAGGCCACCCTAAGAGAATTGAGCAAGATTCTCGGAGAAAAAATTTAGATGCACCTAGTCCTTCTAAAAAGAAGAAAAAGAAAAATGATAGGACCTTGCATGCTTCTAGTGAACCTGCTGCAGACACATATGAGAATCCCAATGATATTTCTATTTCTGATGCTGAAAGACAATCTGGTGATGAACATGAACCTACTGATAATGTTAATGATAATGTTCATGTTGATGCTCAACCTAGCAATAATAATGATGTAGAGATTGAACTTGTTGTTGATCTTGATAACCCACAATCAAAGAATCAACGTTATGATAAGAGAGACTTTGTTGCTAGGAAGCACGGTAAAGAAAGAGAACCATGGATTCAGAAACCCATGCCTTTTCCTCATGAGCTATCCAAGAAAAAGGATTATGAGGATTTTGAGCACTTTGATGAAATGATTAGACCTATCTTCTTACGTATGCGCTTAACTGATATGCTTAAAGTGAATCCTTATGCTAAATACATGAAGTATATCATTACAAATAAAAGAAAGATACCGGAAGCTGAAATTTCCACCATGCTTGCTAATTATACTTTTAAGGGTGGAATACCAAAGAAACTAGGAGATCCAGGGGTACCAACTATACCATGCTCCATTAAAAGAAACTATGTTAAAACTGCTTTATGTGATCTTGGAGCCGGTGTTAGTGTTATGCCTCTCTCTTTATATCGTAGACTTGAATTGAATAAGTTGACACCTACTAAAATATCTTTGCAAATGGCCGATAAATCAACTGCTATACCTGTTAGTATTTGTGAGGATGTGCCCATTGTGGTTGCAAATGTCACTATCTTAATGGACATTGTTATTCTTGATATTCCCGAGGACGATAGTATGTTGATTATCCTTGGTAGACCCTTTTTGAATACTATAGGGGCCGTTATTGATTGCAACAAAGGCAATGTCACTTTTCATGTTAATGGTAATGAGCATACGGTACACTTTCCGAGGAAACAACCTCAAGTTCATATCATCAATTCTATTGGAAAAATTCCAATTATCATTATTGGAGGTTTTGAATTTCCTCTTCCTACTATCAAGAAAAAGTATGATATTCTTATTATTGGGGATGTTCATATCCCCGTTAAGGTAACCTAGTGTTATTCAAAATTTCTCCGGTTCCATGATATTCAGAATGAGTTTGTTAACAAGACTTGATCAACCTTGTTAGTGGATTCCTTTTGATGAGCATGAGATGGATGAAACTAGAAGGCACAACTTTCTGTACCCCCCTTTTTACTTTCTGTTATTTAGATTAAATAAAGTAAAAAATAGTATTGTCTGTTTGTTTTCTGAATTATCCGTGCAACAAAAAATATCCCGAAAATAAAAGTTCTCCAAATGCCCTGCCAATTTAGTATGATTTTTTCTGGAATATTTGAGGATTTTAGGCATTGAGAACACAACAGGGGGGGGCAAGCACCTGGCCACGAGGGTCCAGGGCATGCCCCCTACCTCGTGGGCCCACGGTGGCCCCCCTCCACTTATTCCTGCACCCACACACTTCATCTTCCTCCCAAAAAAATCCCCATCCAGCTCAAGCACGAGTTCTAGCTCATTTTGTTGCGATTTTTGATCTCCTTGCTCAAAGCTCCATTCACAAAACTGCTTTGGGAGATTGTTCCTTGGTATGTGACTCCTCCAATGGTGCAATTAGTTTTTGTTCTAGTGCTTTATTCATTTTTTTGCTGCCTAGGTGACCCCGTTCTTGAGCTTGCATGTCAAATTTATGAGGTCCCAAGTAATTCCAATGCATGATATAGGCTATAGGCACTTGTAGGAGTAGTTGCTATCAGTTTTATTGAGTTTGATTCACTTTTATTTTGAGTTACTAAAAAATTCAGAAATTTTCAGAAAATGATGAAGAGATTTTTGAGGGGCTCTTCTAGCCAAAGCTCCAAGGATAAACAAGCTAAGGAGAAAGAAAAGGCCAAGTATAATTTTCCTCGCGTAGCGGAAGTAAGGCCGTGTGAGTGGCCTTGTGATAATTTGTTGAGAGCAGCCGGGATTTATGAAGACTTTTATTCTTTGGCTGATAATGCAGGGCTCACCGACTTCCTCCACGACCGGATCGAATAGTATCTCTTACTCACCAATACTTTCGTGCAAAACTTCTACTATTATCCTAAGAATTCACCTTCTTCAGTAGCTTTCCATTTGTATGATGAGGCTAGGGAGATGTCATTACGTAATTTTTGCGCGGTTTGTAGAATACCTTTTGAGGGTGTCTTAGAGGAACCACATCATAAAGATGTGGATGGTTTTATTGATACTATTACTATAGGGGAATCGAGGAAGGTTTCCGATGCAAGAATCACTAACATACATTTTCCTGTCTTACGCTACTTTGCCATATTTGCTAGTCGATGTTTAATTGGTCGCGGAAACTATGGAAACCTTAGTGTTCCTGATATTATTTATTTGTTTCATGCCTTATTTCGCGATAACTCTTTTAGTATGGGTGTCGTTATTGCTAAATGGTTAAGCCTGGACCATACAAAGGGCCCCATCTTTGGAGGTATCTATGCTGCACGCCTTGCTAAACATTTCGAGATACCTATTAGGCATTATGAGAAAGAGGAGACACTGCTGCCCCCTACTTTTCTAGATTATAAGAGCATGGTAGCACATGAGTTTATTCTTAACAATGGTGATAATATGATTCTATATAACCTGAGATTTAATAAGAAACACAATGAGGTTATTATCTTGCCTGCGCCTTCTTTGTTTGATTTAACTGCAGGCCATTACCTCGTCTTGTCGGCGTCCGTGTACGCGCACCGAGGCCATACATCAGCTCAAGAGCCTGAGCCAGAACCACCATTGGACCCATATCATCCATCATCTTATCAGTGGGATCTGGAGCAGATCGCCAGCCAGTGGTAGTACGATGTCACTCCTCAGTACGCTGGGGAGACTAGCCGCAATCCGTGGGCATAGACCAACTTAGGTCAAAAGCCTAAGCTTGGGGGAGTATGTATTTCTCACCGACATTAAATTTATGTTCACACACTCACTCTAGTTGTCGGTGTTCATACTTTTTCATTGTACTATCCATGCTAGTTTAATTTATTTTTCTAGCTTTCTTCCTGTGTGTTCGATAAACCTTAAGAAAAACCAAAAAAATTAGTTAGTTTAATTTCCATGCTTGTAGTAGTAATTAAAATGAAAACAAAAAAAGATTTCTCATTCTTCTTTGCTTGTTGGGAGGTTTCCCGTGTAAATAGTTTTATTTCTTTTCTTTCCTCTGGGGTCGAGAGGAGAAGACCATAATGAAATGTTTAGTGGCTCTCATATGCATGATTGTTGATTTAACCAAGAGCCCATATTGCCTTGTCTTCTCCCTTGAATTGAATGCTTGCAGATTCCAGCTTAGTCCAATGCACGTGCACTATTATTATTATACACACCATTCGATCGTGCGAGTGAAAGGCAATAATGACCATATATGATGGACTGATTAAGATGAGAGAAGCTGGTACGAACTTGACCTCTCTTGTTTTTGTAAATATGATGAGTTCATCGTTCCTGATTCAGCCTATTATGAATAAACATGTTTGCAATGACAATTAGAGATTATAGTTACTTATGCCATACTTAATTAGCTAGGAGCTTATAATTGTTTACCTTGCACGCCAACATGTTATTAAAATGGTTGTGATGTGGTATGATAGGGTGGTATCCTCCTTTGAATGATTCGAGTGACTTGACTTGGCACATGTTCACGCATGTAGTTGAAACAAAATCAACATAGCCTTCACGATATTTATGTTCATGGTGGATTATATACTACTCATGCTTGCACTTAGTGTTGATTAATTTTAGTGCATGTTCATGATTGTTGTCGCTCTCTCAGTTGGTCGCTTCCCAGTCTTTTGCTAGCCTTCACCTGCACTAAGCGGGAATACAACTTGTGCATCCAAACTCCATAAACCCCAAAATTATTCCATATGAGTCCACCATACCTTCCTACATGCGGTATTTACCTGCCGTTCCAAGTAAATTTGTATGTGCCAAACTCCAAACCTTCAAATGAAATTCTGTTTTGTATGCTCGAGCAACTCATGTATCAACTAGGGTTGTCTGTATCTTCCATGCTAGGTGGGTTATTCTCAAGAGGAGTGGACTCCGTTGCTCATTCACGAGAAAATGGCTGGTAACCGGGATGCCCAGTCCCATGATCAAAAAGATCAAAGCAAATCAAAATAACTAAACAAAACTCCCCCAAGATTGTTGCTAGTTGGAGGCACCCGTTGTTTCAGGCAAGCCATGGATTGATGCTTGTTGGTGGTGGGGGAGTATAAACTTTACCATTCTGTTTGGGAACCGCCTATAATGTGTGTAGCATGGAAGATATCGAGATCTCATAGTTGTTATGTTGACAGTGAAAGTATAGCGCTCAAAATGTTATTTATCCCTATTTCAAAATCGAGCTCTGGCACCTCTACAAATCCCTGCTACCCTCTGCGAAGGGCCTATCTATTTACTTTTATGTTGAGTCATCACCCTCTTATTAAAAAGCACCCGCTGGAGAGCACCGCTATCATTTGCATGCATTACTATTAGTTTATTTTGGGTATGACTTGACTGGATCTCTTTTACCATGAATTATAATGTTTAGTCAATCCTTGATCTTTAAAGGTGCTCTGCATTTATGTTTTGCGGTCTCAGAAAGGGCTAGCGAGATACCATCTTGTTATATCATATTATGATTGTTTTGAGAAAGTGTTGTCTTCCGAGTTTTATTATTATTGCTCGCTAGTTGATTATGCCATTGATATGAGTAAACATGAGACCTAAGTGTTATTGTGAATATGATTAGTTCATAATCCTTGCTGAAAACTTGAATGCTGGCTTTACATATTTACAACAACAAGAGCAAACATAGTTTGTAAAAGTTTTTCTTTATCACTTTCAGTTTATCAACTGAATTGCTTGAGGACAAGCAAAGGTTTAAGCTTGGGGTAGTTGATACGTCTCCAACGTATCTACTTTTCCAAACACTTTTGCCCTTGTTTTGGACTCTAACTTACATGATTTGAATGAAACTAATACCGACTGATGTTGTTTTCAGCAGAACTGCCATGGTGTTATTTTTGTGCAGAAACAAAAGTTCTCGGAATGACCTAAAAATCCACGGAGATTTTTTTTGGAAAATATAAAAAATACTGGCAAAAGAATCAAGACCAGGGGGCCCACACCCTGTCCACGAGGGCGGGGGTGCGCCCCCTCCCCCTGGGCGCTCCCCTGCCTCGTGGCCCCCTGGATGTCCACCAACCTCAACTCCAACTCCATATATTCTCTTTCACGGAGAAAAAATTAAGAGAGAAAGTTTCATTGCATTTTACGATACAGAGCCGCCACCAAGCCCTAATCTCTCTCGGGAGGGCTGATCTGGAGTCCGTTCGGGGGTCCGGAGAGGGGGCTTCGTCACCGTCGTCATCATCAACCATCCTCCATCACCAATTTCATGATGCTCACCGACGTGCGTGAGTAATTCCATCATAGGCTTGCTGGACGGTGATGGGTTGGATGAGATTTACCATATAATCAAGTTAGTTTTGTTAGGGTTTGATCCCTAGTATCCACTATGTTCTGAGATTGATGTTGCTACGACTTTGCTATGCTTAATGCTTGTCACTAGGGTCCGAGTGCCATGATTTCAGATATGAACCTATTATGTTTTCATGAATATATGTGAGTTCTTGATCCTATCTTGCAAGTCTATAGTCACCTATTATGTGTTATGATCCGACAACCCCGAAGTGACAATAACCGAGATACTTCTCGGTGATGACCATAGTTTGAGGAGTTCATGTACTCACTAAGTGATAATGCTTTGGTCCAGTACTCTATTAAAAGGAGGCCTTAATATCCCTTAGTTTCCATTAGGACCCCGCTGCCACGAGAGAGTAGGACAAAAGATGCCATGCAAGTTCTTTTCCATAAGCATGTATGACTATATTCGGAATACATGCCTACATTACATTGATGAACCGGAGCTAGTTCTGCGTCACCCTATGTTATAACTATTACATGAGGAATCGCATCCGACATAATTATCCATCACTGATCCAATGCCTATGAGCTTTTCACATATTATCCTTTGCTTATACTCTTTACCATTGCTACTGTTACAATTACTACAAAACTTCTAGTGTTACTTTTGCCACTGTTACCGTTACTATCATACTACTTTGCTACTAAATACTTTGCTGCAGATACTAAGTTATCTAGGTGTGGTTGAATTGACAACTCAACTGCTAATATTTGAGAACATTCTTTGACTCCCCTTGTGTCGAATCAATAAATTTGGGTTTAATATTGTACCCTCGAAAACTGTTGCGATCCCCTATACTTGTGGGTTATTCATACGTCTCCAACGCATCTATAATTTATGAAGCATTCATGCTATTTTATTATCTGTTTTGAATGATTACGGGCTTTATTATACACTTTTATGTTACTTTTGGAACTAACCTATTAACCGGAGGCCCAGCCCATATTGTTGTTTTATTGCATGTTTCAGTATTTTGAAGAAAAGGAATATCAAACGGAGTCCAAACGGAATGAAACCTTCGGCAGCGTGATTTTTGGAACAAACATGATCCGGGAGACTTGGAGTACAAGCTAGGGAAGC